>NC_051164.1:46734656-47334656 GCF_013339745.2 Dermacentor silvarum | reverse complement strand
AGGAAACCTATTTCCGCTTTGAATGATTTCACCAGTTTAAAACAAACTTCGAGGTTGCCCATTATAACATTATGGTGAAAAACACTATTTCATTGTCAGCAACTCACCGCGCTTGGCTTGGTAGATTCTGGCCACTGGAAACACCAAACCGATCGAGGCAGCTATATTATTTCTCTATATATAAATGATCGCTTTTCTGTTCATGTAGTAGGAACAGACTGTCCTGTTATTTCTTAGCTATAACCAGATATCCAAGGCATATAATTGATAGAGTGGAATCGAGTCAAACTTACAGCGCCAGAGCCGGTGGGTTTGGTTTCCTGAATTCAATAGAAGAAAAAGTGGTGGACAATATACCTTCAGTTTTGCTGTATGGAATTAAGCCTAGCTTCGATTTCACTTTTGAACCTCATTTCAAATTATGATTACTTCAATTGGGACGACTGCAGGAATAAACTCTCTCCTTTCGAGGAACTTACCATGCCTGGTTCAGTAGTTGCTCGCCACTAGAAACAAGAAACCAATGGAGCCAACATTATTACTCGGATTTATAATATGATCTTTCAGTTGGCATTACTGGAACAGCTGACTAAATATTAATTCTTGGTAACCGAGCATATACTACTGCTAATGGAATACGATAAAACTTACTGCGCCAGGAGCGGTTGGTTTAGATCCCTGAAATCAACGAAAGGCAAAATCGTGGATCTGAGGATTGTAGTTTGTACAGAAAGGAAATATATTTCCCTGTTTTAATGATTTCACCACCTTATTACGAATTTTGTGATTGTACAATGCGCTATGATGGCAAAAAGAGCTGTATTTCTTTGTCAGCAACTCACCGCGCTTGGTTTGGTCGATTCTGGCCACTGGAAACAACAAAGCGATAGAAGCAGCTATATTCCTCATATATACATGATCACATTTCTGTTCTAGTAATAAGAACAGCGTCATTTTTTTCTCATTAGAGGTAACCAAGACTTTATTTCAAAGAGTGGAATTGAATAAAACTTACAGCGCCAGAACCTGTTGGTTTGGTTTCCTGAATAAGATGGACGGAAAAGTGGTGGTCAATGTACATTGGGAATTTGGTCCAGGAACTAAAGTCCTCACTTTGAATTCACTATTGAACTTCATTTCAAATTACGAGAATTTCAATTGGGACAACTGCAGGAATAAACTCTGTCCGTTCGAGGAACTTACCGCGCCTGGTTCTGTAGTTTCTGGCCACTAGAAACAAAGAAACCAATGCAGCCAGCCTTATGCCTCCGATTTACATCAGCGTTTCTCATTTCGTATTACTGGAACAGTCGATCTCAAAATTAATTAGCCGTTACTCAGGCAAACATTAGTTATATTGGAATGAGATGCGACTTACTGCGCCAGGAGCAGTTGGTTTCGATCCCTGAATGCAACGAAAGACAAAATGGTGGAAGCTAAGGATTGTGGATTTTAAACAAAGAAACATATCTCCGCTTTTGAATGATTTCACCAGTTTAAAACAAACTTCGAAGTTGCCCATTATCTCATGATGGTGAAAAAACACTATTTCATGGTCAGCCACTCACCGCGCTTGGTTTGGTATATTCTGTCCACTGGAAACAACAAACCGATAGAGGCAGCTATATTTTTTCTATATATATGAATGATTGCTTTTCTGTTCATCTAGTAGCAACTGTCTGACCTATTATTTCTTAGCGATATAGCCAGATATCCAAGGCATATAATTGATAGAGTGAAATCGAGTCAAACTTACAGCGCCAGAGCCTGTCGGTTTGGTTTCCTGAATGCAATGGAAGAAAAAGTGGTGGGCAATATACCTTGTAGTTTTGCTCTATGGAATTAAGCCTGGCTTTGAATTCACTTTTGAACCTCATTACAAATTACGATAACTTCAACTGGGACGACTGCAGGAATAAACTCTCTCTGTTTGAGGAACTTACCGCGGATGGTTCAGTAGTTTCTGGCCACTAGAAACAAAGAAACCAATGCAGCCAGCATTATGCCTCCGAAATACATTAGTGTCTGCCATTTCGTATTACTGGAATAGTCGATCTCAAAATTCATTAGCCGTAACTGAGGCATACATTAGGGATAGTGGAATGGGATAAAATGTACTGCTCCAAGAGCGGTTGGTTTAGATCCCTGAATGCAACGAGTGACAATATGTTTGAAGCTATGGACAAGACTGAGGATAGTAGTTTGGCGGTGTCCGGAGTGACATTTAGAAAAGAACTAAGTTGAACGCCAGTGTTACGAAACGCAGAAGGAACGAGCGAAAGGCGCTCCAGGAGCGTGGAAAATGTAGGAGCAACAACAAAAGAGAGATGAACCACTTGAGACCCTGCAAGAATGTGCCCATCGTGCGTTCAAAGGTAGCTGGTGCATTACATAAGCCAAAAGGCATGACTTTGGATTGGTATAAGCCATCTGGCGTCATAAAATCAGTCGTCTCGCGGTCCATGTCGTCGACGGCAATCTTTCAGTTGCCGGAACGAAGGTCTGTGGAAGTACTTCGCACGGGAAGGCCGTCGAGGGCGTCATCATTTCGTGGTAGAGGATGAACGTTTTTCTTGGTGATCTTGTGGAGGTGGCGGTAATCCGCGAAGAAGCGCCAGGTGTCGTCCTTATTTTATTGCATTGCTAATGCAATTATATTCACACACGAGGCGCATTTCTGCCGTCGCCATTGCCGTGCGGTTCGGTATAAAGTGCAAGGGTGTCAAAATATAGTCGCCGCGCGCAGTTTGTTTTATGTGCGAGTGAAAGCTTGCGAGGGTGAGCTGTCGATCACGGCGCCATCTGCAGAGGGAGGGTAGGGAGGAGCGGAGCTCGTTCTACTCCGGGCGGCCCGCAAGGCTGCGGGGGTAGAGTGTGGATGGGGAGGGGGGGGGGGGGGGGCGTTCTATGCTGCGGGCGCCCACCCGGTCGACGGTATCTTGAAAGCCATCTGCAGCGGGCACAGAGTCCGCCCTGCGCGGTGTTTTCGTGGCTTAGTTTGTGTTGATGTGAACAGGAGCACGAAGGTCAAATCGCTTGCTGCTGCGGTCGCGCTTACTCACTCTAGCGATTTTACAGCGAGTTTCCGCGGTCGTTCATCGAATTTCCGCGTTCATGTTTGCTTGTTCGCGCGTGACTCCATACTGCTGGTACCGATAAAAATACTATCCTTATTTCCTATAGCTATCCACTAATTTGCTATCACACTCGATGCTTCGCCTTTCGGGCGAAACTGCGACTTTTTGTTATGTAGAACAACGGGGACGCCGAAGGGCTGGCTGACGGTTCCACGATACTTCGAGAGAGAATCTTCTAGACCTTCGTTTGAATAACTTGTCGTTCATATTCACACGTGTTATTGGCGCTTCTGAATAGTTATGTGTGTCACCGGTGTCAATAAGGCGTGTGGTGAGAGTGGTCTGACCTTAAGGGCGACCATTCACATCAAAAATGTCTCTCAACGAGGCAAGCAGGTGGCATAGCTAGTCGGAGTGGTGAGGCTGGAAATTCGGGAGCACTTGTGTTTGTGAACTCGGGAAAGAGAGCTGGCAAAGATGAAAAGTCAACGGGAAATGACGTAATATCGACAGTCAAGGCTGATAATTGGCAGCCTTAGGGGGAGGACAGCGTACCGTTGCGTTGCGTATGCGTAGCTTTAAGACGTGGTCGCTAATTCCGAAGTTGACGAGAGGAAGGCTGGTGGGGTTGTTAATGATAGTGACGACGGTGTGCGGAAGAGCAACGTTACGGGCAAGGAGCACGTCCGCAAGAGGAGAAACAACATGGTCACCGTCAGGCACAGGTGGAGCTCGAGAAAGGCAGGGTGCAGGTCATGGCTTGGGGGGTGAGTCAAATATGCTGGGTGGAGCGCAGTCTGCTGGGAACTTCCTCGGGAGGGTTTGGGCAAGGCAAATCGATTTGAACAAGTTCAGCGGAGCATTCGATAAGTGCTGAGAGAACGGTTAGAAAATCAAGGCCTAGAATAAGGTCATGTGGACACTCTTAAAGAACGGTGAACAAAACAGATGTTTGGCGGTCAGCGACATCAACGCGAGCTGCACACATACCTATTGTGGGCAGTGTTCTTGCGTCAGCGACTCGCTTAACACAGGACGCCGCAGATGTCAAAACTTTAGTGAACTGTCTACGAAGCTGGTCGCTCATCACAGAGATATGCGCACCCGTACCAAGCAGAGCAGCAAAAGGCACATTATCAAGTAATTTCTTATTCGTCGATAAGGTCAGCAGATTAATTGCAGTCAGTGTCGTTCTAGCAGCGTCACCCCTCGGAGCTGCGTGTTTCTATTTGCGCCCAAGCCCAGCGCTCGACCGCTGGCGCCGCCATGGGCCGCTCGCGCGTACCATGTTTCTAGGTTGTTTCTTTCGCCGAGGGCGCTCGAACGCAATCATATGGTTCGCATGAATGCATGCTCTGCAAGCGTGGCTGCATGGCTTCGTGGTTACGGCGCTCGCATTGAGACCGGGCGTGCGCGGGTTCGACTCCCGCCTTGGCTAGAAACTGTTTTTTCTCGGTATCACGCTTTGCTTTTTTTGTCCTCTCTGTTTGGCGGTGCGATCGGTTGAGCTCCGGTGCCGCGGCGGAAGCCGCGGTGCCGGGCACCGATGCGAAGCGGCGGTCGTTGAGGTGTTGCGGAGCGCAGCTTAACAACACCGCAAATAAAAAAAATACTGCTCCCTCCCTGATAGTGAGATTATATTTTCATCATCAAAACACTGATGCGTTTATTTAGGAATACCATCGATCCCTTAACTGCAGCCACAGTTGTGCCTAGTCACCACCAGCCCAGCGTGTTCTCCGTTCCAACGGCGGCGGCTAGAAACGTACGCGCGAGCGGCGCATGGCGGCGCCAGCGGTCGAGCGCTGGGCTTGGGCGCAAATAGAAACACGCCTCGGAGCTTCATCCGTCAGTTTCCCGTAGAGCGCTGGTACATGGGGGTCGGAGAACGGCAAATAGTGGGTGACCGAAAAGGGGGACGTCATCGTGAGGGTGAACGACTATGCCGTGTAGATTAGGACTCCTGAGTAGAGTTGTATGGCTGTGTGGAATATTCCAGTGGTAGACGAGTTCCTCGTGAGTGGTGATTAGGAGGGAACGTAGACTGATTTTGGAATTCTGTCAAGGTATCGCGGCAGTGATGCGAAATGTGGGCAACGTGTCGGCAGTTGAATCATAAGTGGGCGGTCATCGTAAGTTTGCCATTCCACTTGGTTGCGAAAAGGCCGAGAGGGGTACTGGCAAGGGCTCGTACGAAAGGCGTAGGTGCCCGATTGGTTGACGGAACAAACAGACTGAATTCCAAAATCACTGGCTCTTCGCGTATGACAGACTGCACAAGGGAAATTGTCGGTCGCGAATCGTTAGAATAGGTGTGGAATTCAACCGGCGCTGCGGCTGCGATCTCTCGGCGAACGATACGAACGGAGCTCTCGGACTTAGGCGGCTGATGCGGAGAGTGAAGGTCCTTGCGGATAGTGAAGGTCCTCGCACGACGTCGTAGCAGCTGTATTAGGAAGACGCGTGAATTGGTGCGCGAGATTACTGTTTATTTACTGATTATTTTACTCATTATTCCAGTTTATAACAAGGTACGAGATTATCAAATGCGTACCATGATGAAAAGAAACAGCATTTCATTGCGAGCAAGTCACCGGTCCTGGTTTTGTAGATTCGGTCAACTGGAAACAACAAGCCGATAGAGGCAGCTATATTTCTTTTACATTATATGATCATCTTTGTGTTTATGTAACTGGAACAGCTGGTTAAATATGCATTAGCGATATCCAAGACACACAGGAAAGATTCGGGTTACGCCAAACACACAGCGCCGGCACCTGTTGGTTCTTTTTCCTGAACACTGTCAAATAAGTGGTGAACAATGTACCAGGTGTTCCAGCGAACACTTTCAAATATTAAAAAAATCGACTTTGGCAGATAGCAGTCCGTGAGCTGGTCTATCGAAGAAGCGGATATTACATGCACAAAAAATTGAAATTTATGTATGACTATAATAACTAAAATCACTAATTACGTTTTAACTAATTACTTTATGGCACATCTACTAATTACCTCAGCTGTAAAAGCCGTTCTTCGGTCGTTGAGTAACACTTCTGGTTACCATGCCGTAGCAGGGTATTCTCGACGAAGAATTTTGTCATTTCCGCCACACTACCTCTTGGCAGGGCTTTCGTTTTGGCATAGCTGGTGAAGTAGCCGGTAGCGACAACGATACCGTTATGCCTGCATGTTCACGTCGGAAAGTGCCCCAATAATTCCATTCCGATTTATTGGAGTAGGCGACAAGGAGGTTCGATTGCGTGTAGCAATCCAGCTGGCTTTGTTAGTGGTGTGTTAGTGGCGCTGACACTCTTGGCATGTACCTGATGACGTAACGGGCGACGTCGGCAGTGCGGTAGCTTGTGGTAGCCCAAATAATGGCAAGGCATTCGTTTTCCGTGGTAGAATAATTGGCTTTCGCTTTGCATAGTGAGCGTCTGGCATAAGCTATCACCCTTTCAAGCCCCTCTATCCTTTGGCACTGATGCTCTGATGCACTGCGGCACTGATGCCTATGCAACTTGCGTCGGTGTGGATTTAAGCTCCCAAATGCTTCGACTTGCGGCGTTTGCCACTTAAGTCGACGTCTGATTTTGTGAGATGGGTTAATGGGGCTCGGCGATGCGAAAAAAAAATCCTTGACGAAGCGCCAATAATAGGCACACAAGCCAAGGAATCTGCGCACTCCCTTCTTATCGGTGTGCAGTGGAAAGTTAGCGAGGGCAGATGTCGCTTAGTTTAGGATGTACTCCAGATTTGCTGATGAAGTGGCCTAGAAACAAGCTCATCGTAGGTAAAGCGGCACCCTGATGCTTTGATGGCTTCTGTATACTGTCCCAAGCCGCCTATGGTCATCGTCCAATAGAAGACGACGACGTCGACCAAGTAGACCAGACAGGTCTGCCCCTTCAATCCTGCTAACACTGTGTCGATTACGCACTGGAACGTTGCAGGCCGAATGACAACCTGAAGGGCATGACCTTGAACTCGTAGAGACCGTCCGGCGTGATGAAGGCGGTCTCCTCGTAATCCATGTCGTCGACTTCTATTTGCGAGTCAATAGCCTTGAGATTCATCGACAAGAAGTACGCAGCCTTGCAGAGCCGGTCCAATGCGTCGTCTATCCGTGAAAGGGGGTACACGTCCTTCTTTATAATCTGATACAGCCGATGATAATCGACGCAGAACCGCAGGGTTCCGTCCTTTTTCTTCAGAAAGAGTACAGGAGAAGCCCAAGGGCTCTTCCCAGGTAGAATGATTTCGTACCGTAGCATTTCATTGACTTGTTGCTTTATGGCTTCTCGTTGCTTCGTCGACACTCGGTACGGGCTCTGACAGAGGGCCCTAGCGCATCCTTCAGTTAGTAAGCGATGCTTAGCAACTGGTTTTTGTCGAATCCTCGATGACGTCGAAAAACAGTCTTTGTATCGTCGGCGAAGACTTTTAAAGTTTTGCTGCTTACTCATAGGGAGACTTAGATTTATGTCGAAGGCTGTTGCTCGAGCTGTGGCCGTCGAGGTAGATGTGACAGAATCCTAGAGGACAAATGCATTGCTGGTATCCACAATTTCATCGATATATGCGATCGTCGTGCTCTTGTTGAGGTGTTTGTAATCCTGGCTGACGTTCGTTAGCATTAGTTTCGCTTTTCCGCCACGCAGTCGGGCGATTCCTCTTGCGACGCCAGTTTCACGATCGAGAAGATGTTGGTCGCCCTTGACGACGCCTTCTACGTCTCCGGGTGGTTCGGCGACGCCGGAACTGGTTATACTGGAGCTAGGCGGGACGCTGACTTGATCTTCGAGCACACATAAGGCATGGTGACTCGGAGAGCACTCCGGTGGTGTCGCTTCGTCTTCGGATAGCCTTATCGACTTAGGCTTCAGGTCGATGCTTTCGCCGTGTTGGTCCAGAAAGTCCAGGCCGACAATTACCTCTCGAGAGCACTGTTGGAAAATAACGAAGGTGCCAGTGCAAGTCCGATCATGAACGGTAATACTTGCCGTGCAAATTCCAGTCGGCGTTATCAGGTGTCGTCCAGCTATCGAAATTTGAGGTCTGTCCCATGTCATCATCACCATCAGCCTATATTTATGTCCACTGCAGGGCGAAGGCTTCTCCCTGCGATCTCCACTTACCCCTGTATTGTGCTTGCTGATTCCAACTTGCACCTGCAAATTTCCTAACTTCATCACCCCACCTAGTTTTCTGCCGTCCTCGACTGCGCTTCTCTTCTCTTGGTATCCATTCTGTAACTCTACTGGTCCACCGGTTAACCATCCTACGCATTACATGGCCGGCCCAGCTCCATTTTCTTCCTCCTAATGTCAGCTAGAATATCGGCATCCCCCTTCGCTCTCTGATCCACACCGATCTCTTCCTGTCTCTTAACATTAGGCCTAAGATGTTTTGTTCCATCGCTTTTTGTGCGGTCCTTAACTTGTTCTCAAGCTTCTTTGTTAACCTCCAAGTTTCTGCCCCATATGTTAGCACCGGTACAATGCAATGATTGTACACTTTTCTTTTCAACGACAGTGATAAGCTCCCAGTCAGGATTTGGCAATGCCTGCCGTATGCACTCCAATCCAATTTTATTCTGCTGTAAATTTCTTTCTCATGATCAGGGTCCCCTGTGAGACGCAAGACATGCAAGGACATGCACGGATGCAAGGATGCGTCCTTGCAAGACGCATCCACTTGAAATGAATTTCCAGGATGACACTAGTTTGGAGATAGCATTTCTCAAAGTGTGGGACGGGGTACATGGGCGTTCGAGTTACTTTTGTGTTTCAATGCATTAAACAGAATTTTGGTAAAAAAGTAAGTGGAACAACAGTGCATTTTTACGGGGAGTTTGATGCACACATCTCCAAACTGGTGAGATTCTGGAAATTCATTCTAATGGGATACGCCTGACAAGCTCACCTGCTACAATCCGTAAATTGCAATATGTGTCGTAAAGTAATTAACTAAGAAGTCAATTGGTGATTTTTTTAATTAGCTGAACATGTTTCGATTTCTCGTGCTAATAATGTCCGCCTCACCGCCTCATCGAATAACCCAGCTCAATGATGAAAATTATACTACCTGCCACAGGCGATGCCTAAAAGTTCTGTAAAACTTAAAAATGAACACCCTGTATAGTAACAAGCTGTACTTTTAGTGAACGATTGAGTTTGTATTATTTTTTGCTGTATTTAAATCGTTCCATGGTAAAATTAGGCCTATAAAATCCATTTTAAACGTATGCATTATAAACCACATCTCGCATTCCGCTATGGCAGATACCTTTTCTGGCTGCAAAAGGGTGCTTTCTTGTCCCTAGTTAAACAATTATGCATTCATAAACGAATTCGTCTTTCTATGCAGCACAAAGAATGACTCTGCCCACTCTGTCTTGTGTTGCATTATTTTGTGTCTCGTAGCGTGGTAACACAAAACCAAGCAAATATGACGCTATCTTGTTTCCATGTATCTCTTTTCACTGTCTCTAACTTTGCTTTAGCCACGCCAATCTGAGACTAAACACAAGCCCTATGGTTCCACAAGATTGGTAAGGAGCACTGCTTCAGAATCGGTGCTGTCGGTCATTTTGTCTATACAATACGCCAGCAATAGCTCAACACGCTCATCGTGCAAATTATGCAATTTCACCATTCACGTTCAACCGCACATGAAACAGTTCATACACAGCAATCGCAAAACTTGTCACGAAGTATTGGAAGCATTCTGCTGATGCATGCATCAAATTTACAGTCAACGTTCACTACACTTCTGCCTGTGCGCTTACGTATGACCGCTCCGCTGATGCCGCAGACAACGGGACGATGACTTGTCGGCTAGCTTGAACAGAGCTGCACTTTGGAAAGAAAGTTGGTTATCTCAAGCCTCTTGTCCAGCCTGTCTTCGCCGCTTGTGAGCTCTTTGCAGAAGTTCCGCAGTTGTTGCCAAGAGGCTGTGTTTCTTTTCTGTGGAGAAAAAGTCACAGGCCGGCGGAGCACACGCAGCACAGTCACAGCGTAAGCTGGAGAAACACGCTCCATGAAGTTTAATTTTCTGCACCAAGCACTACAGGATCTTCGCCGCGAAGTCTCATCGCGGTGTCTTCGCGAGAACAATTTGAACTGTCCACCCGGCGTGGATGGCGAGTAGTGGCTTGCACCGTAACACGTCGGGCTCTGCACAGCGGTCTGCTGAGCCTGACGTTGCCTGGTTGCAGCCGCGCGTGTAGCTCTACGGTTCGCTTCTGCAGCAGAGGTTCGTACCTTGCGAGGAGACGCCATAACGTGTACCGAAGAGCAAACACAGGCATCCAGACTACATGGCGCACATGTCACATCCCTTGACCCATGGCACGATGCGCTGCTGTTGATGATGATGATGATGGTTTATTGGCATCCCCTTCGAGACGGGTTGGTGACAAATAGTCACCTACCTACTTGAGTTTACCACGTCCTGCTACATGCAGCATGCAACTGCTGCATGTCGGGATATCTGGAGAGATATAGCGCAACTGCGATGCAATGTTCGCACGTATCGACGCTACGCGGCGTGCATGCCACATCACGTGGCAAATAGTACGTCATCATCATCAGCATATATTTATGTCTACTGCAGGACGAAGGCCTCGCTCGCCCTGCGATCTCCAATTACCCCTGTCTTGCGCTAGCCGATTCCCACCTGCGCCTGCAAATTTTCTAAATTCATCATCATCACCAACTTGATCAGACATGCACGTATCCAAGCATCGCGTCGCGCATGTCTCATCGCGTGTGTTCTCGCGCGCTAGGGCGCGTTTATAGGACATTTTTCCGCTGGATGCTAGCAAGCGCTGACGTTGCTGAGTGGTAGCGTAGCTGACTCCCACGCAGCGTGCCTGGATTTGATCCCGTCGGGCGCTGTTTTTTTTTTTCTCATTCCCGGCGATAGCTGTTACGGACACCAGACACCACCGGCGGCGGCGGCGGCGACACCATCGCCAATCGAAACGGCTGTAAGAATGAGTCCATAACAGTTTACGCTTTAAAGCTTCTTGTTCATTTGTCATTAAATCACTATCCACGGTGATAGTTGCCCTAGTTTCTATGGTTGTCGTCCTGGTGATTTCTTGATTAGTCAACGAGCCAAACCTTTGGCGATATTTATTATGTGAATATTTGATCGAAACAAAGGGCTTACGAATCACGTAATCAAAGAAAACTGTGCATACAACTACGCCGTGAGCGTATGCACGATTTCGGCGATCTGCAGTTGTTTTTTTTTTACTTTTTGCCACCTTTTAACGGGAGCATATAAAGCACTGTGTTTGCTTTTTGGCAACGGCAATGCACTTACCTTCATGCGCATCTGTAGAGACGTCTGTGGCTAGTTGAAACATGGATCATTTATGTTCACGACAAAATGTTCAGTATTAAAGCGGCCCCAAGGGAATCATTTTGCCTACTGCCCGAACTTCGAGTCATTTTATCTTGTCGCATGAATCCACAGTTTATCTTAGCCTTTCAGAAGTGTGAAGCCTCGTTGTTTTGTAGCAATCAAACTCAAGAATTTTATGCCTCTTGGTGCTTTTGGTCATGTGCTTTTGGTCATGGAAAAACAAATAAAGCTTAGGTTGCTCTAAAGCTTAGAGTTGTGATAGTCTAACAGATCTTGCGTGTGGCGCAAGCACGGAGTCAGGGCGCAGGGACATTAGTAGTTAGAGTTCGCCCTGGGGTCGTCCAAGCGCCTTTTTTTTCTACTAAGTTCGCAAAGCAAAATGAGTACTTAATTCACAACTATCAAAACAACCCCATCGAAGGCAATTCTTAGGCCGGGGCATTCCAGAAAGGGGCGGGAAATTCTCCAATAACAATGAGTTATCTTTACTGCAAGTATAGTCGTGTCTGAGAATGCTTGTTAACTGCAGTGGATCAGCAAATGTGAAGTATCTTTCATGAGAAAAAAATATGTGCGTGCTAACTTGTTTCCCCACAAAACGGTGGTGCGCATGTGTGTGTTTTGCAGAGCATTCTGAGTTGTATGATTTCTTAGAGCTTAGGGAGGGACCCGTTCCGAAGTATTTTAGTTCGGGCTTCTTTTTTTTTCACTTTACAGTTGCAAGTTTAGGTGTCCTCTTCACGCGAATATTCATGTTCTCTAAGTACTTTCTTATTGGCTACCATTGTATTTTTGTATTTAGTTGAAATGTAATGTATTTTCGTTTATATTTAAATTAATTTACCTATATTCCTACATAATTTATTATACTACATTCCAATGCAGTATATTTGATGCTGTCAAAATAATGTTAACATTTTCAACATGTGATTTTAGAGATGAAGAAGGCTAGGAATGTTCAATATAAAAAATTGGTTTTAAACGCAATAAATGTTAAATATATAATTAGTTACAGTTAACACATTTTCTCTGGTTCTATATACTTTTAAAGCTCTGTCTTAAGTGCATTGCCCGTTTACCCACTGCAATATTGTAAGCTGTTCGTAGTGCGCCTTAAGGTACGTTCAGACTACGTACGTAATGTGCAGATATTTCGCAAGAAACGGAAACGCAAACGCAAGAAGCGCAACTAAAGTGTTCTGCCCGGAAATAATCTACGTTACCCGCCCCGCCCGGCCCGCCACCCCTTTGCCTTAAGCCCGAGCCCGGCCCGAGCCCGGCTCGAAACCGGCCCGAACCCGGCCCGAGACCGAAAAATACATGTTTTTCAGAGTTGAGAAGCCCGAGAAAACTTCGCAGAAAGCCCGAGCCCGACCCGGGCCCGCGTCAAAAAACCCGAGCCCGGCCCGGGCCCGGGTCAAAAAGCACACGCCGTGCCCGAGCCTGGCCCGAGCTCGTGAAAAAACTGCTCTACCCGGCCCGGCCCGGCCCACGGCGCGGGCTTTCGGGTAAGCCCGAGCCCGTGCAGTGCTCTAGTTCACACTACAATCGTATGAAGCGTTAAGAGCGCAACAGTCGTCACGCATGCGAGCGTAATTGTTGGAAGGGCCGCTACTTTTACGTTTCATACAGATACGACAGTTACGGCGTGGCCAGTAAGCGCCGCAGTTTCAGTTTTAAATTTCCGGTGACGCGACTACCGGCATTCCCAGTTAGAGCAACGGCCCAAAGGATGTGGCTGTGTGTGCGTAGTAGCTTGTGTGCGTAGCTCGAGTAGTGTGCGTAGTTGTGTGCGTAGTCTGTTTACAGGCGCCATGTTGAAATCCACTGAGACGCAAGTGTCAATGTGAACGACCAGCATTGTTAACGATCTTAACGCTTGTAACGCGCAATACGGTCTTTATGACAGATGCGCACTTGGCTAACGTGACGACCGCAGTCTGAACATACCTTTACTCGTTACGATAGCGCACTTGCATCGGTATATTCAACATGTTCATATACAGTTTTAATTGTATTTTTGTTCAAACGTTGGGGTCATTGAATGTTTCTATGAAACTAAATATTGTTTCAACGAATTGATGTTTAAGTTTACTCAGACTTAATGGGTAGATATTGGGGATGCCTAAAAGCGCAGAGAGAAACACCTCTATATAGTTGCAATGACGTCTTAGGTTCAGCTATAGACAGCAGAACTCGCCATTCACCTCGTTTTCTTTTTTCTTGCGGAGTGTCTTTTCTTACTTTTTGTACACGTTCTACTACAGGGGAAGCCGTCGTCACTTACCGTTTCGGGACCCGGCGTGCCGCTTGGCTGAAAGGAAATTGTCGCACAAGGTTTAGTCACTTAATGACGAGCAAAACGCTACGACCTAGCATCCAGAACACGCCACTGGTTACACCAGAGCTACAACTACTCTTGAAAAAATGTCGCTTGTAGGAAGGGCAGCGCCGCTCATTACTTTGAATAGTATTGCACGGTAATCTACGTGAGGAAAATATTGGCTGCTTTCGACATTCCAGAAGGACTGCTTCTATCTTACTATTTAAAAAAAAAAGGATTGGTCGATCCCTCGTTCAAATGAATCTCTCATAAGACGAAAGTGAAACGTGTCTTCTAGGAAGCAGCTGCCGCTGTCTTGCACATTCACACATACAGGTCCATAAATATGCGCAATCTTTTAATAGATACAGTTTCGCTCGAAGGTCGCAGGAATGACAGCGATAACAAGCACGCGAAGCATGGGCTGCTGCGCATCGTAATTAGAAACCCAGATGTTTCCAGGCGCCGTAGTTATATCCGACGCGATGGTGAGCGCATACTTGGCTAAACTGCGGCGTGAGAGCTCCGGTGGTATCGCGCGCGTCCGCCCATGCAATTTTTACGCCCAAGCGTAACTGGCCAGCTAGCGTTATCGGCGAATGTCGGTTCGAAGCCGCAAAGGAAGCGGAGGAGGAAGGCGTCTGGAGGTAAAGAGAATCGCGCACCGGGGAAAATAGGAAGAACCGCGATGAGCACGGGGCAAAGCAACGCCATCTAGAGCAAAGTCTAGGTTACGCTGAGCGAAGGGGGAGAAGGAGAAACGAGGCGAAGTGTGGCGGAGGCGCGCTGGGTCGCGACAGGTTTTGTTCGCGATACGGACGTACGGGGTTCGTCTCGCGAGTCCTGTACAGCTCGGCCTCGCGAGCCATTGTCTTGAATACGATCTGTGACGCAGACAGTGCAGGTGGTACTAGGCGCACCGAGGGCCGATGGCTTCGTGTACGCTATAGGAGACGTACGCTTGCGCGTCACCCGCGTTCACGAACTGAAGCATCACTTTTTTAAAGGTCAGTAGACGCGCGTTTAGAGAGCGCGGCTCATCCAGTGGTATCACTGGGCTGAAGGCGAGTGTGAGGTTGAAAGGCTAGTGACTGACTGGCACGCCGTTTTCCTTAGCCTACCTTCTCCAACTGCTCCTAGCGATTCCCCCCGCCCCCTCCCCGTCCGCGGGCGACCACTCCTACCCTGAGGTGTCCGCTATTGAGAGACAGTTATCGCGTTGCACTTAACCCAATATTTCTCCTCTTTTCAAGAAGAACCTCCTGACGCCTCCATGCCTCCATATTCTCCTACTGCTCTCCGAATGTCGCTCTTTCAGCTGACACTGCCTTACAAAGCCACAAAGTGGTGCCTTCTTGCGGGAATGCCAGGAAGTTTGCTTGATGGCGACGGCGTGACGTACGTACAACGCGACAATTTTTTCGGGGAGCCGGGCTTAAAAACAAGTCCCGGTTAAAAAGCTGATTGAGCCAGTGACTGGTGACAGCTAGCGTTTGCCACGCCTGCGTTTAAGAGGTGTTATATTGTCCATAAAGGTTTTGGCGAAGGCGTCGAATGAATATGAGTGAGTTACAAAGCAGAAGTTTTACATGCTTGAAGAAAATATGCAAATGCTATGACTGACAACTGAACTCAAGTTACAGCATCATTCGCACTATTACTCCAAGTTCTATATAGGCTGGCTTTAGTATCATCCCCAATGACGACACATTCCTTTCACCTATATTTTATGGGAACAAATGCGTTACGTACTTGCCTGAAGCCCCACGTAATTCATATAGCAGGGAGTGTAAGGGCGAAATTGCCTACGTTGCTTAAACCAGAACAGTAGAATCATTACACTCATTAATTTTTATTTCACGTCTGTCAACTGAAGGGACGTCCGACTTCGCTGCCTTCGCAAAGTGGGAAAAGTTTACTCTGAGCACAAAAGCAGCCACTGGCTTGTCGACTAGCCTCCACGATTTAGAACAATGATTGCAGGTCACGCTGTTTCAAGCGCCAAAACGAAGTATTGCGAAACTGATAGCCTGCCCCGGAATTTGCTGGCGGCCTTAGAGAGCGACTGCATACGATGTGACTAGCAAACAGTCATGCCTTGCAAAAGAAAGTGGTCGCAAAGCAAGAGCGAAAAGGAGTACATTATGTGAATCAAATACGTACCGTCACAGACCATGTCTCACTTGATCCAGTGCCTGGCTGGAAGCAGAAGCATGTCATTGGTATTCGTTTTCTTTTCATAATTTACACTATTAAAATACCGAAGAAGGATGAATGAATGAACGCTCTCGTATTTGTCAAAAAAGGAACACGGAATTACGGATTAAAAGGTGCACGTTGCAGCTTGACATAGCTCCGACTCCCGTGACATTTGGCGGGGAGTGAGAACAAGCTTGCACTTACAGACAAGAGAGAAATGTCATGATAAAAGGATTTGACAGCCACAATTGGCATTTGAGCTCTACCTAATGCGAAGCATTGTTGCTTATAAGTAGAAGTGCATTCACAAACCGTTGTTACTTTCTGCCAGAAAGCGTACACCGCATGTTGTGAAGAATAGATGATTGTACGACATTGGCGTTGTTAGAGATGACGAATATGTACAACTTTACATAGAATGTGCAATTATGCACATGTGCTTCATTTTACGTAGATACTCAACGTTCATCGATTCACTTATTGTGGCTTCGGCTGCCCCTTGAGCGGTTACATCACTACTTCTTTCGCAGGTGAATTCACTAGTTAGGACAGAGCAAGCCCAATGTATGTCATTGCTGACGACAGAACGCACTGTTGGAAGAACTCGTGTGCGCTATGCTTAGAATCCGAGAGCGAATGTTTCAAGCGATAAGTGGTTGCACATGGCATCAGCGTATTTAACTGGGTCTGAAGGTCATATTGAGCGCTATCTGTGCGTACATAGCAGCCGTGTTCTCTAAATGCAATCCTTGGTCAATGTTCCATAAGCTGTGTTACACTGAACTGCTTTAGAAGCTGGCCCATGAAATCGATGAGACACTCGGCAGAGAATATCGGTCTACATTCGACAACAATGCCATCGCAATAAAAAAAACACAAACACCACAAGCAATTAACAAGGCATTAATTCCGGGAACTACAAGCAAATCAGGTGTAACCACGGTACACACAAACTCTGCAACAAAACAGACAAAAAAATATCCGCTAAAACAGTCAAAAAGGCATCACTGCGTGACATTAAACAAATAAATAACAGAACCTACCGTTTCAGGAGTTGGCGCCTCAGTGGATAACGTTTCTGGCTGTGGGTATGCAAGAATTGAAAGGAACCTTGTTGTCAGTGTAGGACAAAGCAGTGTTCGAGCAGCTTATGACACTTTAACTTTGTAGAGAACCACTTCGACTGTGGATGACCATACAAAAATATTTCAACTTCATTACTAATTTCAAACACTTGTCTTGCTACTCGCTTTTATGCATTGCCGTGCAAACATAATTTAACTCTAAAAAATCTGGCGACACACGTGCGATTACGTGGATATCGCATTTTTGGAAAGTAGTCTTATACCTGCGGAAGGTGTGACTTTTGAACGTGTTTTGTTCAAACAAAAAATGTCGCAGTTTCGCCTAAAATTCGAAGCATCAACTGCGATAGCAAATTAGTAGAGAGCTATAAGGAGTAGTTTTATCGGCTGCATAAACTTGACACATTCGCTTACCAACTGAATGAACAAGTTTGGTGTCACTGCGCACAAGCAAACATGAATAGATCACACTCGATGACCGGAGACAACCACTGTCAAAACGCGGGCGTGGGGAAGCGCGGCCGCCGCAGCGAGCGAAGGTTCGTGGGGCCTATCGCTTCAACGAAAACTGAGCGGCGTAAGCACAGCGCATACAAAGGTCAGAGCCGTGTGGAGATCGCTTTCAAGATACGGTGCGCGCGACAACACCGCCAGCCGGCGCAGGCGCAACGTACAAGAACGCTTTTGTTGGCAGAGTAGAAGTGCCCTCCCCCTCCCTCCCTTCCGCGCTCCCTTCCCGCTTTGCTCCTTTCGCGTGGGAGATTGCGTCGCCAGTTACCCTTGCGCCCATTTGCAAGATACGCATTTTGTGCCGCAGCACAATGTCGCCTCCCTCCCTCCCTCCTTCCCATACCCCCACGGCCTTTCGCGCGACGGAAGTCGCGTTTGCTCTCCGCTGTGCGTTCGCTCTCCGTGAAGGCACGCGTCCCCGGCACGCTTTTACTCGCACATACGGCGCGCGGCGACGATTTTATCACTCTTGGACTTTATACGGAACCTCACGGCGACGGCGACGACGACGGCAGAAATCCGCTTGAAGTGTCGATATAATTGCTATCGCAATAAAAATAGCGGAAGTACCCTCGAAGTGTTTTCTTACCTTCAACATGTAAAAAAATACCACTGCTACACTTCATAACGTCAGGCAACATTCTTGTCGCGCTAGGTAATTGCTTTCATAGAACGGGAGGGTGACAATACCGACCTCATCTTGATTGCAACTATTCTTGGCTATCGTTACGAAGCGCTCATGCTACACTATGAATGTAGGTAGGAAGAGCAAAAGGTGCTGATTATGCTTTAACAAGCGGAAGGCTTGGTCAGCTTGGAACACATTTCTAACCCCCGCTTCTAGCACAATTAAGCACCGTATACGCTGCTCGCGCCATTTAAATAAGGCGTAACTTGCTCTGAAAACGCTTACATGTCCGGCGTATAATAAACTCTGAAAACGCTTCCGTGTCCACTGAAGCTGTTTCCAATGCTTTGTGTCGTCCACCCAGTCACCGTCTACGATATTCACTACCCGCCGTGGTGACGTAGTAGATCTGGCGTTGCGCTACTCAGCGCAAGGTCGTGTACCGTGCAATGGGTGCACGTTAAAGAACGCCAGATGGTCAAATTAATCCAGAGTCCCCCGCTACTACGTGCCTCATAATTATATCGTGGTTTTGGTACGTAGAAACCAATAAATTAGGTAATCTTTAATTGAACGATATTCATCTAAGCAGACATTTGCGAGCCAGAGGCAACGGAGGCAGCAGATAAAAGCAATGGACGTATCATCACGTCGATGAGGGTAGCTAAATGGGCATCTTGGTATGGCATCTTCTACTTTGTTATAGCGAAGGCAGAACGACAGGCACATAGAACGGTACATTAGACAAGCACACGGGCTCTATCTAGCACTGCGTGTTTGTCTAATGTGCCTTTCCGTGTCCCTGTCGTTCTGCCTGCGTTATAACAAATTAGAAGGAATCAACACGTGATCGAACGTGGCTCCCGCGGAATCGCCGTGAAAAGGGTCTATACACTCAAATCATTAATTTAGAATACAGCTTGCAGCTGTGACATTTGGTTTTGGGTAACCTGAAAATAAGGAAACACTCTGGATGACAAAGGAAAAATATTTTTACCTATATGCTAGCAGTGTCGATGCAAATTATTTAAATTTTTATCGAGCAGGTCTTGTAGAAAAAGAAATCATAAGGTACAGAGAAAAATAATATGCCGAAACTACTGAAAACGCTAATGCGTGGCATCGGAAAAAAAATTAAGGAACCTACCGTTTCAGGAGTTGGCCCCACTGAGGGTTTTGTTCCTGGCTGCAGGCATGAAAGAAACGAGAGGAACCATGTTCTCAGTGATCAATACACCAGATTTGGAACAGATTATTACAATTTAATTTGAAAGAGATGCGCTGCTTACGCGCGTTCACAAGCAGTGGTATGAAGACATTTGATAACTTGTTGCGGAAAGCGGTTAGATTTATTTTCAATCATTGCCGGGACCGGGATTGGTTGACGATATGTTGTGTACGATTACCTAGACTCTAAATTCAAGCTAAACTTCATCGCCTTAAGTTAATTACATATGGTACTGCACAAACCAAGCAAGTAACAATGAAACAAAGGAAACAATACAAACACCTCACACACGTGAGTTCACACTTCCAAAATATTCGTGCGATACCAACATGTGTAATTATTTTTTTTACTACTGATCAATACGGGAATATAAAGTTACAGACCGGCTCATAACACAACAAGCCTACTGTAGGTAAATTTCAAGAGCTGCTATTAAGGGCAGTGGTACCTCTCCTTTAGCGCATGACATCGTGATGAACTTGTAAGCGTATTATATTCATGTTTCCCATTTCTTTCAAAAAGTGTTCTGATTGTTTGTGCTCGTTGCTGATCATTTTATTTAAATGTTGGCTTTACTTCTCTAGTGCAGGACGTTGTTGATGTCTATATTATGACTAATTATATGCTTACAGAAACACTATTCATTGGGCATGCCATTTCCTTGCTTTTTTTCGCACTATCTGCCAAGTAAATTCATGCTCGCACCAGTTATGGTAGTTCATCGTTATCTATAATACACTGCTCCTACAATAACACGTCGAAGGCATTGACGGTATGAAAAAAAAGGAAAATAGCTTTATTTAAACATTCTCTCTTGCTGTTACATTTAAACACTTATCTTGTTAATTGCTTCGGAAGCTATGGTGTGCCAACCGAATCTGCCTCATGCACATGGTTCCCAGCCTAATAATCAAGGCATCATCATCAGTGGCAAGAGCAGCGTATTTTTATGTTCCCTGGCAGGATGAAGAGCTCTCCAAGCCATCTCCAATTACCCCTACCTTGCGCTGGTTGATTGCAAGTTGTGCGTGCAAATTCCCTAATTTAATCACCACCCCTAGTATTCTATATCCCGTACATGCCAGTCCAAGAAAGCAGCTCATTGCTATTACTTAAACCCTTTGTGGGACAGTGGTACAAATATGTACCACTTTTTTTACCTTGATTCAAACGCCTATAACAAATAAACAGTTTGAATTGGCGCCACTATTACTAGTGCTACCATCAACCGAAGTATTTTAGAAGCTTGTCTTGTGTTTTTTTTTTTCTTCACCACGCCATGTGGCGCGCATACTGAGTCTCTTTTTCGAAGTGTCTCGTTGAATATTCACTACCCGCTGTTGTGGCCTCAAGGAAACTCTCGAGAACGCTTCGTAAACATGCCTGGTAACTTTTTTATTGTACCGGCTTACTAAGTGAACCCACGTGACTCGTTTGCAACCATAAACATGCATTTTTGTGCCCCTATTTAGTCAGTGTTTCCAATGAACCTTTTTCAGGCTTGATTTGTTAGGCCTCGCCGGGCGGCTATCCCAGCGATCATGTCGCCCAGCTTGAGTTTACATGCTTGCCAACTCTCCGTAATTCTCCGGGAGACTCCTGATTGCTAACACTCCTCCCCCCCCCCCCCCCCCGCCCGATCGCACGAGCCTGGTTCAATTGGTTATCGTTATCTCGACGAGGAACTTGCGATAACATCACACTGCAGCGCACTTAGTTAGCTTCTCCGCCGAACAGAAGTGTTACGCGGTGAAGCGTGTCAAGTGTCGGAAGGGTCCACTGGCTATCGCGGGTTATGGCACATTTTGTTCTGCGTGCATGTGTACTCAATTACACAATTGTACTGTAATAACGAGTATCGGTATGATATCCCATGTCTAGAAGCTTTACTTGCAATCATGCAGTGCCCTGTATGACCTGACAGCAGCCCTGAAAAGCAAGAAATAAAAACGTGCGCGCGAGTTTTTCTTCCGCTTCTTTTTCCGCGTTGACTGCTTCGGACCATTTCACAAGTGAAGAGCACGATGGATTTGTAAATATTATGTCAGTTACACCTTCTTTTTTATTGATACCGCCAGGGGACAGCGGTACAAATGCGTACTACTTTTCATAACCTGTGATAAAGACAGTGGTACATATATGTACCACTCTTTTCCGAGAACTGTTGTGCATAATTTATTAAAATTGTGTCAATTTCTTAAGTCATCCTGAGTGTCGTTTTGCAGGTTTCAAGCGAAAAAATGTAATGAAAAAATAGCGCCTCACAGAGGGTTTTAAAGTTAAGATGAGGGCGGCTTTGATGGACGCAAAGTATTATGCGCAACTGCGTTTAATCAGCATCACTAGAACTCTGTTAAGGGCGTGTTCCTGCAACAGCACTTTCACCATTTTCAACGCATATAGTTCCCAATTATACAGGGAGAAGTGCGGGTTACTTTTAGTGTACAAATACTACTTTTTTTTCCATCGCACACACTGATAACCGTGTCATTTGTTACAAGCACGCTGATACCGTTTCAATTTCCACGCAGAGGATCATGCCGCTGGAAGGTGCGTAACTCACCAACCCTCAGGTGCTGCTCCACAATGTATTTCGAAGTGCAAAGTCCTATTGCAAGTGTCCAAAGCTTCCTTGCTCCATGTAAGTAATACACGTCACCATTCTTAGTGATTCTTCAAGGGCTTACTATAAATGCCGCCTCCTTGATCCGCGCCTTCCTTCTGCCATAATCACAATTCTCAATAGTGAAAGAGTGCGACAAACCTCTGAAGTAACTTAGGGAAAACACGGGGAATGCGGGAGATGGAAATTCAAGACGGTTAGCAACACTAGAACAAGGTGAGGGCAGGAGCACACGTTTCGACTAGTAGACTTGTCTTCTTAAAGGCGACATATGCTCCCCACGGCACAGTTTATACAGGTACGGTTCTTCTAAAGGGGAGAGAAGGTATGGCGGGTGGGTGAGATAACGAGCGAGAGTGTGTTAGCGGCGAGGGTGTAAATGGGGCGAGGGTGTAGTGCCGAGGAGAGCATATGTCGCCTTGAAGAAGACAAGTACGCTTGTCGAAACTGCTGTATTCTGCTCTCACCTTGTTCTTGTGTTGCTTGTGTTGCATTGTCTCGGAAGTAACTTGTCACATTTACCTGTCCTGAGCTTGGTCTCGCTGAAGTGGTTCTTACTTTCTACACGTCAATAAAAATGTCTACGGGCCCAATATGAACTTCTTACGGTAAATCAATTCAAATCAAATCACTGACATTGAATTTTGAGCCTGCGCCCAAATTTCCTAAGGTAACCTTTTCATTTTTTAGCCATTGTCTGGTGACCAGACTCTGCGATAGCCGCTTGGGAGAGGGCGCGCCTACATGAAAGTGAAGGGTGCAGGGTAAAAAAATGACAGAATTGTGACAGAATCGTTGCAAGATATGGCTCCTGTGTCGCACTTCCGAGGCGTCTTAGTCTGTGGACGTCACATGGGTTCACTTTTCTTGATAAGTAACATTAATTTATTTTCAGCCATGGGCAAGCTTCGAAGTGGATTACTCCTTCTGGCGTTGGGTACACATTTGTGTACGCGATTTTTTTTTCCAGTTAACTCCAGTGGGGTTGAAATCGAAACAATGGACAGAGCTTCGGCTGTGTTGAACCCCGCCGTAGTTACTATGTATTGTACGGTGTTTTACTGGATCCAGCCAAACATGTATGTGCAATGTTTGACTGCATTTTCGTCAAGCCACTAACAATAGCATTGGCAAAATAAAATTTGTTTCTATCTTGTAATGCTTTAAGCCATTATTTAGCTTGTGCATCTACTTTGAGCCGACGATCCAATTCGTTTTATACAAAAAAGCAACATCACCGACTGCATAACAAATAGAGAATAATTTACATCCTCATTATGATGACTCTCATGAAAATGGATAGCCACCACCATTCCACCATCTTGTTTTTCTTGCAGATGAGTGTCCAGCACTTCGTAGTTATTTGTGTAAATTTGGTGCATTTATCATGAATCAATCACAATTCGGTTTATTCAGAGTTCACATGAGAGCGTGAAGTACCACAAAGCTGTCTTGGAACTCCTGCTGTATAATATTTGTTTCATACCACTCACATTGATATCAGAACATATCCAAAATGTTAGGTTTCTAAATGACACTCGTGACATTCCACAACACGAAGAGACCTCGACAAGCAGTACTAGCAGCTAAAGTAAGCTATTGTTGTCCTTGTTGCATGAGTACATTCACCAATGGACACACCAAGTCAATGAAAAGCTTTTATACATTCATGTGGCGAACAAACCTCGAAAAAGTTGGTTGCTGAAACAAATTTTCAAGCGATATATAGGGCTGATCTGCGTACATTAAACAGAATGACTGCGACTCTTGTCACCTTTAAAACAAGATGTCAGCTCATGTGCCAAATAGATTAAGAAAGTCCTCAAAACTTCAACTGAAACAGCACTTGGTGCACAGGCACGCACCAAGTACTTCTAGTAGGCGTGGTATTGAAGTGGTTAGCCGGCAAGTGCACTCTCTTGTTCTATCATACACAATCTACCAGGTATAGTTACGCTGAGCGGACGCGCAGCAGTGGATGAGACTGAAGTTTGTAAACAGAAATGTGATGACGATGATGACGACGCTGCCACTTTTCGTCCTAGCTGCTACACTACAGAAGCTCGCCCAAGTTTATACCACAACTCACATCTCGTGAATCAGCGTTTTGAAAAGGCGAGGAAAATGAAGACCGAAATGTTCGGTGAGCGTAAGCTCTTTATTCTCATTTATAATGAGACTGTGGAAATGCTACCACATCGAAATACATTGCCTCAATGGTCTACACGTTTATTGTCAATAAAAAAAAATAGCGCATTGACACCATCGCGAACCTCCTAGAAAAAAAAAACCCTGTCCCTCATAGATACTGCGTGTTCTACTCCGAACGAACCGGTTCAACTATGGAGAAGCAGCGTCACATGGGGAAGTCTAGTGCATCCTCAAATTCAAGCTACTCGGAGTTACAAGAACGAAAATTATGACGCCTTGTTGTTGTAGGTGCTGTTCGTGCACACAATAATTCACTGAGCACCATACATACCCTCAAGCAAGCATTCAAGATTACACAAGTTTGTCAAGAACACCTGAAGACGTCATGAGGCGTTCACTGCGTTCTCCACCAGCATCTATAGCGGGTGGTCGCGGTCGGCTGTGGTTGTGGCCTGTAGCAAAGCCTACTCGAAAAATAATGTTAAGAGACGCCAACCTACAGGCTTCTTAAATTTATGGCTATGCACATTGGCTCATGGACATTATTATGTTTCTAGGCTATTGCTTTAGTTCGTACTCGAGGAAGGCCTGAACGAAATTTACATTTGAACATATGCCAAAGGGCAGTTCATCGAGGCTCGCATACTACACACACAGGGCTGAAATACTTTGCAGCAGTCTAATTTATATAAAACAGCAAAAGCACAAATTCGTTCTCGTTGATTAGTTTATGTGCCTCCAAAGGTGTATTTCTCACTACAATATTTCCAGGAAGTATTAGCGTTGCAATATTATACCTATGGCGATGACGAGTCATTGAATTTCAGTTTTTCTCAAAATCAAATAACGTGTGAGTGAGCAACTTACCTTCGTTGAGCGCGTTCCCGCGGAGCTTCCCTATTATCGGCTAAAAAGGAGGACATTATTTTGAGCAAATATTATAGTTACTCCTACAAAAGTGACACATTTGTAGGCCTGATGTTGTTTCGGAAGTCTACCTTTACATTATTGGGTACCTTCAGACTTGACGCAAGAAGGAAAAACAAGATCGCCACGGTTCACGTTTCCGAATATACTTTCACTGTTGCGTTATTTTACTGGTGGAAATAAATGTTATTTCTCTCTCTCTCTTCACTGTTCCGTCATTATCACGTACGAGAAGCCGTTCATGATTTATGCTAACAAAAAATATGGCAAGTCTGCGAGTGAACTTTGCTATCGAGATTCACGCTACCGTGTTACAATTAAGCCTATTCAGTAAAGCAACCTAGTGTGCAGGTTAGTATCATTCTAGTTTAAGCCTATCCCATTTCAGTGCCCTCACAATTCTGTTTTGCATTTTACCAGTTACTGTACCATATATGCCTGTGATGAGAATATTCTGTGATCAGTATCGGCATGCTGATATAACCCATATTTACTACCACAGCCATGAGTTCAGTTCAAAATTCATTTCATTGCATTGCGAAGCCCTATTTCATGAAGCGCTAACAAATGAGTCCGTTCAGGATGTTTCTAAAATGGTACGCACCTACCGTGAAATTAGGAAGGAATTTTTTGTATGCGGCCTGCCATTTTTTTATGAACGACATAATTTTTCTAGTTTTGCTTCCTATTGTCATAAAATGCTACTGGGTCCATGAGACGACAGCGTAACGCAAAAGCAAAAATTTTTCTCCGGAGGCTAACGTTTGACAATGCGAACCACTGGCAGAAAACACTAAACCACCGATAATAGTTAGACGTTTCAAATATAACTTTTGCTTACACCTTAACGACATTGTGCATATTAATTTCAAAGCAAAATTTATCATCCATGCCCAATATACCAGCACATTTTTTAATCGAAGAGATGTTGAGGAGTGTAATTTAACACTGTCGAATGAACCAATGCAATCTCTACTGCGTTCGTTGCACTCGAACTGCATGCAATATAATGAAAGAAAAACTAAGTAATATTTAGGCCAAAAATTTGTTAATCCCTCCCTTCCAAGCAACATGTCCTTACTCTATATTATTGAAATTTCTGACAGGTATAGGTGTCTTGAAGGTATGTTCTCATTTAATTTGTCCTGGTAGTACCACATAAACCATTCAACAAGAAAACTTGCCAAATCATGGTAGTGGCACATATAAGCTAACTTCTAAAATAAAACTACTTGTGAAAAACTTACCATTCTATTCATATCTAATTGACATGGGGCAGCAACGTATTCTAATTTGGACTGAAGTCACTTGATTCAAGAAAGACATGTTCATCGCTTTTAAAATGGAGCATATGGGTCACCAAGTGCCTAATTTTTTTCATAAGTCCGAGATCATAAGCACACATTACTGATATATAGATATCGTTAATGTGTAAAGTTTACACTGAGACGCAATGAAATGTAAACACGTATACGGACCATAGGGTCACCGGAAAAACTGAATTTATTTGTAATTAACAAGCATAAACTCAAACTGACGCGTAGACTGAAAAGTTTGCAATGCCAAGTTTGGACCATAGTCATCAATTTAAAGTTGCGTTCACAGGGAGAGGAAAAATTCGGCTTTATTGCACAACCCCTGGTCCGTATACTTTTGCTTGTGGGTGTACATAATTCTGAATGCATGGCAAACTTAAAGGGAAATACGTTGCATTACCCAGCAAGACATGGAAAGCTAGGGCTTTACGTACAACTCGTTTGAATTCTATAAAACAGTGCCAGCGCATTACATCTCCTTCGCTTCTTAACAACTATCATACTAACAAGTTTAGTACTAACAACTTTAGTATTTTTGCTTGCACGTGTCGCGAGCTTCCTGAAATGTATACCTTGCCTTGGCTATTACACGTTACCGATGCGGTTATCCAATGAAATGTTATACTTTCCCCATTCTGTTTCTTAATTTATGCTATAATTTAATTCTTTTGTACGCTAATTTTGTGATAATTGTATGCACTGTATCATGCTTATGCCAAAATGTATTTGATTGGTGAATATGAGCACGTCAAGCTGCGTAAGTATTTTTTATCTGCAGTCCTACCATAAGCTTTTGTTGTATATGGTAGTAAATATTGACCTCTGACAAAAAAACTTACCGTGCTTTCTGTTGACCCTTCAGAGCTTCCCTCTTCTGTCTAAATATCAAATCAAACT
Source organism: Dermacentor silvarum (assembly GCF_013339745.2). NCBI lineage: Eukaryota > Metazoa > Arthropoda > Arachnida > Ixodida > Ixodidae > Dermacentor > Dermacentor silvarum. The sequence goes on along the minus strand of NC_051164.1, from coordinate 47,307,316 downwards.
ATTTAGAGGACATATTATGAATTTGCGTTTGAAACCACATAAAATTTTAACACATGACAATATGGTGCGGTTGTCAGATGAAGTGTGGGTGTGGACTGTAATTTTTTCTATAAAATTTTCTAATGTCTATGTTCACGTCAACATTACATTTACCCGTGACAAAAGACGCCTTCCTGTCTTTGTCATTCGACAATTGTCAAGACAATTGTTATTCATTCGACAATTGTTCATTCGACATTCGACAATTGTTAAGAATTGTCAATCGGCAATTATTAATGGTGAAAGCTGACAGGAGAACCTAATTGATTTCTTCCCCATTAAGAGGGAAAGAAAGTGTAACTTCTTATCCAAGTGTCATAGGGCATTTTAACTGAGCGAAACTTATGTGACATATTTTGCAAAATTACCTCCTGGTTTTGAACCAGTATGTTTCTCCCAATCAAGGCGGTGCAAATTTTTGCTGAAATTGGTCGGCAATGCGTTACTATTTCGATTCATATGTCACAATTTCACTCTCTCTGCATTAACTAATTGAATAAGACCAAGAGTTGCCAAATGTGAAACGGTGCAATATGTGAAGTAGATGTCACTTAAAACGCACCAATTTTCCAAACAGCTTTTCGCTTCCCATCACGCATAGCTAAGCAGAAACTATTCCACAAAATATTCCACAGTCTTATGTTCGAAGGTCCTGAAATGTTAATGCCTATTTCTAACCTACTTGTATAAATCACTGCAATCGAAAGTCAGAGATAAGCCACTGCGTATGAGCCGCATTTCAGTGAACCCCTTTAACGCCAACTTGAGTCACTGTATTTAATTGAACCTCTTTGAATGAGCCTATTTATTGAACCTACTTGATGGCAACTTAGATCCTTGTCCGAATATCTTGTCGACACGCACTTTAAGCGGACTTCGCAGCAGCGTTGCGACATAGCAAAGCGTATCCGGAAAAATGCGTGATCGTAGCCCGACCGCATGCACGCCTGATACATGACGTGTTTAATTAGAAATTACCTTAATCCTTTACCTAGCAAGACAAAAGAGCTCGCCTAGAATTTCTTACCGTTTCATTTCTTCTGTATCTTGCACAAATGCATGCCAAACAAGATGTTAAAACTTGCTGCAAAAACTAAGCAAGACGCAGTACTTCAACAATATTGTTGGGCTGTCAGTTAAAGGTTACGGTTTAGTCCAAGACTATTGTTTGCTACTTGCTAAGACACCGTTTTTTTAATGTTACAACAACGATGAAAATGAACCGAAACGTTGTTATTACTCTGCAAACACCGAAACGCATCGCATTGAGAGCATGTTAAACCAGAAACAGGCCAATGCCATTTACATCGGTGGGCTTCGCTGCTAAACGGCGGATGAAGGAAAAATGAAAGTTAACCTTTCTAATACAGCTAGGCAACCGGCAACAATCGTTTCAGACATTTGATTCAGGCTCTCTAGGGCATTTTTTGTGAGAAAAATTTGCGTTGTTCTACTTTCTGTATTTTGTCATAAAGAGGTCAATTTCTGCTCTGGCGTACTCCGTGCCTTGTCGTCAGTAACGGTGACCAATACGAAACTTTACCCTTTCGGAGTCGTCGAAGAAGTGGGAGTCTGCTTACCCTACCGGAATGATTATTGCGTGGTGGAGTAGATCCGCCAGGAAAGTCAGACAAATGTCGCCTTTGCTGCCTTCTGACTGCTTTGATGGTTTATGGTCTACATTTTGAACAGCTGTGTTATCCAACCTTCAATGAAGATCGAAGTTGCTCAGAAAGAATGGAATTTTCGTGCTGTGCCTCCCTTCCCTCTCGATACGTCGCAGATTAGCATTTTCAACACGGCTAGGTAGAGCCACATTATTGGAGTTCTTAGAAGCTCACAAACTGTCGTTCTCATGACAATGTGTATGCGAGCACCCAAAGATTTTCTTTTAATCGCACGGAACGTCATTTGGAAATGTGTTGCTGGCACTCTCTATTTCATGTAAATGCAATACTCAATAAATAATTTTAGTCAGATATATATAAGCAGCATGAGAGGGGATATGCCTCGTGCAAAGCACGACAAGCGGGACTCCACTCGTAACTGGCAGCTCAACAATCTTTTTAGTCGTATCGTGCAGCGCCCATAGGATAATTAATAGGAAAAACTATTGCAGAAATGATGTCACGATGCCTGTTGACGGTAATGCAATTCGCATTGAAGCTATGTAGGGACATACCAGATTGTTGAAAGCACGTTTGTTTAAAATATGTAGCGGTATTTTTGAGACACCCGTAGTTTCAACTATTCGCGACATACACCGTATCCATACACTGCGATATACGTATTAGCCCGTTTTGCTATGACAATTACTTGCGAAGGTTGCCCATGAGTATGAAGGCATAACGATATCCATTTGACGATGACGACGTCAATTTGGGCCGTGCATAGTCCTATTCCAACTAGCCAAAGTTTCCAGTACAAGCACCTCGCCTTCGTAAGTTACACACATCACAATTCTCAGTCATTCTCAAAGGGCTTACTATGAATGCCGCTACCTTCATCCGCGCATGCCTTGTGACATCAATGCATTTATTAACAACAAAAGAGTGCAAAAACATGGAAATGCCCTGCAACACTTACCGTGCTGAAGCTTGGTCCCGAAGGACGTGTTCTTCCTTTCTACATGTCAATAAAAATGTGTACAAGACAATATCAACTTCTTAGGGTAAATCAGTACTGCGGAAGCCCAGAAGGGGAGTAAGGTTCGTGAAAGAGAAAATTTCCATCATGCCAACTGTAGTACAAAGCTACAGAACAAATCGTACAGGCTTCTTATAAAGAAAGTGTCGCATTATAAAAAATCGTGCTGATCCGGGGAATGAATCAGTGACCAACGCCTTTCCATGCCGGTCGCTACACTAACTTATTTGTCCAGGAGGCTAGCGATATCGCAACACGAGGGAGAAACAACTGAGAACTCTAAGCTACTCTAGAATGCTGACACCAATAAATTTTAGCTTTCAGTTCTATTTAAGGTTCTAGTTATATTGCTAGGAGGCTGGTAGTAGGAGACACATGATAAGATGAAGCCAGGCATTATACATGGTCATAATTTCATCACAAAAAAGACTGCCATCTGTTTCGGACAACAAAAAGAATGAAGTCTTCGAATATTGAATAGTTTACAATAATTATTCCATAGGTATGACATGATTTTCAAAATAATTTATTTAGAACAATGGAAGCACATTATCCTTCGCCCACGTATATGACTTCGTTTCAGTGCTTTTTGACAAAGGTAGTTAGAACTAAGCGTAGTTACACCGATCCACAGTACAGTAGTAGATGATACTCGAAGTTGTAAACGGAGATGTGATGAAGGTCATGACGGCCATGCCAAGTCTCATCCTAACTCTTGCACTACAGAAGCTCGCACTATTTCATAACACCTCAGAGCTTGCGAATCGGCACGAAAAAGTTAGGAATGTTAAAATACAGTAAGTTCTGTCACCTTCACCTCTTGATTCGCATATATTCTAGACTCTCCTAATGACATTACATCGAATGACATTCCCCTGAAGAGCTACACTTCAACTAGCACAAATAAATCAATAAAGACTCGGCAATATCACGAACGTCTTACAAAAAACTAAACACTGTCCCGTGTGCTCTACTGAGATGCATCTGCTTAACAGCGGTGAAGCCGTGTCACCTTTGCCAGTCTAGTGTATCCTGAAATTCAAGCTAATCGAAGGTACAAAAAATCCAGATGCTCTGCTACTCGAGGTACTGTTCACGCATATGCTAATTTACTCAGCACAGTACATATTCTCAAACAAGCTTTCAATATGCCACAAACCTGCCACGTACACCTCAAAATGCCATGAGGCGTTCAAATTGTTCTTCACCAGCATCTATAGCGCGTATACTCGCCACTGGTTGCGGCTGGGCCCTGAAACATTGGGTGCTTGAAAAGTATGTTGCAAGACACCGACCAGCCAGCTTCTGAAATTGATGCTTATGCGCGTTGGCTCATGAACTTTATTAGATCTCTAAGGTATTTCCTAAGTTATTACATGAAGAAGGCGCGAACGCCATTGACATATCATCATATGCTAAAGGGCATAGCTGTATCATTTAGGTGTACTTTGTTTACTTTGAAAAGGTTGGAATCTACACAGGGCTGAGGTCACTCTGGCAGCAGCGGCGACGGCGGGAGGACGACTATTAATCAGCTCTTCTACAATTTTGCAGTGACCGGCGCATGCCCATTTCCAAAGACGTGAAAAACGCCGAACGTGCCATCTGCCCGTGCTTGTTGCAAGCTTCATCCCGTGGTTGCTGCTATCGCCTACATCTTGGGGGGCGGTACCTTCTGTTTCGCTGTATTTTCACTCTGGCAGCAGCGGCGACGGCGGGAGGACGACTATTAATCAGCTCTTCTACAATTTTGCAGTGACCGGCGCATGCCCATTTCCAAAGTAGGAGGTTCTTGCTTGCCGTGGTTTCACCGGCCGCTCAAGTTTGGTGAACGACTTCTTATACCACTCTTTGCCTCTTCTGGTCTTCGCCAGGACGTGAAAAACGCCGAACGTGCCATCTGCCCGTGCTTGTTGCAAGCTTCATCCCGTGGTTGCTGCTATCGCCTACATCTTGGGGGGCGGTACCTTCTGTTTCGCTGTATTTTCACTCTGGCAGCAGCGGCGACGGCGGGAGGACGACTATTAATCAGCTCTTCTACAATTTTGCAGGTTGGTTTGAATACCTTATTTATATAATATAGACTGTGTACTAGTTGGGGTCGTTGCTGTTGCTGCCAAGAGTGCCTTTTTCAGTGTTGGAAGAGTGCTGAACTCTTTATTGTTGTACGTGGTTTTCAACTTTGTATGCCAATTCATTTGCGTTATTGGATTGCTTCCTCTGGTCATGAGCGAAAATAACTCGGGCAGCTTAGACAATGTCGCAAGAGTCCTTGCGGAGAAGCAGCCCAGCAGCATCAAAGAGGTGGTAAAAGTTTTGAATGAACTAGTTTGTGGGCTTGGTGCATTCGCGACCGATCTTAGGAGTGACGTTGCTAAGTTCGGAAACGCGGGAACCGGAATACATAACGAACTCGCAGGCATCCGAGATTCAATTGGTTTCATGAATCAAGCGTTCGAGACTTTCAGAGAAGATGTCGAGGTATTCCGTCGAGAACTAACTAGTATTAAATCAGAAAATGAGCGATATCGCAAGGAGAATGAACAGCTGTGGAGAGAACTGAAAGACTCTAAGAAAGAAATTGTGGAGCTTAAACAATACTCCAGAAACATGAACCTAGAAATACAGGGACTGCCGCAAGTCCAAAATGAAGACCTAAAGAAAACAATAGAAAATATTGTTGACTGTTTGGGTATTGAAGTCAACGCTCGTGACATCGATGTCGCACATCGCGTGCCATCGAAAGACAAAAAGAAGCCAAATATCGTAGTTAAATTTCTCACGCGAAATGCCCGAGACAAGTTGCTGGCGGCAGCAAAGAAAACAAAGTTAAGCACAAATCAACTGGGTTTCAGAGAGGATGAGCCAGTGTACGTCAACGAACACCTTTGTCTTGAGAACAAAGTACTCCTGAGCAAAGCCCGGCTCGCAAGGCGAGAGAAAAATTGGAAATTCGTGTGGGTGACGCAGGGTAAAATTCTAATGAGAAAAACAGAAAAATCTCCTGTCCTGCACATCACCTGCGCTGCTGACCTGGAGAAAGTTATTTAGGTTTATACAGCCGTCAATATAGCACCTCTTTCTATCGCTATGTTTGCGCTGTTCTTTAAATACAAGAATAACAGCACACCCATGAATTTCGCTTACAATACACGTTGGAAGAAAAGCGTGCTTAACATAACTGCAGCCCGCATTGTGATTTATGTTTTTTTCGTGTGTTTTTCTTGTACAATTAGTAAACTTACTGTTATTTACGTTTTATTGCGTTTACTGATTACATTTTTGCGCTTTGTGATACGCTGTTCGTGCTATTGCTACTTTTTCCAAAGGTTGGATGATATTTTGTTTGCATGTACAAACTGTGCTACTCCATTTATATGTACTGCGTGCCCAAGTCTGCACTCTACATATGTCCGAGTCTGCTTTCTATATATTCAAAAGCGCTGCATCTTTGCTCTCTATATGCATGTAGCCTTTAATGTAGATTGCTTGCACTGGTCAGTGCTAACGATTTTGTGCTTAGAGAAGCTTTGTTTTGTACGTATTGATAACCTGTTTTTATTAATGTCAATATGAGTGCGAAGTACGTAAGCCCGACCACACTAAATTCTCTTGTAACAGTGCAGTGTAATCAACCTTTAACATTTCTCCACATAAACATGCAGTCAGCCTGCTCGAAGGAAGAAGATCTGCTTGTTTTTACTGAAAAATTTAGTTTCGAGTTTTCAGTTATTATGCTGACGGAAACTTGGTACCGTACTGATGCAGATGTAATACAGATTGAGGAATATAGTTTCATCAGTGTTAACAGGGAGAAAAGAAGAGGAGGTGGCGTCTGCCTGTACGTTAAAAATGGTATTGGTTACGAGTGTATCACCGATTGGTCAGTCTGTTCAACGGACATCGAAATACTTTCCGTAAGGTGCGGGAAATTAGTATTCGCTGTAGTGTACAGGCCACCGGACGGAAATATAAACAGTTTCTTAAAATTTTTAGAAAAGTATTTCTCATTTATTAACGAGCTACAATACACATTAGTCATGGGTGGTGACTTAAATGTCGACATGTTAGAGAACACAAATAAGCGATCCGAGTTATCTGCTCTTTTAGCTTCAAATTACCTTTCTAATGTGATTTCAACCCCGACCAGAATTACGCCGACAAGTGCAACACTCATAGATTTGTTTTTAACAAACGCTCCGCCTGACGAGATACATTCTGGTGTTCTTGATATGACAATCAGCGATCACTTACCTATATACCTTGTTTTGGCTCGGAATCGCAAACAAAAGGTCAAAGCTTTGCCACAGGTTAAATTTCAACAAATTAATCCACGTTCACTTTTATCTTTCCGAGAAGAAATTAGCTCTGTAATCTGGGAAGATGTGTTGTCCTTATCCTCGCCCGATCTAGCATACAACCGTTTTATGGAGATCGTGTGCTCAGTTTATCAGAAACACTTTCCTTATAAAACTATTAAAAAACTTAAGCGTGCCCGTAAGCCATGGATAAATGCCTCCATACTCAAAATGATTAAAGAAAAAAATAGGCTTTTTAATGTCTTTCTAATACGGCGCGACTCAGTTGCTTTCACCACTTTCAAGAAGTATCGAAATAACTTGAACAAAATTCAGAGGCAAGCGAGACATAATTATTATTTCACAATGTTTGATGGCGTGATAAACGTGAAAGAAATGTGGAACAAGCTGAACGCTGTAATATCTGCAAGGCAACACGCGAATGTTATTGATGAACTCGAAATAGGCAACGAATTATACAAAGGTAAAGAATTGGCTGACAAATTCAATAAGCACTTCACTACACTAGTTGAAAGCACACATGATGACGACGCTCTCACCTACCTACCCCCTCCCATACAGAATTCCCTATTCGCCACACCAACTAATGAATACGAGGTAATAAATGTGTTTAGATGCTTTAAGGTGAGCAAGAGTGAGGACATAGATGGTTTAAAACTACAACCCATAAATTTTGTTATCGACCTACTCAGTCCGTACTTAACACACATATATAATCTCTCCTTAAGTACCGGTACCTTTCCACAGCGTATGAAGACTGCCAAGATAACTGTAATACATAAGAAAGGTGAAAAAAATAATTTGAGTAACTATAGGCCGATTTCTATATTACCAATATTCTCAAAGGGACTAGAGAAAATTTTATTTACTAGATTGTCAAATTTTTTTGAAGAACACTCAGTTATAACGCCTTCACAGTATGGATTTAGACCTGGTCTTTCGACACAAAGCGCGTTACTATATCAAAAAGAACTCATCCTAAACAATATCGAGGCAAAAAGAATAACTTTAGGAATTTACGTAGATTTTTCAAAGGCCTTCGATACCATAAATCATGTAACGTTACTACAAAAACTGAGTTGCTACGGAATTCGTGGTGTTGTACTAGAATTTATTAAAAGCTACTTGACCAATCGATACCAAAGTGTGTCCATAAACAAAGAACTGTCGGAGCTAGAAAAAATTAGATATGGTGTACCTCAGGGCAGCATACTCGGTCCACTTCTGTTTATTATTTTCATAAATGATATTGTAAGTATAGATACCTCAGCACAATACGTAATTTATGCAGACGATACGAGTTTATTTTTTACAGGAACGAATGCCGACACCATCATAGCATCAGCAAATGACACATTAAACAGACTACACACTTGGACAGTAAAGAATTCACTCTGTATTAACTGTGCTAAAACAAAAGCTGTTCTTTTTTGGGCCAAATCTACATCATGCAAAACGCTTAATTCCCTAAGTATAAATAATCTTAGAATAGAAATTTCGTCATCTGCAAAGACACTGGGAGTTGTGTTTCACGAGTATATGTCTTGGGAACACCACACAGACTACATAAGAAATAAACTGAGTAAAACCGTAGGTATCCTGCGAAAATGTCAGCGCATACTGCCAGTGCCACAAAAGCTTATGCTATATAACGCTCTTTTCTCTCCTCATTTGCGTTACTGCCATCTAGTTTGGGCTACCGGTACGAAGAACTCCTTGCACAACTTAATCACATTGCAAAAAAATGCCCTGCGTTGCATTGCAGGTTTGCCGTACACTGCGCACACGTCCGAATTATTTGCTAAGTTCAATGTTTTAAAAGTTACAACCCTATACGAATATCACCTCTTGACAGCTTTTAGGTCCGAATTAATTCAGAAAGGCAGCCACATTCGCACTTTAGCAAATTTAACTCTTAATCCCTCCTCACGCTTAACCAGACACACCAACCATTGGTATATCCCCCGGCCGCGAACAAATTATGGACTGCAACTATTGCAGTATTGTCTTCCGAGCACACTAAATAAGTTTAAACTAACAGATGAAAGTTTACGCACGTTATCAAAAAACGCTATTTTAATTATGATATCCCGAACTCTTTGTGCTTAAAACATGAAAACTATTTTGCATTAGTTTGTATGAGCCTGAAAAAAAAAAAATTGCTTTGAAATTGTTCTCCGGGTGCTTGTTTCCGTTGCTGTCGTTGTAAACACGGGGTGGCGGGGCTAGTCAAGCTGCTAAAGAGCAGCTTTTTTCCCGCTATCCTCACCATTTATGTACATTTTTTTCTGTATTGGTGTGCCAAAAAATGGTGAAATAAAGCCAATATCAAAATATCAATATCAAATATCAAGTACCCTTACATTTCGTATGAAATAGCAGAAGCACAAATTGGGTCCAGGAGACTTGGGAATGTGACTTCAAACATGAAGTTGTCGCTATATTATTGACAAGACTGCTGAAATGACACGTCGATGATACATGATTACACGACGAAGACACAACGGGACATCGATGACAGGCTATGAAACTCTAGCTATGCTCAAAATCAAGTGACGCGTGAGTGCTGCACTTACCTCCGTTGAGCGTGTTCTCGAGGAGCTTGCTGTTCCCGGCTAAAAATGAGGTCAGTATATTGAGCAAACGATCTAGTTATTCATATAAAAGCCACAAGTTTATAGGCCTGATTTTATTGCACAGTGTGCCTTCACGTTGTGGGGTAATTTCAAAGCTGTCGATAAATTGAAAAAAAAATGAATAAAGTGGCAACAGTTTACGTTTCAAAACATTTTTTTTACTTCTCCGCCAGTGGAACATTCGTGAAGTGGTCCTTGATTTATGTCAACAAATACATTTATGGCAAGTCAGTGAATGAACCAACCTGTCCAGACTCATGTCCCTGTGTTTCAGTTACTTGTTTTCTGTGAAGCAAATTAGTGCACGTGTGAGGATAGTTCTGCTGTAGCCCTTGCCACATTTTGGCTCCCTGCCAATGTGCCAATGTGTGTGTTTTTTTTTCAGTTATCGCACTATATCTGCCTGCGATGGGAGTATATTGCGATCATTATATCGTCAGCATTCGAACGCCCGTATTTGTGACCGCAGCATTGACTTCAGCTAAAAATGCATTTCACTGCGTAATGAAGTGCCCTTTGATCAAATCTGTAATAAATTAGGCGATCCATGAGGTTTTTAAAAAGATACGTATTATCAAGCGTTCGTGTGTTTCTGAAATTACACATAATAAGCATACATTACTTATATAGGTATCGGCTATGGGTAAAACTTAAGCTCCATACGCAATGTAAATAACGGGGAATGTATGGCGCACTTAAAGCGAACTTTATTGCATTACCCAACAAGACCTGCTAAGCCTTGGGTCTTACGCACAGCTCGTCAGAATTCTTGAAGACGGTGTCTGCGCTTTATAGGGCCTTCCCTTCTTAACAACTATCGTGCTCACAACATTGATATTTTTGCTTTTATTTTGTGAATAAATTTTTATGCATCATTCATTCTATCACGCATTCATACGGTACTATGAGTATTTTTACCTTTTTTTAGACCCTAAGCCAAGCATCATCAGAAAGAAAAACAGAACATAACGTTATAAGCACCGTTAAGGATATTTTAAAAATGAAATATTTTGTATCAGCACCTGTGTGACAGGCGTATCTTGCATCTTGGAACCACTTCACGCATGTTTGAAGAGCGAAATCTTAGCAATCTGATGTGTTTCACCAAGAAGAGCTGCAGTAGTCACATTTAGTGCGACGTCATTTATGACCTAGACGCAAAACCGGTGCATGTAAAAGACATAGGTGTGAGTGTTCTGGAATTACGTTCTGAGATATCATAACGATCAAGTGCTTTTGCGCAGAGGAATAATTATACTTCCGGACACACAGTCAGTGCAAGCTAACCAGTAAAATATATGTTCTGGCCAAGACATGAGCATGTGAAGTTTACTCACAATACCTACATTGACATCAAAAACGTCAAACAGTTTCAGTTCTTCACTTGGGGTTTGAGAGCTTTGTCTTTGACCTGATTCACACTTGTATGCAATGTAATACAGAATGTTACTCACCGACGGGCCTTCAGTGGTTTCTTTCGCAGGCTACGAAGTGAGAATCAAGGCATGCCTTCTTACACAAGGTAATTCATTACACTGTTCACAGGTTGGTATACTTTCTCAAAGCACCTCAGTCATTTGAAGCAGAAATTCCCACAAAGAACAAGCAAGCTTGTCTTTCAGCACGACGTCTCACTGGGCGTGGTCAGTTAATGCTAAATCGGGGGTCATGGTGCCAGAAAAAATACTACAAAGTTTTCACCAGATGTACGAGGACCAGGCCAGTGAAGCCACCTAATCTGGATTAGCTAGACGGAGTCCGGTGCTCTATATGCATAGGTTACTATACTACATGTACAAATCAATATACTGCACCGACCACCCGGCTCTCCCTGACACACTGACACTTTGATCGCGGGAGTGGGCGTCCCGGACGACAAAGGAACTTGAAGAGCTCAGTACAACGTTGGATCGATATAATGGAATATGTTGGGTGTAATGTTAATGTAAAGACAATAGTATTGAATAGAAAACCAAGGTAAGTGGCTGATATTCAAGTTGACAATATGTCACTTTTTTTCCAACGATTTTCTGTATTAGTTACCATTTTTGTATACAAGGTGATTGTTTGAAATTTTAAGAAATGTTTAAAAGCCGCCTGTTCCCGATAGCGTAATTCTAGTCCTTGAGGTGGATTATTCGAAAAGGCAGACATTACTTGCCAGAGAAATTGAAACATGTTTAACAGAATAACAAAACTTCTTTAATTAGTCTCTTAATTACTACAAGGCACAAATGGCAATTTACGAATCGTAGCCAGCCAGTTTGCAAGGCGTATCCACTTTGATATAATTTCCAGAATGACACCCGTTGGGTGATATTCTGCTACGAGCACAGTCCTAATCATACGTTTACATAAATTATCTGTATTATAACTCCTTTTGCGTTTGACTGCTAGGTTCTTACAAGTACACATGAGGTGCATTGGTTCTTTATAAAGATATTCCTGATGCCATGATTAAGGGAGAAGTTTCCTCTGTATACAAAACAGCAAGGCTGATTTCTGTCATTCATATTCACCATCCAAATTTTAAATATTTTGATGACATCACCATTGAAATATTTAAAAACAATAATTTTACATAAGCCAGCATCTGAAAAGTCATAATTTTGCAACTTACGGTTTCAGACGATGGAGCCAGCGATGTTGGTTCTGCAGGCTATCGAGACAGCGAAACAATAAAAACTGCATTTTTTTCATACAAAATAAATTATGCGGCATTTCAGAACACTTTTGAAGTGATCGCATGCTTCTTTGATTTGTTAGAGAACAGGAAGACCTTTCTGAATCAGTGAATCACTCAATGCAAGCAAATGTGCAATCTTACACTTACGCCGAGATATTCCAATGATCGATTCAGCAAAAATTCTCACAGAAATTAGTGAAAATTAGCAATTCAGAAATCCGATATAAGACTCGGCAATTCCTTTCTACGCGGTGTAAAAGCCGCTCATAACCAAAAGTTCAATGCGACACTGTCTAGTCATGCAAGGTAAAAAAAATCAAAACATGTCCCTGACCAACGTAAAAAACTTTCCCGCGTCAGGATAGGTACAGACACACCCCTCTTTCAGAATGAGTCGGTCATGTTAATATTGGTTTAAGTATGTGAAACATTATTCCCAGGGTTTCAGAAGACAGTACTGTATGTACACTTCCTCATGTCTGCTTTGACGTGCTTGCTGTATTCAGTATAACTAGGGATTCCTGAAGTAGTGGTATCTGTAGGTGGCTTTCTCAGATAATGGTCGTTCCCTCGTCTAATTCTTTCTCGCATGGCGTGTTTCTACGGCTGAGGAGACAAAGCAGCGCAAGAACATAACTAGTCGAAAATGTCGTGTCTCATTAATTGGAATCGCAGAGCTGGTTCCTGATCACATGTGATCAACTTGGGCGAGGCAAAGCATCTTGTCACGGAAAGGATGACAAAACTACGTCTTGAATTTCCGGTTACCTAAATCACAAATGACATGATACACAATATGCAAGGTAATCTAGAAAACGCGCACACCAAAGCCACAGACGAATGTTAAATAGCATATAAGAAATTGTATTTGTGACCGGCTCATTACAGACAGGGATCATAAACTTCTAAACGTCACTTTTTGTGTTTGTTCTTATTTTTATAAGTGATTTGTTTCCCAACCACCCAATACAATAAACGCATTAACTTTCACCTATACATCCTAAAAAGCTGTATTCCTAACAAGAATTTGAAATTTAGTGTTAATGGCAAGACAAAACATAAGTACAATTGTTTCCATTCTTTCGAGCAAATTGGTGGAGTCCGAAAACACTAGTAAAGTAACTGGCATTTGGCATTGCTTCTCAAGGGCACAATAGCATGCCGCAAATCCGATTCAGCACTTATTGATCAATACGCTGTATGAATATGCTTATACATAAAAAATACTACCTCCAAATGTCGCAAATCATGAATTTTTGCGACATTTAGCGAACACAGGGAGAAACAAATTATACATCTGAATTGTGAAAGCAAATTTGTAATTTTTAGGCCAGCTTTAAGCGACCTTGCGAGATATCTCGGCAAAGGGCTTCATTCTTAATGCTTACTCCTCCTATCCAAAGGAAAGAAAAGTTGATTGATTGATTGATTGATTGCTATACAAGTTTTTGAAACGCGGAAATAATTCTTATTTCTATTGGCTGCTAGATTTCAGTGGTTACGCATGAGCGCGCAAAATGATATATTACAGCACTCACCGATGAGTGTTCAGTGCTTCCCGGTCCAGGCTGCAGAGTGATAACCAAGAATAAAGTAATTTTGCCCAAGGCGAAGTTTCTTCTCAGGTATTTATACGTATAAGTGTTTTGTAAATAGTGCACTTTAGAGTGCTATTCTACAGGTTCACTTGAGTAACATTTTCGGCACAATGTTTCATTTCCACCTTAAAAGGAATATTCAGGTTAAGTAAAACCTAGATAATTCTGTATGATTTTTTTTCTGCCTGCATTTGGCGAACAGGCACAGTGGCCATGATCCTATACCTGGGGCAAAATCTGCCCTAAACATTCGTTATAACAAAGTTGCCATCACGTACGTGAAATTGGTTTTCTTATAGCCGGTAATTTGTGGCAAGAGGAACATTATAAAAGAGTCATAGTAACGCGGGATGTGTGCTCTAACCGCGCGGAAGCTCGCAAAACCAAAATTGAAACAAATTGGCATGCGAAAGTGGCAAAAGGTCAATGGCGAAATTTCGCCGGCACCTGTGAACAACTGGCGTGTCCGTCCTCTCATATGGTTATCTCATATATATCATATCATCTCATATGGTCAGACCTAAGCTGCCGCAACGTGGTCGTGTGACCTTTGCAGTGATACTTGCCTAGGCAGGTTAGTCTGATGAAACACGTCGTATGTGCCACACAACGCGATGACCCTGACCGCCCACTGCCACTTCCGCGAGGCAAAAGGCTATGTGTTCTGAAGTCCGATAACTCCAAATATTCATCCACGGGCATGGGAATGCGAAGGACTTACGACATTCGGAGAACTATACCGGTCTAAGGAATTGATGGCGTTTGAGATCAGGGTTTGAATACAGTCAAACGCCGAAGATACACTTAAGTCAATGCGTAGCTACGCGTAAGCAGCTTGCCACACTGAGAAGCTCTCTTCTTATTACACTATTTCACCACGCTGACCTACAGACGTTATATAAGTTTTGGGTTCTTTCTCTTCCACACTGAAAAGACCCATGCAGATCTCCCGCTTTCCGCTTAGTGCTAAGCTGAGTTTGATGGTATTGCACTTATAATAATCCAGCCTAAAATACATACACTGCTGTCGAGGCCCCCAAAAAAACATTGAATAAAGCGACGTTTATGATAACAGTTTTGTTTATTGAAGGTTTACTCTATTAATGGCCGCTAAGGCAGTTCCTTACATGCAGTTTGGTTATATTGAGAGGCTGGTGCTACATGCGACTGCGTTGGCAGTTTTCAGGAAGCTAATGAACTGTTACGAGTAAATTTTACGTCTAATAATAACAACACGGAATGTAATACAAACAATAATACACATGCATTTGCTACAAATATTGAGCATAATGAAGTAAAAATTAAATTTTTGTTACGACTTACCGTTACAGGTCTCGATGGTCCTGGGATTTCTGTTCCAGGCTATTCAAGAAACATAAAATAAATTCTGGGATGTACTGTGTTTAAATTATGTTAATTCAGACGCAATGATCACGACTACAAGGGCGAAAAAAGCAATATTTTTGTCTTGCATTCGACTTTCTAGCTGCATCTCGCAAACACTTACCCAATAGCTGCTTGAATATTTGTGCCAAGATTCATCGAGTACACAAACAGACAAGGGAAGTTGTTGTGATTACTAAAATTCTTCACGCGTCTCCTAAAGGGTGGATATATTCTGGCAGAAATGCTCGGAGCAAAAAGTGACAGTGCATCCTTCTGTACAGCGGCATTTGTGCTACTCCATTCGTTATAAACACTATGTTCATTTGCGATTTTATGTTCAGTCATAATTTCACGTCAGCAATGGTCAGTGTTAAAGTCACTTGGGCGTAGAAACGGAAATTCTGCATCCAAAGTCTTCAGGATAACTCTCTATTGAGCGTTCACCTAGCGAATTAGTATGATCTTCATTCAAGCCAAAAGAAACGAGAATAATTTGAGACATAGACTTACGTAGCCACTCTAATGACGAAGTCTCTGTGACGAGTTAATTTTGAGGAACAAAGCAACGTAATGCGTCATCAGCGATCCCGATACGTCGCGTGGCATTCGGCAGCACCCCTTTTACCACGTGCCCACACCTAGCAAACATTGGTGTCGGTGTTTACCAGTTTCACCAACGAGGAATTCTCCTCACTTCATTAACAATAAATGTTTTCTCTCTCTCTCTCTCTCTCTCTCCACATACGGTGATTCGTAGAGTTGATGGACATATGTAGGACCTGTTTCCAACAAAAGCGAAATTCCTTAGTATGCGCGGTTTTATGCACTGCCAAATTCTGATATGCATGCTGGGAATGTCTTGGCAACAAAAGCGTGTGTCACCAGTGCAGTCACACCACCACCTCCTGCTTCGATGTCAACGTCTGGGTGCTGGATCAGCCCGTTTCACGGGGGTCTGCGTTAACCGAGTAAAACTGAGGGTCGTCGACTGGGGCCTCTACTGTCCCTTCGTGTTTCAGGTCTGGCAAATAGGCTTTGTATGCGCAGGAAAGCTCTGGCAGGTCAAGGGCCCTATTGGCGGTTGTAATAGACTTTCCTCCGATGCTTACAGGTAACGCACTGCCAATTTTTGCAGGCATTTTTAATTGGGTACTTGAGCTATGAGCTTGCTGGAACATTGAGGAAACTGGGTTCTTGATGGACATGTCCATGAGCAACGCCGCAGGGTTATACTCAGTCATCACAACAGGAGACCTGTAAGCTAAAAGGGCCAGTTATGGATTCCTCGTCATTGCATGAAGTTCAGTCGTGTTCACCGAATTCAAACGATCTTCTAGTTGGTGCTGCATTACGAAAGTGCGGAACTACCAGCGCTGCATTACCATTCAGCGCTCTGAATTCCTGTGTCTATTAGTTGCCTTTTATATGCTGCAAAGCTTTACTTCTTTGATTTTTAGTGCATCTTCTACATGTGTAAAACTATGAGAATAGTAAACATTGGGTGTAATATGCTTCAAGCGGCACTCCTGAGCTAAGAACGCAGTCACATGGCGAGAACTGCGGCCTGCTTGAGTAACGCTCATAGCAAGTAAACTGCAACCCTGAAATGCTTTGATAAGTCGAGCAGTTTGGCACCGCTCTATTTGCATTTTCTTCATAACGCGATTTTGGTATGCTTTTTTTCTAAAGAAAAGTGCTAGATATATGTAAACAAAATTATGAAAAAATGTGAGTTAGTGCCTCCAACAATCTTGGAACTAGAATGAATATGTGCAACGTAATGGGAGTTTAGTAAATAAATAAAAGGTTGTCAGAACGGAAATTGCAGTATGCAAAAACTGAAACAACAAATAAATTCATTTTCACTTATCTACATTGTTTTGATTGCAGTTCTGTAGCATACTACTGTATTTTTTCGTGGGGAGGGGGGGGGGGCGGGATTCCGAAAGCTCCGCGGCTAATAGTCATTACGAACGAGTATATTTGGGAAAAATAACAAAACAAAATAAAACAAATCAAATGCGGTATTTTGAAGGTTCCATGTTTATAGACAACCCGACAATAATTGATATCACATGAGGAACTTAATAATCACAACCATGGTCTTAGTCCTTTAATTGCAATTACCCGATACCGCCATTCAATGTCTCACCCCACCTGAATGTTTGTTAATCGGTTCTTCATGAATGGAGAGATTCGAATAAACCATTCCTCGCATGTTTGATCATACCAGATTACCCAACAGTGAGAAACTATGTAGGTAGCAAGCTGGTGCAGCACTCACCCATCTGCTGCTTCCAAACTCAGTGGTTTCTGTTTCTGGCTATCGAGATAAGACATTATTTGGTTAGTAAGCATACTTTTTATTCTGTCCTTATTGTTAAACATGTCAATAATACGCAGTAGCTCGGCACAAATCCTTCGGAACCAGAAATAACAAACTTCGATACACTTCCATTTCCCACAGCGTAAAGGAAGCTTAGTAAAAACAGTAAATAATCAATTAAAAAAATTGGCATCTCATGTCAGCAGTTTTGCTATCGTCTATCAACCTATTCTGTAGATTTTATAACAATACGGTGTACAGCTTCAGGCACGACGTTGTGTGGAAATATATTGAGCATATATACGTCAATCAAATAAAAGTGCGCCCATATGGATTTGTTTGAGGGTATATCATGCAGTATTAAAAGTAATTTCCGTAAATATTTATGTTAGACAGTGTACCACCACAATTTCATTATTACATTTGGCAGCATACATCTGATACACTGCTGTTTACATTACGGCACATACTGGCCATTTTCGTATCGATTTCAGTATTCCTCGTATCGATAGTTTCTTCAGCTGACGACAGCATAACACTTGGACCACGCTCTGAAAGACTTGACTGGTTATCATCAAGTGTTCCAAGATATCATTGGAAATAGTGAGAATTGCATGGCTACTTTTGCTATACTATATTCCATCACGAGAACACCAACATTCAGTGATTAGGCTTCCTTTTTAAGGCGGAAAACATTAAGTGGCTCGTTGCAATAGGCTCACACCCGAAAAAAAGGCGGCTTGGTGTCGAGTGATGCAAAAAAAAAAAAGACGCCGTGATGCAAAAATTATGGTTGTTCTCTCTTTCAGTAGGAATCGGAAGAACAATAAAGTGAAACATGTCTTCACAGAAGTTGTTGCATTTTTGATTCGTGAACTTCACGGTTCGCTACAGCGAAAGGCGCAGAATTTGCGGGTCGGCAACCATGTTGCATGCAGGTTTGCTTAGCGTGCGGCGTCCTGTTGGCGAGTGGCTTCGGCGAAGGTGCGAGCATTCTGGATCGGCTCCTAAGTGGCTACGACAGCCAGTCGAGCTGTGACGCGCACAGCTGCAGGAATGTCAGTGGCAGAGCTCGCACTGTGCGCCGCGAACGCGCGAAGGCATTCTGCTACACGACAGCGTGTCTCTCTCTCTCTCTCACCGGAGCAAAGCGAGATTCGCCCGGCGACGTAGATGCCTTTCTGCGCCTTTTAGCGCAGCAGTTGTCTTAGGTGGTGCCATCGCAAGCGGAGCAGTAGGCGATACACTGTCGATGCACGTTGAAGCAGTAATCCGCAGGTGACGAGGCGACACAGGCCAATCCGACGCTAGACGAAGCCCACACGAGGCCACAGAAGTACATGGATTTGTCTGATCTTCGTGCTTGTGGATTTAGACGTTCCTGTGACTTTGTTTATTGCGCTTCATATGCCTTCATTGTCGTAACTTTCCGAGCAACGTATAATTTTCGAAGTGCAGAAGGCGCTGCGAACGTGCACAATCGCTACTAATTACAACGGTTCAGCGTAGCGAGGTGGTCAAACCGAAACGCGCCAAGCGTTTCAATGCAGTGGCTTGCCCGCGATAATTTCGTAAGGGCGTTTTATGCCGCATGTCGAGGCGTTCATCCGTGGCGTAATGGTTTCGACATCGGGATTCTCGTCCAGAGTTCCTGTGTTTGAATCCTGCCGTCGCACAATAGTAATAATGTTTTTGTTGTATGATTATTTATTGTATAATTATTGTATGAAACTATGCACGAGGCTATACTTAGTTTATTCTATGGCTACACCGCGTTGAACCCTCCGCTATGCTGTGACTACCGAAGTGCTCCCTGTCGGCGCTCGTTACTGTCACAATGCAGTGCTTCGCTTCACCGCTACTAGATGGCGACTATCACATCCGTTACATCCCGTTGCCGGAAATCATTCGTGAAACTCAGGATAAAACACTTTCTTGTTAAAAATATCATCATCAAGAATGGCTCATACCCGTAAGCATGCAAATATGCAATGTTTGAATATCAACGAAGAAACGAAATGAAAAAAGAACGAAGGAAAGAAAAAATTATAGAAGTAAAGAAATCGTGATAGAACGGACGAATGGAGAAAAAAAAAGAAACAAATAAGTGATGCAAAAATATCATCATCAGGAATGGCTCATATCCCCGTAAGCAAGCAAAGATGCAATGGTTGAATATGAATGAAGACACGAAAGAAGGAACGAAAGAACGAAATAAGGAATGAAAGAACGAAAGAACGAGCCAAAGTACTAAGAAAGAAAGAACAAAGAAAGAAAGAAAGCAAGAAAGAAAGAACCTTCAGGTAGTGCATTAGGTACACGCATGTGTCGTTGAGCAGGTCGACCTAGACCACTATACGGTTACTTCACACTGTGGCTCTTTATCTCTGGCAAGAAGTCTGACCACTTCTATCGCATCACATGATGCATTGCCACGTGTGCAGCAGGCTTTCGCCTTCACATGTGTGGAGTGTGGAGTGTAACATGCTGCCGAACTTTTCTTTCCACTGGTCATTGTAAAGATTACTGGTTGCCAATCCTTACATTTCAGCATACAAATATATAACATGTCATTTAAATTGCCTGTAAGCTTCCCAGCTCAGGGAACGTATCGAAAGAGAAGCGTAAAAACAGGGATAAATCAACATTCCTTAAGATGTTTCTTCCCAGGTTTCTTTATTTTGTGACTTTCAGGTATTGGAAAGGAGTTTTCATCCTGTATAATTTCACAGCGTTTCCGACTATCCTATATTAGATTATTAAAAAACAAGTTTACTTCTATATGACTGAGAATAAAACGCAACATCAAGTGTCATATTGATGGCTGCAGAACGATGCCCAGTAAAAGCTGCGCTGGACAGTCACACTATAAGCGATTCAGGAAGTTCATTCATTTTGTCACTTCCACATGAATATGTAACGTTTAAAAAGTGGCTCCTCAACATGCAACTCACCGTTTCTGGACTTGTAGTCTCAGTACTTCTGGGTTCTGGCTAATGGACAAGAGATAACAGAGCTTGTACACTGCTGCAGGTTGCCAAGGACAGGCATGTGATAAAAGAGAACTCAGACATAAGTTGGGATTTCATAGCAACCCAAACACAACTTGAAACATGAAACAACATTTGTACAGCTTTGTGCTTTCACTGCTTTCACAGCTGCACACAGCCTATATCACTATAATAATAAATGCTCACTAATACCTTTTACTAAGTCTAGCAGCCTCTTTGCATGATACTAGGCTGCCTGAAGTTAAAAAACGTTTACTGCGAGCCCATTCTTCGGCGTCGCGTGAGGAGGGGGTGGGAAGGGTTACTACATGAGTGCAACTACAACTACAGAGGGAATCCACTTTTCATAGGATAATAGAGAAAGACGCTGTCAAGGAATCCTGAAATAGTCTACGTGGGCGTTATTCATATTAATAACTTGCCCTTCCATGGTGGATAAAAATTAGATGGTTCCATAATGTAGAAATACCAATTCTATTACGGTCATTTGACAAGTATATTTCGTTCAATATTGCCAACCCTTCTGCTGTGTCTGTTTTGGCTGTAAGACGTATTAATACATTTCTGCTATCCTGAAACGCAGTGTTCAAGTGACGATCAGTAAATTTCTTATCTTGAGCTTGATGATCGATGGTGCAGAGTCAATGTCTTAGTGCGTCCGTTGCTATAGAAATATGGATATCAGTTCTAACTTGTCAAGTTTATTATTACGAACGCTTGCTCACTGCCAAAGAAAGCAAAGTACTTACCCTTATCGAGCTCGTTTCAAAAGGAGTTTCTGTGGCAGGCTGCGAAACAAAACGAGATTAGGAGCTGGTAGGAGCGATTAGGAGCTGTAATATTTTTGGAAGACTGCATCATCAAATGGTTTTACAAATAATTCGCAGGGGGACGTCACAGTGTGTCACTAATAATATACACAAAGTAATCGGTTTGCACCGACAAATAAAAATTAACAATATGCAGTTCACAAAGCGGCTCACGCGTCCTACTACCCTAATGAGATTTTAATTAGGCGCATGAGTGTCCCGCCTTCGCGTTTAATGCATTCCGTAAGTCTATGTCAATTACTGCATTGATAATAACACAAACATTAACGGGAGGATTGAGACAAAGTTAAAACAGTAGCCCAATGAGGGATATCTCAGGCTAGAGCCAAGGGCTCAAATAACCTCCTGTTTTTGTTATGGCAACAAGTTCTTTTCCTGGCGGCGTTAGCATGCGTAATCTTCACCTCCAACGGGGAGAGAGAGGACCTCCTGCAATGCCGCTACCCCTCATCTTATCGCTGTAGCAACAAGCATCCAACCGAATTTTTCGCATTTCCACTTCACTCACCCCTAACTTACTCAACTGCCTTTTCCCGCTATCACTCTACATAGAGACCAGTATCTGTAATAACACAACCAAGGTAAGTATAGTTGTGGCCCTCACGAATAGAGTTCATGTAGTATGTAGGTACTAATTAAGCTACTAATTTACGTGCTAACAACGCGTTCATTCA
Source organism: Dermacentor silvarum (assembly GCF_013339745.2). NCBI lineage: Eukaryota > Metazoa > Arthropoda > Arachnida > Ixodida > Ixodidae > Dermacentor > Dermacentor silvarum. The sequence continues at coordinate 47,285,165 of NC_051164.1, read as the reverse complement.
CCTTACATTGAAGAGCGCGTCGACCACAGTGATAACTGATATACGTGTTTCTGCTTTTCGTATCTGACACGGTAAGGATAAGTTTCGTTAGACCAACTCATTCAGATCCGTACCCAGTTACGCTGAGGTGTAATCAGTCAAAAACTTACCATGCTAATACTTGAACCCTCTCTGGTCGTTGGTCCAGACTACGAAAAAAAATTGTTAGACTTGTTGAACTAATAGTTCATGCATTCCGGGCACATGGAATTGACATGAGCTATTTACACGTGCTGCATGGCTACACATGGTAGAAAGGCGCTCAACAAACATTTATGTTATATTTTAATTGGCATCTCTATGACAGACTACTTAAAACAAATAGAACGTTTCAAACACTTATATTATGAAACTTCTTCACCAGCATGTATTACATTAAAAAACAATTTTCACGTGACCAACATTCAAGAACATTGGAAAGACTAAATTGCCAAAGGACTACTCCCGTTTGATTTCAGTAGTTACCAGAATATAATGTATAGTACATGTAGCGTAGACATCTTAGTAAGTGCTAGCATCTCAATACTATACTGAACATATCAGTGCTAATAACTGCGTGTGTGGTCTAAGCAGTTTTCCTCTTAGAGTTTCTTTAGAAAACCGTGAAAGCCTACGTTGCTTCAATGAGCTACTAAGCATGGTCAGCAGTGTAGGGAGAGAAAGGACGACTAAGTGCCATGTCCAAATGTGAAACTTATCTAAACGAGAAACGCGTGGATATAAACAAGCCATAGAAATAATAAACACATTCATTGTCAAGGTTCTAGAATAGTCCTGTTAGGCCCTTCAGCACTCTTTTAAATGCTTAAGCAACTCTATGCCTAACCGGTATGACGAGTCGCTATAAGAAACGTAATGTATGAAACAAAATAAATTCGAAAGTGAAAACGTTGGCGATAGTTTGTTTCGAACATGCGACCCCACGGGTCTAGTCCGATATGGTTGATAACTACCGATAAGGGCTGATACGGTGTCTACTGGTCAGATCAAGTTCGATAAGATTGATGATGACACCGGGCGGCAAGTAGATGAACAAGTGGCAGAATGCTTATGCATACATAGACAGCTCCAGTAGGGTTCCTGCATGAATTGCTTTTACATTCATAGTAGACACTTTATGCCCATGCAAATATGTCAGAGAATCCTAAATTCATGTACATCGTGTTTATAAGGTTAACATTCCCTGTGCCGCCGCAGTAAGATTGTTTTAAATTTTTTACTGGCATATTACAACATAGGGTATCTACCTGATATAAAGCAAAATATTCGGGTTACTCTTGTAAAATTTGTAATTGCTAAAATCTTTTGGGACGTGACAATTCATGCTTATTTCAAATGCTGGACATAATTTTGTCGAAAGAGAGAAAATGATAAATTAAAGGCAGGGAGGTTAACCAGGACTGAGCCTGGTTTGCTACCCTACACTGGCTGAAGAGAAAGGGGATGGAAAGATTAGAAGAAGAGAAAGTCCGCTGTGGTTATCGTTGGCGTGGTAACAGTTTTCTGCTCTGCATAAGTGACAGTGACTCAGTCCGGATCACAGACGGTTACTCAATCTTGTAGCTTTTAAAAATCGCAGCAGCGCCTTTGTGGCCTTTGGTAGCTGCTATATGCGAGGTCATGGTCCCAAGATCTTGTCCAAGGTGAACCGTTTTCTATCCAACAGATTTGTAGCTGTACAGAGGTCATGTCCTTTCGTTTTCAAAATATATTTTTGTATGACTTACCGGGCCAGGTCTTGTATGCTCTGAGGTAGCTGTTCCAGGTGTTACAGGCTAAAAGAGTAAATTAGCAAAATTAACCTGAATTCATTTACGGCGTGTTTATAATGTTATATTTCCTGTGCCACCGCAGCACACGCAGTTTAAGTTACCCACTGTAAGATTGTTTTGAGGATATTTTATTCCATATTACTACTTAGAATATCTACCTAACTGTAAAGGAAAATATTACGATTGCACTTGTAAAATTTGTAATTCCTAAATTTTTCTGGGATGTGACAATTCATATTTATTGCAAAAGCTGAATATAATTTTGTCTATATTTACGCATGACTTACCGGGCCAGGTCTTGTACGCTCTGAGGTAGCTGTTCCAGGTGATTCAGGCTGAAAGGATAAATTAACAAAATAGCAGTGTTTATTTAATTGATGCTGGGGAAGTGAAGTGACATTATGACATGAAGACATGCGTCTATTTTTGCATTGGAATAATTACCTAATATGAAACCGTTATAAAAACATTTCTTAATGTTTTTTTCACCGGGTCATATTAGGTCCGGCATCTTTTATCTTGACCTAGCTCGGTGAAACATTTTGTTCGAAACCTATGAAACCATTTGCATGAATTGCATAAAATTATATTCATTCGGGTCCTGTGTATAAGAAAGCACTTTTTTCGATCTGGGCTAACGTGAGCATGCATTGCTTAACGATTACTATTTTTGCCACTTCGCGAAGCAGGTAGACCGCTTACCACGTGCAAGAAAAGAACTAAATAAGAACAAGATATGACTCACAATGAGTCGGTCATCTTAAGATTAGCTTAAAGATGTGGAACATTCATCCGTCAGAATACCCTACTTTATGTACACTTCCTCGCGTTCGCTTCGACTTGTTTTCTCTAGTTGGTATAACAAGGGATTCCTGAAGCAGTGGTATCTATAGATGGCTTTCTCGAATAATGGTCTTTTCCTCGTCTAATTCTTTACCGTGTGGCGCGGTTCAACGGCTGAGGAGACAGAAAGAAGCAGAAGATACAAACCTAGCCAAAAATTTCGTGTCTTTAATTGTATTCGCAGAGCTGGTTCCTGATCACATGCAATCGACTTTGGCTCGGCAAAGCCTATTGTCGCGAAAGGTGCATGCCAGCAAAACTGCGTCTGGGACTGCCGGTTACCTAAACCACAAAAAAACTAGCTGTACAATATGAAATATAATATCGAAAACGCGCATACCGCCGCCAGAGACAAATTTTTAATCGCGCGTAAGCAATTTTATTTGTGACCGGCTCATTGCCAAAAAGGGATCTGCATAGACTTTTGAGCGTCAATTGGTGTTTTTGGTTTTATTTTCTTCAATAATTTGTTGCTCATCAACCAAACACAACTCACGCTTTAGCTTTTACCTATAGGCCATGAAAAACTATATTTCTAGAAATAATTTGAAAGTTATTGTTGTTAGTAAGACAAAACGTAAGTAAAATTGATTCCTATCTTTCACGCGAGTTGGTGTAGTCCGCCAAGACTAGTAAAGGAACTGGCATTTGGTATTTCTTCTCAAAGGCACTCTCTAACAGCAAATTCACTTCAGCACTGATTGTGCGATAACCTGCCAAAATGTGCTCTTAGGCGGAAAAGGCTAATAACTCGAAATGTCACAAAGCATGGATTTCTTGCGCCATTTTCAAACGCAAAGAGAAACAAATTATAGAGCTGAATTGTGAAAGCAAATTTCAATTCATAAGGTAGTTTTACGTGATCTTGGCAGAGATCTCAGAAAAGGGCTTCAGTCCTAGTGCTATTTCTATACGCATTTGAAACGCATAATTAGGTGTTTCTATTTGCTGCTAGATTTCAGCGGTTACGCATGAGCACTCAAAATATGCACGAGGACTCACCGATGAGTGTTCAGTGCTTCCCGTTCCAGGCTGCAGAGTGATAACCAAGAATAATGTAATTTTGTCCAAGGCGAAGTTTCTTCTCAGGCATTTCTACGTATAAGTGCTTTCTAAATAGTACTTTCAGAGTGTTATTAGAGCCGCACCATTTTACAGGTTCAGTTGAGTAACATTTTTGGCACAACGTTTGATTTAAACCTTACAAGAAATGTTGAGGTTAAGTAAAACCTAGACTATTATGTATGATTTTTGTTTCTGTTCTCTGCCTGCATTTGGCGAACAGGCACAGTGGGCCTGCTTCTATACCTGGGGCACCATGTGCCCTAAACACTCGTCATAACAAAGTTGTCTGCACGGGAATTTCGCTTTTTTGTAGGCGGTAATATCTGTCAAGAGGAACATTACAAAACAGTCATAGTAACATGGGATGTATGCTCCAACCTCACGGAAGCTCGTAAAACTATATTGACACAAATTGGCATGCATTAGTGGCAAAAGGTCAGTGGCAAAAATTGGAGGGCGCTTAAGCTTCGCCTTTAAGATTGGAACGCGATAGCGTTATCGGGCCCCGTTCGCATCGCATTTTTGTTTCAGTGAGCTTCACCGCAGCACCGAATGTGGGAAAGCCAGCTTACAAAGACCAAGCTTACACCGATCTCCTTAAAGTCGGCTTCACTTTAAAAAGAAGTTCCTTGCTGGGAAGTACCTTGCTGGGAAAACGTTTTTCCAGAGGCAATATAAGTCGTCTTATATTAAAATGTGAAGGCCCTAACAACTTTTTTTATTATTCTAATGTTTGCTACTGCCCCGATACGCGCGCGCGTGTCCCAAACGCTTTAGGCAGGCGAAGTCCCAATTTGACCTGCCGAGCATGCGAGCGCCATCTTGATAGCATTTTCGCAAGTAAATAACCCGAGCGCGTCGTGTTGGTATGGTAGAAATGTTGGAAAAGGGGTTTGTGCTTGAGTTTCCTCGTAACAAACTTATGTTTTCTCTTACGTTCAAATTTCAATCCGACGCTATCATGCCTGTAGGCTATGGTTAAGTTGCACTTTACCATTTTTCTGACGGATTTCACAGTGAGAAATTCAATTTTTTGTTCACCAGAATCCTGCACAACGTGGAGGGATGCGCGGTCAGGGTGGTTCGGTATGATTTTCTCCTTCGCTAACACCTTGCGCCACGCGGCGGGCCTGCGCGGTCGTGGCGGTTGGGGATGATTTTTTTCCGACACGCACGCCGACATCCACGCTGACGCCGACGCCAGATTTTCTGCGACACGGGGCCCTTAACGCTATCGCGTTAAAATTTCGCTGGCACCCGCCAACAGCTGGCTTGTCCGTCCACCTATCATCATCTGATATGGATTTGACCTGAGGAGCCGCCGTAACGTGGTCGCGTGACCTTCGCAGGGACCTTTTCCTAGGCAGGTTAGTCCGATGAGACGCGTCGCGTATGCCACATAACGCGATGACCCTGACCTCCCACAGTGACTTCCATAAGGGAAAATGCTGTGTGTTCTGAAGTCCGATAACTCCACATATTCATCCACTCGCGTGCGAATGCATAGGACTTGGGACATTCGGAGAAATATACCGGCGTAAGGGGTCGATGTCGTTTGAGATCAGGGTTTGACCACAATAATAATGCCAAATATACACTTAACTAAGTGGGGTGCTACGTGTAAGAACCTTGCCGCGCTGATCTCCCTTCATATTATCCATGTCACCAAGCCGGTCTACAGCCATTATATAACATTGGGGTTCTTTGTCTTCTACACTGAAAAGACCCGTGCAGATTTTCCACTTTACACTTAGTGCTTAACAGAGTTCGGTGCTAGTGCACTTCTAATAATACAGCCTAAAATATATACGCTGCTCTCGCCCCCCCCCCCCCAAAAAAAAAGAAAATGTAAATAAAGCGAGATCTAGAAAATAAAGATTTCTTTTATTGAACCTTTACTGTATTCATCATCATCATCAGCCTATGTTTATGTCCACTGCAGGACGCAGAGCTCTCCCTGCGATCTCCAATTACTCCTATGTTACTAGCAACTAAGTCAGTTTCATATATGCAGTTTGGTTATATTGAGTGGCGCTGGTGCTACTTGCGACGGGGTTCGCAGTCTTGAGAAAGCTGATGAACTGTTTCAAAAAATGTTATGTATAATAATAACACCGAATGTAACGCAAATAAAAACCTGAGTGCTCAAGACATACATTTGCTACAAATCGTGAGCATAATCAAGAAGAAAATTACTTTGGTGTAAGACGTACCGTTACGGGTGTCGATGGTCCTGGGGTTTCTGTTTCAGGCTATTGAAGAAACATTAAAAAAACTGCTGGGGTGTAATGTTTCTAAAATTCGTTTCTTGATTCAGACGCAAGGAAGATAACTACAAGGGTGAAAAAAAGCAATCATTTTTGTCTGACATTCGGGATTGTCGTTTTGCACCTTGCAAACACTTTCCCAGTAGCTGCTTGCATATTTATGCCAAGATTTCCACTAGTGCATAAACTAGAGCACTGCACGAGCTCGGGCTTACCCGAAAGCCCGGGCCCGGCCCGGCCCATGAGCCGGGCCGGGCCGGGCCGGGTAGGGCAGTTCTTTCACGGGCTCGGGCCGGGCTCGGGCACGGCATGTCCTTTTTGATCCTAGCCCAGGCCGGGCCCAGGTTTTTTGACGCGGGCTAGGGCCGGGCTCGGACTTTCTGGTGGTGTGCATGTAACGTGTAGCGAGTTATCCTTGCGTGTCTCGACTCTGAAAAGCATGCATTTTTGGTTTCGGGCCCAGTTTGGAGCCGGGCTCGGGCCTAAGGTATGTAGGCCCGGGCCAGGGCCGGGCCCGGGTCTTGCCATAAAACTTTTGGTCGGGCTCGGGCGGGCCACCCAACGTGAAAACGGGCCCGGGCTGGGCCCGGGCTGAAAAAATCGGCCCATGCAGTGCTCTAGCATAAACAGACAAGTGAAGTTGTCATTTCTAAAATTCTTGACGGGTCTCCTAAACGGTTCTGGCATATTCTGGCATATTCTGGCAGAAGTGATCGGGGGGTGACAGCGCGGCCTTGTGTACAGCGGAACTTGTGTTACGCCTTTCATTAGAAACGCTATGTTCATTTTGCGATTTTATGGTCAGCCGTCCTTTGAAGTCAACACTCGTCAGCTATAAAGTCAGTTGGGTGTTGAAACTGAAATTCTGCATCCGAAGATTTCTTCAAGGTAACTCTGTATCCAGCGTACGTTAGCGCGCGAATTAGCATCATCTGCTTTTCCTGTCAATAAAACGTTTTCACCGTCACGATATCCATTGTAGCGAGAAGAAACGAGAAAGATTACCAGGCGTAGATTTACGCAGCCACTCTGATAACCAATATATTCCATGAGTCTATATTACTTGCTACAATGCTTAACAAAGATATTCACGAGAAGATTGAGACAAAGTTAAAACAGTGGTCCAATGAGAGAAACCTCAGGCTAGAGCCAAGCGCTGAATTAACATTGTGTTTTTGATAAGGCAATGAGTGCTTTTCTTGGCAGGATTAACATGCATACTCTTTCCCACCCCCAACAGGGAAAACAGAGGACCTCCAGCAATAGCGCTACCCTTCATCTTATCGCTGTAGCAACAAGCATCCAACCGAATTTTTCACATTTCAACTTCACTCACCCTAACTTACTCAACTGCGTTTTCCCTGCTATCACTCTACATAGAGAACAGTAACTGTATTTACACAACCAACGTGAGTATAATTGTGGCCCACACCGATGCAGTTTATGTAGTATTTACGTAATACTTAAGCTGCTAATTTGGTACTAATAACGCGTTCATTCACCTTACATTGAAGAGCGCGTCGACCACAATGATAACTGATATATACGTGTTTCTGCTTTTCTTGTCTGAAACGGTATGGATAAGTTTTGTTGTGCCAACTCATTCAAATCCGCGTCCAATTACGCTGGGGAGTAATCAGTAAAAAACTTACCAGACTAATGCTTGAACCCTCGCTGGTCGTTGGTCCAGACTATAAAAACAAATTTATTAGATTATTTGAAATAAAATTTTATACATTCCGAGCACATTGAATTGGCATGAGATATTTACACGTGCAGCATGGTTATAAAACGTAGAAATGCGCTCAACAAACATTTTTTTTATATTTTAATTGGCATCTCCGTGGTAGAGGGCTTCACACAAATGGAACGTTGTGAACCCTCATAATATGAAACTTCTTTACCGGAATGTGTTACGTTAAAAAAAGAACAATTTTCACATGACCAATATTCGAGAACTTTCAAACGACCAAATTGCGAAAGGATCACTTCCATTTAATTTCAGTATTACGAGGGGTATATTTTCGAGGGTACATGCAGCGCTGACAATATCTTTCTAAGTTGGGGATAGCATCTCAATACTATACTGAACATAGCAGTGCTAATAATTGTGTATGTGGTCTAAGTAGTTTTCCTCTTGGAGAGTTTTAGAAAACCGTGAAAGCCTACGTTGCTTCAAAGAGCTACTAAGCATGGTCAGCAGTGTAGGGAGGATAAAGACGACAAAGCGCCATGTCCAAATGGGAAACTTATCTAAACGAGAAACGCGTGGAACTAAACAAGCAACAGAAATAACAAACACATTCATTGTCAAGGTTCTAGAATACTCCTGTTGGCCCTTCAGCGCTCTTTTAAATGCTTAAATAACTCTATGCCTAACCGGTATGACGAGTCGCTATAAGAAACGTAATGTATCAAACAGAATAAATTCGAAAGTGAAAACGTTGGCGGTAGTTTGTTTCGAACATGCGACACCAGGGGTCTAGTACGATATGGTTGATAACGACCGATAAGGGTTGATACGTGTGTCTACTGTTCAGATCAAGTTCGATAAGATTGATGATGGCACCAGGCGGCAAGTAGATGAACAAATGGTGAATGCTTATGCATACATAGACAGCTCCAGTAGGGTTCCTGCATGAATTGCTTTTACATTCATTGTAGACATGTTATGCCCATGCAAATATATCAGAGAATCCTAAATTCATGTATAGCGTGTTTATAAGGTAACATTCCCTGTGCCGCCACAGTAACATATTCGGGGGACTCTTGTAACATTTGTAATTGCTAAAATCTTTTGGGGCGTGACAATTCATGTTTATTTCAAATGCTGGACATAATTTTGTGGAAAGAGAGAAACTGATAAATTAAAGGCAGGGAGGTTAACCAGGACTGAGCCCTGTTTGCTACCGTACACTGGGGGAGGGGGAAAAGGGGAGGGAAAGATTAGGAGAAGAAGAGAAAGTCCAATGTGGATATCGTTGGCGTGGTAACAGTTTTCGTTGTATCACTATCAGTGATTCAGTCCAGATCACAGACTGTCACTCAATCCTGTAGTTTTTAAAAATCGCACGAGCGCCTTTGTGGCCTTTTGAAGATGCGATACGCGAGGCCATGGTCCCAAGGTCTTGTTCAAGGTTAACTGTTTCCTATCCAACTGATTTAGAGCTGTGCAGAGGTCATCTCTTTCGTTTTCACAATATATTTTTGTATGACTTACCGGGCCAGGTCTTGTATGCTCTGAGGTAGCTGTTCCAGGTGTTACAGGCTAAAAGGGTAAATTAACAAAATGACCCTAAATTCATGAAGTTTATAATGTAATATTTCCTGTGCCACCGCAGCACAAGCAGTTCAAGTTACCCACTCTTAAGATAGTTTTTTAGACATTTTACGTGCATATTACTCGTTAGAATATATACCTAACGTAAAGAAAATTATTCCGATTACTCTTGTAAAATTTCTAATTGCTGAATTTTTCTGAGACGTGACAATTCATATTTATTCAAAATGCTGAATATAGTTTTGTCCATATTTATGTATGACTTACTGGGCCAGGTCTTGTACGCTCTGAGGTAGCTGTTCCAGGTGCTTCAGACTGAAAGGGTTATTCAACAAAATAGCAGTTGTTCGTCTTATTCATGCTAGGGAAGTTGCATTATGATATAAACACATGGGAGCATTTTTTACATTAGAATAATTACCTAATGTGAAACCATTATGAAAAAGTTTCCTAATGTTTTTTTATACCGAGTCTAACTAGGTCCTGCATCTTTCTCATGACCTAGCTCGACGAAACATTTTAGTCGAAACATGTACAACGATTTGCACGAATTACATAAAATTGTATTTATTTGAGTCATGTGCATGAGAAAACATTTTTTTTCGATCTGGGCTAACGTGAAAATGCATTATTTAACGATTACTATTTGTCACTTCGCGAAGCAGGTAGACCGCTTACCACGTGCAAGAAAATAACTAAATAAGAACAAGATATATGACGCACAATGAGTCGGTCATCTTATGATTAGCTTAAATATGTGGAGCGTTCGTCCAAGGGTTTCAGAGTGCGCTATCTAATGTACAGTTCCTCGCATCGGCTTCGATGTGTTTTCTCCAGCTGGTATAACAAGGGATTCCTAAAGTAGTGGTATCTATAGGGGGCTTTCTGTGATAATGGTGTTTCCCTCATCTAAATATTTTTCGTATGTTTCGTGTTTCGGCGGCAGATGAAACAGAAAGCATCAGAAAATAGATAATTAGCCAAAAATTTCGTGGCTGTAATTGGATTCGCAGAGCTGGTTCCTGATCACATGCAGTCGACTTGGGCTAGGCAAAGCCTATCGCCACGAAAATGAACCTGACTGCAAAACAGCGTGTTTAACAGCCGGTTGCCTAAACCACAAAAAAACTTGCTTAACAACGTGAAACATTTTATATAAAGCGCGCATACCGCCACCAGTAATGAATTTTGAATCGTATGTAACAGTTTTTTTTTCTGACCGGCTCATTGGCAACAAGGCATCTGCATAGGCTTTCAAACGTCGATTGTGGTTCCTGGTTTTATTTTCTTCAGTGATTTGTTTCACAACAACCCAACACAATTCAGCTACTACCTTTTACCTACACACTATCAAAAACTATATTTCTAGAAATAATGTAAAAGTTAATCTTGTTAAAGTTAAACTCGTGCGCCATCTTTCGCATGAGTTGGTGTAGTCCGCAGGACTAGTAATGGGACTGGCGTTTGGCATTGCTTTTCAAAGGCACCCTCGAGCACCAAATCCACGTCAGCCCTTATTGTTCGATAACCTGTCAAAATATGCACTTAATTGGAAGAAGCTAATAACTCGAAATGTCGCAAAGCATAGACTTCTCGAAACATTTTGCAAACGCCAAGAGATACAAATTATAGAGCTGAATTGTGAAAGAAATTGCAATTTATAAGGTTGTCTTAGGGGATCTTTCCAGAGATCTCAGAAAAGGGCTTCAGTCCTAGTGCTACTCACATATGGTTTTGAAACGCTGAATTATTAAATACTTCTATTTGCTGCTAGATTTCAGCTGTTACGCATGAGCGCGCAAAATGATATGTTTGAGCACTCACCGATGAGAGTTCAGTGCTTCCCGTTCCAGGCTGCAGAGTGATAACCAAGCATAATGTAATTTTGTCCAAGGCGAAGTTTCTTCTCAGGCATTTCTACGTATAGGTGCTTTCTAAATAGTACACTTTTAGAGTGTTATTAGAGCCGCACCATTCCACAGGTTCAGTTGAGTAACGTTTCCGGCGCAATGTTTGATTTAAACGCTAAAAGAAATGTTACTTAGGGTATCTACCTGATTTAAAGCAAAATATTGGGGTTACTCTTGTAAAATTTGTAATTGCTAAAAGTTAGTGGGACGTCACAATTCTTGCTTATTTCAAATGCTGAACATAATTTTGTTGAGACAGAGATAGAAAATGATAAATGAAAGGCAGGGAGGTTAACGAGGACTGAACCCGGTTTGCTACCCTACACTGGGGGAAGGGACAAGGGAGGGAAAGATTAGGAGAAGAGAAAGTCCGCTGTGGTTATCGTTGGCGTGTTAACAGTTTTGTGCTCTGTATCATTGACAGTGACTCAGTCCGGATCACAGACATTCACTCAATCCTGTAGGTTTTAAAAATCGCAGCAGTGCTTTTCTGGCCTTTTGTAGCTGCTATATGCGAGCCCATGGTCCCAAGACAGAAAACCGTTCAAAATGAACGGTTTTCTATCCAACTGATTTAGAGCTGTGCAAAGCTCATTTCATTCGTTTTCAAAATATACGTATTTATGTATGACTTACCGGGCCAGGTCTTGTATGCTCGGAGGTAGCTGTTCCAGGTGTTACAGGCTAAAATGGTAAATTAACAAAGCGACCCTAAATTCATGAAGTTTATAATGTAACATTTCCTGTGCCACCGAGCACAAGCAGTTCAAGTTTACCCACTCTAAGATTGTTTTTTTTAGATATTTTACTTGCATATTACTACTTAGAGTATCTACCTAATGTAATGAAAAATATTCCGATTTACTCTTGTAAACTATTGAATTGCTAAATTTTTGGGACGTGACAATTCATATTTGTTCCAAATGCTGAATATAGTTTCGTCCATATTTATGTATGACTTACCGGACCAGGTCTTGTACGCTCTGAGGTAGCTGTTCCGGGTGTTTCAGGCTAAAAGGGTTAATTAACAAAATAGCAATTGTTCATCTTATTCATTCTGGGGAAGTGGCATTATGATATAAAGACATAGGCCTTTTTACATTAGAATACTTACCTAATGTGAAAGCGTTATGAAAACATTTCCTAATGTTTTTTATCGAGTCATATTAGGTACTGCATCTTTCTCGTGACTCAGCTCGACGAAACATTTTGGTCGAAACGTATACATTCATTTGCATGAACTACATAAACTTATAATTATTTGATTCCTGTGCATAAGAAAAAATGTTTTTCGATATGGGCTAACGTGAGCCTGCGTTACTTAACGATTACTATTTTTTCTCACTTCGCGAAGCAGGTAGACTGCTAACCACGGGCAAGAAAATAAATAAATAATAAGATATGACTCACAGTGGAGTCCGTCATCTAAGATTAGCTTAAATATGTGGAGCATTCATTCAGTGACTTCAGAATACAGTACTGTATGTACACTTCGACGTGTCCTCTTCGACGTGTTTTCTCTAGTTGGTATAACAAGGGATTCCTGAAGTAGTGGTATCTATAGGTGGCTTTTTCTGATAATCGTGTTTCAATCGTCTAAATCTTTTTCGTGTGGCATGTTTCAGCGGCAGAGGAAACAGAAAGCAGCAGAAAATATATAACTATCCAAATATTTTGTGCCTATAATTGAACTCGCAGAGCTGGCTCCAGATCAGATGCAATCGACTTGGGCTAGGCAAAGCCTATTGTCACGAAAACGAACATGACTGCAAAATTGCGTCTGGAACTGCCGGTTACCTAAATCACAAAACAAACTTGCAAAACAATATCAAAGATAATATGAAAGACGTGCATACCGCAGCCAGAGATGAATTTTAGTTGCATGTAAGCAATTTTTTTGTGACCGGCTCATTGACAACTAGATATCTGCATAAAATTGAAAAAGCCCAATTGTTCTTTACGACTTTATTTTCTTCAATAATTTTTTAAACAACAACCCAGCACAATTAACGCACTAGCTTTTACAATACACGATAAAAACTATATTTCTAGAAATAATTTGAAAGTTAATGTTGTTAGTAAGAAAAACGTAAGTAAAATTGATTCAAATCTTTCGAGCAAGTTGGTGTAGTCCGCAAGACTAGTAATGGGACTGGCATTTGGCATGGCTTCTCAATATGTACTCTCGAACAGCAAATCCACTTTAGCATTTATTGCTCGATAACCTGTCAAAATATGCACATAGGTGGTAAAGCATCATCACTCGAAATGTCGCTAAGCTTAGACTTCTTGAAACATTCTGCAAACGCCAAGAGAAATAAATTATAGAGCTGAATTGTGAAACGAATTGCGATTTATAAGATTGTCTCACGTTATCTGGCCAGAGGTCTCAGAAAAGAGCTTCAGTCCTAGTGCTACTCAAATAAGCTTTTGAAACGCGGTATTATTAAATATTCCTATTTACTGATAGATTTCTTGCGGTTACGCATGAGAGCGCAAAATGATGTATTAGAGCACTCACCTTAGAGTGTTCAGTGCTTCCCGTTCCAGGCTGCACAGTGATAACCAAGCATAATGCAATTTTGCCCAAGGCGAAGTTTCTTCACAGGCATTTTTATCTAAAAGTGCTTTCTAAACAGTAGACTTTCAGGGTGTTATTAGAGCCGCACCATCTGACAGGTTCACTTGGGTAATATTTTCGGCACAATGTTTGATTTAAACCTTAAATGAAATATCGAGGTTAAGTAAAACGTAGACAGTTATGTGAGTTTTCTTTGTTCTCTGCCTGCATTTGACGAACAGACAAAGTGGGCGTGCTCCTATGCCTGGGGCACCATGTGCCCTAAACCCTCGTTATAACAAAGTTGTCTGCGCGTGAAATTGGCTTTCTTATAGGCAGTAATATGTGGCAAGAGGAACATTATAAATGAGTAATGGTAACGCGAGATGTGTGCTCCAACCGTGCGGAAGCTCGTAAAACCAAACTTGAAACAAATTGAATTAAATTGAATTGAAATTTATTCTCCTTGAACAGATACACAACGAAGGAGTAGCCACAAAAAGCTACTGAAATTAGTAGCTTGACGAGGTGGCTGCCCCTTTACACAGCAGCAGCAGCAGCAGCAGCAGTTATTAAACAATTTTCATACAAATTACTGCTTTTACTCATATGTACAGACAATGATTGCACAAGATAACATAAGCATTTTGCAAAAGACAAAGGCAAGCTTCAGATTAATCAGCATATACAAGAAAATAGATAAATAAATACAGCATAGTTCGCAGAAACTGATTTCGCCTTGTTTATTTTTTTGACAACTGTGACACATATACAGATTTGTTGGCAAAATTATTGAGCAGAGCTGGAAGAGTAAAAGCGATTGATTGTTTCGCATAGTTGTTTTGAGGAGTAGGTATGTACCAAATATTGTGGTGACGGGTAGTGTATACGGCAATATTTTCTCTTACTTTTGAAATCTCGCTGTAAAAAGAGTTTCTTTTTTGTGGCCGAACAGTATGTTGGCATGCGAAATTGGCATGCGAAAGTGGCAAAAGGTCAATGGCGAAATTTCGCTGGCACCCGTGAACAGCTGGCTTGTCTGTCCACCTATTAACATCTCATATGGTTAGACCTAAGAAGATGCCGCAACGTGGTTGCTTGACCTTTGCAGTGACCTTTGCCGAGAAGTGTTTGTCCGATGACACGGATCGTTTGTGTCGTACAACGCGATGACCCTGACCGGCTACAATCACTTCCACACTTGCAAAAATGCTGTGTGTTCTGAAGCCCGGTAACTCCAAATATTCATCCACTCGCGTTGGAATTCAATGGACGTGTGACATTCTGAGAAATATACCGACGTAAGGAGTTATGTCGTTTGAGATCAGGATTTACCCACAATAATAACGCCAAACATACACTTAACTCAGTACAGTACTATGTGTAGGAAGCTTGCCGCACTGAGCTCCCTTCATATTGCCCATTCCACCAAGCTGGCCTACAGTCCAATAATGAGTTTGGGGTTCTTTCTGTTCTACACGGGAAAGACCCGAGCAGATTATCCGCTTTCCGCTTAGTGATAAGCGGAGTTCGGTGCTAGTGCACTTCTAATAATACAAAATCTATTTACGCTTCTCTCGGGGACCCCCAAAAACGTTGAATAAAGAGACATTTAGAAAATGAAAATTTTGTTTAATGAACCTTTACTGTATTACTATTGGCTAAGTCAATTTCATATTTGCAGTCTCGGTATTTTGAGAAGCTGCACGCTGCTAATTGCGACAGATTTCGCAGTCTTCCTGCAAGCTAATGAGCTGTTCCAAAAAATCTTATGTATAAATATAACACCGAATATAACGCAAATAAAAACCTGAGTGCTCAAGGCATACATTTGCTACAAAGCGTGCGCATAATCAAGTAGAAATTTTAATTTTCGTTAAGACTTACCGTTACGGGTGTCGATGCTCCTGGGGTTTCTGTTTCAGGCTATTCAAGAAACAATAAAGAAACTTCTCGGGTGTAATGTTTCTATAATTCGCTACTTAACTCCGACGCAAGGAACGTAACTACAAGGATGAAAAAAAGGAGACATTTTTGTCTGACATTCGGGATTGTCGTTGCACCTTGCAAACACTTACGCAATAGCTGCTTGCATATTTATGCCAAGATTCCACGAGTGCATGAACCGACAAGTGAAGTTGTGATCACTATAATGTTTAACGCATCTCCAAAAGGGTGTATATATTCTGTCAGAAGTGTTCAGGGGTGACAGCGCTGCCTCGTGTACAGGGGAACTTGTGCTACGCCTTTCATTAGAAACAGCTGTTTTTTTTGCGATTTTATGGTCAGTCGTCCTTTCAAGTCAACACTGGTCAGCTATAAAGTCAGTTTGGTGTTGAAACTGAAATTCTGCTTCCGAAATCTTCTGCAAAATAATTCTGTATCGAGCGTTCGCGTTCGAATCAGCATCATCTGTTTTCCTGTCAATAAAAGTTTTCATCATCATCACCATCTCTAGTCTAGCGAGAAGGAACGAGAACGATTAGCAGGCGTAGATTTACGTAACCACTCTAATAACCACTACATTCCGTGATTCTATATGAATTACTAGAATAATACGAACACAGACATTCACGCTAAGATTAAGACAAAATTAAAACACTGGTCCAATGAGAGATATCTCAGGCTAGAGCCAAGGGTTCAATTCACCTCCTGTTGTTGTTATGGCACCGAGAGCTTTTCCTGGCAGCGTTAACATGCGTACTCTTTTCCACCCCCAACGAGGAAAAGAGAGGAATTCCTGCAAAGCCCCTTCCCCTCGTCTTCTAGCTGTACCAACAAGCACTCAACCGAATTTTTCACATCTCAACTTCACTCCCCTTAACTTACTCAATTGCATTTTCCCTGCTCTTATTCTAGATAGGGAACAGTATCTGTGTTAACGTCACCAAGGTAAGTAGTTGTGGAGCTCACAAATACTGTTTATGTAGTATTTAGGTATTAATTAAGGTAATCATTTTCGTAATAGTAACGCGTTCTTTCACGCTACATCGAAGAGCGCATCGATCACAATAAGAACTGACATACGTGTTCCTGCTTTTCGTGTCCGACACTGTATGGATACTTTTTATTACGCCGACTCATCCAAATCGGCACCCAGTTAAGCTGAGGGGTAATTAGTCAAAAAGTTAGCATGCTAATACTTCAACCCTCGCTGCTCGTTGGTCCGGACTACCAAAAGAAATTGTTAGATTCCTTGAAATAATGTTTCATGCAATCCGAGCACATGGAATTGACATAGATATTTATACGGGGAGCATAGCTGTAAAATGCAAAAATGCACTCAACATTTACTTTATATTTTATTTAGTATCTCGGTGATAGACATCTTCACACAAATACAGCGTTTTTAACCCTGATAATATCTAACTTCTTCACCGGCATGTTTAAAAATAACAAAACAATTTTCACGTGATCAATATTAAAGAAGTTTGAAATGACCAAACTACCAAAAGGACCACTCCCATTTAATCTCAGTAGTACCAATACATATTATATTTTATAGGTTTCTTGTAGCACAGCCAATATCTTTCTGAGTAGGTGCTAGCATCCGAATGCTATACTGAACATATCAGTGCTAATGATTGCGCACGTGGTCTAAGCTCTTAGCTTTAAAAAAACGTGATAGCCTACGTTGCTTCAAAGGGCTACTAAGCATGATCAGCAACGTAGGGAGGACAATTCGATAGGATCTTAAGGTGCATAGAATGGCTGATAAAGATGACAAAGCGCCATGCCCAAAGGTGGGACTTATTTAAACGAGAAATAAGCGGAACAAGCAACAGAAATAACAAACATATTTAGTGTAAAGGTCCTAGCATCCTCCTATTGGCCCTTCAGCGCTCTTTTAAATGCGTAAGCATTTCTACTTCTAAACCAACCGGGAAACACGTCCGTCACGTAAGACCAATTCCTATCAGGAAAATAATGTATCAAACAAATTAAATTCCAAAGAAAAAACGTTGGATGTGGTGCGTTTCGAACGTACGACTGCACGGATCCAGTCCGATAAAGTTCATAACGACCCATAAGGGTCAATAAGTGTTTATACATGTCAAATGAAGTTTGATAAGCTTCATCACGACACCGGGTTGCGTGGAGATGAGCAAGTGGCACAATGATTATGCATACTTAGGCAACTCCATAGGAGTTCCTGCGTGAATTTTTTGTGCATTCATCGTAAACACGTTATGGCCATGCAAATATATAAGAACAACCGGACTTCATTTAAGGCGTGTTTTTTCCTGTGCCGCCATACTGGATTGCTTTCCGATATTTTACTGGCACATTACTACTTAGGGTATGCACCTGACATAGAGCGAAATATTCCGATTACTCTTGTAAAAATTGTAATTGATAAAATTTTGTGCTACGTGAAAATTCATCCTTACTTCAAATGCTGAACATAATTTTGTCGAGAGAGAGAGAGATAATTATAAATTAAAGGCAGGGACGTTAACGAGGACTGAACCCGGTTTGCTACCCTACACTGGGGGATGGGAAAAGGGGAGGGAAATATTAGGAGAAGAGAAAGTCCACTGTGGATATTGTTATCGTGGTAACAGTTTTCTTCTCTGTATCACTGTCAGTGATTCAGTCCGGATCACAGACAGTCACTCAATCCTGCAGTTTCTTGTTTTTTTTTAATCGCAGCAGCACTTTTCTGGCCTTTTGTAGCTGCGATATGCGAGGCCATGGTCCCAAGATAGAAAACCTTTCAAGGTGAGCGGTTTTCTATTCAACTGATTTAGAGCTGTGCAGAGCTCATATCATTCGTTTTCAAAATATACGTATTTCTGTATGACTTACCGGGCCAGGTCTTGTATGCTCTGAGGTAGCTGTTCCAGGTGTTACAGGCTAAAAGGGTAAATTAACAAAAGGACCCGAAATTCATGAAGTTTATTATGTAACATTTCCTGTGCCACCGCAGCACAAGCAGTTCAAGTTACACACTATAAGATTGTTTTTTAGACATTTTGCTTGCATATTACTCCTTAGAATATCTACCTAATGTAAAAAAAATATTCCGATTACTCTTGTAAAATTTGTAATTGCTAATTTTTTCTGAGACGTGACAATTCATACTTATTCCAAATGCTGAATATAGCTTTGTCCATATTTATGTGTGACTTACCGGGCCAGGTCTTGTACGCTCTGAGGTAGCGGTTCCAGGTGTTTCAGGCTGAAAGTGTTATTCAACAAAATAGCAGTTGTTCGTCTTAATCATGCTGGGGAAGTGGCATTATGATATAAACACATGGGACCATTGTTTACATTAGAATATTTACCTAATGTGAAGCTCTTATGAAAACGGTTCCTAATATTTTTTAACGAGGCATATTAGGTCCTGCATCTTTGTCATGACTTAGCTCGACGAAACATTTTGGTCGAAACGCGTACAACCATTTGCATGAAAACATAAAATTATATTTATATGCGTCATATGCATGAGAAAACATTTTTTCGATCTGGGCTAACGTGAGTATGCATTATTTAACCATCACTATTTTTTCTCACGTCGCGAAGCAGGTAGACCGCTTGACACGTGAAAGAAAACAACTAAATAAGAACAACATATGACGCACAATTTGTCGGTCATCTTATGATTACCTGAAATATGTGGAACATTCATCCAAAGGTTTCAGAAACGCTATCTAATGTACAGTTCCTCGCGTCGGCTTCGATGCGTTTTCTCTAGTTGGTATAACAAGGGATTCCTAAAGTAGTGGTATCTATAGGGGGCTTTCTGTAATAATGGTGTTTCCCTCATCTAAATCTTTTCCGTGTGGTGTGTTTTCTGTGGCAGAGGAAACAGAAAGCAGCAGAAAATACTTAACTAGCGAAAATTTTGTGGCTGTAATTGGATTAGGCCAAGCCTATCGCCACGAAAAGGAACCTGACTGTAAAACAGCGTCTTGAACTGCTGGTTACCTAAACCACAAAAAAATTTATTAACAATGTGAAAGATTATATAGAAAACGCGCATACCGCCGCCAGTAATGAATTTTGAATTGTATGTAACAATGTTGTTGTTTTTTCTGACCGGCTCATTGGCAACAAGGCATCTGCATAGGCTTTGTAACGTCGATTGTGGTTCCTGGTGTTATTTTCTTCAATGATTTGTTTCACAACAACCCAACATAATTCAGCCACTACCTTTTACCTACACACTATCAGAAACTATATTTCTAGAAATAATTTAAAAGTTAATGTTGTTAATAAGAGAAAACGTAAGTGAAATTGATTCAAATCTTTCGAGCGAGTTGGTGTATTCCGCAAGACTAGTAATGGGACTGGCATTTGGCATGCCTTCTGAAAGGCACTCTCGAACCGCATATCCACTTCAGCATTTATTGCTCGATAACCTGTCGAAATATGCACATAGGTGGAAAAAGCTCATCACTCCAAATGTCGCAAAGCATAGACTTCTTGAAACATTCTGCAAATGCCAAGAGAAACAAATTATACAGCTGAAGTGTGAAACAAATTTTAATTTATAGGGTTGTCTTAGGTGATCTTGCCAGAGATCCCAGAAAAGGGCTTCAGTCCTACTGCTACTCACATAAGCGTTTCAAACGCGTAATTAGGTATTTCTATTTGCTGCTAGATTTCAGCGGTTACGCATGAGCACGCAAAATGATATGTTTGAGCACTTACCGATGAGTGTTCAGTGCTTCCCGTTCCAGGCTGCAGAGCGATAACCAAGAATAATGTAATCTTACACAAGGCGAAGTTTCTTCTCAGCCATTTCTACGTGTAAGTGCGTTCTAAATAGTACTCTTTCAGAGTCTTATTAAAGCCGCACCATTCTACAGGTTCACTTAAACTTTAAAAGAAATATTGAGGTTAAGTAAAACCTACAGTATTATGTGAGATTTTTTTTTTGTTCTCTGCCTGCAATTGGCGAACAGTCACAGTGGGCGTGCTCCTATACCTGTGGAACCATGTGCCCTAAACCATCGCTATAACTCAGTTGTCTGCACGTGAATTTGGCTCTCTTATTGGCAGTAATATGTGGCAAAAAGAACATTATAAAAGATTCATGGCAACGCGGGATGTGTGTTCCAACCGTGCGGAAGCTCGTAAAACCTATATTCAAACAAATTGATAGCGAAAGTGGCAAAAGGTCAGTGGCGAAATTTCGCTGACACCCGTGAACAGCTGGCTTGTCTGTCCATCTATCATCATCTCATATGGTTAGACCTAAGGAGCTGCCGCAACGTGGTCGCTTGTACCTTTGCAGTGACCTTTGCCGAGACAAGTTTGTCCGATGACACGCCTCGTGTGTGCCGTACAACGCGATGACCCCGACCGCCCACAGTCACTTCCACACTTGGAGAAATGTGATGTGTTCTCAAGTCCGGTAGGTCCAAATATTCATCCACTCGCGTGGGAATGCGAAGGGCTTGTGAGATTCGGATAGCTATACCGGCCTAAGGAATTCATGTCATTTGATATCAGGGTTTGACCACAATAATAACGCCAAAAATACACTTAACTCAGTAAAGTGCTATGTGTATAGGAAGATTGCCGCACTGAGCTTCCTGCATATTACCCATTCCACTAAGCTGGCCTACAGCCAATATATGAGTTTGGGGTTCTTTCTGTTCTACACGGGATAGACCCGAGCAGATTATCCGCTTTCCGCTTAGTGATAAGCGGAGTTCGGGTGCTAGTGTACTTATAATAATACGCCCTAACATACATACGCTGCTCTGGGGGCCCCAAAAAAGTTTTATAAAGCGACATTTAGAAAATACCAATGTTGCTTATTAATGCTTTCCTTTATTACTAGCCGCTAAGTCAGTTTCATATTTGCAGTTTGGGTATTTTGAGAAGGTGGTGCTAATTGCGACAGGCTTCACAGTCTTCCAGCAAGCTGCTGAACTGTTACAAATAAATCTCACGTATAATAAGAATACCAAATCTAACGCAAATAAAAACATGCGAGTGCTCAAGACACATGCATTGACAACAAACCATGTGCATAATCATGTAGAAAATTTTAAATTTCGTTAAAACTTACCGTTACGGGTATCGATGCTCCTGGGGTTTCTGTTTCCGGCTAATCAAGAAGCAATAGAGGAACTTCTAGAGTGTCATGTTTATAAATTTTTTTGGTTATTTTCAGACGCAAGAAAGATAACTGCATGGCTGAAAAAAGCAGTCTTTTTTGTCTCACATTCGGGATTGTCGTTGCACCTTGCGCAAACACTTAGCAAATAGCTACTCGCATACTTGTGCCAAGATTTCACGAGTGCATGAACAGACTAGTGAAGTTGTGATCACTAAAATGCTTCACCCATCTCCTAAATGGGTGGGAGAAATATATTCTGGCAGAAGTGCTCAGGAGTGGCAGCGCGGCCTTGTGTGCCGAGGCATTTGTTCTATTCCGTTCATTAGAAACACCATGTTCATTTTGCGATTTTATGGTCAGCCGTCTTTTCAAGTCAACAATGGTCAGCTATAAAGTCAGTTCGGTGTTCACACTGAAATTCTGCTTCGAAAGATTTCCTCAAAGTAATTCTGTATCGAGCGTTCGTGCGCGTATTAGCATCATCTACTTCCCTGTCAATAAAACGTTTTCATCATCATCACCATCTCTAGTCTAGCGAGAAGGAACGAGAACGATTAGCAGACGTAGATTTACGTAACCACTCCAGTAACCAATACATTCCATGATTCTATATCAATTACTACATTGATAACAAAGATATTCACGGGAACATTGAGAAAAAGTTAGAACAGTGGTCCAATGACTCAGGCTAGAGCCAAGGGCTCAATGAACCTCCTATGTTTGTTTTGGGAATGCGTGCTTTTGCTGGCAGCAGTTACGTGCGTACTCTTCTTCACCCCCAACGGGTGAAAGAGAGGAACTCCTGCGAAGGCGCTTCCCCTCGTCTTTTTGCTGTACCAAGAAGCACCCAACCGAATCTTTCACATTTCAATTTCACCCACCTTAACTTGCGTTAACAGCCTTTTACCCGCTCTCACTCTAGATAGAGAACACAACTGTATTAACACAATCTAGGTGGGTATAGCTGCGGCCCTCACGAATACAGTTTATGTAGTATTTAGGTACTAATTAAGCTACTAATTTCCGCACTAATAACGCGTTCACTCACGTTGCATTGAATAGCACGTCGACCACAATGAGAACTGACCTAGGTGTTTCTGCTTTTCGTGCCTGACACTGTATGGATAAGTTTTGTTATGCCAACTCATTCAAATCCGCACCCAGTTACGCTGAGGTGTAATCAGTCGAAAACTTACCATGCTAATGCTTGAACCTTCGCTGCTCGTGGGTCCAGACTTGAAAAAAATATTTAAAGATTTTCTCAAATAATGTTTCATGCAATCCGAGTACGTGGAATCGATACGAAATATTTACACGTGCAGCATAGCTGTAAAATGTAAAAATGCGCTCAACATTTATTTTATATTTCCTTTGGTATCTTCGTGATAAACTACTTAACGCAAATACAGCGTATTGAACCCTGATAATATGTAACTTCATCAACGGCATGTTTTACATAGCAAAACAATTTTCACCTGACGGATACTCAAGAACTTTGAAATGACCAAATACCCAAGGACCACTCGCATTTAATTTCAGTATTAGCAACATATAATATAATTTATATGGTACTTGTAGCAAAGAAAATATCTTTCTTAGTAGGCTCTTAGATTAGTAGGCCTAGTAGACTTTTGTAGGTCTAATCTCTTAGCTTTTTTGAGAAAATCGTGATAGCCTACGTTGCTTCAAAGGGCTACTAAGCATGATCAGCAATGTAGGCAGGACAATCTGATAGGATCTTAAGGTGCATGGAATGGCTGATAAAGATGGCAAAGCGCCATTCCCAAAGGTGGGACTTATTTAAACGAGAAATAAGTGGAACAA
Organism: Dermacentor silvarum; assembly: GCF_013339745.2. NCBI lineage: Eukaryota > Metazoa > Arthropoda > Arachnida > Ixodida > Ixodidae > Dermacentor > Dermacentor silvarum. The sequence goes on along the minus strand of NC_051164.1, from coordinate 47,261,528 downwards.
GCAACAGAAATAACAAACACATTCAGTGTAAAGGTTCTAGCATCCTCCTATTGGCCCTTCAGCGCTCTTTTAAATTCGTAAGCATTTCAAGTCCTAATCCAACCAGGAAACACGTCCGTCACGTAAGACGAATTCCTACAAGGAAAATAATGTATCAAACAAAATAAATTCCAAAGAAAAAACGTTGAAGGTGGTAAGTTTCGAACGTACGACTCCACGGATCCAGTCCAATAAAGTTCACAACGACCCATAAGGGTCAATAAGTGTTTATACTAGTCAAATGAAGTTTGATGAGCTTCATCGCGACACCGGGTTGCGTGGAGATGTGCAAGTGGCACAATGCTTACGCATACTTATACAACTCCAGTGGTGGTCCTGCGTGATTGTTTTTTTTCTTTTTTTGCATTCATCGTAAACACGTTATGGCCGTGCAAATATGTAACAGCAACCTGACTTAATTTACGGCGCGTGCATAATCTAAAATATCCTGTGCCGCCGCACTAAGATTGCTGTTAGATATTTTATTGGCATATTACTACTTAGGGCATCTACCTTATATAAAGCAGGATATTCGGCTCACTCTTCTAAAATTTGTAATTGCTAAAATTTTGTGGGACGTGAAAATTCATGTTTATTTCAAATTGTGAACATAGTTTTGTCCGACGCTGGCTGAAGAGAAAAGGGGAGGGAGAGATTAGAAGAAGAGAAAGTCCGCTGTGGTTATCGTTGGCGTGTTAACAGTTTCCTGCTCCGTATCACTGACATTGACTCAGTCCGGATCACAGACGGTCACTCAATCCTGTAGTTTTTAAATCTCGCAGCAGTGCTTTTGTGGACTTTTGTAGCGGCGATATGCGAGACCATGGCCCCGAGATCTTGTTCAAGGGGAACCGTTTTCTAGCCAATTTATTTGGAGCTTTGCAGAGGTCATGCCTTCGTTCTCAGAAAATATTTATGTATGACTTACCGGGCCAGGTCTTGTATGCTCTGAGGTACTAGCTGTTCCAGGTGTTACAGGCTGAAAGTATAATTTAACAAAATTAACCTAAATTCATTTACGGCGTGCCTATATTGCTACATTTCCTTTTCCACCGCAGCACAAACAGTTTAGTTACCCACTCTAAGATTGTTTTTTTAGATATTTTACTTGCATATTACTAAAAGTATCTACCTAATGTAGAGAAAAATATTCCGTTTACTTTTGTAAAGTTTGTTGTTGCTAAATTTTTCTGGGACGTGACAATTCACATTTATTGCAAATGCTGAATATAATTTTGTAAATATTTAAGTATGACTTACCGGGCCAGGTCTTGTACGCTCTGTAGTAGCTGTTCCAGGTGTTTCAGGCTGACAGGGTAAATTAACAAAATTGCAGTCGTTCATCTTATTCAAGTGGTGGAAGTGGCATTATGACCTAAGACATGTGTCTATTTTAGATTAGAATAATTACCTAATGTGAAGCCGTTACGGAAACGTTTCCTAATGTTTTCTTTACCAAGTCATATTAGGTCCTGGATCTTTTCTCGTGACCTTGCTGGACAACACATTTGTTTCGTATAGAACCATTTGCATAAATTACATAAAATCATTTTTATTTTAGTAATGTGCAGAAGTAAACATTTTTTTTTTCAATCCAGGCTAACGTCAGCATGCATTACTTCAAAGATTACCATTTCTTTTCTCACTTCGTGAAGCAGGTATACTGCATACCACGTGCAAAAAAGGATCTAAATAAGGACAACATATGATTAATTTGGAGAGCGCATAAAGTGCGCCACTTGCACATGCAAGCAAATAAATGAAGAGCCGATGGGTTTGACACTTACTGTGCTTCCTGGTGGCACTTTTGGAGTACTGCTTGTTACCTAAAGGTATCGGGCAGCGCATGTAAAAGCTTTAGTGGGATGCAAGTGATCTGTGAATACTAAAATGCTTATAGTGTCCCACATCTTCGACAAAGGTATTATGAGACTTTGCACTTGTCAATACGGCTCGCTGTGCTAAATAGCGCAATGTTCACTTATATTTGCTTGATATTTATGAATACTGAACTAGTTATGCTAGTAATAAAGGTAAGAACGTTGCATCTGGAACTCACCTTGCCAGGGGTCGTATGATGGGTGCTTTCCGTTGCGGGCTGCCGAAAAAATTTATCACAATGAGATTTTTAAGACAATGCCACAAGTCTGCAATTAGCACGAGGAGCAACGTAAATTTTTATTGTGTCAGCAATATTTCCAGTGTAATGGACCAGAGACATGAAACTGATGGCCGTATTATGGTAATTTCCCTATCCGAATTATTATTTCACCGTTCCGTCTTTTGTCACCTGAATGAGTTAGTGTGTTTCATACTCCACAGGTGTTTCTGCAACTCTCGTGTTATTGTTTTGCCCAAGTTATCGCCGTAATCCCTCGTTCAGTCTTAACATTTACAATGAATTGGATATTGCAATCGTGTACTTTTTTTCACGGGATGCTTCCCGGCTATCATATTTGAGTTTCTCTTAAGAAGCGTGGCTATCTCTCTTTACGTACATGATTCTAGCAAGATGTGTAGTAATATAGTATATGTACAGTACAATATTATTCATTCATACAATACTCTACGATATTATTAGTTGAATACTGCATTATATTCTTTATATTATGCAATCAACAACATCCTGAGAGTAGGCCAAGCCCATAAATAGCGGTAGCGCTCACTGGCAATGCTTATTTAGGTTTTCACTAATGACTATGATAATGTCAGCACGCGCATAAGTACCACATCTGAATTGATAAAAACACGTGTGGGACAACCACACAACAACAACAAAAAAGAACGCAGCCACAGACATCCGAAACGCTATTTCGTGTGCACAATTTCTTATTCTGAGCACAGTGCACCGGCACATCGCTTTATCTCGTTGTCGGTAAGAAATGTTCGAACCACAGTTTTTTATCTTACTTCCCCTTCCAACGCTATAGCAATATGTATATTTCCATTCACTTGACAACTGCAAAAAAGCTCTAAAACCAAACCTTGTTTTAGTGAACACGTGTGTACTAAACTGGAACGAAAAATCTTAGGAGTAACGTTAAGAGACAGGAAGAGAACGGTGTGGATCAGAGAACAAACGGGGATAGCCGATATTCTAGTTGACATTAAGCGGAAGAAATGGAGCTGGGCAGGCCATTTAATGCGCAGGATGGATAACCGGTGGACCATTAGGGTTACAGAATGGATACCAAGAGAAGGGAAGCGCAGTCGAGGTCGGCAGAAAACCAGATGGGATGATGAAGTTAGGAAATTTGCAGGCGCAAGTTGGAATACGCTAGCGCAAGACAGGGGTAATCGGAGATCGCAGGGAGAGGCCTGCGTCCTGCAGTGGACATAAAATATATAGGCTGATGATGATGATGATGATGATGTGTACTTAACTTGAATGGATGATGAACTTTTGCAGAAATTAAACAAGATTCACATGCATTTTGCACTTCTCCTAACAAATGCACGTGAACGCGTTACCAATGTACCGAACACTTTTGTGACAGATCAGTCACTCTGGAACACGGTGTAAGAAATATACTTCAGGTGTTGACACTACAGCCAACGGCGCCACTAGATCTTGTTCGGCGCAATGGCCTAGGTTACGGCTTGGCCCCATCGATGATGATGATGATTTAATGGCATTCCCTTTGAAACGGTGCGGTGACAAATAGTCACATTGCCTGCTTGATTTAATAAGGTATACTAACATGTTCTTTATCTATCATTTGTGTATACCTCTCATTAATCTGATTTCTTTTAACGCGGTAGCGTTAAGAAAGCGGGGCCCGCTGCAAAGCGGGGCCCGCTTCGCAGAAAATCCAGCGTCGGCAACAAGCGTCGGCGTGCGATGTCAGCGGGTGGCGTAGAAAATCATCCCCAACCACGCCGGCCCTCCGTATATATTTAGGCACATGTATATACCACGCCTTCTTATATGACGTGTGGTATATGCGGGTTATATTTCTACACCATTCTATCATTAATGTTACTCATACCTTGTCTTGCATTCTTGGCAAAACTATTCCTCGGAATTTTGAGACTGACAATCCACAAACAAATGTCATCAAACGAAACACCCACAGCGCATGTCTTTTATGTCAGTTCTTGTGAGACTGAAATATTAAAAGTACGAAGCAAAAACAAAACCTGAAAATTATGCATTTTTTGGCGCTGCTGTACAATATCTCCGGGATCGCCCAACGCAAGAGGCCACGTTTCAAAACCGGAAAGCTCGCCTTCGTGCTTCGTGCTCCGCCAGTGTTTCCCGGTAACCATTACAGTTGCTTAACCTGCAGTTGTCGGGAAGCGTGAGAAGCAGTCAGGCATGTTTGAATGTTATTGCGTTCCACTATTAAAAGCGAAGCTTAAGCGTCCTCCAATTTTTTTCCCCAAATCTACCTTCTACCGCTACCTATAATTTTAAGAGATCAGGTGGTATCAATCTATTCACTGCTTTTTTGCACCAGTACTCTAATCGTCTCTTGCTTATCTCTACGGCTGAGCGCTTGATGTTTCCTTCCACTGTAAACCCAAGCGCTTCTGGATGTTGTACGTTACCTACGGTTCTGGCTGGGTGAATCCCTTCGCATTCCATTAGGATGTGCTGAGTAGTCTCCGGATCTTTACTGCAGCATACACATGCCTCATCTAGCTGCGAATATTTGCTCCGGTATGTCTTGGTCCTTAGGCAACCGGCTCGAGCCTCAAATAGCAAGGTACTTGGGTTTGTGTTATCCTACAGATTGTCCCTTCTAATTTCTTTCTTCTCATACTTATTAATCTCTATGGTCCTTTTTGTTTCCATTCTTTGCATCCAATTCGCTGTCTCTATTTCTCTCGCTTTCTTTCTGATGACTCCTGGTCGTCTGTTTACAGTTTCGATTATCCTGTACTTGTTTGCCAACTTCCTTCACCTCTTCCGCCGTTCCGTGTCCACGCTTTTCAGGTACAGATACTAAGTATCTAAGTAAGAATTGCACAAGTCTTGTGCACTTCAGCCGCCCATTTATTTTCATCCATGTTCCTGAGTCTTCTTTCAAAACTAATTTTGCTCTGTGCTTCTCTGACTTCAAAAGAACCCATGTCACCCTGCACTGCCTCTTTGTGGTATTACCACGGGCTCCCAAAGCCAACCGGCCTACCGATCTTTGGTTAACTTAACCCCGACAAGATATCCGATTTTAGGCATAGAATGCCATTTGCTAATGTTAGCACTGGCACCATTACTCCTTTCCAGATTCCATGCACCACCTCATCGGCTCCTGAGCCGCACCGCCCCCCTCGCAGCGGCGGCCGGCGCATGTACTACACCGAACACGGTCTGTGCGCGCTCCCCACCGCGGCAGGCAGCGAGCATCAACACCTGAAGCATATTTCTTACACCGTGCTCTAGACGTATGAGACAAGATTCTCCGCAGCGCACTGGAGGTTTGTGGAAATTTTTGTGTCTAATCACCCTTGAACGCCGCTCTTAGTTCAAGCCAGCGTAACGGCTCAACAGTGTGGTCCACTAGGAGGTGCTGTCGTCACTCTTCGCAAAGTCATCTTGGACCTGTCCCTCTAACTTAGTTGGCAATTTCTCCACCTGCTGCTTCTCAATCTCGGCAGTACGTGCCTCTGCGCTTTGTATCACGCCGACGAAGGTCATAATAAAAGTGTCTAGTGAAGCACAACAAGCTTTAAATTCGCATTCGTGCCAAGTAGATTTCGCTACCTTGCAGGGGAGGTTCAGAAACAACAGATCTATATCTTATTGGTGGCAACGTACCTACTGCACGGCGCATTTTTCGGCAATTAAAGAAAGCCCGAGAAGCATAAAGTACGGACACGTATAGCTGACTTCATGTACTATGGTATCGCAGCGTCCTCAACCGTGTTGCGAGTGCGCGCGAACCATGGCGAATTTAGAGGTTGCCCTTCCAAGCATCGGCCTTACAGTGCGAGAGCTGCTGCCACGCGGGAAGAACCCGCCACCGTCTCTAATAAGCGATAACCAGGCCACCGGCCCACCACACGCGTCGTTCGCTCGGAACACGGTTGAAAGCGCTGTAATACGATAGCGTGGGTTAAAAAAATGAACCGCACAGGATCAGCATTGCCGTAAAAAACTAGATCGGTTGTTTCGGAACGCAGTGTACACAAACGCAGGAATTTGGTCCCGTTGGTATACCGTGGTAAAATATTTTGAATAGCGCAAGTACCTGGGAAGAAAAAGCGCTCTGTCTTTCGTAGTTTCTCTTTTCTTGTCCTTGCGCTGTTCAGAATATTTTACCCGCATGCAACCAAACGCTACGCACTAGGCTAAAAGATAATTTTAAAAATTTACTGATAATTATTTTTTGTTAACAACCTCATTAGACTGAATGCAAGAAATACTGTGAGGAGCGGGATATGACGGCAAACAATACCTCGCTGATGTCGCCCAGCTGAGGTTTACCGCTTTTTAAATTCGTTGAATGGAATTACGTGAAACGCACAGTATAATTATACTTAGGTATATATGTTACTAAGCTTTAAAGGACAGAATAGCTGTTCTAGAACTCACTTTAATAGGCCTCGTATGCTCAGTGCTTGCTGTTTCGCGCTATCAAAATAGAAGTTAATAAGTACATATATTTTTTTCAGTGTAGCGCAATAACGCTTCACATACGACACAAGAGATATCATCAACTTAGGTGCAAGCGCAATGATGTCCAATAATTACGTTGCTTCATGCAGTTTCTATTTCTGCAATTTGCGGTCATTGTGCGACTTAAATATCAGTGTCGTAAGTCTCCGTCGAAAAATTATCCATAAAGGTACATTTGCGTGTGTAAACTCAAACCCGACTATTCAAGACTTTGAAATTCAGTATGTGCTATGCGCTCCTGAATCTTGACAAAATCGAGAATACGCGCGAGAAATGAAAACTGATATTTGAGCAAATAACAAAATTAAAATTATTTCGGTATAGCTAATCGCTCTGTATACTTGTTGCAATTTTCAAATTGAAACTAGTTTTGAACGAAAGAAACTGAAAATGCCGGCCAAAAAAGAAAGGTTAGAACTTAGCGAAATCTGCGCTCGAAGTTTTTAACTCATCTTTTGGGTTGATGTTTTCATTGTTTCTTTCGTTCAGCGTGCTTCACGAGATGCCGTCAAACTATTGATTTAATGGAGAAAGTGAATACATAAAGCTAGTCGATTTCATAATTATTTTTGATGGCGGCACGAACTTTCAAACAGCTGTTCCCAAACTTGTACACACACATGCGCAACACACTTGTACCAAATACGCTGGAGACTTTCCTTTAAACCCCTAAATTTGCGCACGTTGAAGATGACGCGCCGATGCCATACGCACCTACATTACGTTCGGTGGAAGTAATAATATTGCCTGTAGGTGTATGCCGTACATGGCAACGATCAGCCCGAAAAACAGGAAATGGAGGAATGGGGAACAGCGGTCATTCATCTGACGGCGTCTTTTATAGGTGGCGCTAGGTTACGATTCACCCACAATGTTTTCCAGGTCTCGATAGGTGTCAACATACATAATTCCAAGTAAATATTGCGCGCTACTCGGGAATTGAAACAGATGCTTGAGTTGTCAGAAGGACGAAAGTCAAAAAGTCACGAGTGTGCAGAAAGAATAAACATTAGGACGTTTGGAGACACCGGTGGGGCACTTACCGTGCTTCCTGATGGCGCTCCAGGGGTGCTCTTTGTAACCTAAAAATGAGAGGTTATATATGCATGTAGCAACTAGCCGAATAAAACTGCACTATCTGATTGGAAAGCAACACAAAATGTTTAATTAACTTGCATAAAGAAATATCTGATAAATAAAAAGCAACCTCTGTGGCTCTGCCGGCAAAATGCGTAGGTTGTCTGCATTGTTTTATTCCTCAGCAGGAACAACAGTAGGCTGTCGCACAGAGTTTACGGAATAGTGATAATCAAAAGTAGTGAGTAAAAAAATTAGACAAACATCTGTATATGAAAGTTTACGCGACAGACCACCCCCCCCCCCTGCAATAAGCTATCGCTATAGTGCCGGAATCAATGTCTAATATTTACGTTGCTATTATATACAATGACGTTAATTAACTATAAACGTAAAGAGCGATTACAACTCAAAGTACATGGAACTCACCACGGCTGGTTTCGTGCCCTCGCTGGATTCCGTACTAAGCTAATAAAAAATAAAAGGAAATATATAAGTCGTTGTTGTCCTGTACAACAAGGCATACAAGCTTAACTTACAAGCATACAAGGACAGAGCTCTGGTCAAAGTTATATATATATATATATATATATATATATATATATATATATTATAAGTGAGCACCTGGAAGCTGGGAAAGCTTTATAATGGGCAGCCCAAAAATTAACGACGGAGGCAAAAAATTTTTTGCAGTTATATTGGAACATTGCCTTGGTTCTTGATTTGTCTATGTTAAAACATCTGTTCGCTGAAAACTGCACCAACAGAAAAACTAATTTTATTTTATAATGGCGTTAAAGGGATTTAAAGGGATACGGACACGAAATTAGAAAATTTTACGAAAATGCTGAAAATGCATCCTCAGTGTGTGATTACACTGAAAAGAACTAGTCATTTAGCTCCTTTTGAGCCGATGGCTTTATTTTTGGCGTTTTTGTGAGCGCGCGTCTCGCCTCCCGACCCGCGGAAGTTGGAAGGCGTGACGTCACGACACCCTCGTCGGAGAGCCAGCCGGCAGGCCGCGGTCATTCGAAGCGCGTCGACGCCTGCCATCGCGAGCATGGATTCGAGTTCTGGTGCCTCTACCAGCGATAAATACACATCTGACGACGAGGACCATTCCAACTTCGCAAGAAATATCACCGCTTACGGTTACGAGCCTCCCGCGTCAAGTGACGAAGAGCAGGTGGCCGTGGAAGTGCCGGTCAGGTTTTCGCGAACCGTAGCGCGAAGATCTCGCTCTGCACCAGACACTTGTGCAAGCGTTATTTGTCATTTCCCATGTAAACTTGCTTTTTCAAGAGTGCGCGCAGGCGAGGCAGCTGCGGGGTACTTCAGCACTGCGTGGATGACTGAATAGTAGTTTATGCCGTCGGCGCGAGCAACTGCTGTGAGGTGTCAGTACCTCCGAGACTCTCACGTCCACTTCGCCAGCCGACCGACAGATGGCAGCACCTGCCTGGCGTTCTGCCCAGTTTCTTCCGCTTTTAGCCTGTGGAGAAGCAGAGCTGTGTGTGTGTCTCATCTCGTGAGTCGCGCTCGCTAGCCTTGTATTGTTTTACAATGCTTTGGCAACATTTTGAAAAAAAATTACTGCCTTCGTGCCCAGCTTCGGACATCTCGCCCCAGCCTCGCCCTCACACTGCTCAAGAAGGCTGCAAGTGAACGAAAACACTACCGACATCGTTTCGCCTCCTCTTTTCCAACGCGCCGCTGATCGTTTCTGCCTTTCATTTTCGTGAGAAGACCGATGGCACAGCGTCAGGCTTTAAGCACTGCCTTTTGAGCGGCATGCCGAGGCTTTTCACCACAGCCGGGCTGGTCACATAATCATCGTCGACGAAGTGGTCCCCGCAAATGAAGTCATTTTTTAGAGGTCTCCAGGCTGTGCGTGATGGCTGACAGGCAGGTATCCAAAGTTTACGCACCTTCTCGTCTCTCGTAAACGTGTCCAACGGCGTGTCACGACCGACGATGCAGTTATAACAGCCATGTCTGGGCATTTCCTTCCGCCTCGACGAACGCGTCCATACCGAGTGACGACCGCGGGAAGGCGCATGTAAGACGCACCGTGCACCTGCGTGGAGCGCCGATGTGGAGCGCCGACGGGGGTAATGTTTCGGATGGACCACGTGCGAAGATCGCCGAAAGGGGTTAAACAAATGCTGCAAGGGACCGACACCCCTGGAAAAACTGCGACGGCTATGGCCCACCTTGGCCGCACGCGCGAGTGGGTGTTATGACGTCAAAATTTCAGCTTCTGCCGGCGGCCGCTTGGAGGCAAGGTGCAACAGAAAATCGCAAAAAAAAAGATGTTTCTCGTTCTTTTTTTCAAAGCAGCTTGTTGTATTCGTCATTTTCAACAGTTCAACTTTTGTTCCGACGCAAAAAACCACCCGCCAACTTTTGTGTCCGTATCCCTTTAATGTTCACATGCTTGCAGAAGGACAAAATTTCCCGAAGCTAATTTGTGCTCTTTTGTTGAATCACTTATTCTGTTGCACCACTTCAACTACCGACCGCTTTTTGTTGTCGCCACAAATTGTGACTAAATGCGTGATAACGCGGAGTTAATCTTATCTATATCTCCCAGTAATATGTTCGGGCCAAACAGTGGTGTGTGACAACGTTCTGCTTGACCTTGCAAATGTTTCCAATGTTGGTGAGGATCTTAAAAATGCAGCCACATTTCCTATATTCGATTATAGTCATACGAGTTAAGGCGTCGTTAAACTTAGTGACGAGTAAATGCTGACAAAATAAATTACCCTCAAATAATCAAAAAACGGCAAGAACGTTAAGGATAAATTCACAACTGTACTTAGGTCTTCTTTTCTTTTAGTGTAAACATTTATTTTTCAAAAATAGCAGTTGCACGAACAGGCATCTATGCTCTGCGAATGTTTCCTTGCCATTATCATTGAACACAGCAATGTCTTCGTGGCTGGTCTGGTCTAAGGAAAAGTTTTTATAAGTAGGTGTGATGCTGTTTTGCGTTCTGTGTATTCTCAACGTATGTAGATGGAAACATCTCAAGCTCGCTTCTGCAGCAGTATACCCATGACCTGCTATTCTTCAAGGTACTCCATGAGACTGCGAAGCCAAGTTCCGCGTAACAAACTCTCCGCGTTTCCTTTTAAAAGGTTTGTCCTTTGTTTATGCCACTTAGGCACCAGTATGTTAAGCGAGCGAATTCCGTCCACAAATGTGCAACATCGGTTCTACTTGCCTCACGTAATAGCTCAATCTAAGGGCTATGAACTGCGTATTACTACTGCTCGCAAGCCCGTAGAAGGAGCAACGGTGACGAAGGTGTAAATTAGTATTTTATGCTCGCACGCTAAAGTAGTCAGGAAAATGTTGCAGCCATGAAATTGGATTAAGCTTTCGAAGTCCTTTCCTATGTTTCTTTCAGACAATTCTCATAATTTTATTCTTTTCCTATGCTTACAGACCATTCCGTCACTTAAGGTGACGTAATAACATAAGTTAGAGTAAAATAACGACATAATCTATAATTTCGAGCAAACTAAGGCACTTTGTATATTGGAACAACTTTAGATCCGACCCAATGAAGCAAGCTCACAATAAGGTGGACATGAAGCCCTCGCTTCGTCTTCACGTTGCTCCATGAATAGGCAGTGCCTCGGTTCTACCTTATGATTGTAAACTTCATTGTAGTCACTAGGACAGCTTATTGAAAAGCGGTGGTACATCGACCCAATCTTAAAACGAATATTTCGCTTCCATCGAATGGGTACTTGCAAAGTAACATTTACTTGTCCTTAAGGCTTGATCGCGCTACCGTTTTCAAACTTGATACTGCAAGCAGAAATTATGCACGCGTCTATCACACGCTAAAGTAGCCACATTTGGTTACACCGCCTGTTAATTACTACTTTTGCCACGAAAAAAAAACAAGACAATCAGCAAACACAAGAACCATTGTTATATTTGTGACTCCACAGAACAGGCTGGACATTACGAGGTTACGGTGTGTGCTAAATATTGTAGTACGCGCTGTCGAAGGTGATCTGCCTTGTGAAGGCGCTGGCTGCTGGTATTCTTGTTGAAGAAACACACTAATGTCGGCACTTCTTCTTTTGTCTAATATTTTTGTCGTCTCTTTTTCACGCACTACTTCATTGCATGTGTTGAAAATGGACGTCGTGAGCTGTGGTTTTTGCGTATCACTTTCACAATCAAGAACAGCTTAGGCTGTAATAAGGTTACAAATTTTGTTGCAGAACTTGACTGCAGGATCGCCAGCCGTTGCCTGTTATTACGCATACACGTTATATTGCGTTGTCTTCATTGCATAACCTCACCCACTGCCTTGAGGCACCCTCAATAGCGTTCCGCTGAAACCTTTCAGCATAAAAGGTTGCCGTTCAACGTGATTTGTACGCTCTCCTCTTTAGCAGTGCACATGAGCACCTGAACTGTTCTATTTACGGTCACAACCAGTATTTTCGGCTTATATAAGTTTTACAACTGCCAATAAATTTTGGCACGATAGTTTCAACTGTCGATAGTTTCAACTGTCGATAGTTTCAACTGCCGTATTTGTCGGTTGGATTCTATGTCCTACCAGACAGACATCGCGTCAGCAACAGTTTCACAGTGTTTTCAGTCAATTGTAGAAGAGCTCCTGAGTGTGCTGCTTACCCGGCCTCCTAAAGCAGTTGCAGGTAGACGTGCCTGAAGGCATGGATCAAGTTATCGCGCACTCATGTGCATATGAAAAATAACTCGTGGGTATACTTGTAGTGCTTACCAGCGTGCTTGAATAATCGCCAGCTGCCAGTGTTGTTCGTGGTTTCTGGGTGGAGTGGAGACGAAGTGCTGAAAGTGGCTGCATTTTGTGATTGACCTTGCGCGTGTCAGAACTTTTGCATATACATTGTGTAATCTATAGGATCTCGGCATGTAGAAATTAAACATAAAAGCTAGCAATTTACCAAGCAAATTTCATCAAGTGCACCAAGCATTACCATGAACGGCGTTGTCATGCACTCTTTTGTACGGTGGGTCATATTTGCCAATAAGACGACCGTATTGTGAAGGCCGCTCAATATTCATGTTAAACGAAAGCACCACACGCTAAGCTCCTAGTCCCGTTAGTGTGCGCTCTTTTTGTTACAAATGTCCATGTATCAACTAGTCCAAGGGCAAGCTATCTCGAAGCGCAATCGTTTTCATAAAAACTTTAATTTATGTGGAACGTATGAAAAATAAGCGCGAACATTGAAGGCTTACTGACCGCGTACGCGCATCGTCACTCCTGGGTGATTTGTACCTAAACCCAGATAACATATGGTATACGTGAATTTGAGTTTTTAACAGATGGAAGGACTACCATGTTAACATTTTATACACTTTGACACTTAAGCTGCCTTGGACCACTTCTAACACTTACTGCGCAGCAGTTTATTGATGAAATTACCAGCAAATCTTCCTCCTTTACCACATAAATAGTTTTATGGTACATACGCTGTTTCTACAACCACCCCTACCATTCCTACCCTCTCACTGGCTCTAAGACGGTTCTAGTATAGTTGTCTTGGATACCATATATTGGAGAGTTGCGGTTGGGGGAGGGGTGTATATACTGATTCGACCAGTCAGCGTTTTAACCACGGGTCACTTCACGACTTTTTGCCCGGTTATCCTTTATCCCTGTTTCGTAATCTTCGTCTCTACGTTTGCACTCGCTGTATCCTGACGACGCAAGTCGGGATCTACTCTTTTGAGTGCACTGCGAAGTCCTGCTATGCTTATTGTTCTGTACCGCGGGTAACTCGCTGTATACCGCAGCACGTCGACGCTGAGCGACGTTGTCGTTGGACATAACTGCTTCGCGCTCGTGATGTCAAACGTTGCTTGTTAGAAGGCCCAGAATTTGTGGGAGAGAGCGAGACCTTCCTTTATGGGTCGAAACGGGGCTGGCTGCATGCGTTACCGTGAAAGACATACACAATCCTTCCACTGGATATTCAGCAGAGAAGGTGTTCCTCCTCCTCCTGCATTTTTCTATAGGCACCAACGTATTCAGCGAAATGTAACATTGAGCAAGTAATCCTAAATGTCGGCGATCGTCTGATGCATTATTTGATATTTCAATTGGGTACGAGGGGAACTTGGCGAAGTGCTAGCATTGTGCCTGTGATACGTCCTTAACCTATATTAACAGCGTTGTATAAAGACTGCTAACGCTCTGTTTAACTCTGTGAAATGTTTTGCTGTGCTTCAGAGGAGACGCTCAAGCGGTTCAAGCGTTTGCTAGGCTGGACACGCTCGTGAACACGCTCGCATCATTCTCTTCTTCCACGAGAAGAAGCCGTATACTCATCGCAGAGGGTATAAAAAGTATTGGCCATTTTCATAACCGTGGGCTCCGCCTTTGAGAACACCTATGCCACCGAAGACAAACCAAGATGGCGAGCATACTCAGCAAATTGTTGAGAATGGGCTTATACCGCGCTTCTGTAATGCATTATGTGGAATTTCCACGGTGTGCAACCTCTCAGCATTTTACACAGGCGCGAAACTTTCTCATCAATGCGTAGAATTCGAAAACATTGTTTCTGAGGACAAACGTCTGCATTCCAGTGCGGGGCCACAAACGTATTTGTGAAAATTTATTCATCGGCTTTAAATAATATTTCTAACTTAAGAACCTGCAATAGTTCGAGTGTGACCATGAAACCCTCTTTTATAGCAACACGTAACGATGAGTTGCAAAGGTTCGTTTTGGTTAATGCCGAAAACAGACAGAGCAGGAATGATAGAGAGATTCACTAGTATGTGAATGCACAGGCTGTGTCAGTTATCCGACAATAATTATATAGTTGCCTACTACAGTTGGTATCAATCATATGAACTATCGAATACTGACAAGATTGATTTCCTGTTAGCGAGTTCTCCGCCCTTATGTGCTTTAGTACGCTTAGTGGATAGTGCTTCAGGCAAAAGCAGAGGTCCGTACAAAAGATACGCCGGATTATCACTGTAGAGTTTTCCGAATTGTCGTTGTTGACTGTCGTGGCGGATATAACTGCTCAATAAACTCCATAGATTGGTGCGCCCCTTGGTAGCATTAAGTATGCAACTAGCATGAGGGTCTACACGACACTTTCCAATTGTACCATTTTCGCCTCCCACTGATGGGCGGCGAAATAATCATCCTTAATAAACACCAATGCCCATTATCACCGGCCTATTTTATGTTCGTAGCAGGCCAATGGCCCTTTCTATGGTATTTGGATTGCCCCTGTTTTAGGTAACTGGACCAACTGGACTTCATCTCTTGCTCAGATTTCCGTTATATCATACGACACCACCTAACGTTCCTGCAGGCCTTGACGGCTTTTTTCTACCTTGACACCCATTCTTTATACCTAATTGAAAAACGGTCCTCTTTTTTGCGCATAACATGAGCTAAGCTACACCTCTTCTAAGCTTAGCACATGAGCTAAGCTACACCTCTTCTAAGCTAAGCACATGAGCCAAGCTACACCGCTCGATACGCTGATGTTAGCTTGTTCTTATGGTAAAACTCCCAGTTCGAGCCCGAGTGGGTTAGTATTGTAGAATGTGCTGTTTATTATCCGTTTAATGATTATCGCTCAGCAGTCTCTCCTGATTCGCAACTGCCCGTCATATTTGCATCAATTCACTTTCATTCCTGTTGAGAGTTCCTTTACTAGCTTAATCTGGGGTATCTGGCATCGTGCATAACTTCGAATAGCTGACTAATAATCACGAACTTTTGTTGTCTTACCTGGGCTTTTGAACATTGCTTTAGTCTCATGCATATTAATATTAAAACCCGCTCTTAGGCTTCCTCGGTTTACGTGATCGCTCATCTCGTATGACTAATGTTCAGTCAGGACAAAAGGTTCCCAGCAAGTCAGCGATCTGATGCGAGTTAGCAGGGATCGAGCAAGGAGCGTCTCTAAAACAAATGTTTCTAGCAAACAGAACTGTCTTTGTCAGGGTTCCAACTACTTCTGTTGTTACTGTCGTAGCACACAGACACGTTCCGTTGTCGAAACGTTAGGTATAAGCCGTGTTTTACCCATTAACTGCTGCGCAGTAAAATTCAACGTTGCATGGCGCATGAAAGTCATCATGTTTTATCCTGTCATTTATGTATTCTTTTTTTTTCTCAATGCAGAACTCCGCGATCTCACGTGAACCTCAGATATTGGAGTGGTCTTTCGGGCTTTAACCTGGCATGTTTGAATCTAAGCCTATAAAATATTTTGAGCGTTGTGTTCGGGTCAGTCGTGATGATGTATTGCTGCATAATGGCAGCGAACGAAGGGTTTTTTGTTTTGTTTGCGTGTTGCTTACCACTTGTCGTGCATTGGAGGAATTTCCTACGGCAGGCCCGTTTTTGTGCTGTGAAGTCTGAGAAAAAAATGTTTGAGTGGTGCAAGTGACAAAGAAGCACGTGTTTCATGTAACGAGGTTTGCTTTCAATTGTAAAAGTATGCATAGGGTAGAATGTTAGGTATCTGCATTACAGTTTTGCTCGATAGGTTGCAATGTTTTTTAGAGTTGATACCACGTTCTTTTACACGGAGTGTTAGGCCATTTCTTCTCCGCACTCCCATGACGTCATTTATAATAAAAATGACTGTTATACTACTTGAAAAAAATATCAAATATTCCACATAGCTTCCCTGACGTTTACGAGCAAGAGGATCAAAATGCTGTTTCATTGGCCTTCATTTCTTCTGGCTTGGTTTACCCTCGGAGGCTTCATGCGAAATCTCTACGTGATCCGCAGAGCTCGAATATCAGCGTTAAATGCGCAAATTATCCAAGGGCCAATGGCTTACCGAATGTGAGGATGAGCCAGGTGATGCTGGCCTTGTCCCTCTGCTTGATTTTGTCTGAAATGTAGAAAAAGAGTAATCATAATTTGTCATCCGTGTTGCGTTTGATCTAACGTTAAAGACAGCGTGGTAAATCAGAACTTTTTAGTGATTACTGGAACTCATTCGATAAAGTTTAGGTACAGACGAAGAGAGGAACCTGTGTTTTATTTTTTCAAACTATAACTGCACTGCAATCGTGCAAATATTTTTCTTAGACAACAGAAAGCTGCGGTAAGCGCTTAAATTTCTGCGCTTACCAGCTTGTAAGTAATCATTGCCCTTCAAAAGTGAAAATAAACAGAATTGCGTTCAAGTGTTAACAATGTGACCATAGCATGTACTTAAAACCATACGTTTTCTTGTACACTTTAAATGGAATGCACCAAGGTTAATTATCTATAAATAGTTAGATACCCCGTTAAGAGCATTGAGCGAGACAGGCATCACGAAGCAAAAACAGAAAAAATGAAACAACCATCAATTGTATTAGAACTAGTACAGAACAAATGATATAAATTATGACAGCCAGCGACTACAGGTACAACTACCGAAGAAAGCAGGGAAGTAAAGCACAAAAGATCAGCGACCTGTACAGTTTTAATTATCGCCAAACAAAGCACAAAGTAAATGTGATAGCTAATAAACATACTGAAGCACGAAACATTTTGAAGCATTTCCGGAATAAACGAGCATTTTTCGCGTACGTCGCATGCATGTGGGGAAAAAAGGTGTGAGAATTGGAGATTAAGATGGAAAAGGACAGTTTTTTTACTGACGGAGCTTTTCTTTCTTCGGTGTTTGGATGGTGCTACGAGAAGGGCATTCTACAATCGAACAGCACATGGAGGCATTGCTCTGTTATAAACTTTTTCTCTCTATATCCTTAGTGCTATATACTCGCCAGTGCCCTTTTATTACTTTTCTCGCATAAAAGCCATCTTCTACAGCAATCGGAGCAGAGTAATTCATATGTATACACTCAGGTCGCTGGTACAGAGACGGTGCCAGCACTTTTCGAGTACTTGCGAAGATACTCATAACTGCGGCTGACGACTCGACGTTTGATATACGTCTAGAAGTGCAGATGCATGCCAGAGCTTCACATTTCCAACCTTTTGTTTTCAAGGTAAACAATTAAACTTGGCGCGCCCGCGCTATTAAAAACAACCAAATGCACTGCTTTTTAGTGTGTTTTATCTGCGATGCGCTTTGGCTACAACAGACAGTGTCCAACTAGCATTCATTATTCCATGAACCTAGCTGCCATAGCGCATCGGTATTTCGTTTTATTTGGGTAGCCTCAACTACAGCTTTCTGAGGAGTTAATGAGTGCACAGAATAACAATGCCTAAGAAAGGTAGTTTAGCAAGTTTAGAAGAGAGTTGCGTACAAAAATATCACGATCCGAAAAAAAAACAGATATGGGCAAATGCAAGAATCACCAAACAAGAGCAATTTAAAAAAAGTATGAAACTCTGGAAATAGGGAGAACAGTATATCGACAAAGGGGCCGCAAGAAAAAAATCATCAAGTATGGAACTTCCTTAGATTTAGCGACCAAACATTATAACTCAGTAAGCGATCTGCAAAAAGTTCGGCGAGACACTTAGGCCTGCTTACGTGTGGGGATGCGAAAGCATTATAGTCCCTTTCGTGAAACGTTTAGTCAGCGAGTTGGCTGTGACCTGGTGTGTGCAATCACGCACGCACTAGGCACACCTTTAGTCCGCCAGAAGCGCGGAGCCGCCGTGGCATCGGAGAAGCGTGCTCGATCGTCTCCCAACCCGCAGGCCTGGCATCGATTCCCACCCATACCGAAATGAACTAAATTTTCTTTGCAAAGCCATTAATTTACTTTGTTGGCAGGAACCTCTCTGAAAAATTTGATGGCAGCCCTAGCATTTCTGACGTGTTTTTACTCTTTGCGAAGTGGCCATTTTTGGTACCATCGCTCGGCCATGCCGTCGCCGCCGCCGGATTTTCGCGTAATGGGGCATATAATGCTTTCGCATTAAAATGCAGTAAAGCAAGTCCACCAAATACAGCTGGCCTATACAGATGAAAAGTGAGTCATTGGGAGACACAAAACCTGCATTGGTCGAAGCATAGTGGTGGTTTTGTTAAATGTCTAGCAGTTTTTTTTTACTTAGGTGTTAATTATAGCTCCGCTCAGAGCTCATAAGATGGGTTCGGATTTTTCAGGTTCGGCGTACTAATTTCACCACTCTAAATTTACGAGACATTCATATTCAACTATGCCCTAGGAGTAGTCCAAGTATCATTGCAGAGCCTAGGAAGCCACTGGAAAACTCGGGGTAATAACGAAAACGCTTTTTGCCCTAAAATGCTATAGAAGTTTGAGAACTTTAAGTAAAGCCTGTGGGAAAACCGCCCAAGTCAACACCCGGTAACATGAACGGTGACGCAAAAAAAGTGAAAACATTCTACTAACATAGAAGCTGTGTCCTCTGTATTAGGCAGAACGTTTATATGATAGCCGCAACAGGGACAAGTCGTCATCGCGCGTCCATTTGAATAAATCACTGGATACAAGGCCTTCTATATTTAGCGTCCGACCATGGGCTTTAAGAAAGTATGGGTCATCGGGACAAATCCGTGACACTTTGGCAAATGTTCGTGTACGTACATAAATGTGTGTAATGACAGGCCCGTCAGGCGAAGCAACACACTCGAAAAACAATATCAGATTGAAAAGCGTAATGCAAAAGATAATGCGCGTAAGGCAAGTAAAGCAACAAAATAAAACATACCCAAGAACGCTTTCAACATCAACAGTGCGAGAACAATAAGATATGAGCTGTTGAATCGACAGAAAGTCTGATAAGAAATTTTAAAAAGCCGTGAGACAAAACAATCTGCAGTAAGTTTATTATCTGAACATGAGAAAAGGGAGGTCGAAAGAACGAAAAACGAAAGGTTTGTATAAGGAGGAATAATCAATTCGAGCCCACATAAAGAAATGCTCAATGGTCATTCAAACCCAGTTGTCCTTAAGTAGTACAGCAGCACCGTTGCAAATATATATATTCGAAGGCAGGGTGTCGCCTGGTCGGGAAAGTGTGACAAGAAGGGGGTGACATATATATATATATATATATATATATATATATATATTCGAAGGCAGGGTGTCGCCGGGTCGGGGAAGTGTGACAAGAAGGGGTGTTGACGCAGAAGTGAAAGTAATTTCTTATTACAAATATAGCGAACCATAAAAAAGGGAACCGGGGGTCCCGATTTTTATTAGGGATTTCATAAAAACCAACAAACCATCCTGCATTTTTTGTGGTCTTCTTATGACTATATCTATTTCCTATCAGGTAAACGTGCACCTTTTATGTCTACAATATTTTATACACACCAGTACAACTTTATATCCTTTCAGAACAGTGCGAATGCACTGCGCACAACAAATTACGACACTCGGCTATTAAATAGCAAGTTCCTTAGTTGCTAAACTTTCATTCTTCGTCAATTACCATCACTGAACAAGCTTCATGTGTGTTTGAGCTCAGAAGGCATTGAAATTTATATTTTCCGGATTTTTTGTATGATAGTTGTGTTCTTGTGTGGTTACTGCTTTGTGCACATGACGTAGTCCACCAGGTCCTTAACATGTGTGTTTATTAGCTGCGGTTTAGGCTGTACTGTTTGGTGTTTTGTTTATGCAAGTACACTATACCTACCGTTAGAGATGTGTAATGCTCTGCTTACATTTTCTATAGTTCAGGCTGGGCTCTGTGTTGCGATGGCTCTAGGAGCCAAGGGAGGCATTTTCATTTTCATGTCTTTAGTACTACTGCCGTGACAATTATGAAATGTCATGCATAGTCAGAGTGAAAAAAGTAGAATTAACTTTTACATTGTATCGTGAAGCGAGAAATGCGCACGCCTTCACCAGCTATCTGGATCCAGGTTTTGTTGCGAAAGCGGTAGCACAGCAAAGCAACATTTACTGTGGCGTTCCTCGTGTTTCATATCAGCATGTTTAGCTTTTTCATGTGAATGTACTGTCGCAGGTTAATTAGCCTAACAGCTACTAAAATTGTGTTGGAACTGGTGTGTCTTACCATTTTCGCTGGATTTCCGTTTCCTTTGATATCGGAGGCAGCTCGCTGTTCGGTATGACAAACAAATACCGTTTTCTTATCAGTATGTTCACTCTTTTATGATAGGCTAAAGTTAGTATACATGATCTCTATGCAGCAGCTATAATATTATGCATGCATTGTGCGCATAGTGTCATTAATTAGGCCGATATAGTTTTCTGCGGACACTGTAGTGTCCTTGTGCAGTCGTGCACAGAAATTATATCACTTGCGACTACTGTACATGAAATCATTGTTTACTGATTCACATAAGTGGAAAAATAATTATCAAAGTGTAAATGTCTTCTAAAAAAGTGCGATTTTCTTATTTCTATGTGGCCTCTTCATATCGGTCTGTAAATTCTTAGTAAGTGCTTTACTGATGCACGATATAGCCTTTAAACAATGGAATTGTGAACCAATTATGATGGAACTGGCTAAGATGTCAGGCAGTGTAACTTGTACACTACTGCAAAATGTGTTTCCTTTCATGTTCTTCTGCGCTAAGATGCCAATGGCATAGCAGATTCTGACATGTCAAAAAATCTGTGCACGAATCTAGAACAGCTACTGCTTACCGGTATTATTGGTCTGTGAGTTTTAAGAATACAGTGTTGAGCCTGTTTTTCCGAATGTGTGGACGTGTGAAGTGCGTAAAATTTCAGGTCAATATTTCGCACTCGATAGCCACATGCGTTGCAAGAAAGAATCACAAACTGTTTGTTCTTCATTGAATAACTGATAAGTTTGCATATCTCTGTAAAGCCATCACACCACATTCTTCTTCAAGTGACATAATTTCTTGACGAATGCATCTGAACGTTATAAAGCTGCGCAAGAAAGAAAAACAAACAAAACTGACCAGGCGAATGGTGGGGAATGATTACTAGTGCTCTAACAAGAGATGTCCTATGTGAAACCAAATCTTTTAATAAGGGAATCTAAGTCATTGCCCTGAATTATGCAAGTCCCATTTTTGAAACTTTCGGTCCGTTATGTAGCTTCCCATGCCTATGCACTGTTTATCTCTGTCTTTTGAACTTTTCATTTCCTAGGAACATTTTTGTAGTTTAAACTATGGTGTGACAGTGCTTTGTGTCCTTTCAAATAGATTGACGTTTTTACGGATATAAAGATAAGGTCAAATTTTTGAGTGCCTAAAATAGAGACATGACTAAAATTATTTTATCAATACTGCTGATTACTAAAAACGTGCCCTATGCATGAATGTATTAAATGTAGCTCAATAGCTCAAATGCAGCTATATTTGTGTTTGCTAGTAGTTCATCAGAAGTAATTTGATGTGACAGATAATTTGGAGGGTATAAAATGTAAGAAGCGTTACTTTTGTTTTTCGGAAGCATATTATATGAAATCTGATGTGGGGAAAAAGACAGTCTACACACATCTTGGGAAAATATCGTTATATACTCACTTAATGTTTTACATGAGTATTTTTTCGGCAGGAGAAATAAGTTTGACCTTTGATTCATTTTGCACCCTAGCTGTATAGCGTATCTTCAGCCCATGGTTTATAATACTGCTGTGAAGCATTACCTCACAGCACCGCCGGCGGCTAAAGTTTAAAGAAACGCTTAAGGCACCTCAAATGTTCATTCTGTCTAGTATTTCTCGCAACAAAACTTAATTGTGTCGTTGTGAAGTGTCCTATCTAAACGACCTCTGTACATATATATTTTTTTTTCATTGTGCAAAAAGTGCGCTTAAAACTTATTTCGCTTACCAATGGTGTCGCTCCGTCGTGTTCTCCATCGTCTGCGTTGTCAATCTGTGAAGTGGGATGGACATTTCCTATATTTGTGTAGTTTGTGTGTTACCGTGGTGCATTATGTCTGAGCAGCGCCCCAGCGGCAATGCGTTCTGTACTGCTGGCCGCACGATGGCGGGATGAATTCGCAGCTTCAATAATAAAAAAAGGCGATACTCGCTAGACCAGTAGATTTTAATAGAGCGGTGTTGTTTGACGCTTTAAAATACGTTCAAGGTGTTCAATTCAAGACGTTCAATTAGTTAAGGGACTGTCTACCGCTCGGAACATGGATTTATATTGTGGTGTTAATGAGAGCTTTGTGGGTCATATTGACTCAAACGAACGTGCTTGTATCCGGTAAACAAGGAAATGTATTGTTACTTTGGCTCTAAAAGTGGTGCACGAACGACAGTTGGCGCCGCTTGGCGGCGAAACAGTGCAACTAATCCTTATACCCTCACGTAACCAAAAGGCCACGCAGGGAGAGTTAAATTGCTTGTGTAAAATAATGTATTGCCCAAAATTGCATTTTATGTTATTTCGTTAACTATTCTTTGCGTGCGAAAGTAATTTATTTTGTTTTCAGCTGGCGCGTGTTGAAAAGTGGCGCCGCGATGTACAAACAACTGAAGTCACGGTGACTGGAAGCGTGCAATGATGCATCACCTCCGAGATGGCCATCGCGTCGAAAAATCAGTTATCGCCGTCCGTAGAGATTTAAAGGGCCCCTGAAACACTTTTTCGAATGTATTGGAAAAACGTTGCCTGTCTGTTAAGGGGGCTCCTGTGAATAGGTGATTCAAATATTCTTGCATTGCATGCAGCGGGGAATTTAAGATATCTTATCAAAAGTAGTAAGCGGATGCTTGCTCTCGCATTCGAAATGTCGTCACCGAAAGCTGATCGAAAGCAGTTGGCCGGCTAACGCTATCTGATGATTTGGTGATCGCAAAAAAATTTGCAATGATACATAATTGCTAATTTTGATTTAAACCAATGAAAAGTATATATGTCTGCGATCGCAAAAAGACAATAGCAAACATCTTTGCCCTGCGCGCAGCTGCGTCTGATGCCCTCCGAGATTGCAGCGACAGGCTACATTGCGCAGTCTACCGCGTCCGCCAAGGGACGCCGCCGTGGAACCCGACTTTATGCCGGGGTTTCGCCCTCTTGGCTTCTCCTCTGTTTAGCTTCCAGCGGACTAGTGGAGACGAAAAGAGAGAGAAAGCCGGGTATAGACGATTTCCGTGTTCACAAACAAACCTCGCTTGCCGCTGATTGGTTGCCCCATCGGAACTTTCGGCAGGAGAACTAGAAGCACTTCCGGCTATGTTGTTTGAAGGCATGCGCGACGTGAGGCCGGCGTGTCGATGTTTGCACTGCTTGGTGGAATCTGTTATGAGCTGATTCTACATCGTGAATATTGTCGAGATGACGAGCGACTACTTTAAGGCGCTTAGCACCGAAGCAAAAGATCGGTATCGCCAAAAGCTGATGTTTAGAGGCAGAGAGCTGCCCGATCCGCTGGACGATGATGTCGTGCGATTTTCGTTTTCGCCGGGCTCCAAACACCTTCCCTCAGTCACAGCCCCGGAGAAACAAGCGGAGCATCTTAGTGAGGACATGCAATGAACGCAGACTGTTGTGTTCAAGGCAAGTAATGGGACTGCCGAAAACTAGAAAAACTTTGATGGCACCTTTTTCTTCTTTCTGGGGTTTTACGTGCCAAAACCAGTTCTGATTATGAGGCTCACCGTAGTGGAGGGTTCCGGATTAATTTTGACCACCTGGGGTTCTTCAACGTGCCCTACAACACAAGCACGCGGGCGTTTTTGGATTTCGCAATGGCACTTTTATTGCTGCAAGATGGAGGATGAAGTGGTAAGCTGTGCAAGTGTACATGCACATGTTTTCTGCGTCATATGCCTTGTTTCTGCTTTTCAATATGCATTCACAAATAACTGTACATTCTCAAAAGTCGTTTAGTGCAAGAAGCCTAGGTCGACTGAAATGGGACTAACTTAAATGCTCACGAATTTACCACACTTATAAATAAATGAAACCTGTAGTGTTGGGCACGAGATTGCAATCCATAATTGGCCTCCGTTAATTCGTAAATGCTTTTAGAATGTGGCCGAAACTTCCTACATGCATGCACGGAAATCTCTAACGTTTCTGCGATTCTGCTCTGCGATACCGATACGAATGCTCACATGCCGCCGCGGTGGCTCAGCGGTTACGGTGCCCGGTTGCTGACCCGAAAGACGCCGTTTGGGCCCCGGCTGTCGCATTTCGATCGAGGCGAAATGCTAGAGGTCCGCGTACTGTGCGATGTCAGTGCACGTTAAAGAACCACAGGTGGTCGAAATTATCCGGAGCCCTCCACTGCGGCGGCCGTCATAGCCTGAGTCGCTTTGGACGTTAAACATGATAAACCAGTGCGCACATGTACCTAGGTAGTAAAGCTGCAGAAGTGCACTTGTGCCCCAGATACGAAATACATTAAAATAAAACGGCGGCAGCATGGCACCCGCTAAACAATAATTTAAACTCATGTTCGTAGCATGGCGATCCACGCCGAGGCAAGAAACTGGACGAGCGGGCAAACTCGGGCCGAGAGTCGAGCTGCTCTCGCGTGAGTTACACGACATACGGCCAGAACAATCGTGCAGTAGCACTTTTATTATTCAGCATTATAGCAGTCCGGCTACTCCGCGTAGTAACGTACCTTGGATGAAGTGAGCAGAGCAAATATGGGAGCTCTTGGTAGGCTCCCAGATTTGAAAAACACCGTTGAGGTGTAAACGTAATGAAAACAGTCGATGCTTCAAGAGCTACTCGCCGTCAAGCAACACACTGAATGCCACAAGTCGCACTTATGTCGATATTCCCGAAAAATAACACAGAATATGCGCAGGATGAGCGCGCGAGTGAACAAATACCAGCAGAAACGAGCAAAAGGAACGGCTACAGGGAGTTTCCTAGGGGCGCCGGATGCCGGCGCACAGCGTTGCCAGAGCGTGGTGGCGCTGGATGAAACCGTCTATACGTAATGTCGAAATTGACGTCGCAATGTGGGGCGCCCTCCGGATTTTAAATGCAGATCTTAAAGGCTATTGTTTTGCTGGTTGAATGCGGTGGAAGCGATTCCAGTAGCCGGAACTACGTCATAGACGTCGGGTTTTGGACGCCATCTTTCGGTGCGACAATTCCACTTACAGTTGAAGGATTCAAAACCTTCTTGCGGCGTGAGATTCGTGGAAAGGCGTGCTTTAATAGTAATGCCATTTTATTATTAGTTAGAAATGTGTTTCGGGGTCGCTTTGGGAAGGGACTAGGCAGATGAAAAAATCGGGGTAGCTTGCACTAGTGGCGCAAGGCTAAAGACACAACGGAGCTGATCGGTTCATAGCTGGTCCTGGCTATAGACCAGATCATTTTACTGTCGCACGCACGCTGCAGGCGCGCTCCTATTGACCCTTTTCGCGGCGATCCCGTGGGCGCTGCCATGTCTGATCACGGGGGGACGCGTCCATTGCTTGCCTCAACTGCCTCCGTTGCCTCTTTGTTTACAATGGAAGTGTATGACGCCGGTGCGGCTTAGAAAACCTCTGTTTTCGGAGATATCGTAGACGGTGACTAGGTGGATGACACGAAGCTTTGATCACAGCTTCAGAGAACATGCAAAAGCGTATTCGGAGCTGATTAAGCTATGTCCAAACGGCGCAAGCAGTGTATATGGTGCTTGTTCTAAAAGCGGGGCTAAATATGTATTCCAAGCTATCCAAGCTTTCCGATTATGAATTCGGTCATGATTAGTGTGTTTTGCTCTTTGTTCTTTATTCGGAAAATATTTTGAAGCAGTGGCTTGTCAGTTTCTGACTCAGTGAAGTTCCTCGGTGCGGCCACTATCTGATTATTTTCTGCCTAATCGCTCGCGGGTGTGCTCAGTTCCCATCGATTTGTTCTTGCTGCGCACAAGGCTTGAAACGTAGCTGTTTTGTACATTGTAATACCTTGTAGCAAATATATATTACAGCTAGTAACTCGCTTACCCTTGTGGACCGTCACGAAACATTCAGCTTCGACCATTCGTGCGCCATAGGTGTAGTCCGTCATTTATTGTGCGTATACAGTGCGCATATATTCAAGTGTGCGCCCATTCACTTATTCTTGATACGTCGGCGATAGAATGGGCGTAAGTTTCTTGCCATTTGGGACAGGTGTGTATAGATAACGTGCGTGAAACTTACTGTGACAGGAAGCGGCGCTTCTCACTTTGTAATTGTTTAACGAGTGGAACTCACTCTTACCGACGTTCTGGGATGAAGCCCTTTCTTTGAAGGTTAGCTATACAAGGCAGGCGGATGAGCAAATTTCTGTATCCTCGAGGAAAGCCGAACATCACGAAGTGCCGGTAACACGTTCGGACAGTTGCAGCAGCGGTCCGCGAACTTGGCCACACAGGTTCATTCTATTGCTTAACATCCCAGCCACTATTTTTGCAACTACTGCACACGTCTTTAATCCACATGATTCAATCTAGCATGATTGGAGCACACTGTGTTAGCGAAAACTCAGTTGCATTTCCGACAGCTGATCGCACAGAAGCAAGGTAAAAGCGGTAGTGGTTTCGTATTCGTGCGTGGTCGCTGAGGAAAGGTATGGCGCGCCGCCGTGAGCGCCATCTCGTTTCTCTAAAACAAACTGCTCCGCGAAAAGGGTCAATACTCTCGACACCAGGCACCACCTCTCGGCGCGGACTGCGGGAATCGGCGGACTAGCGTGTGTTTATTTGTGGGTGGCGCTGCTATTTGTTTGTGTCGTTGCTACTCACGATTCGAGCGTGTAGCAACGACGTACAAAAGCTACTCGTCAGGGCGGCATTGTGCCATCGTCGGCATTCCTGATAGGAATGTGGCGAGCGCCAAAAGAAAAAAAAAATTCCGCTCGGCGTTACACTCTTTGTAACACTAGAAGGCGACAGCCTTGTGCAAATTTAGTGATGCATTGAGTTATTCATTAAGTTACACATTAGGTTATACATTACCAAAAGACAGCTTTCGCTACATGTAAAACCCCGTGTGGCGCATACTCGCATATCCCTGACTTAGGTATGGAGCGAGGTATGTGACACACGTGATCGGGTAGATGCATTTCTATAGGGCCACGTGACATTTTTTTCCATCCCCGGTGACACCAGGGTTCTGACAAGACCATTGCCAACTCTTTAAAGGACGCCTCCGCGTGAGACACATAAATGTTTTGTCTTAATAACTACTGGGGTTTTATGTACCAAAACGACGATGTGATTGTGATGCACTCCGTAGTGGACGGTTCCGGAAATTTCGACCACCTGTGGTTCCTTAACGTGCACTGATATCGCACAGTACACGGGCTTCTAGCGTTTCGCCTCCATGGGAAATACGACTGCCGCGGCCGGGATCGAATCCGCGTCTTTCGCGTCAGCAGCCGAACACCGTAGCCACTGCACCAACGCGGCGGCGCCTAGCGATGAGTTTTCAAGAAATGAAACGCTAGGAGACCAGATCATGATTATTGTTGCGTGGCAGAAGGGCTCCCCAAGTATTAGTTTTTTTTTTTCTCTTCTTTCTTAGTGTACAAGCAAGCGCGCTTTGGTGATGTGTCGCGTAGCCAACGGGGCTATTAGAGAAGCTTTCAGAGGTGGTACCAAAGAAAAGAAACAGTACTTCGCGGCAGTATTGTTACTTTCATCGCATCCTTCACTCAGTAACGTTACAACATTACAAGAGGTGTGAAACGCATTTCGAAAACCGCTACCCCGTTTAGATAAGTTTGTCGAGGTACTAAGGAAATCTAGTTTTATACCTTGTGAGTTTTACTTTTGTCAACAACTAAGGCTTCGCCATAACACAGTGTCATGTCATTGCAAAGGCTCTGTGACAGTGCACAGTGACTTTACATGCAGCTGTAGCATGCTCCTAATTATCTTGCACCATAGCTGGCACTTGCAAGAACACTTAATCTAACAAACAACTCGGTTTGCAACGCGCGGAAACCAATGCAAACGGCTTTCGCAAATGAAAATGCGTCGCCCTCATTGCGACTATGATACCGCAAAACTGAAAAAGTCAAGCGTGCCCTCGATCCGACGCGTGTTCTACTGCGTCCGTAATGCGTACACAATGCAGAAGAGAAATGAGCATGCACTTAACAATTTTAAGCATCAACGATCCGCTTGAAGAACAATTCATTGCCACCGCTCCTGCTTCCACCAGTGCAGCGTTTCGCAGTGCCCTCTGTCCACAGCCAATGCTCGCACCGCAGCGCCACCGTCGCGAGAAAATGGCGGCTCCGGAGAACGACTCTGAATTCTAGTCTATACGAAGTGATGCTAAGTTATGCGAAGTGTATAAGCATTTCCTCGTGGTCCGTGGCATCGGGGAACGCCTCGCGAAGCACTTGCAGTCCCGGCACACGTAGGGGAAGTCGGGCGAAATCTATGCACAGTGTACGGCGGCGCGCAGCAGACGAAACGTCGGGATGAGGTCACGGCGCATGCGCAGTAGCGAGCAGCTGGTGGGAGCTAGGCCGAGCCGCCGCCAGAGGCGCCTGCTGCAGTCGCGGACACCGCGAGCGTTGGGCACAAATGCGGGGAAACGGGAAAGCGCAGATGCAATCGGCAGCACCTTTGCGCGTTGCCTCATTGGTGCTGCTGCAATTGGTTTCTATGTCTCTCTCTTTCGCTCTCATTCGCTCTCATTTGCTCTTTCTCTCTCCCGAGCATAGCGCGCGCACGACGCTCCGCGAGGTGGTTGCTAGGCAACGCAGTGGCTGGCGGCACGCATAACGGCCGGCTTAAACAGCTCCGCTGTTCAAATATTCCGTTTCAAATATTTCGGCTTGCTTTCCCGGTCATACTTATTCACTTGTCAATAAAATCTAACCTGAAGCACTAGGCACTCCGACTACCAATGCTAATTTCTCAGCAGGGAGAATTACATAAGCGTTACAGGAGCATAATGTAAATTATTATTTGAGTGGTCTCACCACTGGTTCCATTTGGGCTGTCCAATACCCCTAGAATTTCGAAAAAAAAACGCAGATATGTAACACTCGGACTTAAGTAAGAAAATATCAAAAATAATAATTGTCGGAGCCAGAGAACAAGCATGTTTTGCATGTGGTTGCGGGGCCTTTCCCGTTATATCGACGTAGTTCGACTGCCAATACTGCGTGCGTACCGATGGGGCTTTTACGGAATACTGTTCTCAACAAATAAAATATATGCCGAATAGTGACGACCAAGGCATTCAGCAACAAAGCGGAAGTCAGGGGGACGAACAAAGTACTGGTTCCAAATAAGAAGCATGGACTTCAAAACAAAAATGTCCGATGATCATTCAACAGCGCAAGAGCAAGCCGTGCAATGATTTCTGTGACATCCGTTTGACTAATATCAGGTACTGCAGTTCTGATGTAAGTTATTTCTTGCCTGATTTATCCAAAGTTATCTATTTATCTGAATTGCAATGATTCTCGTGAAAGCAATTCCCATTTGAAATGACAGGTGGCAAAAGATCAACAAAGTTGTGACTATGGGAGATTAATTTCTTAACTACTTTCTCTCAAGGCTCTCTAGGTAGCTAGTTTTCCACTTATGAATGATCAACGTGTTCAGCTCATGAAAGGGCATTGAAAATTCTGTTTTCTAATTTACACAAACTTTGTACGGGACTTGTTTGATTCACTGAATGTCTGATCTGCATTTTTTATCAACACATTTCTAAATCGATAGAGTGCTGGTAATTATTTGTTTTCGGATGCCAGTTCGTCTTGGTCAGTGCGTTTGCGTGTATGTATATGTAACGTATGTCATCCCATCTTTCGTGGTGTGTGTGCGCAGAAAACGCTTAATTCCGCTGCGCCACAAATGGAATTTATTGTTACCGGATATGCTCAAGGATTTCAACGATTCTTGAAGGAATACCCCCATTTCAAAAAATAGCGCACGATATGCTACTCTTCATAACGCCGTTCTACTTTCGCAACCTATGTCAAAATAACTAGCGATCACTATTCAAAATCAGAAAAACCGCGTTTGATGCTGGTGCCCTAGTGGTAAATTCAGGAAATACCACTCCACCTCAGTAGATTACCCCCAGCATGAAGAAATTAAGACGCTCGCGCCATCTTCTGTCCTTACCTCATCATGTCTGTTAGCAGGTTTTCCACCAGCCATGTCATTTTTTCGCTGTGAAGTGTGAGAAAAATGTGTTCAGTGACATATACCATTGTTCACTTCATGAGCTTCTTGCCGTTCTGTGTTGGCTTTTATCTAACTACAATTTGCGCCATAGTTTTTCACGCAGGTTCTGTTCCCGTTCATTCTCTTTCACGACTGCTTAGAAACCTAGAGTTTTGACAATGAGACCAGCGCGATGGCCTTCTGCCGGTCTCCTTTTTTTAGATATGAGAGAATAGAAACAATGATATACTCCCTTCACCACTGTAACTGCTGCTGTAAACCTCATGCACTAGGCCTGATTGTGTAAGTCTAATCGTGAACGTCTTCAGGTGTGTGGTAAATGCAATAACAATGTAGCCGTGAGTTTGTGTTACTGCCGGACAACCAAGGTTTTCCATTACGTACTTGAACAAGTAGTGCATGCAGAATTATCTGCGCACTAGGCAATAGTAAACGCACTTGCCGTTGACAGTCAGTGTGAGATGGGATCTGCTGAATTTTTTGTTCCCGGGGCATTCTT
The DNA here is from genome assembly GCF_013339745.2 of Dermacentor silvarum. Classification (NCBI taxonomy): domain Eukaryota; kingdom Metazoa; phylum Arthropoda; class Arachnida; order Ixodida; family Ixodidae; genus Dermacentor; species Dermacentor silvarum. The sequence continues at coordinate 47,230,275 of NC_051164.1, read as the reverse complement.
TGAGGGCGTAGTTTTGAGGTCCATCGCGTAGCCACGCTGCCGCTTCTCGCATATCACTGACTGTAATTTTCAATATCGCATAGAACAGCACCCCCCACAAAAGCTTGAAGAGCAATGCGTTCTTTCTGTTGCATAACATTGACCGCATGGTCCGGGGACGAGCCTTCGAGATGCCTACGGGATACCAGGACACAGTTACCAACTACGGTGCAAAGAGATGCGGAAGGCAGGAAAGGCAGGGACGTTGAACGAGGTTGTGTACAGTTAGCTACCCTAAATGAGATGTAGAGATTGGGAATGAAATAACGGTGGATAGGCAAAACTTCAGACTATAAAAATCACACGCACAGTATCTACAGTAGTGTACTCCAGTCGGATGCCTTTAGGTACACTGGCTTTCTAGGCAGATGAGCTGTGAGGCTAAGCTTCCAGGGCCTTTCCTTCGTTATAAGACCAATCTATTAAAGGGGCAGTGGAGGGTATTGCGTTATTTGTTGAAGCTGCAACAGTCGCAGAGCAGATTCTTGATAGTCTCTTCACGTGTGCACTTCATGTGCATGGTTGAGTCAGTCATCCGAATGCACTAGGTGGATGAGTTAGTGAAGGCTTCTCCAACCCACAGCCGACACAGGAGCTCCACATTGTCAAAGATTTCAGGGTAACTGCAGTGCTGATGACATGATCGAACTTGTAAACGCGAATGTTCGAGTTCTGCAGAGTATACCGGTTGCAGCTCTCTTGCGAAGCTCTCTGGCAGTGTCCCCTAATAACTGTTTAAGGAGTCTCGGCACGCGTACGTACGGATACCGGGCCGCGTCATCGGCGAAGTGGGTACCAATCATGCTGCAGTGTCCCGGGAGTTTCGAATGATAAATAACCACAATGCTGAACTTACGCCCCTCACACTGCGTCTACGGCGCATTTACTGAATAGCTTAGACAAAGTGACTCTGTAAAGCAGAATTACTGAGAGGAAGGCTCAAGCCGCTAATCCAGGACGATCACCGGAAACATGTTTGCAGGAGCTACGTAATTGTCAGTTCTACCTCTAAGAGTTTTATCAATAGCATCTAAACCCGGTCAGCCAGTGCCACACCGTTGAGAGTAGGCTCACCTTCCCGATGCGCCTGTACCGCGTGAAAGCGCGCGGTGATAAAATCGACCCTGCTAACCGAGAGTTTCAGAAGGTCAACCGAAAATATAGTGAAGCTGAACAAGTCCGAGGAAGAAAATCTTCGACAACGCCATGTGGTCAGCCTTCTGACCCAGATTGCAGGTAGTTACGACCTGAGTTGCAACCACGGATATAGAGTTACAGGAGGAGCAGCGGAAGATCAGTCTTCGGGAACGAGGCTTGAGCAAAGGGTGCACTGTTGTAGAAGCAAAATATTCATGCCAGGTGCACCATCATTCAGCATACGGCTTTTGGTGGTCCGGATAAATATCGCTGTACTGCTTCAGTACTTCTTATTCAGACATGGAGCCTATTTGTAAGGCTTCTCGCGGCCATATTTTCACAACTCTGACATTCTACAAGGGTACCAATGTATCATTTCTATTCGCATCTCACAGCACCTGAGGTTCCTTAAGTAGCTATTCGTGGCTTCAATAAAGCTTCTAATGTAAAGCCTGAGTTTCCTTACAGTGGTGGGCTATTCGTGATATAGCTCATACCATGTAGTAATCGACGACACTGCTCTGGAAATAAACAATATGGAAAAGTCTTCATGTGATTTATCAACTTCTCAGATGCGTCGGGTTCTCCATGCTTAGCAACGACAAAGTCATTTATTGACTGTGATGTGGATAGAGAAATAAGTTTATGTAGTGCTGTTTATTGTGGCTCTCGTAAAATATCTTTTCCGATTTGTCCATACTTTTTTCTTGAGGCGATTCTCTGTATAGGGCCTTTTATATGCCTTATACTTCACACCTTTATTTTGGTGCTTATATTTAATGTTTTACGTTATAATACACTGAAGTACATTAACTGGCTCAAACTTTTTCAAGTGCGACAAGGCATACTTTCATTGCTCCGAGCAGCAAGAAATACTTATTGTCATCTCAGGAGCAAACATAAGTGTTCCTATGGTGCTTCTTGCGGCGTTATAAGAGCTCCATAGATCTGTGCGTCGGCGAAACACTGCCCTAAGTCATATATGGTGTTCATGGACTCAGATACATAGTAGTTTCACGGAAATGTTATAAGCGTCATTCCCGCCCGCTTATTTCGAAGGTTTAGGACTATTATCAAAAAAGCCATATAGTCACATTCGGGTGCTTCTGCGCGCTATTTAGGATCTAGTGCGACATATACAAAAAATTAGTGTTCAACTCTTCAAACGATGACATCCATTTTAACCGGGCGCGTCTCTTGATGCTGCACCTAATGCACGTTACAGCTTACCGGTACAAAAACATCCGGAGCTGGCAGACGCGTCTTGCCGGTTGATTGTGTCTGGGAATCATAAAATAAGGCAGAATATGAGCGATGCCTCCTTATTGGAATAATTACCATATTTTTGACACTTGCAATCGGATTTTGTTTTTCACGCAACTCAATTTGTGCGCTTGAAAAGTTTGTATATTACGTTGCACTTGTATACTACGACATTTTACCGCGATATCAGCGACTTCCTGATGTGAATGTCAAGTGTGCAGCAGCCTTGAGTTTTTATTACACAAAAGACTGAATATTGAGTAAATTGTGCTCCTGGCACATTGTTCTTAATATAAAAATGTTAAATGCACTGGGCTGTATTCGAAATTGATGGTTACTCTTTTTTCCCAAAGCAAACAGATAAAATAATTTACCGAAGCTAAACCGAATCATTGTATTCAGAGATACCAAATGGCGTGTTGGAAAGTTAAGTTTTAGTTGCTTTAACCCAATCAGACAGTCAGAACATGGACCTCGAACCAACCCAGAAAAAATTAGATGCAGAATAAATGCGAACTTTTCAAAAGCAAACACGGAAAGTTCCACATGACAAGCCAATTTCAAGGCCTTCTTTTATATCATGCCTAACCAGAAGCCTCTCTGCTGTGAAATTATTTTTTTACTAGCACTGCACAAAGCTACCAAATTAATGTTAGAAAATACGCTTGTTTGGACGCCACTCGATGCTAGGAAGATTTAAATGAACATGAATGCTGCCCTGCTCAAAGCCTTTCGTGGATAGTATCAAAAAACGTAATGGCGATCACCCCACCAATGTGTAGTGTTTGCAGTATGCAATATTACTATACAATCCCTAAAACTAATTTTATTTACGCAGTAAATGTGTTCAGGTGTGTTCTTACCACTGGCGTCGGCATTTCAATATCTTCGTGGTTGACGTGCTCTCTCTGTGAAACGAGGTGCATGTGGAGTTATGAATTTAATTGTATCGTCACTATGCTGGCGTTATGTCTTAGTGCGCATTGTTTGTTGAAAGAAAAAAGTCTGATAAATGATAAATCGCGTTCATATACACCAAACGCAAATAATTCAGAACTGCAATTTACAGCGATTTTCATTACTAGCAAGCGCAAGAAATTGGGTAGCAGTTGTATTTGTAGTTTGTATTGTGAATCTGAGCAACAATGAATATATGTTGCTCCGGCACTACACAGGCGACTTATACCATTGTCACACAAGCACTTTAACCGCGATGGAGCCAGAATGGGATCAAATTTCAAGATCACAATTGAACCCCTTCCGTATCGCTTCATAAGCAGCTAATCGCGATCGAGTAAGTCCGTCCCGTAAAGCGAACAGAAGAATATAATGAGCATGAACAGATCAGAGAGTAAAAGTTATCTTTCCTGACGCTGTGTGGCCAACGATCTGAAATGAATTACCGGAGGGTCAAGAGTTTAGAAACCCGAGTTGCAACTATTTACAACCCTAATGGTATAGCAGCAGTAACCCAGAAGTCAGGTGCAAGCCAGAATCCACAAGTGCGCTTTTATAAATGCAACAGACATGCTTTAACAGCGGTGACGTGATCCTAAATACACCTTTAAGTGGCCTGCATAAAGGTCCCTCTACTGCTTTCGCGCTAAGGTTCCTGACATTGAGCATGCGTATTGTAGGTAGCTCGTGGGGCTGCCTGCGCCCACGTTTCCACGACTCTGATCATTTGCTAGTGTCTTTTATGATATATGTGTGCCCACGTTTCCGTGCCCTTGATATTTCTTACGTGACAACTCATGATTTCGACTAAGAGCCTCCAAGTAAATGTTGAAACTTGCGCATTCATGTGTGAATGAGGATTGAGCTCAACCCACCTATTCTTACACGAAACGACCCACTATAAAACTAGCAAGAACATAAATTATGGTTTGGCATTTCTGAACTTACCCCCGGCTTCGGTCTTCCAGGAATGGCAACACTCGAGTCAGTTTCGTGGCTGTGAAATGCATAGGCGATGTGTGTATGCAGTATTTTCTAGTGTGGATCATGTCATGTGCTTTTTTCATTCTAATATGAATATGATCTTGCATCTATGAATAAGGCCTTTTTTTAACGGTTAGCACTGATCAGGTTGCGTTCGGCTTGTTGTTTTTGTTATTTTTAGCTTAGGTTCAATGGGTGACTTAAAATTGAATGTCAGCAAAATGGCACTGTCTCGATGCAGGAGGCAGCAATACAGAATTATCTTCTGAGGAACAAAAATGAGCATTTCTCTTGCATTTTTCCTGAAGTGTAATCCCCAAAAATCTCCAGAATTTTCTACCTTAATAAAAGAATGCATAAGCCTTTCATTAGTTTCGGGCGTTTTCATATTTGTTATTGTTCCTCTGAGGTACTCTAAACGGCAAATTTGCTTATTTTATAAAGTTAATTACCGCATTATAAAGAAAGCAGACATTGAGCATAGGTATTTGGCTCGTGGGGTTGGCTGCCTCCACGGGTCCACAACTCAGACCATTTGCTAGGATATTTTATCTGGTATGTGTGCCCACGTTTCCCTGCCCTTAATGTTTCTAACGTGGCAACTCATGATTTCAATTAAGAGTACCAAAGTAAATGTTGAATCTTCCGCATTCATGTGTGAATGAAGATAGCGCTGAACCCACCTATTCATACACGAAACGCCCCGCCATAAAACTACCAAGAACGAAAATTATGCTTCGGATTTCTGAACTTACCCCCGGCTTAGGTCTTCCGGGAATAGCAACAATCGAGTCATTTCGTGGCTGTGAAAGGCATAGGAGATGTGCGTATGTGGTATTTTCATTTTGGATCATGTCATGTGCTATTTTTTTCTAATATGAGTATGCTCTTGCATCTATGTATAAGGCTTTTTTAACAGTTACCACTGATCAGTTTGCGTTCGGCTTGTATTATTTTTCAGCTTAATCAATTTGGGCCGAGCGTACTTTAACAAGTACAGTACCATTTTCATTCGTAAATAATTAAAGAAGAAATACAGTGTGTTCTTTAGTACGTAATTTTGCTAAGAAGGGTCCTTCCAAGACAACCACGTTGTAATTTATTGTCAGCTGCATGATGTATTTGATTTATTTATCGCCAAACATTGAGAAGTGGTGAAAATAGCAGGTGCTGATGTACATTGATCTGTTTCTTTCAAGCATAGCATATACTTCTCGAAGCTGAGGTTTGCGTGGCAGTTTCAGAAAAAAAAAATGGCCTAAACGTTGAATGCTTGACATTCCATATGAAATACATAATAATGGTGTGACAAGAAAATGAATGTAGATGTACTTTGTAAAGTACACTGGGCCTATGAGTATGCTAGAGGGGTCTGCTAGTTCTCGAAGCACACACGATGGTTTTTTTACCTGTATTTTTTGCTGACTACAAAAACTGCAGAGGCCAGTTGCAGGTAGAAAATATATTAAGGTTTACATCAACATTCCTATTATTCCTCCTGGCTTCTGCCATGCCGCCGAGAAAGATGACGACACTATTATCTTCTCAGTCAATAAAACAGCGAGGAATCTTACAGTAAATTTAGATAAATAAAAATCTATGTGCACATCATATGAACAATAGTTTAAAAAGGCAGATAATTTAGTCATGATTTTATTACAAATTGTAAAATAGGTCGGAGGAAAGAAAACAACAAAGGCGATCTATATTTCTCTGCCAATTTACATAAGTTATGCAATGAAAGTAGGGCAACCCACATTGGGGAACCAGACGTGGACCCCATCTTTTGAAACGTTAGAAAATTCTAACCAAAAGTGGCCGAGTAAATCATACAACAGGACTGTAATGCAAGAACCAACTGCTATTGCAGGAGATGCCACCAGACTGCTGAATGTTTCAATTACCACTGAACGAAATGTTAAATGCTTTAGTCTTGAATGCCTGGATTCATCGTAAAATATCATGTCTAGATCTGCAGCAATAATATATTTTCACCGCGCGCGCCTCTGAAAGCAAGGCCAAAGTCCTTGCCCGTTACTTTATGAAATCATGCTACACACTTCAATAGGAAGAACACCTCCCAGCACGAAATATTTCCCACTAAAATGCCGATTTTGCCGCCAGAAGGTTAGGCGGGCTCGCGCAAAGTTTTGTTTGACTCTCGCTGCAAGCCAGTTGTTGAAAGTTCCAAAATATTGTACATGCATTTGATGAACTACATCAGTTTTTGCTCCCACAAAGGCCCAGCCTACTTTATAAAGTACACTACCGTAGCGTTTCGAATAATAAATCGCCACTCATTACACTTTCACAATATATTTACAGTGTGAAAATATCATCTCGCACCAAAAATCTACAAAATGTAACTGGTAGATTTTTCTTGCACCTTAGTGGGTTAAGTACAACGAGTGGCTCAAGATTGAATGTGGGCGAAATACCACTGTTTGATGCAGGAGGCAGCAAGAAAGAATTTCCTTTCAGGAACAAAAATAAGAATTTCTCGTATTTTTCTTGGCGCTATAGTGTAACCTAAATAGCTCTAGAATGTTCTACCTGAATAAAAAATACATAATTCATCCATTAGCTTCAGGCGTTTTCATATTTGTCATTGTTCGTCTGAGGTTCTGTAAACGGAAAATTTGCTTAACTCCTAAAGTTAATTACTATATTATAAGCAAAGCAGACATTGAGCTGACATTGGGGTTGCCTGCGTCCGCGTTTCCGCAACACAGACCATTTGCTAGAGCATTTTAGCTTATATGTGTGCATATGTTTGCCTGTTCTTAATGTGTCTTACGTCGCTATTCGTGATGTTCCTTAAGTGTCCACAAGTAACTGATAAATCTTCTGAACTAATGTGTGAATGAAGATATTGTGCCCAACCCATGTATTCATACACGAAACGGCCCGCTATAAAAGCAAACAAGAGCAAACATTATGGTTCGGAATTCAACACTTACCCCCGGCTTCGGTCTTCCGGGTATAGCAACAATCGAGTCAGTTTCGTGGCTGTGAAAATCATAGATGTGTGTATGCAGTAGTTTCTACTGTTTATTATGTCAAGTATCTATAATTCGTTTTTTTAATTATTACCACTGCTCAGTTTGCATTCAGGTTCTTGTATTTGTTACTTTTCGTAGCTGAAGTACAGTAACAGGCTCAAGATTGAATACGGGTAAAATGGTGCTGTTTCTATGCCGGAAGCAGCGAAAAACATTTATCTTATCAGTTATCTATAGTATAATGCAGGAAGCTTTATAAAGGTATACCTCAATGAAATAATAAAAAGATATGCCTTCCATTGGTTTCCGCTGCTCTCAGATGTGTTATAGTTCTCACGAGATAATTTAAACGGCGAAATTGCTTTATTCTTAAAGTTAATTGCAATATTATAACAAGAGCCAAGTACTCAGGATTATGTGTTACTTCATGGTATTTACGCTCCTGAAGGACGATAGTATTCTGTTTGTAAAAGGATAATGTGAACTTCACTTTAAGTCTTTCAGCTTACCGGTACAAATGCATCCGGAGCAGGTAGTCGTGTCTTTCCGGTCGGTTGTGTCTAGGAGTCCCAAAAATATGGCAGAATGTGTGAGTGGCAATCGTATTAGTGACGTCATGTTTGTGTCACGCGAGATCGCGTCATATGTCTTGCAGATATGAGCCCTGGATGATATGTGAACCCTTTATGATATATTTTACGTGACGCTGTATTATTGTTTTTATTAGTGTTGCAGCGAAGGCCTTAAGTACTCGTAATTGTTCAACACCAGGCAGGCTTAACTTTTTCACAGGGATCACATTGATAATGAATTTTTTGTGCTTCTTGCGCTCTTATTTTGACAAAAAAATATGATAAAGGGGATTTGTTATGTTACGAGTGACGGATACTCCTTTTTAGTCCAACACATCATATGTTAACGAATGGTTGTGGAATCATTGTATCGAGAAGTGAAGTATTGGCATTCATTGCCGCTTTGCTTACCACTGGCGTTGGTCTACCATGACCCTCACTCTCGATATCCGCTCTCTGTGTGAGTTATAAAAAATAAGCAAGGAGGTTCTTTATATTGTTGTTAAGAATATGAATTTCAAACACTACTGAGACGGATATGTAAATCACTACTACGAAACAAATGGTGCATTTTTTTGTGCAAGATATCAATGTTATATGTGCGGCGTTCGGTAGCTTTTTCGTGGCATATCTAATATTATTTTATATAAGTGATTGATTATATAGGTTCGTAAAACGCTTTAGTGAAGTAAGATTGATAGAAGTTCTGGAATATATAACTCTACTACCTTTACATGTTGTATTGGCGTGGTTAGACATACAGTCCTGAAAATAATCTGTAAGAGTATGTTTGCAGAAGCACCAGAAATACGTGATACTGTCTGTGTGCGACGCACGATACTCACCAAAAAATTTCCAGTTGGTCTTTCCATGTTCGCATCCTCAGGTAATATTGTCTAAAATATGAAGAAGTGTATGATTGGAAAGGTGTACATAGCTGTTCGCTCAGGTATTTTTTCTGTACAACAAATCCTCACAGGGACCTCGCTTGTCTAATCAATGTTATTGTGCAGTGCCTTTCAAGGTGTCGTTTGATTGGTTGATATTACCGGTTCGTGGAGACGCCTCATAGCGGTTCGTATTTTCTGCCTTCATGTATTGTCAGTAGCGTAAACGCTCACATAACATGAACAATCAACTGAGACGTTGATGTTGTGATGAGTAAAACAAAATTGCCCGCAATACACATTGTGGACTGTAGCCATACCGACAGTAACGAATATAGTTGGGTCCAGCAACGCGTTTTGTATTCGTTGAATGTTATGCGAGAAGGATGAAGACAAGTCTGAATATCATAACTACATATTTAATTATAAAGAAGCTATTAAAACACTGTTCTGCTATAGGTGTATTTTTTAAATTAGGAGTATTCTGCAGTATAGAAAAGAATACAAGTTGTGGCGACCATAACATTCTTTATCTGTGTAAGCGATGTATGCGCCAGCTCTACATGCACATCATTTTTCAATCATACTGATTCAACTGTCAATAAAATCTATCCTGAAGCATTTGGCACTCCCGCTCCTAATGCTAATTTCTCAGCAGGGATAGTTACATAAGCTTTACAGGAGCATAATATAAATATTATGTGAGTGGTCTCACCACTGGTTCCATTTGAGCGGTCCAATATCCCTAGAATGTTGAAAAACACAGATATGTAGCATTCTGACTTATGTACAAAGAATAATAAAATAAAATGGCTGGACCTAGATAGAAAGTATGTTGTGCAAGTGGTTGCGGGGCCTTTCGAGTCATATAGACGATGTTCGACTGCCAATACTCTGTGCGTAAAGATGGGGGCTTTAAGGAAATACTGTTCTTAACAAATATATGTCGGGTAATGATGGACAGGTCGACCAGCAAGATAACGGAAGTCAGGGCGACGAACAAAATGCTGGTTCCGAATAGAAGCGTGGATTTCAATCCCGAAGTGCCCGATGGTCATTCAACAGTCCTAAAGCAAGCTGTGTCATTCGGTGACATCCGTATATATACTTCAGTGACATCCGTATGAGTACTATCAGGTACTGCAGGTATGATGTATATAATTTTTTGCCTCATACCCTCTATTTGCCTGAAACGCAATGATTCTCGTGTAGGCATTTCGCATTTGAAATAATAGGTGACTAAACAGCGACGAAGTTGTTACTGTGGAAAATAAATTTCCTAATTACTTTCCCTAAAGGCTGCCTAGGTGTATGAATAGCTAGTCATTTTCCACTCATGAAAGACCTACGTTTTCAGCTCATGAAAGGACGTTGAAATTTTAGTTTTCTTATGCTAGGTAAAATTTGTACGGGACCCGTTTGATTCACGCAATGTCTGATCCGCATCTTTGATGAACATCTTCCCACATAGATAAAGTGCTGGTGATTTTTTTGTTTTAAGACACAAGCTTGAGTTGGTGAGTGCCTTCGTGTGTATGTATATGTATTCTATGTCTCCCCATCATTCTTGGTGTGTGCGTGCAAGAAACACTTAAATCGCTATGCCATGAAGGGAACTTAATTTTTCCTGATATGCTCAAGGATTTCAACGATCCATGAAGCAAGACCTCAGTTTGAAAAAATTGCGCATGAAATGCAACTCTTAATAACACCATTCTACTTTCGCAGCCTATGTTTAAGTGAATTGTGATCACATCGTTATCCTCACACGCCAGAGCGCATCTCTTCCTCTCCACTCAATCTCCGCTACTCCGCCCGCAGCACTGCTCCGGTTGCTAGGGGCGAGGATAAGCGCGCGTGCCCGCAGCTGTTGCTATGGGAGAGGGTGTGAGAGCGGAGAGATAACACCTGCCGGCGCGCGGACACCGACAGACGCCTGACATGCCCCGACTAAGAAATGCATTCGCATTTAAAACCGCGTTCGAGACTGCTCCCTAGTTCATGAAATAGCACTCCAGCTCAGTAGATAATTTCCTGGCGTGTAGAAATCAAGACGCTCACGCTATCTTCTGTCCTTACCTCCTCGTGTCTGTTAGCAGGTTTTCCACCAGCCATGTAATGTTTCCGCTGTGAAGTGTGAGAAAAATATGTTGAGTAAAATATACCGTTGTGAGCTTCATGTGCTTCTTGCCGTTTTGTGTTTCTGGTTTTAACAAACTACAATTTGCACTATGTTTACATGCAGGTAATGTTCCCGGTCGTTCTCTTTCACTGTTGCTTAGAAACCTAGACATTTGACAATGACGTCAAGCAGCCGCCAATCAGCGACAGCCGAAATGGACAGTCCACTAGGTAGGCTCTTCCAGAATACCTCCCCAGCTCAATGGCCTTCTGCCGGTCTGTTTTTTTGCAAATGCGGAAATAGAAACGATGATAAACTCCCTTCAGCACTCTAACTGCTGCTGTAAACCTCAGGCACTAGGTCTGATTGTGTAAGTCTAATCGTGAGAGTCTTTAGGTGGGTGTTAAATGCAATAACAATGTAGCCGTGAGCGTGCTCAAGGTTTTCCATTACGTAATTGTAAAAGTAGTGCATGCAGTATATGCAGCCGGATGTCCGCCCAGCGTTCTAGAATCAAGAATTTGCATTACGAAGGTCTGAACCCTACCGTGCAAGCAGCTCACTAGTAGCAAATTTAGAGTGAGTTTAACAACCCCATCGTCTTCTGTAAGCATTCCCTGTATTAAGTATCACACAAACGTTCAAGCATTCAATCATGTAATTTGCCAGTAGCTGGCGAAGCAATGCAATAGTCCACAAACTCTGATCACAAGATACAACAAGCTTCCTTTTGATTCCTGAACTTATACCAGACTTCCGAATTTTGAAACTACCTCCATAAGTGTCACTTTGGGTTTATAAAAAGCATGTTAGAATGATTCTGCTGTTTGTTTTGCAGTGCGTGAGGCGCCGCGTTAAATATAGTACCGGAATTTAAGGGTCGTCGCCGGCTTGCAGCCCCTCAATCACTCACGATTGTCAAGGACCGCACGCCGAAACTTATTCATATGAGAGTGGTTCCCAAACCGTGAACTTCCCGAAAAGGCATAACCAAGGTAAACGATAGAGTAACGGTTCCATTTCTATGTTACACCTCTCGTGCTTTGTGAGTGGTGAGGGCAGTGCTGGGACCCCGGTATCTCCATGGTCGAACTCCTTAGATCGCTGTATGGTAGAAAAAAAACAGCGTGCGAAACAAGGTAATGTTATACTGGCCACCACCGTGAACCAAGCTTAACGCTCAGAGTCGATGTGACACACTTCCTAGTGTATGCCGATGGGGCCCATAATAAAAACAGGAACGAAAATATAGGGGCCTCGATTATCATGATCCGAAAAAATACCCAGCTAATACGCTCGACAAATAATGCTTTGAATGATGTGTGTCTTTGAATGCAGAAATAAATGATACTGATAATGACTCAGTTATCGTTCGGGATGTCTTGGCCTACAAGCGTATGAGGGTATACCACCATCCACCGTGCGCCGCTTCATTGAGAATGCACGATAATTTCTTTACGGTAATTTCTCGGTAGCTTTTGCGCCAGCTGAAAACTAACGTGCCTAATAACTGCAGAGAATACAAGACGTGCATTCTCGGAAGTAAAACCTTTTCACAGAACCACCATCGACGTTTTAGGGCCGCTACCATACAGAGTGAAGAGAAATCGCTCTACATCCTTGCTTTCTTCGAACACCTGACTCATTTCGCGAAACCTTTCCTGCTTCAGGACATCAAAAATTATGTTAAAAATTCTACAGAACCAATCTCACAGTGAATGTCGACGTTACTGTATTTTGCATTGAAGCAATGTATCCAGAAGCCGCATTGACAACTACGAAACGGTTACGCAGCCGAACTCCACTCTCGCGCGTCCTATTGCGCATGCTGCGCCACCTAGCGTCGACACCGTTAAGTCCACGCGTGGCGCGGGTCCGATTCCGCCGTGCATCGTAGAATTTTAAAGGATCATTTTTGTCAATGTTTAGCGGTGCACACCCAGTGGCGCGGACCTGCTTGCACAAGTTAATGTCAAAGAGGTCTTTAACGAGCGGCGCACACCTACTGGTACATACCTAGTAACTTATGCTGGTATGTTCAAAAGATGGCATTGTTTCGGGCTGGTTAGTCTGCCATGCTGGGAACGTCAATAACGCTAAAGATACAAGCACAGACATAGAAAAGACAACACATGTCTATGTCTGTGTTTCACTGTCTGTGCCTGTCTTTTTAGCGCTATTGAGTTTCCCAGTATGACAAACCAAATAGCCCGAATCAATGCCCTTATTCAATTCATTTTCATGTCAATGGGCCCTTTGCTCAATTCGTGCTATATTGATTAAGTGCTAAACGCAATTACAGTCGATAGGCATCATGACATGGGTTCTGCCGAATTTTTTATTCTAAGGGCATTCTTTGGGGGCGTAGTTTTGCGTCGCACAAGTGGCCCTACTGCAGCGTCTCGTATGTCACTGGCTGTCGTTAGATATATTTGATTGAACAGCACCCTCCTACAAAAGTCTTAAGAAAAATGAGTTCCTTGTATTGCATAACCTTGACCCTCATAGTCCGGAAGAATCTGGGGAGGATCCGTCGAGGAGCCTACGGTACACTATTAGACAGCAGTGAGAAGTGGAAGGCAGGAAAGGTAGGGGCCTTGAACGGGATTATGTCCAATTGGCTACCATAGATGAAAGGTGGAGATTGGGAAGTGAAATAGTGCGCAATAGGCAAAACTTCACGCTATAAAAATCACACGTGCTATGCCATTTGCACTGTATCTACAGTGGGGCAGTGAAGTCGGATGCTTTCAGGTATGGTGGCTTTCTGGGTAGATGAGCTGTGAGGCCAGACTTTCAGGGCCTTTCATTCGGTAAAAGACCCATCGGCCAGTCTACTCGAGGGGCAGTGGAGGGTATGGCGTTATTTGTGGAAGCTGGAACAGTGGCAGAGGAGATTATTGAAAGTCTCTTCACATGTGCACTCAGTGTGCATCGTTGAGTCAGCCATCTTAATGCACTGGGTGGATGAGACAGTCAAGGCTACTCCAACACACAGCCGACAAATCAAGTCACGTCGTCAAAGATTTCCGGGCAACTGCACTGTTAATGACAGGATCAAGATTGTAAACGCGACTGTTTGAGTTCTGCAGAGGATACCTCTTGCCAGCTTTCTTGCGAAGCTCTGTTGCAGTGTCCCCTTGATAACGGCATAAAGATTCTCGGCACGGGACCGTAAGCACATCGAACCGTGTGATTGGCGAAGTGGTCACAAGCCATGCCGCAGCGTCTCGGGAGTTTCCGAAAGACATATAACTACAATGCTCAACTCATGTCCCTCGCATTCCGTCTACGGCACGCTTATTGAATGGATTCCACAGCGTTACCTTGTTCAACAGAATTAATGAGAAAATCTAATCCAGGACGCTCACAGGAAACGTGTTTGCAGGACTTGCGTAATTCTCAGTTCCGCCTCTAAGGATTTCACGAAGAAATTGCCACTAAAGCCTGTCAGCCAGTACCACTCCTTGGAGATGTCCGCTCACTTTCGCGATGCGCCTGGACGGTGCGATGATAAAATTGGCCATGCTAATCGAGCGTTTCGGGAAGTCAATGCAAATTCAGTGAGGCTGAACAAATCCGGGGAAGAAAATGTTTTTCGATGACGCCATTTGACCAGCCTTCTGACGCAGATATCCGTAGGTGTAACCCGAGTTCCAAAATCGCATATAAAGTTACTGAAGCAGCAGCGAGACATCAGTCTTCAGGAACGGAGAAGGAGCTACGGCTGCGCTTTTAGAAGCCAAATACTAATGCCCAACCCACAATTATTCGGCGTACGGCTTTAGGTGGTCCGAATAACAATGGTTGTATTGCTTCAGTACTGATTATTCAGACGTGAAGCCTGCATATTTTGATTTGTAAGGCTTCCTGTGGCCGCGTTTTCACGACTCCAACAGTGTTCAAGTGCTGTCAAGGTATCATGTCATTCGCAACTGACAGCACCTCAGGTTCGTTACGTAATTATTCATGACTTCGATAAAGCGTTTGAATGTAAAGCATGAGTGTCCCGACGATGGTGGGCTATTTGTGATAGCAGTTCAAACCGTGTAATAATCGACGACACTGCTATGAAAATAAACAATATGAAAATGCCTTCGTCTGATTTATCAACGTACCACATGCTTCGGTTTTCCAGGCTTAGCAACGACAGAGTCATGTCGTGGCTATGATATGCATAGAAAAATAGGTTTATGTAGGGCTATCTACAGTGGCTCATGTGAAGTTGCGTCCTTTGTGATTTGGGCATATTTTTTATTGTGGCGATTATGTATATAGGGACTGTCTAATGCCTGAAGCTTAGCACCTTACTTCAATGTTAATATTTATTGTCTTCCGATATGTTACACTGAAGTACATTAACTGGCTCGAAATATTAAGGCGCAGCATGGCATACTTTCATTGCGCCTAGCTGCCAGAAATAATCTTTATCCTCTCTGGAGCAAACATAAGTGATTAGATGGTCTTTTTTGCGACGTTATAAATGAATGCGAGGAAGTCCATGGACGTGTGTGCCGGCGAAGAACTCTCCTAAATCTTATATGTCTTCATGGACTCAAATGCACTCTAGTTTCTCAAAAATATTGTAAACGTCATTTTCGCTCATCTCGACGAGTTAAGACTATCATCAAATAGCCAAAGTGTGACATTGTCGTGTTACTGCGCGCTATTTATGATTTGACATATTTAAACAAAAAATGTGTATTCAGGTCCTCGAAGGCTTATATGCATTTTAACTGGTCGTTACTTTTCTGCACCTGATGTACGTTACAGCTTACCGGTACAAAAACATCTGGAGCTGGCAGACGCGTCTTTCCGGTTGATTGTGTCTGGGAATGAAAAATACGGCAGAATATGATTGAAGCCTTGTAATTTAAAAAATAACCATGCTTTTTTTTTACATGCAATCGGAAGTTATTTCTCTAGCAACTCAATTTGTGCGCTTGCAAGGTTTGTATGTTACGATTCTCTTTTACGCTGCGACATATTACCAAGATTTCATAGATGACCTGATCTGACTGTTAGATGTACGGCAGCCTTAAATTTTTATTATACACAAGACTGAATATTGCATAACTTGTGCTCCTCGCTCACTGTGTTCAAATAAAAATTAAAAATAAAAACAATGGCTTGCTTTGACATTGACGCTTGCTCTTTTTCGCCAAAGCAAACAGATACAACAACTTACCATAGGCCCGAATCAGTGTATTCATAGATAGCAAATGACGTGTTGGCAAAGTTCAGTTTTAATTGGTTTAACCCAATCAAACAGTCAGAAGATGGACCTCGAACCAATGCAGAAAAATGAGATGCAGAATAAATCTGAACTTTTCAAAAGCAACCACGGAATGTTCTGCACGACAAGCCAATTTCAAGGCCTTCTTTTATACCATCCCAAATCAGAAGCCTCCCTGCTGTGAGTTAATTTTTTACCAGCACTGCACAAAGCTATCAAGCTAAAATGTTAGAAAATACGCTGGTTTGGACGCCACTCGATGCTAGGATTATTTAAATGAACATGAATGCTGCCCTGCTTAAAGCCTTTCATGGATAGTATCAAAAAAAGTAATGGCGATCACCCCACCAATGTGTAGTGTTTGCAATAGGCAATATTACTATACAAATCTAAAACTAATGTTATTTACGCAGTAAGATGTGTTCAGGTGTGTTCTTACCACTGGCGTCGGCATTTCAATATCTTCGTGGTTGGCGTGTTCTCTCTGTGAAACGAGGTAGGTGCGGAGTTATGAATTTAATTGTGTCGTCACTTTGTTGGCGCTTAGTGTTAGTGCGCATTGTTTGTTGAAAGAAAAAATTGGTATAAATGAGACATCGCGTTCATATGCACAAACGCAAAAAATTCAGAACTGCAATTTACAGCGATTTTCATTAGCAGCAAGCGCAGGAAATTGTGTAACAGTTGTATTTGTAGTGCGTATTGTGAATCCGAGCAACAATGAATACGTGTTGCTCCGGCGCTACAGAAGCGACTTGTACCATTGCACACAAAGCACTTTAACCGCGCTGAAGCCAGAATGGGATAAAATTTCGAGATCACAATTGAACGCCTGCCGTATCGCTTCATAAGCAGCTAATTCGCGATCGAATAAGTCCATCCCGTAAAGGAAACAGAATAGTATAATGAGCATGAACATATCAGAGCAGTAAAAGTTATCTTTCATGACGCTGTGTGGCCAACGATCTGAAATGAATTACCGGAGGGTCAATAGTTTAGAAACCCGAGTTGCAACGATTTACAACATTACAGCTATAGCAGCGGCAAGCCGGAAGTCAGGTGCAAGCCAGAATCCACAATTGTGCTTTTATACATGCAACAGACATGCTTTAACCACGGTGATCCTAAATACACATTTAAGTGGCCTGCATAACGATCCCTCTACTGCTTTCGCGCTAAGGTTCCGGACATTGAGCAAGGGTATTGTAGGTAGCTCGTGGGGCTGCCTGCGCCTACGTTTCCACAACTCTGACCATTTGCTAGTGTATTGTATGTTATATGTTTGCCCACGTTTTCCTGCCCTTATTATTTCTTACGTGACAACTCATGATTTCGATTAAGAGCCCCCAAGTAAGTTTTGAAGCTTGCGCATTCATGTGTGAATGAAGATTGAGCTCAACCCACCTATTCATACACGAAACGACCCGCTATAAAACTAGCAAGAACCAAAATTATGGTTTGCATTTCTGAACTTACCCCCGGCTTCGGTCTTCCAGGAATGGCTACACTCGAGTCATTTCGTGGCTGTGAAGGGCATAGGAGATGTGTGTATGCAGTATTTTCTAGTGTGGATCATGTCAAGTGCTTTTTTTAATTCTAATAATAATATGCTCTTGCATCTATGTAGAAGGCCTTTTTTACCAGTTTCCACTGATCAGTATGTTCAGCTTGTCGTATTTCTTTTTATTTTAGCTTAACTAGAATGAGTCGCTCAAAATTGAATGCGGGCAAAATGCCACTGTTTCGATGCAGGAGGCAGCAAGAAATAATTGCCTTCTGGAGAACAAAAATTAGCATTTCTCTTGCATTTTCCCTGGCACTATACTGTAATCCAAATAGCTCTAGAATGTTCTACCTCAATAAAAAAGCATTTAAGCCTGCCACTAGTTTTGGGCACTTTCATAGTTATTGTTCCTCTGAGCTACAATTAGCGGCAAGCTTGCTTAATTCGTTAAGGTAATTACCATATTAGAAACAAAGCTGACATTGAGCATGGGTACTTTGGCTCGTGGGGCGGCCTGCCTCCGCGTGTCCACAACTCAGACCATTTGCTAGAGCGCATTACGTTATATGCGTGGACATGCTTCCCTGCCCTTAATGTTTCTTGCGTGGCTATTCGTGACGTTCATTAGGTGTCCCCAAGTAAATGTTGAATCTTCCGCATTCATGTGTGAATAAATAATACGCCCAACCCACCTATTCTTACACGAAACGACCCACTATAAAACTAGCAAGAACAAATATTATGGTTTGGATTTCAGAACTTACCCCCGGCTTCGGTTTTCCGGGAATGGCAACACTCGAGTCATTTCGTGGCTGTGAAAGGCATAGGAGATGTGCGTGTGCAGTAGTTTCTACTGTCATGTGCTTTTTTAATTCTAATATGAGTATGATCGGGCATCTATGTACCAGGCCTTTTTTAACGGTTGCTACTGATCAGTATATTCAGCTTGTTGTATTTGTTATTATTTAGATTACGTACAATGAGTGGCTCAGAATTGCATGCGGGCAAAATGGCACTGTTTCGATGCAGGAGGCAGCAAGAAAGAATTATCTTCTAAGGAACAAAAATGAGCATTTCTCTTGTATTTTGCCTGGCACTATAGTGTGATCCAAATAGTTCGAGAACGATCTACCCCAATAAAAATGCATTTATGCCTTTCATTAGTGTTGGGCGCATTCATATTTGTTATTGTTCGTCTGAGGTACTCTTGATGGCAAATTTGCTTAATTCGTAAAGTTAATTACCATATTATAAACAAAGCTGACATTGAGCATGGGTACTTTGACTCGTGAGGCTGCCGGCGTCCACGTTTCCACCACTTTGACCCTTTGCTAGTATGTTTGATCTGATATGTGTGCGCATGTTTCCCTGATCTTAATGTTTCTTACGTGGCTATTCGTGCATTTCCATTAAGTATCCACAAGTAAATAAACAATCTTCCGCACTAATGTGTGAATGAAGATAGTGCGCCCAACCCATGTATTCATATACGAAACGGCCCGCCATAAAAACAAAGAAGAACGATAATTAAGGATCGGTATTCTGAACTTACCCCCGGCTTCGGTCTTCCGGGAATAGCAACACTCGAGTTATTTCGTGGCTGTGAAAATCATAGATGTGTGTATGCAGTAGTTTCTACTATGTATTATGTCAAGTATCTATAATTCGTTTTTTAATGATTACCAATGCTCAGTTTGCATTCAGGTTCTTGTATTTGTTACTTTTCTTAACTGAGGTACAGTAACAGGCTCAAGATTGAATACGGGTAAAATGGCGCTGTTTCTATGCCGGAAGCAGCGAGAAACAGTTATCTTATCAGTTATCTATAGTATAATACAGGTAGCTTTATAAAGGTATACCTCATTGAAAAAATTGACATATGCCTTCCATTGGTTTCGCTCTCAAATGTGTTATAGTCTGTCCGAGATAATCTAAATGGCGAAATTGCTTTATTCTTAAGGTAATTGCAATATTATAACAAGAGCCAAGTACTCAGAATTGTGTGTTACTTCATGGTATTTACGCTCCTGAAGGACGATAGTATTCTGTTTGTAAAAGGATAATGCGAACTTCACTTTAAGTCTTTAAGCTTACCGGTACAAATGCATCCGGAGCAGGCAGTCGTGTCCTTCCGGTCGGTTGTGTCTAAGGGTCCCAAAAATATGGCAGAATGTGTGAGTGGCAATCGTATTCGTGACATCATGTTTCTGTGACGCGATATCGGGTTATATGTTTTGTGCATATGAGCCCTGGATGTCCACCCTTGATGATACACTTTTACGTGACGATGTATTATTGTTTTTTTAGTGCTGCAGCGAAGGCCTTAAGTTATTGTTCAACACCGGGCAGGCTTAACTTTTTCACAGGAATAACCTTGATAATCAATTCTTTTGTGCGTCTTGCGCTCCTATTATGAAATAAAAAATGTGATAAAGGGGATTCGTTATCTTACGAGTGACGGCTACTTCTTTTTAGTCCAACACATCATATGTTAACGAATGGTTGTGGAATCATTGTATCGAGAGGTGAAGTATTGGCATTCGTTGCCGCTTTGCTTACCACTGGTGTTGGTCTACCATGTCCCTCATTCTCGATATCCGCTCTCTGTGTGAGTTATAAAAAATAAGCAAGCGTGTTCTTTATATTTTTGTTAAAATATGAGTTTCAAACACTGCTGAAGCGGATATGTCAATCGCTAATAAGAAGCAACAGGTGAATTTTTTTGTGCAAGATATCAATGTTATATGTGTAGCGTTCGGTAGCGTTTTCGTGGCATGTCTAATATTATTTTAGATGAGTGAATAATGATATAGGTTTGTAAAATGCATTAATGAAGTAAGAATTGGCAGAAGTTCTAGAATATATATCTCTACTACCTTTACATGCTGTTTGGCGTGGCTAGATATCCGGTCCTCACAACAATCTGTACGAGTCTAAGTTTGCAGAAGCACAAGAAATACGTGATATTGTCTGCTTGTGACGCACGATGCTTACCAAAAAATTTCCAGTTGCTCTTTCCATGTTCGCATCCTCAGGTATTATAGTCTAAAATATGAAGAAGTGTTGTGTGATTGGAAACGTGTACATAGCTGTTCACTCAGATAATTTTTCTGTGCAACAAATCCTCGCAGGGACCTTGGTTTTCTAATCAATGTTATTGTGCAGTGCCTTGCACGGTGCAGTTAGTTTTATTGATTCATATTACCGGTTCGTGGAGAAGCCTCATAGCGGTTCTTATTTTCTGCCTTGATGTATTGTCAGTAGCGTAAACGCTCACATAACATGAACAATCAACTGAGACGTTGATGTTGTGATGAGTAAAACAAAATACCCTGCTCTACATATTGCTGGACTGTAGCCATAACCACAGTAACGACTATAGTTGGGTCCAGCAACGCGTTTTGTATTTCGTTGAATGATATGCGAGAAGGATGAAGACAAGTCTGAATATCATAACTATATATTTAATTGTAAAGCAGTTATTAAAACACTGTTCTGCTATAGGTGTATTTCTTAAATTAGGTGTATTCTGCAGTGTAGAAAAGAATACAAGTTGTGGCGACCATAACATTTTTTATCTGTGTAAGCGATGTATGCGCCGACTCTACATGCTCATCATTTTTCAATCATACTGATTCAACTGTCAATATAATCCAACCTGAAGCATTTGACACTTCCGCTACTAATGCTAATTTCTGAGCAGGGAGAGTTAAATAAGCTTTACAGGAGCATCATAGAAATTATTATATGAGTGGTCTCACCACTGGTTCCATTTGGGCGGTCCAATGCCCCTAGAATGTCAAAAAAAACGCTGATATGTAGCATTCTGACGTATGTAGAAAAAAATAATAAAATGGCCGGACTGAGATAGCAAGTATGTTGTGCAAGTGGTTGCGGGGACTTTCGAGTCATATAGACGATGTTCGACTGGCAATACTGTGTGCTTAAAGATGGCGGCTTTTAATAAATACTGTTCTGATCAAATATATGTCGGGTAATGATGGACAGGTCGACCAGCAAGAAAACGCAAGTCTGGGAGACGAACAAAATGCTGGTTCCGAATAGAAGCGTGGATTTCAATCCCTAAGTGTCCGATGGTCATTCAACAGCGCTAAAGCAAGCTGTGTCATTCGGTGACATCCGTATACATACTTTTAGTGACATCCGCATGAGTACTGTCAGGTACTGCAGGTATGATGTCAATTATGTTTTGCCTAATACCCTCTCTTTGCCTGAAGCGCAATGATTCTCGTGAAAGCATTTCGCATTTGAAATGATAGGTGACTAAAGAGCGACGAAGTTGTTAATGTGGAAAATTAATTTCTTAACTATTTTCCCTCAAGGCTGCCTAGCTGTATGAATAGCTAGTCATTTTCCACTCATGAAAGACCAACGTTTTCAGTTCACGAAAGGACATTGAATTTTTGTGTTTTCTTATCTTAGGTAAAATTTGTACGGGACCCATTTGATTCACGGAATGTCTGATCCGCATCTTTTATGAACATCTTCCTACATAGATAAAGTGCTGGTGATCTTTTTTTAAGAAACAAGCTTGACTTGGTGAGTGCGTTCGCGTGGTGTATGTATATGTCGTGCATGTCTCCCCATCACTCGTGGTGTGTGTGCGCAAGAAACGCTTAAATCACTATGCCATGAAGGGAACTTATTTTTTCCTGATATACTCAAGGATTTCAACGATCCATGAAGCAAGACTGCGCATGATATGCAACTCTTAATAACACCATTCTACTTTCGCAGCCTATGTTTAAGTGAATTATGATCACATCACTATTCGCAATCAGAAAAACCGCGTTCAAGGCTGCTCCCTAGTGGTTAGTTCATGAAATAGCACTCCACCTCAGTCGATTATTTCCTGGCGTGTAGGAATCAAGATGCTCGCGCTGTCTTTTTTCCTTACCTCCTCGTGTCTGTTAGCAGGTTTTCCACCAGCCATGTAATGTTTCCGCTGTGAAGTGTGAGAAAAATGTGTTGAGTCAAATATACCGTTGTGAGCTTCATGTGCTTCTTGCCGTTCTGTGTTTCTGGTTTTAACAAACTACAATTAGCACCATGATTTTCACGCAGCTGATGTTCCCGTTTGTTCTATTTCGCTGTTGCTTAGAATCCTAGACATTTGACAATGAGGACAGCTCAATCACCTTCTGCCGGTCAGTTTGTTTTTACATATGCGGAACTGGAAACAAAGATAAACACCCTTCAGCACTGTTACTGCTGCTGTAAACGTCAGGCATAAGGCGTGATTGAGTAAGTTTAATCGTGAACGTCTTTAGGTGGGTGGTAAATGCAATAACTATGTAGCCGTGAGCATGCACAGGGTTTTCCATTACGTAATTCTATAAGTAGTGCATGCAGAAAATGCGGCCGAATGTCCGCCCAGCTTTCTTGAATCAAGAATTCGCATTAAAAAGATCTGAACCCGACCACGCAAGCATACTAGCTCACTATTAGCACTGTTAAAATGAGTTTAATTAACCCATCGTGTTCTCTAAGGATTCGCTGTATTAAATATCACAAACGTTCAAGCATTCAATCATGTAATTTGCCGCTAGCTGGCGAAGCAATGCAATAGTCCACAAACTCTCATCACAAGATACAACAAACTTCCTTTTGATTCCTGAACTTATCGCAGGCTTCCGAATTTTTAAACTACCCCGATATGTGTCACTTTCGGTTTACAAAAACCACGTTAGAATGATTTTGCTGTTCGTTTTGCCGTGCGTGAGGTGACGCGTTAGATATAGTACCGGAATTTAAGTGTCGTCGCCAACTTGCAGCCCCTCAAGGATGGGACGTTGAATGAGATGATTGTCCAGTTCGCTACTGCAGATGAGAGGTGGAGATTGGGAAATGAAATAGCGGCAGATAGGCAAAACTTCAGGCAATAATAATCACACCTGCTATACCACTTGCACTGTACCTACAGTGGGGCACTGAAGTAGGATGCCTTCAGGTACGGTGGCTTTCTGGGCAGATGAGCTGTGAGGGCAAGCTTCCAGGGTCTTTCCTTCGTTAAAAGACCAATCTACTAAAGGGGCAGTGGACGGTATGGCGTTATTTTTTGAAGTTGAAACAGTGGAAGAGGAGATTATTAAAAGTCTCTTTACATCGTACACTCGGTGTGCATGTTTGAGTCAGAAATCAAAGTGCACTAGTTGTATGAGTTAGTGGAGGCTACTCCAACCCACAGCCGAAAAATCAAGTTAACGTCGTCAAAGATTTCCGGGCAACTCTTCTGCTAATGACAGGATCGAGCCTGTAAACACGACCGTTCTAGTTCTGCCGAGTACACCTCTTGCAGCTCTCTTGCGAAGCTCACTTGGAGTGTCCCCTAGATAATGGGATTAAGATTCTCCGCACGGGGCCATACGCACATCGAACAGTGCCATTGGCGAAGTGGTTCCCAACCATACCACAGCGTCCCGAAAGTTTCCGAGCGATTTATAGCTACAATGCTGAACTCATGTCAGTCACACTCCGTCTACGGCACGCTTACTGTATGGCTTACACATCGTTACCCTGTTCAGCAGAATTAACGAGGAAAGCTAATCCAGGACGCTCACCGGAAACGTGTCTGCAGGACCTGTGTAATTCTCAGTTCGGCCTCTAAGGATTTCACGAAGAAATTGCCACTAAAGCCTGTCAGCCAGTACCACTCCTTGGAGAGTCCGCTGACCTTCGCGATGCGCCTTGACTTTGTTATGATAAAATTGGCCATGGCAACCGAGAGTTTCGGGAAGTCAACGGAAATTCAGTGAGGGTGAACAAATCCGGGGAAGAAAATGTTTTTCGATGACGCCATTTGACCAGCCTTCTGACGCAGATATCCGTAGGTGTAACCCGAGTTCCAACATTGGATATAAAGTTACTGAGGCAGCAGCGAGACATCAGTCTTCAGGAACGAAGGAGCAACGGCTGCGCTTTTAGAAGCCAAATACTAATGCCCAACCCACAATTATTTGGCATACCGCTTTAGGTGGTCCGAATAACAATCGTTGTACGGATTCAGCACAATCAATCACTTCAGTATACTGATTATTCAGACGTGAAGCCTGGATATTTTGATTTGTAAAGCTTCCCGTGGCCTCGTTTTCACGACTCCAACAGTGTACAAGTGCGTCAACGTATAATGTCATTTCGCTACTAAAAGCACCTGAGGTTCGTCACGTAATTATTCATTACTTCGATAAAGCCTTTGATGTAAAGCATGAGTGTCCTGACGATGGTGGGCTATTTGTCATAGAGCTCAAACCATGTAATAATCCGACACAGCTATGAAAATAAAAAATATGAGCATGCCTTCGTCTGATTTATCAACTTACCACATGCTTCCGTCTCAGTGGCTTAGCAACGACAGAGTCATTTCGTGGATATGATGTGCGTAGAAAAATAAGTTTATGTAGCGCTATCTACTGTGAAGTTGTATCTTTTCCGATTTGGACATATTTTTCTATTATGGCGATAGTGTGCATAGGGACTTTTATAATGCCTTAAACTTGCAACTTTACTTTTGACGATTATTTTTCGTGCTTTCTGTTCATTACACGGAAGTACATTACCTGCCTGGAATATGTTAAACGCAGCATCCCATACTTTCATTATGCCTAGCTGCCAGAAATAATTTTTATCATCTCAGGAGCAAACATAAGTGTTCCTATGGTCTTTTTTTCCGAGTTATAGATGAATGCGGGGAAGTCCATAGACCTTTGTGCCTGAGAAAAACTATCCTAAATATTATATGGTTTTCATGGACTCAAATGCACTCTAGTTTCTCCAAAATATTGCGAACGTCATTCCCGCTTATCTCGACGAGTTAAGACTATCATCAAATGCCATATTGTCACATTATGGTGCTATTGCACGCTATTTATGACTGAGTGTGACATATTTGAAGAAAAAATTGGTATTCAGGTCCTCAAGGGCTTCTCTGCATTTTAAATGGCCGTTACTTTTTCTACACCTGATGTACGTTACAGCTTACCGGTACAAAAACATCCGGAGCTGGCAGACGCGTCTTTCCAGTTGATTGTGTCTGGGAATAAAAAATACGGCAGAATATGATTGACGCCTTGTAATTTGAAAAATAACCATGCTTTTTTTACATGCAATCGGAATTTATATCTGACGCAACTCAATTTGTGCGCTTGCAAGGTTTCTATGTTACGATTCTCTATTGCGCTGCGACATTTTACCAAGACTTCATAGATGACCTTATCTTACTGTTACATGTGCGGCAGCCTGGAATCTTTATTATACACAAGACTGAATATTGAATAAATTACGCTCCTAGCACACTGTGCTAAAAATAAAATTTAAAATAAAAACAATCGGCTACTTTTGACATTGACGCTTGCTCTTTTTGGCCAAAGCAAACAGATGCAACTTACCAAAGGCCCGAATCAGTCTATTCATAGATAGCAAATGGCGTGTTTGCAAAGTTAAGTTTTAGTTGGTTTAACTAAGGCAGACTGTCAGGACGTTGACCTCGAACCAACCCAGAAAAATTAGATCGAGAATAAATCTGAACTTCTCAAATGCAACCGCAGAATATTCTGCTTGTCAAGCCAATTTCAATGCCTTCTTTTATACCATCCCTAATCAGAAGCCTCCCTGCTGTGAGTTAATTTTTTACTAGCACTGCACAAAGCTATCAAACTAACATGGTACAAAATACGCTGGTTTGGACGGCACTCGATGCTAGGATTATTTAAATGAACATGAATGCTGCCCTGCTTAAAACTTTTCATGGATAGTATCAAAAAAGTAATGGCGATCACCCCATCAATGTGTAGTGTTTGCAATAGGCAATATTACTATACAAAATCTAAAACTAATGTTATTTACGCAGTAAGATGTGTTCAGGTGTGTTCTTACCACTGGCGTCGGGATTTCAATATCTTCGTGGTTGGCGTGTTCTCTCTGTGAAGCGAGGTAGATGCGGAGTTATGAATTTAATTGTGTCGTCACTTGTTGGCGCTTAGTGTTAGTGCGCATTGTTTGTTGAAAGAAAAAAGTGGCATAAATGATAAATCGCGTTCATATCACAAAATGCAAAAAATTCAGAACTGCAATTTACAGCGACTTTCATTAGCAGCAATGCGCAGAAATTGTGTAACAGTTGTATTTGTAGTGCGTATTGTGAATCTGAGCAACAATGAATATGCGTTGCTCCGGCGCTACAGAAGCGACTTATTACCATTGTCACACAAAGCACTTTAACCGCGATGAAGCCAGAATGGGATAAAATTTCGAGATCACAATTGAACGCCTGCCGTATCGCTTCATAAGCAGCTAATCGCGATCGAGTAAGTCCATCCCGTAAAGGAAACAGAAGAGTATAATGAGCATGAACATATCAGAGAGTAAAAGTTATCTTTCATGACGCTGTGTGGCCAACGATCTGAAATGAATTACCGGAGGGTCAATAGTTTAGAAACCCGAGTTGCAACGATTTACAACATTACAGCTATAGCAGCGGTAAGCCGGAAGTCAGGTGCAAGCAAGAATCCACAAGTGTGCTTTTATACATGCAACAGACATGCTTTAACCACGGTGATCCTAAATACACCTTTAAGTGGCCTGCATAACGATCCCTCTAATATTTTCGCGCTAAGGTTCCGGACATTGAGCAAGGGTATTGTAGGTAGCTCGTGGGGCTGCCTGCGCCTACGTTTCCACAACTCTGAACATTTGCTAGTCTATTTTATGTTATATGTGTGCCCACGTTTTCCTGCCCTTATTATTTCTTACGTGACAACTCATGATTTCGATTAAGAGCCCCCAAGTAAGTTTTGAAGCTTGCGCATTCATGTGTGAATGAAGATTGAGCTCAACCCACCTATTCATACACGAAACGACCACCTATCAAAATAGCAAGAACAAAATTATGGTTTGGATTTCTGAACTTACCCCCGGCTTCGGTCTTCCAGGAATGGCTACACTCGAGTCATTTCGTGGCTGTGAAGGGCATAGGCGATGTGTGTATGCAGTATTTTCTAGTGTGGATGATGTCAAGTGCTTTTTTAAATTCTAATAATAATATGCTCTTGCATCTATGTAGAAGGCCTTTTTTACCGGTTGCCACTGATCAGTATGTTCAGCTTGTCGTATTTCTTTTTATTTTAGCTTAACTAGAATGAGTCGCTCAAAATTGAATGCGGGCAAAATGCCACTGTCTCGATGCAGGAGGCAGCAAGAAATAATTGCCTTCTGGAGAACAAAAATTAGCATTTCTCTTGCATTTTCCCTGGCACTATGGTGTAATCCAAATAGCTCTAGAATGTTCTAGCTCAATAAAAAATGCATTTATGCCTGCCACTAGTTTTGGCCGCTTTCATGGCTATTGCTCCTCTGAAGTACTATTAACGGCAAGCTTGCTTAATTCGTTAAGGTAATTACCATATTAGAAACAAAGCTAGACATTGAGGAAGGGTACTTTGCCTCGTGGGACGGCCTGCCTCCGCGTGTCCACAACTCAGACCATTTGCTAGAGCGCATTAGGTTATATGCGTGGACATGCTTCCCTGCCCTTAATGTTTCTTATGTGGCTATTCGTGACGTTCATTAAGTGTCCCCAAGTAAATGTTGAATCTTCCGCATTCATGTGTGAATAAACTAATACGCCCAACCCACCTATTCTTACACGAAACGACCCACTATAATACTAGCAAGAACAAATATTATGCTTTGGATTTCAGAACTTACCCCCGGCTTCGGTTTTCCGGGAATGGCAACACTCGAGTCATTTCGTGGCTGTGAAAGGCATAGGAGATGTGCGTGTGCAGTAGTTTCTACTATCATGTGCTTTTTTTAATTCTAATATGAGTATCATCTATGTACCAGGCCTTTTTTAACGGTTGCTACTGATCAGTATATTCAGCTTGTTGTATTTGTTATTTTGAGATTAAGTATAATCGGTGGCTAAGAATTGCATGCAGGCGAAATGCCACTGTTTCGATGCAGGAGGAAGCAAGAAAGAATTATCTTCTAAGGAACAAAATGAGCATTTCTCTTGTATTTTGCCTGGCACTATAGTGTGATCCAAATAGTTCGAGAACGATCTACCCCAATAAAAATGCATTTATGCCTTTCATTAGTGTTGGGCGCTTTCATATTTGTTATTGTTTGTCTGAGGTACTGTTAACGGCAAATTTGCTTAATTCGTAAAGTTAATTACCATATTATAAACAAAGCTGACATTGAGCATGGGCACTTTGGCTCGTGAAGCTGCCGGCGTCCGCGTTTTCACCACTTTGACCCTTTGCTAGTATGTTTGTGCGCATGTTTCCCTGATCTTAATGTTTCTTACGTGGCTATTGGTGATTTCCATTAAGTATCCACAAGTAATTGATTAATTCTTCCGCACTAATGTGTGAATGAAGATAGTGCGCCCAACCCATGTATTCATATACGAAACGGCCTCCTATAAAAACAAAGAAGAACGATAATTAAGGCTCGGTATTCTGAACTTACCCCCGGCTTCGGTCTTCCGGGAATAGCAACACTCGAGTCATTTCGTGGCTGTGAAAATCATAGATGTGTGTATGCAGTAGTTTCTACTATGTATTATGTCAAGTATCTATAATTCGTTTTTTAATGATTACCAATGCTCAGTTTGCATTCAGGTTCTTGTATTTGTTACTTTTCTTAACTGAGGTACAGTAACAGGCTCAAGATTAATACGGGTAAAATGGCGCTGCTTCTATGCCGGAAGCAGCGAGAAACAGTTATCTTATCAGTTATCTATAGTATAATGCAGGAAGCTTTATAAAGGTATACCTCAATGAAATAAATAAAAAGATATGCCTTCCATTGGTTTCGGAAGCTCTCAGATGTGTTATAGTTCTTACGAGATAATTTAAACGGCGAAATTGCTTTCTTCTTAAAGTTATTGCAATATTATAACAAGAGCTAAGTTCTCACAAGTGTGTGTTACCTCATGGTATTTACCCTCTTGAAGGACGATAGTACTCTGCTTGTAAAATGATCATGTGAACTTCACTTCAGCTTACCGGTACAAATGCATCCGGAGCAGGCAGTCGTGTCTTTCCGGTCGGTTGTGTCTAGGGGTCCCAAAAATATGGCAGAATGTGTGAATGGCAGTCGTATTCGTGACGCCATGTTTGTGTCACGCGAAATCGGGTCATATGTTTTGCATATATGAGCCCTGGATGATATATGAACCCTTTATGATATATTTTACGTGATGCTCTATTATTGTTTTATAGTGTTGCAGTGAAGGCCTTAAGTACTCGTAATTGTTCAACACCGGGCAGGCTTAATTTTTTTGCAGGAATCAAATTTTATAATCAATACTTTTGTGTTTCTTGCGCTCGTATTTTGACAAAAGAAATGCGATAAAGGGGATTTGTTACCTTAGGAGTGATGCATACTCCTTTTTAGTCCAACAATACAGAGACATAAGATGTTAACGAATGGCTGTGGAATCATTGTATCGAGAAGTGAAGTATTGGCATTCATTGCCGCTTTGCTTACCACTGGCGTTGGTCTACCATGTCCCTCATTCTCGATATCCGCTCTCTGTGTGAGTTATAAAAAATAAGCATGTTCTTTATATTTTTGTTGAGAATATGAATTTCAAACACTGCTGAGACGGATCTGTCAATCGCTACTACGAAATAAATGGTGCAGTTTCTTTGTGCAAGATATCAATATTATATGTGCGGCGTTCGGTAGCTTTTTCGTGGCATATCTAATATTATTTTAGATGAGTGATAATTATATAGGTTCGTAAAACACTTTATTGAAGTAAGATTGGCAGAAGTTCTAGAATATATAACTCTACTACCTTTACATGTTGTATTGGCGTGGTACGATATACAGTACTCACAATAATCTGTAGGAGTCTAAGTTTGCAGATGCACAAGAAATACGTGATATTGTCTGTGTGTGACGCACGATACTCACCAAAAAATTTCCAGTTGCTCTTTCCATGTTCGCATCCTCAGGTAATATTGTCTAAAATATGAAGTGTTGTATGATTGGAAACGTGTACAGAGCTGTTCGCTCAGGTATTTTCTATGTACAACAAATCCTCGCAGGGACCTTGGTTTTCTAATCAATGTTATTGTGCAGTGCCTTGCACGGTGCCGTTAGTTTGATTGGTTCATATTACCAGTTCGTGGAGACGCCTCATAGCGGTTCGTATTTTCGGCCTTCATGTATTGTCAGTAGCGTAAACGCTCACATAACATGAACAATCAACTGAGACGTTGATATTGTGATGAGTAAAATGAAATTCCCCGCACTACACAGTGTGGACTGTAGCCATACCCACAGTAACGAATATAGTTGGGTTCAGCAATGAGTTTTGTACATCGTGGAAGGTTATGCGAGAAGGATGAAGAAAAGTCAGAATATCCTAACTACAAATTTTATTATAAACCAGTTATTAAATGCACTGTTCTGCTATAGGTGTTTAAGTTAGGGGTATTCTGCAGTATAGAAAAGAATACAAGTTGTGGCTACCATAACATTTTTATTTGTGTAAGCGATGTATGCGCCAGCTCTACATGCTCATCATTTTTCAGTCATACTGATTTAACTGTCAATAAAATCTAACCTGAAGCATTTGGCACTCCCCCTACTAATGCTAATTTCTGAGCCGAGAGATACATAAGCTTTACAGGAGCATAATAGAAACTATTATATGAGTGATCTCACCACTGGTTCCATTTGGGCGGTCCAATGCCCCTAGAATGTTGAAAAAAACGCAGATATGTAGCATTCTGACTTATGTGGAAAAGATGTAAAAAAATGGCCGGATCGAGATAGAAAGTATGTTGTGCAAGTGGTTGCGGGGCCTTTCGAGTCACATAGACGAAGTTCGACTGTCAATACTGTGTGCGTAAGTATGGGGTTTTTAGAAATACTGTTCTCAACAAAAGGATAATGATGGACAGGTCGACCAGCAAGAGAACGGAAGTCTGGGTGACGAATAAAATGCTGGTTCCGAATAGAAGCGTGAATTTCAATCCCAAAGTGTCCGATGGTCATTAACCAGCGCTAAAGCAAGCTGTGTCAGTCGGTGACATCCGTATATATACTTCAATGACATCTGTATGACTACTATCAGGTACTGCAGGCATGATGTAAATTATTTTTTACCTGATACCCTATCTTTGCCTGAAACGCAATGATTCTCGTGAAGGCATTTCGCATTTGAAATTATAGCTGACTAAAGAGCAACAAAGTTGTTACTGTGGAAAATTAATTTTTCAACTATTTTTCCTCAAGGCTGCCTAGGTGTATGAATATCACGTCGTTTTCCACACATGAAAGAAGAACGTTTTCAGATCATGAAAGGACATTGAATTTTGTGTTTTCTCATGTTAGGCAAAATTTGTGCGGGACCCGTTTGATTCACGGAATGCCTGATCCGCATCTTTGAGGAACATCTTACTACATAGTTAAAAGTGCTGGTGATTGTTTATTTTTTTTGTTTTCAGACACAAGCTTGACATGATGAGTGCGTTTGCGGGTATGTCTATGTAGTGTATGTTTACCCATCATTCGTGTTGTGTGCGCACAAGAAACCCATAAATTGTTACACCTTCAAGGGAATTTGTTTTTTCTTGATATCCTCAAGGGTTTCAACGATCAATGAAGCAAGACCCCAGTTAAAAAATTGCGCAAGAAATGCAACTCTTAATACTTCCTACTTCTACTTTCGCAGCCTATGTTTAATTAAATTGTGATCACATCAGTGTTCACAATCATAAAAACGGCATTCAAGGCTGCTCCCTAGTGGCTAGCTCATGAAATAGCACTGCACCTCAGTAGATTATTTCCTGGCCTGTAGAAATGAAGACGCTCGCGCTATCTTCTGTCCTTACCTCCTCGTGTCTGTTAGCAGGTTTTCCACCAGCCATGTAATGTTTCCGCTGTGAAGTGTGAGAAAAATGTGTTCAGTCAAATATACCGTTGTGAGATACATGTGCTTCTTGCTGTTCTGTGTTTTTCGTTTTAACTACATTTTGCACCACGTTTTTCACGCAGCTCCTATTCCCGTTCGTTTTCTTGCACTGTTGCTTCGAAATTTAGACATTTGAAAATGAGACCAGCTCAATGGCCCTCTGCCGGTCTGCTTTTTTTACATATACGGGAATAGAAACAATGATAACTCCCTTCACCACTGTAACTGCTGCTCTAAACCTGAGGAACTAGGCCTGATTGTGTACGTCGAACCGTGAACTTCTTTAGGTGGGTGGTAAATGCAATATCTATGTAGCCATTAGTGTGCACAGGGTTTTCGATTACGTAATTCTACAAGTAGTGCATGCAGAATATGCTGCCAAATGTCCGGCCAGCTTTCTTGAATCAAGAATTCGCCTTTAAAAAATCTGAACGCGAACACGAAAGCATACTAGTTCACTAGTAGCAAAGTTAAAATGAGTTTAATTAACCCATCGTGTTCTGTAAGTATTCGCTGTATTAAGTATCGCACAAACGTTAGAGCATACAATCATGTTATTTGCCGGTAGCTGGCGAAGCAATGCAATAGTCCACAAACTCTGATCACAAGATACAACAAACTTCCTTTTTATTCCGGAACTTATCCCAGGTTTCCGAATTTTTGAACTACCCTCATATGTGTCACTTTCGGTTGATAAATGCACGTTAGAAAGATTTTGCTGTTTGTTTTGCGGTGCATGAGGTGACGCGGAAAATATAGTACCAGAATTTCAGGGTCGTAGCCAACTTGCAGCCCCTTAAGGCAGGGACGTTGAATGAGATTATGTCCTGTTGGCTACTCCAGATGAGAGGTGGAGATTGTGAAGTCAAATAGCGGCAGATAGGCAAAGCTTCAGGCATTAATAATCACACGTGCTATGCCACTTGCACCGTACCTACAGTGGGGCAATGAAGTTGGATGCCTTCAGGTACGGTGGCTTTCTTGGCAGATGAGCTGTGAGGCTAAGCTTCCAGGGCCTTTCCTTCGTTAAAAGACCAATCTACCAAAGAGGCACTGGAGGGTGTGCTGTTATTTGTTGAAGTTGCAACCTTGGCAGAGGAGATTATTAAAATTCTCTTCGCATGTGCACTCGATGTGCATGGTTGAGTCAGCCATCTCGGTGCACTAGTCGTATGAGTTTGTGAAGGCTACTCCAACCCACAGCCGACAAATCAAGTTAACGTCGTCAAAGATTTCCTGGCAACTCCTCTGCTAATGACAGGATCGGGCTTGTAAACGCGACCGTTTGAGTTCTGCAGAGTATACCTCTTGCAGTTCTCTTGCGAAGCTCTCTTGGAGTGTCGCCTAGTTAACGGGATTAAGATTCTCGCACGGGACCACAAGCACATCGAAGAGTGTCATCGGCGAAGCGGTTACCAACCATGCCGCAGCGTTCCGGGAGTTTCCGAGAGATATAAGTACAATGCTCAACTCATGTCAGTCACACTCCGTCTATGGCACGCTTACTGAATGGCTTACACAGCGTTACCCTGTTCAGCAGAAATAATGAGGAAGGCTAATCCAGGGCGCTCACCGGAAACGTGTTTGCACGACCTGCTAATTCTCAGTTACGCCTCTAAGTATTTCATGAAGGAATTGCCACTAAAGCCCGTCAGCCAGAAACACTCCTAGGGGAGTCCGCTCAAATTCGCGATGCGCCTGGACTGTGGGATGATAAAATTGGCCATGCTAACCGAGCGTTTCGGGAAGTCGACGGAAATTCAGTGAGGGTGAACAAATCCCGAGAAGGAAATCTTTTTCGATGACGCCATTTGATCAGCCTTATGACACAGATATCCGGTAGGTGCAACCCGAGTTCCAATATCGGATATAATGTTACTGAAGCAGCAGCCAGACATCAGTCTTACTAATGCCCAACCCACAATTATTCGGCATACGACTTTAGGTGGTCCGAATAACAATCGTATTGATTCAGTACTGATTATTCAAACGTCAAGCCTGGATAATTTGATTTGTAAGGCTTCCCGTGACCGCGTTTTCACGACTACAACAGTATACAAGTGCGTTAAGGTATCATGTAATTTCGCCACTGATAGCACCTCTGGTTCGTTAGGTAATTATTAATGACTTCTATAAAGCGTTTGATGTAAAGCTTGAGTGTCCTGACGATGCTGGGACACTCATGCAAAAAAACATGAGCATGCCTTCGTCTGATTGATCAACTTACCACATGCTTCCGTCTTCCAGGCTTAGCAACGACAGAGTCATTTCGGGGCTATGATGTGCGTAGAAAAACAAGATTGTGTAGCGCTATCTACTGTGGCTCATGTGAAGTTGTATCTTTTCCGATTTGGGCATATTC
The DNA here is from genome assembly GCF_013339745.2 of Dermacentor silvarum. Classification (NCBI taxonomy): domain Eukaryota; kingdom Metazoa; phylum Arthropoda; class Arachnida; order Ixodida; family Ixodidae; genus Dermacentor; species Dermacentor silvarum. The sequence continues at coordinate 47,195,257 of NC_051164.1, read as the reverse complement.
TTTCTTATGGCGATTGTGTGCATAGGGACTTGTGTGCATAATGCCTTAAACTTAGAACCTTACTTCTGGCGATTATTATTCGTGCTTTCTCTTCATTACACGGAAGTGCATTACCTGCCTCGAAATGGTTCAGGCGCAGCATGGCATACTTTCATTGCGCCTAGCTGCCAGAAATAATTTTTATCATCTCTGGAGCAAACATAAGTGACCCGATGGTCTTTTTTGCGGCGTTATAAATGAATGCGAGGAAGTCCACCGACCTGTGTGGATGCGAAAAACTGTCCTAACTCTTATATGGTTTTCATCGACTCAAATGCACTCTAGTTTCTCCAAAATATTGTAAACGTCATTCCTGCTTATCTCGACGAGTTAACACTATCATGAAATAGCCAGATTGTCACTATATGGTGGTACTGCGTGCTATTTATGATTGAGTGTGACATATTTAAGCAAAAAATGAGTCTTCAGGTCCTCAAAGGTGTATACGTATTTTAACTGGGCGTTACTTTTTCTGCACATGATGTACGCTACAGCTTACCGGTGCAAAAACATCAGGAGCTGGCAGACGCGTCTTTCCAGTTGATTGTGTCTGGGAATAAAAAATATGGCAGAATATGATTGACGCCTTGTAATTTGAAAATAACCATGCTTTTATTACATGCAATTGGAATTTATTTCTGACGCAACTCAATTTGTGCGCTTGCAAGGTTTGTATGTTACGTTTGTCTTTTACGCTGGAACATTTTACCAAGATTTCATAGATGACCTTATCTGACTGTCAGATGTGGGGCAGCCTGGAATTTTTATTATACACAAGACTGAATATTCAATAAATTGTGCTGCTGGCACACTGTTCTAAAAATAAAATTTAAAATAAAAACAATGGCCTACTTTTGACATTGATGCTTACTCTTTTTTGCCAAAGCAAACAGATAGAACTTACCAAAGGCCCAAATCAGTTTATTCGTAGATAACAAATGGCGTGCTGGCAAAGTTTAGTTTTAGTTGGTTTAACCCAATCAGACTGTCAGAACGTGGACCTTGAACCAACCCAGAAAAATCAGATGCAGAATCATTCTGAACTTGTCAAAAGCAACCACGGAATGTTCTTCATGACAAGCCAATTTCAATGCCTTGTTTTGTACCATCCCTAATCAGAAGCCTCGCTGCTGTGAAATCATTTCTTTACTAGCACTGTACAAAGATATCAAACGAAAATGTTATAAAATCCGCTTGTTTTGACGCCACTCGATGCTAGGATTATTTAAATGAACATGAATGCTGCCCTGCTCAAATTCTTTCATGGATAGTATCAAAAAAAGTAATGGCGATCACCCCACCAATGTGTAGTGTTTCCAATGAGCAATAATACTATACAATCTTTAAAAGTAATTTTAATTGCGCAGTAAGATGTGTTCAGGTGTGTTCTTACCACTGGCGTCGGCATTTCAACATCTTCGTGGTTGGCGTGCTCTCTCTGTGAAGCGAGGTAGATTCGGAGTTATGAATTCAATTGTATTGTCACTATTTTGGTGCTTAGTGTTAGTGCGCATTGTTTGTTGAAAGAAAAAAGTGGCATAAATGAAAAGTCGCGTTCATAATCCCAAACGCAAGATATTTAGAAGTGCAACTTACAGTGATTTTCATTAGCAGGAAGCGCAAGAAATTGTGTAACAGTTGCATTCGTAGTCTGTATTGTGAATCTGAGCAACAATGAACATGTGTTGCTCCGGCGCTACAGAAGCGACTTATACCATTATCACACAAGGCACTTTAACCGCGATGGGGCCAGAATGGGATCAAATTTTGAGTTCACAATTCAACCCCTTCCGTATCGCTTTATAAGGAGCGAATCGTGATCGAGTAAGTGCGTCCCGTACAGGAAACAGAAGAGTATAATGAGCATGCAAATATCAAAGAGTAAAAGTTATCTTTCCTGACGCTGTGTGGCCAACGATCTGAAATGAATTACCGGAGGGTCAAGAGTTTAGAAACCTCAGTTGCAACACTGTTTACAACCCTACATCAATAGCAGTGGTAAGCCAGAAGTCACGTGCAAGCCAGAATCCACAAGCGCGCTTTTATAAATGCAACAGACATGCGTTAACCGCGGTGATCCCAAATACACCTTTAAGTGGCCTACATAATGATCCCTCTACTGCTTTCGCGCTAAGGTTCCGGACATTGAGCATGGGTATTGTAGGTAGCTCGTGGGGCTGCCTGCGCCCACGTTTCCACAACTCTGACCATTTGCTAGTGTATGTTATGTTATATGTGTGCCCACGTTTCCGTGCCCTTGATATTTCTTACGTGACAACTCAAGATTTCGACTAAGAGCCCCCAAGTAAATGTTGAAACTTGCGCATTCATGTGTGAATGAAGATTGAGTTCAACCCACCTATTCTTACACGACGCGACCCACTATAAAACTAGCAAAATTATGGTTTAGATTTCTGAACTTACCCCCGGCTTCGGTCTTCCGGGAATGGGAACACTCGAGTCATTTCGCGGCTGTGAAAGGCATAGGAGATGTGCGTGTGCAGTAATTTCAAGTGTGGATCATGTCATGTGCTTTTTTCATTCAAATATGAATACGATCTTGCATCTATGAATAAGGCCTTTTTTAACGGTTAGCACTGATCAGGTGGCGTTCGGCTTGTTGTTTTTGTTATTTTTAGCTTAGGTTAAATGAGTGACTTAAAATTGATTGTGAGCAAAATGGCACTGTTTCGATGCAGGAGGCAGCAATACAGAATTATCTTCTGAGGTACAGAAATGACAATTTCTCTTGTATTTTTCCTAAATTGTAATCCCCAAATAGCTCCAGAATTTTCTACCTTCATAAAAAAATGCATAAGTCTTTCATTAGTTTCAGGTGTTTTCATATTTGTTATTGTACTTCTGAGGTACTCTAAACGGCAAACTTGCCTAATTTATAAAGTAAATACCACATTATAAAGAAAGCAGACATTGAGCATAGGTATTTGGCTTGTGGGGTTGCCTGCCTCCACGGGTCCACAACTCAGACCATTTGCTAGTATATTTTATCTATGTGCGCCTACGTTTCCCTGCCCTTAATGTTTCTTACTGGGCAACTCATGATTTCAATTAAGAGTCCCCAAATAAGTGTTGAATCTTCCGCATTTATGTGTGAATGAAGATAGCACTGAACCCACCTATTCATATACTAAACGACCCGCTATAAAACTACCAATAACGAAAATTATGCTTCGGATTTCGGAACTTACCCCCGGCTTCGGTCTTCCGGGAATGGCAACAATCGAGTCATTTCTTGGCTGTGAAAAGCATAGGAGATGTGCGTGTGCAGTAGTTTCTAGTATGGATCATGTCATGTGCTTTTTTTAATTCTAATATGAGTACGCCCGCTACGCCCTAAGCGCGTCCTGCAGGACCCAAATAAAGTTTGTTCAGTCCAGTCCAGTATGCTCTTGCATCTATGTATAACGCTTTTTGAACAGTTACCACTGATCTCTTTGTTTTCGGCTTGTTGTATTACTTTTCAGCTTAACCCATTAGGGCTCAGCGTACTTTAAAAACTACAGTACCATGTTCATTCGTAAATAATTAAATATGAAATATACTGTGTTCCTTAGTACGTCATTTTGTTTAGAAGGGTCCTTCCAAGAGAACCACGTTCTAATTTATTGTCAGCTGCATGATGTATATTATTTATTTATCGCCAAACATTGAGAAGTGGTGAAAATAGCAGCTGCTGTACATTGATCTTTTTTTTCAAGCATAGCATATACTTCTCGAAGCTGAGGTTTGCGTGGTAGTTTCATTAAAATGGCGTAAACGATGAATGCTTGACATTCAATATACAATACATAATAATGGTGTGACAAGAAAATGAATGTAGGTGTACTTTGTAAAGTACACTGGGCCTATGAGTATGCTAGAGGGGTGTGCCAGTTCTCGAAGCACACACGATAGTTTTCTACCTGTATTTTTTGATGACTACAAAAACTTCAGAGGCCATTGCAGGTAAAAAAATATATTAGGGAATACATCCATATTCCTATTATTCTTCCTGCTTTCTGCCATGCTGCCGTGAAAGCTTACGACACTATTATCTTCTCAGTCAATAAAACAGCGAGCAATCTTGCAGTAAATTTACATAAATAAAAATCTATTTGCACATCGTATGAACATTACCTTAAAAAGGCAGATAATTTATGCTGGATTTTATTACAAATTGTAAAATAGGACGGAGGAAAGGGAAAAGAACAAAGACGATCTATATTCCTCTGCCAATTTACATAAGTTATGCAATGAAAGTAGGGCAACCTACATTGGGGAACCAGACGTGGAGCCCATCTTTTGAAACGTCAGAAAATTGTAACGAAAATGTTGCCGAGAAAATCATACAACAGGACTGTAATGCAATAACTAACTGCTATTGGAGGAGATGCCACCAATCTGCTGAATGTTTCAATTACCACTGAACGAAATGCTGAATGCTTTAGTCTTGAATGCCTGCATTCATCGTTAAATGTCACGTCTAGACCTGCAACAATAATATATTTTCACCGCGCACGCCTCTGACAGCAACGCCAAAGTCCTTTCCCGTTACTTTATGAAATCATGCTACACACTTCAATAGGAAGAACACCTCCCAGCACGGAATATTTCCCACTAAAATGCCGATTTTGCTGCCAGAAGGTTGGGCGCGCTCGCGCAAAGTTTCTTTTGACTCTCGCTGCAAGCCACTTTTTGTATTTTCCAAAATATTGCACATACATTTGATGACCTACGTCAGGTTTTGCTCCCACAAAGGCCCAGCGTACTTTAAAAAGTACACTACCGTAGCGCTTCAAAAAATAAATCGCCACTCATGACACTTTCACAATGTATTTAGTGTGAAAATATCATCTCGCTCAAAAAACCTACAAAATGTAACTGGTTGATTTTTCTTGCACCTTAGTGGGTTAAGTACAACGAGTGGCTCAAAATTGAATGTGGGCGAAATAACACTGTTTGATGCACAAGGCAGCGAGAAAGAATTTCGTTGCAGGAACAAAAATAAGAATTTCTCGTATTTTTCTTGGCGCTAGAGTGTAACTTTAATAGCTCTAGAATGTTCTACCGGAATTAAAAAATGCATAAGCCTTCCGTTAGCTTCGGGCGCTTTCATATTTCTCATTGTTCCTTTGAGGTACTGTAAACGGCAAATTAGCTTAACTCCTAAAGTTAATTGCTATGTTATAAAGAAAGCAGACATTTAGCAGACATTGCGGTTGCCGGCGTCCGCGTTTCCGCAACTGACGCCATTTCCTGGAGCATTTTAGCTTATATGTGTGCATATCTTTGCGTGTTCTTAATGTTTCTTGCGTGGCTATTCGTGATGACCATTAAGTGTCGCCAAGCAAATTATGAATCTTCCGCATTTATGTGCGAATGAAGATAGTGTGCGCAACCCATGTATTCATACGCAGAACAGCCCTGTATAAAAGCTAACAAGAGAAAACCTTATGGTACGTAATTCAGCACTTACCCCCGGCTTCGGTCTTCCGGGAATAGCAACAATCGAGTCATTTCGTGGCTGTGAAAATCATAGATGTGTGTATGCAGTAGTTTCTACTGTGTCTTATGTCAAGTACCTATAATTCGTTTTTTTAATTATTACCACTGCTCAGCTTGTATTCAGGTTCTTGTATTGGTTACTTCTCTTAGCTTAAGTACAGTAACAGGCTCATGATTTAATGCGGGTAAAATGGTGCTGTTTCTATGCCGGAAGCATCGAGAAACATTTATCTTATCAGTTATCTACAGTATAATGCAGGAAGCTTTATAAAGGTATACGTCAATGAAAAAAATGAAAACAGATGCCTTCCATTGGTTTCGGGCGCTCTCAGATGTGTTATACTTCTTACAAGAATTCAAGCGGCGAAATTGCTTTATTCTAAAAGTTAATTGCAATGTTATAACAAGAGCCAAGTACTTACAATTGTGTGTTACTTCATGGTATTTACCCTCTTGAAGGATGATAGTACTCTGTTTGTAAAAGGATCATGTGAACTTCACTTTAAGTCTTTCAGCTTACCGGTACAAATGCATCCGGAGCAGGCAGTCGTGTCTTTCCGGTCGGTTGTGTCTACGGGTCCCAAAAATGTGGCAGAATGTGTGAGTGGCAATTGTATTCGTGACGTCATGTTTGTGTCACGCGAAATCGGGTCATATGTCATGCAGATATGAGCCCTGGATGATATATGAACCCTTTATGATATATTTTACGTGACGCTGTATTATTGTTTTTTTAGTGTTGCAGCGAAGGCCTTAAGTACTCGTAATTGTTCAACACCGGGGAGGCTTAATTTTTTCACAGGAATCAAATTTTATAATCAATACTTTTGTGCTTCTTGCGCTCGTATTTTGACAAAAAAATGTGATAAAGGGGATTTGTTAGCTTACGAGTGACGGCTACTCCTTTTTAGCCCAACAATACAGAGACATAAGATGTTAACGAATGGTTGTGGAGTCATTGTATCGAGAAGTGAAGTATTGGCATTCATTGCCGCTTTGCTTACCACTGGCGTTGGTCTACCATGTCCCTCATTCTCGATATCCGCTCTCTGTGTGAGTTATAAAAAATAAGCAAGCATGTTCTTTATATTTTTGTTAAGAATATGAATTTCAAATACTGCTGAGACGGATATGTCAATTGCTACTAAGAAGCAAAAGGTGCATTTTTTTGTGCAAGATATCGATATTATATGTGCTGTGTTCGGTAGCTTTTTCGTGGCATATGTAATATAATTTTAGATGAGTGATTAATTATATAGGTTCGTAAAACGCTTTAATAAGTAAGATTGGCAGAAGTTCTAGAATATATCTCTACTACCTTTACATGTTGTATTGGCGTGGTTAGATATACAGTACTCACAATAATGTGTAGGAGTCTAAGTTTGCAGATGCACAAGAAATACGTGATATTGTCTGTGTGTTACCCATAAACCCATAAATCGTTACACCTTCAAGGGAATTTATTTTTTCCTGGTATACTCAAGAGTTTCAACGATCAATGAAGCAAGACCCCTGTTAAAAATTGCGCAAGAAATGCAACTCTTAATACTTCCTACTTCCACTTACGCAGCCTATGTTTTAATAAATTGTGATCACATCACTGTTCACAATCATAAAAACCGCATTCAAGGCTGCTCCCTAGTGGCTAGCTCGTGAAATAGCACTGCACCTCAGTAGATTATTTCCTGGCCTGTAGAAATGCAGACGCTCGCGCTGTCTTCGGTCCTTACCTCCTCGTGTCTGTTGGCAGGTTTTCCACCAGCCATGTAATGTTTCCGCTGTGAAGTGTGAGAAAAATGTGTTCAGTCAAATATACCGTTGTGAGCTTCCTCTGCTTCTTGCCGCTCTGTGTTTTTGGTTTTAACTACATTTTGCACCACGTTTTTCACGCAGCTCATATTCCCGTTCGTTTTCTTTCACTGTTGCTTCGAAACTTAGACATTTGAGAATGAGACCAGCTCAATGACCCTCTGCCGGTCTGCTTCTTTTACATATGCCGGAATAGAAACAATGATAAACTCCCTTCACCACTGTAACTGCGGCTCTAAACCTCAGGAACTAGGCCTGATTGTGTAAGTCGAATCGTGAACGTCTTTAGGTGGGTGTTAAATGCAATAACTATGTCGCCATTAGTGTGCACAGGGTTTTCGATTACGTAATTCTACAAGTAGTGCATGCAGAATATATGGCCAAATGTCCGGCCAGCTTTCTTGAATCAAGAATTCGCATTAAAAAGATCTGAACGTGACCACGCAAGCATACTAGTTCACTAGTAGCAAAGTTAAAATGAGTTTAACTAACCCATCGTGTTCTGTAAGTATTCGCTGTATTAAGTATCGCACAAACGTTAGAGCATACAATCATGTAATTCGCCGGTAGCTGGGGAAGCAATGCAATAATCCACAAACTCTGATCACAAGATACAACAAACTTCCTTTTGATTCCGGAACTTATCCTAGGTTTCCAAATTTTTAAACTACCCCCATATGTGTCACTTTCGGGTGATGAAAAGCACGTTAGAATGATTTTGCTGTTTCTTTTGCGGTGCGTGAGGTGACGCGGTAAATATAGAACCAGAATTTCAGGGTCGTCACCAACTTGCAGCCCCTCAATGCAGGGACGTTGAATGAGATTATGTCCTGTTGGCTACTCCAGATGAGAGGTGGAGATTGGGAAGTGAAATAGCGGCAGATAGGCAAAACTTCAGGCATTAATAATCCCACGTGCTATGCCACTTGCACTGTACCTACAGTGGGGCACTGAAGTTGGATGCCTTCAGGTACAGTGGCTCTCTGGGCAGATGAGCTGTGAGGCTAAGCTTCCAGGGCCTTTCCTTCGTTAAAAGACCAATCTACCAAAGGGGCAGTGGAGGGTGTGCTGTTATTTGTTGAAGTTGCAACCTTGGCAGAGGAGATTATTAAAATTCTCTTCACATGTGCACTCGATGTGCATGGTTGAGTCAGCCATCTCAGTGCACTAGTTGTATGAGTTAGTGAAGGCTACTCCAACCCACAGCCGACAAATCAAGTTAGCGTCGTCAAAGATTTCCTGGCAACTCCTCTGCTAATGACAGGATCGAGCTTGTAGACGCGACCGCTTGAGTTCTGCAGAGTATACCTCTTGCAGCTCTCTTGCGAAGTTGTCTTGGAGTGTCCCCTAGATAACGGGATTAAGATTTTCGGCACGGGACCATAAGCACATCGAAGAGTGTCATCGGCGAATCGGTTACCAACCATGCCGCAGCGTGCCGCGTGTTTCCGAGAGATATATAAGTACAATGCTGAACTCATGTCAGTCACACTCCGTCTACGGCACGCTTACTGAATGGATTACACAGCGTTAACCTGTTCAGCAGAAATAATGAGGAAGGCTCATCCAGGACGCTCACCGGAAACGTGTTTGCAGGACCTGCTAATTCTCAGTTCCGCCTCTAAGGATTTCACGAAAAAATTGCCACTAAAGCCCGTCAGCCAGAAACACTCCTAGGAGAGTCCGCTCACATTCGCGATGCGCCTGGACTGTGGGATGATAAAATTCGCCATGCTAACCAAGCGTTTCGGGAAGTCGACGGAAATTCAGTCAGGGTGAACAAATACGGAGAAGGAAATCTTTTTCGATGACGCCAGTATATCAGCCTTCTGACGCAGATATCCGGTAGGTGCAAGCCGAGTTCCAACATCGGATATAATTTGCTGAAGCAGCAGCGAGACATCAGTCTTACTAATGCCCAACCCACAATTATTCGGCATGCGGCTTTAGGTGGTCCGAATAACAATCGTTGTATTGCTTCAGTGCTGTTTATTCAGACGTGAAGCCTGGATAATTTGATTTGTAAGGCTTCCCGTGACCGCGTTTTCACGACTCCAACAGTGTACAAGTGCGTCAAGGTATCATGTAATTTCGCCACTGATAGCACCTGTGGTTCGTTAGGTAATTATTCATGACTTCGATAAAGCGTTTGATGTAAAGCATGAGTGTCCCGACGATGGTGGGCTATTTGTCATAGAGCTCAAGCCATGTAATAATCGACGACACTGCTATTAAAATAAACAACATGAGCATGCCTTCGTCTGATTGATCAACTTACCACATGCTTCCGTCTTCCAGGCTTAGCAACGACAGAGTCATTTCGGGTCTATGATGTGCGTAGAAAAATAAGTATGTGTAACGCTATCTACTGTGGTTCATGTGAAGTTGTATCTTATCCGATTTGGGCATATTCTTCTCTTGTGGCGATTATGTGTATAGGGACTGTTATAATGCCTCAAGCTTAGCACCTTACTTCAATGTTAATATTTATTGTCTTCCGATATATTACACTGAAGTACATTAACTGGCTCGAAATTGTTAAGGCGCAGCATGGCATACATTCGTTGCGCCTAGCTGCCAGAAATAATTTTTATCATCTCAGGAGCAAACATAATTGATCCGATGGTCGTTTTTGCGGCGTTATAAATGAATGGGAGGAAGTCCATAGACCTGTGTGCCTGCGAAAAACTGTCCTAAATCTTATATGGTTTGCATCGACTCAAATGCACTCTTGTTTCTCGAAAATATTATAAACGTCATTCCTGCTTATCTCGACGAGTTAACACTATCATGAAATAGCCAGATTGTCACATTATGGTGCTACTGCGCGCAATTGATGATTGAGTGTGACATATTTCAGCAAAAAATTTGTCTTCAGGTCCTCAAAGGTGTATCCGCATTTTAACTGGGCGTTACATTTTCTGCACATGATGTACGTTACAGCTTACCGGTACAAAAACATCCGGAGCTGGCAGACGCGTCTTTCCAGTTGATTGTGTCTGGGAATAAAAAATATGGCAGAATATGATTGACGCCTTGTAATTTGAATATAACCAGGCTTTTATTACATGCAATTAGAATTTATATCTGACGCAACTCAATTTGTGTGCTTGCAAGGTTTGTATGTTACGTTTCTCTTTAACGCTGCAACATTTTACCAAGATTTCACTGATTACCTTATCTGACTGTCAGATGTGCGGCAGCCTGGAATTTTTATTATACACAAGACGGAATATTGAATAAATTGTGATCCTCGCACACTGTTCTAAAAATAAGAATTAAAATAAGAACAATGGGCTACTTGTGACATTGATGCTTACTCTGAACTTACCAAAGGCCCAAATCAGCGTATTCATAGATAGCAAACGGCGTGTTGGCAAAGTTTAGTTTTAATTGATTTAACCCAATCAAACTGTCAGAAGATGGACCTCGAACCAATGCAGAAAAATGAGATGCAGAATAAATCTGAACTTTTCAAAACCAACCACGGAATGTTCTGCAGGACAAGCCAATTTCAATGCCTTCTTTTATAACATCCCTAATCAGAAGCCTCGCTGCTGTGAAATCATTTTTTTACTAGCACTGCACAGAGCTATCAAACGAAAATGTTAGAAAATACGCTTGTTTGGACGCCACTCGATGCTAGGATTCTTTAAATGAACATGAATGCTACCCTGCTCAAAGCATTTCATGGATAGTATCAAAAAAGTAATGGCGATCACCCCAACAATGTGTAGTGTTTGCAATAGGCAATAATACTATGCAATCTTTAAAACTAGCTTTAATTACGCAGTAAGATGTGTTCAGGTGTGTTCTTACCACTGGCGTCGGGATTTCAATATCTTCGTGGTTCGCGTGTTCTCTCTGTGGAACGAGGTAGATGCGGAGTTATGAATTTAATTGTGTCGTCACTTTGTTGGCGCTTAGTGTTAGTGCGCATTGTTTGTTGAAAGAAAAAAGTCTGATAAATGATAAATCGCATTCATATACACAAACGCAAAAAATTCAGAACTGCAATTTACAGCCACTTTCACTATCAGGAAGCGCAAGAAATTGTGCAACGGTTGTATTTGTAGTCGTCTGTAGTCTGAATCTGAGCAATAATGAACATGTGTTGCTCCGGCGCTACAGAAGCGACTGATACCATTGTCACACAAGGCACTTTAACCTCGATGGAGCCAGAATGGGATCAAATTTCGAGATCACAATTCAACCCCTTCCGTATCGGCTCATAAGCAGCTAATCGCGATCGAGTAAGTCCGTCCCGTAAAGGAAACAGAAGAGTATAGTGAGCATGAAAAGTTATCTTTCCTCACGCCCTGTGGCCAACGATCTGAAATGAATTACCGGTGGGTAAAGAGTTTAGAAACCCGAGTTGCAACTATTTACAACCTTACAGCAGTAGCAGCGGCAAACCGGAAGTCAGGTGCAAGCCCAAATCCACAAGTTCGCTTTTATAAATGCAACAGACATGCTTTAACCGCGGTGATCCTAAATACACCTTTAAGTGGTCTGCCTAACGATCCCTCTACTGCTTTCGCGCTGAGGTTCCAGACATTGAGTTTGGGTATTGTAGGTAGCTCGTAGGGTTGCCTGCGCCTACGTTGCCACAACTCTGACCATTTGCTAGTTTATTTTATCTTAATTATATGTGTGCCCACGTTTCCCTGCCCTTAATGTTTCTTACGTGACAACTCATCATTTCGATTAAGTGTCCCCATGTAAATGTTGAATCGTGCGCATTCATGTGTGAATGAAGATTGAGCTCAACCCACCTATTCATGCACGAAACGACCCGCTATAAAACTAGCAAGAACAAAAATTATGTTTTCAATTTCTGAACTTACCCCCGGCTTCGGTCTTCCGGGAATGGCAACACTCGAGTCATTTCGTGGCTGTGAAAGGCATAGCAGATGTGCGTGTGCAGTAGTTTCTACTGTCGTGTACTTTTTTAAATTCTAATGTGAATAGGATCTTGCATCTACGTACAAGGCCTTTTTTAATGGTTGCTACTGATCAGTATGTTCAGCTTGTGTTTGTTATTTTTAGCTTAAGTACAATGAGTGGCTCAGAATTGCATGCGGGCAAAATTCCACTGTTTCGATGCAGGAGGCAGCAAGACAGAATTATCTTCTGAGGAACAAAATTGAGCATTTCTCTTGTATTTCCTTTGGCGCTATAGTGTAATCCAAATAGCTCTAGAATGTTCTACCTCAATGAAAAAATGCATCTATGCCTTCCATTAGTCTTGGGAGCTTTCATATTTGTTATTGTTCCTCTGAGGTACTCTTAACGGGAAATTTGCTTAATTCGTAAAGTTAATTACCATATTACAAACAAAGCTGAGTACTTTCGCATGGGTACTTTGGCTCGTGGGGCTGCCTGCCTCCGCGTGTCCACAACTCAGACCATTTCCTAGAGCAATTTACCTTATATGCGTGGGCATGCTTCCATGCCCTTAATGTTTCTTACGTGGCTATTCGTGACGTCCATTAAGTCTCCCCAAGTAAATGTTGAATCTTCCACATTCATGTGTGAATAAGATAATGCGCCCAACCCACTATTCATACACGTAACGACGCACTATAAAACTAGCAAGAACAAAAATTATGGTTGGATTTCTGAACTTACCCCCGGCTTCGGTCTTCCGGGAATGGCAACACTCGAGTCATTTCGTGGCTGTGAAAGGCATAGCAGATGTGCGTGTGCAGTAGTTTCTACTGTCATGTGCTTTTTAAATTCTAATATGAATATGATCTTGCATCTATGTACAAGGCTTTTTTAAAGGTTGCCACTGATCGGTAAGCTCAGCTTGTTGTATTTGTTATTTTTAGCTTAAGTACAATCAGTGGCTAAGAATTGCATGCAAGCGAAATGCCACTGTTTCGATGCAGGAGGCAGAAAGAAAGAATTATCTTCTGAGGAACAAAAATGAGCATTTCTCTTGTATTTTCCTTGGCCTATAGTGTAATCCAAATAGCTCTAGAATGTTCTACCTCAATGAAAAATGCATCTATGCCTTCCATTAGTTTTGGGCGCTTTCATATTTGTTATTGTTCCTCTGAGGTACTCTTAACCGCAAGTTTGCTTAATTCGTAAAGTTAATTACCATATTATAAACAAAGCTGACATTGAGCTTTGGCTCGTGGGGCTGCCTGCGTCCGCGTTTCCACCACTTTTACCCTTTGCTAGCATGTTTGATCTGATATGTGTGCGCATGTTTCCCTGATCTTAATGTTTCTTGCGTGACTATTTGTGATTTCCATTAAGTATCCCCGAGTAATTAATGAATCTTGCGCACTAATGTGTGAATGAGATAGTGCGCCCGACCCATGTATTCATACACGAAACGGCCCGCTTTAAAAGCAAACAGGAGCAAGAATCGTGATTAGGATTTCTCAACTTACCCCCGGCTTCGGTCTTCCGGGAATAGCAACAATCGAGTCATTTCGTGGCTGTGAAAAGTATAGATGTGTGTATGCAGTAGTTTCTGCTATGGATTATGCCAATTATCTATATGTCGCTTTTTAATGATTACCAATGCTCAGTTTTCATTCAGGGTCTTGTATTTCTTGTTTTTTTTTTTAGCTTAAGTACAATAACAGGCTCAAGATTGAATATGGGTAAAATGGCACTGTGTCTATGCAAGAGGCAGCAAGAAAGAGTTATCAGTCACCTATAGTATAATCTAGGTACCTTTAGAAAGTTCTACCTCGATCAATGAAAAAAAATAAAGATATAAGCCTTCTGTTGTTTGAGGGCGCTGTCAGATGTGTTACAGTTCCTCCGATATATTCTAAACGGCTAATTTGCTTAATTCCTAAAGTTAATTATCATATTATAACAAGAGCCAAGAAGTCACATGTTGTGTGCTACTTAACGGTATTCACGCTCTTCTACGACGACAGTATTCTGTTTGTAAAAGGAGCATGTGCACTTCCCTCAAACTGCTTCAGCTTACCGGTACAAATGCGTCCGGAGCAGGCAGTCGCGTCTTTCCGGTCGGCTGTGTCTAGGGGTCCCAAAAATAGGGCAGAAAGTGTGAGTGGCAATCGTATTCGTGACATCATGTTTGTTCCATGCGAAATGTGGTCATATTTCTTCGCGCAACTTCATATGAGCCCCAGACTGAACTCAGCCTTTTATGATATACTTTTACACGACGATTTTTTAATAATGTTGCAGCGAAGAACTTGTAATTGTTCAACACCGGGCAGGCTTACTTTTTTACAGAGAATCAATTCCTTTGGCCTTTTTTAGCTCCCATATTGACAAAATATGTGAGCTAGAGCACTTAATACTCTTACGCGTAACGGCTACTCCTTTTTAGTCCAACACATAAGATGTTAACAGTATATTTATGGAATCATTGTACCAAGAGATGATGTATTGGCATTCGTTGCCGCTTTGCTTACCACTGGCGTTGGTCTACCATGTCCCTCATTCTCGATATCCGCTCTCTGTGTGAGTTATAAAAAATAAGCAAGCATGTTCTTTATATTTTTGTTAAGAATATGAATTTCAAACACTGCCGAGACTGATATATCAATCGCTACTACGCATCAAATGGTGCGTTTTCTTTGTGCAAGATGCCGTCGATGTTGCATGTGTGGCATTCGTTAGCTTGTTCGTAGCATATCTAAGTATTATTTTACATGAGTGCTTAATTCTATAGATTCGTAAAATGCTTTAATAAAGGAACATTGGCAGAAGTTAAACAATGTAGGAGGGTTGTCCTTAAGATAACGTTCCCAAGGAGCTGCAGTCGCGAGGAGCGCTGTTACGTGAGATCGGGCGACACTGGAGTGTAGGTTGGTTCCCCCTCTCCCAGTCCCCTCCCCGGCGAGCTGTCTGCGACGCTCAGTCTTGGCTTGGCAGCCGTTAGAGATGGAGCTCCCACTCGCTTCTCCCGCCAGGTGCGAATTACGCTCTGTGATTCGTTGTTTGTGTGCGAAAAACACTGCGCCGGTGCACATTCATTCCCAACTGTGTCAGTTCTACGGAGAAAAGTGTGTGAGCGTACAACACGTGCGCATATGGTGCAGACAATTCAAAGACGGACGTAGAGCGTCCATGACGAACAGCGTTCTGGACGGCCATCGGTTTCGGCCGAAACGATTGACATTGCGAAAGTGGAAGAAACAATGCTGAAAGATCGAAGGGTGATGGTTCGGGAGCTCTGCGAGATGATCCCTGATGTCAGCAAGACGTGCATTGACAAAATTTTGACAGATCATTTAGGCTATGACAAGGTTTGTGGAAGGTGGCTCCCGAGAATGCTTACGGAAGACCGCAAACGGCAACGTGTTGAAGCGGCCCGCGAATTTCTTCAGGCCTACGAAACCGATGACGAGGGATTCTTGGACTTTATTGTCACTGGGGACTAGACTTGTGTCCACTAAACGACACCGGAAACGAAAGAACAACCCCGTCAGTGGAAACATCCAAAGTCGCCGAAGCCGCGGAAGTTCAAACACTGTCTGCCGGCAAAGTGATGGCGAGCGTCGTTTGAGATAGGAAGGGGTTATTGTTGTGGGAATTCATGCCTGCCAGTACAACAATTAATGCGGACCGCTACTGCGAGCCGCTGAAGAACCTTCGCCGCGCGATTCAAAACAGGGGGAGAGGCATGCTCACGACGCGAGTGCGTTTCCACCAGCACAGCGCTCGTCCGCGCATGGCTCGTGTAACAAACGATCTCACCAACAAATTTGGATGGGATACTGTCACACACCGACCCTAGAGCCCAGACATAGCCCCAAGTGACTACCGTCTCTTCCCTGAATTGAAGAAACACCTGGGTGGGACGTATTTCAAAACCAGAGAAAAGCTGGAAGTGGTTTTAAGCTACCTTCATGGCGCGGCGGGAGAGTTCTACGATTCAGGTATAAAGACGATGGTACACAGCATTGCAAGAACGCATTGATCTCAACGGCGATTATGTCGAAAAATAGGGGAACGTCTCAGCTTCTCAAAAATGTATTATTGAATACCAATAAACATGTTTTTGTTGTGAAAAGTTATTGGGAACCTTATTTTACGGGCAACCCTCGTATAATAACTCTACCACTTATACGTGTATTGGCGTGGTTGATTATGCAGCCCTCACAATCATCTCTAAAAGCCTAAGTTTGCAGAGGCACAAGAAATACACGATATTGTCTGTGTGTGACGAACGATGCTTACCATAAAATTTCCAGTTGCTCCTTCCATGCTCGCGTCTTCAGGTAATGTTGTCTAGAATATGAAGAAGTGTTGTATGGTTGGAAACTTGTGCCATGATTTTTCTGTCAGGTATTTCTCTGTACCAAAAGTCCTCGCACTGAACCTTGGCTTTGTAAGCAATGTAATTGTCCAGTGCCTTGTATGGTGCCGTTAGTTTGATTGGTTCATATTACCGGTTCGTAGAGGACGCCTCATAGCCATTCCTATTTTCTGCTTTGATGTATTGTCAGTAGCGGAGGCGCTCACTTAACAGGAACAATCGATTTAGACGTTGATATTGTGATGAGTAAAACAAAATTCCCCACACTACCTAATCTGGACTGTAGTCATAACCACAGTAACGAATATAGTTGTGTCGAGCAACGCGTTTTGTACCTAAATTGAAAGTTATGCTGGAACAATGAAGAAAAGTCAGAATATCAAAACTACATGTTTAATAATAAAAAAGCTATTAAAAACACACTGTTCTGATATCGCTGTATTTTTTTAATTGGGAATTGTCTGCAGTATAGAAAAGAATACAAGCTGTGCCTACCATAACATTTTTATCGGTGAAAACAATGTACGTGCCAGCTCGACATGCTCATAATTATTCAATCTATTGATTCACCTGCAATGAAATCTAACCTGAAGCATTTGGCACCCCGGCTACTGGTGCTAATTTCTCAGCAGGTAGAGTTACATAAGTGTACAAAAATGCCAAATACTTTCTTAAACGCTATAGCGCACAGTTGCTGGCTCTGGCACTTGCTGGCATCTCCACCAGACAGTCATTAATTGCATCACTGCTTATGACGCAGAGTTAAGTGAATTTCTAGGAAAGGACTTTGATGTCTCAATGCGGAATAGCGACGTTCCCGATGATTGGATAACCCCTAGTATGATGCTGGTTCATTAAAAAAAGATAATTCAATAATAGCGAATTATAGGCCATTTTCTATAACATTTGCTTGCGGTTAGTTACTAGAGCACATTGTAACCCGTAGTACTTAGTGTATTTTAGTTTTACAATGTTTTATTCCCTTGACAGCCATGTATTTACGAAAAGAATGTCTACGAGAACACAACTGGTAACAACTGTTCATAAATTACTGGCAGGTCTAGGTTATTCTGGGCAGATTGGTATACGTTTATCAGATTATTGCAGACAGTTGGCAATGTTTTGATTAGGTTACTTCAATAATTGCGGCATAGAGAATTTCCGTTTTATCTTATCAAGTGGACGGGGTGTGCTTACCTAACAGTAATCAGCTGATTCACATAAAATCCAATATTTCCGAGGCGCGCTGCGATACTTCCGGTGTATCCCAGAGGAGCGTGCTATGACCATTGTTATTCCTCATATATGTAAATTATATTTTCCAAGCAGTCCCTGAATATGTATCTCTAAAACTTATTGCGGACTATTGTATTGTTTTTAAAGAAATAACTTGCGTTAAAGACCGTGGCCTGCTACAGCAGGCTCTCATCACCATTGAACGTTGGTGCTCAGAATGCGATATGAAAACAAACGTTAATAAAATCGCGATGTTAAACGTGACGCGGAAGGAAATCTCAATATATTTAGTGCCACTCTCCAAGTCTCTCAGATCTAAACGGTAAACCAATATCTAAATATTTAAGGGTTATTCCTTCTAGTCACATCACGTGGGGGACACACATCTCGGCGATTTGTTCGGCACCTTTGGAAATTATGTTTTTTAAGGGAAGCTACCACAGGCGACAGTAAACACTAAGCTCCAAGCACACAATGACCAATATTTTTGTACTCCTCCGTAGTATGGTTCTCGTAAACAAAAAAATATTTAGGGCCTTGAAAAGCTTCAAAGAAAAGCGGACCGACTTATATTTATTAAAAGTAACAGGGTAGATTCTGTTTAACTGCTAAGTGAACACAGTATCCCAACATTCGCTGTACGCAGGAAAATAGGCCGTCTATAATTCTTGCGAAATAGTATGGCTGATAAGCTTAAATATAACTGCGACCCCATGTTATAGTCCATTAGCAGGCGAACAACGAGTCACACACTAAAAACACTGAGTGCAACCAATGTTCGCGAAAAGAGAATCGTATAGTGTTCTTCCCACGCATTGTCTCTGACTGAAACTGTCTTCCAGAATTTCTGAGCAAGTCAGCTAATTTTGATGAAGCCTTTGAACTGCATTAGACATGCATATTTTTTGCTATATTTGCTGCAAAAATACCTGTACCATTACGAGTACTCGTTTCCAATTATTTCTCGTGTTTCTGACATTTTTCTAATAGTGTGTAGTATTGTGCTTTTTGTTGCTTTTTTATTTCTCTCACAATATATTGTAATCACACTCCTGCTTGGGACCCAATGACCTCCAGTATTGTGAAATAAATAATATGAAAAAAAACGATCGATTGCCTTTACACTCGCGGGTATTTTTTTCATTTTTTTTTGCCCAAGAATACGAAGACCGAAAGGTTTACCCAAGGATTCGTCGAATGACCGTACTCATATATACAAAATTGGCGTTCCTTCTGGCTTTGCTTATCACTGGCGTTGGTTTTTCATTTCCCTCACTTTCGATGTCGCCTCTCTGTGTCACTGATAAAAAGTAAGAATACTCTGGGTAGATAGTTATATTTGCTATGTTAGGTCATGTTGTAGATAATGGCACCCGTTATTGCGCTGCCTTGTAACTGCTGGTGAAACATGAGCAGCATGCTTTGGTTTCTTTTCTTATCGCCCCTGCCCCCTTATTTCTTTCATTATATTCTTTGAGATAAGATCAATCAATTGGATAGTGTTCCAAACCTCGAATCGCGTGTCGTCAGCTCCAAGACGCGTGCCTGCGTGTCTGAGCTGGACAATGCTGCAGCAAAATTAAAGTTTCTTTATGTTCACGAAAATTATTATACACGTGGTGCGTGAAGGTTCCGATAGCTGTTTCTTAGTGTATATTATATTTTTATGAGTGTTTACTTTGCCTTCTATCCACTATAGAATTCTGTATGATGGGGAAAAGTAAACAAAAAGCTTTTTTTTAAATAGATGATTGTTTCTAAGTTCTTTAAAGTGTGTCCTGTGGTGGCTCGTATACTGCTCTTCCAGTAATTCCCTAAAATGTAAGTTTACAAGAGTACGTACAAGAAATGCACGATATTGTAAGTTGGTGTGGGAGACACGTTGCTTACCATAAAATTTTCAGTTGCTGATCCCCTGCGTTCATCCTCTGGTAAAATGGTCTACAAGATCAAGAAGTGTTGCATCGTTGACAACGCGTATTTGTGTTTTGATAAAGTGTATTTGTACAAATAATACGTCGTTCGAAGTGTTTGTCTTTTGTACTCTATGGCACTTTGCAGGGACAGCGTGCAATGTCGCTGTTTTGGATGTTTAATTTTACCTTTTCGGGGACATACTTGATAGCCTTTGATAATTCGGGCTGTGAGGTATTCCCTATTGCCGACCCTCTCAAATGTCAACAAGAATACGATTACACGTTGATGAAAAAGGCAATACCAAGGTTACCAAAAATATTTATTCTGTACTGTAGCGCATGGCTCCAATAACACCTTGTGTACTTATATGGAATATTTTGCCAACATTCACGAAGGAAGATCAACACATCAAAACTACATACTTAAGGTACCTTAGAGAACCTAGTCAGAACTCTGTGTTTTTATTTATGACCTGTCTGCTTGATAGAACAAAATATAGTTTATGGAACCATCGCACTTTTTTCATCTTCACAGTTACCTATGCGCCTCTTGTACGTGCTCATCATTTTTCAAACGTAGCCATAATTCAACATCTTCGGACATTCACTATTCAGCACATCGCCTAGCAACGCCAATTTGTCACAACGGCTACTTTACGAGCGTTACTTGGGAGCAGACAAAAGTCATATATATGTGATCTCACCACTGCTTGCATTTGAGGTGTCCGTTGCCCCTAGAACGTTGAAAAAAATGTAGGAATGAAGGAGACTGTCTTGTGGAGTAAAAAAAAGAAGATTGAGGGAAGCGGGACAACACATACATTCTATGCCTGGTATGTGACCTTCCCTGTGGTATGAACTGAGCGCAGTTCTCAATACTTTATACATTACCGTTGTAATGCAGAGCGTATCGTATTAGCCACGACGAGTTTGCTTCCCCAGAAAGCTTGTTTGAGGGCGGCACGCCTAACGCAAACCCCATAGGGGTGTTGTTAAGCTGCAGTGACGTTTCCGCTTTATATCATTCAACAAAGCAATAAAACATATAGTAATTATACTAATCTCAAATTACACACTAAACTCAAATTACATGCTATTGTTTTCTGGGTAAAAAACTATTTGCTATGGGCAAGTTTTTCTGGTTTTCCTTGATGTAGAAGTATGTTTGGGTGTTACATCCTTGTGGTGGGTACTTCCGAGAGATACTATTGCCAAGTGGGAAGATATGTGAAGCAAAGAAAACGAGGGCGACCAGCAACTCCTTGAAATGCAGTGCGGCGAGTAAAACATTCATTGCGCGTAACAAGCGCCAAATTTAGACCAACTCTACTTGACGGCAGTGCCTAAACGCTACAAGAAGACGTACACACTCGGATGACACACGGCTTAGAAACATTAGCTATTTGGTGTTTGATATAAACCATTTATTGCCTGCTACCTATAGCCCCTGCTTGAAAGGCTATTCTCGAGAGTGCAATGCGCCCTCGAAGTGGAGTGTGGTTAAATAATGACAATCCGTGTATTAAATGAGGTAAGATGCAAGACTGTTTTGTGTCGATGCCTGAGTGTCGATGCGATGTGTCCCAAGTGTTCTTGTAATGTCATGGACTCTCACTTTATGCTCCCATAGGTTCTGGACATCTTGTTTTCTTTATTTGTTATAGCTTTCCACACTACAAATTAGATTCACTGTACGCCTGGCTTGCATAATTTCTGAGGATCTTTCTTCATAGGTACAGTGCTGGTGATCTTCTTTCGTCAAGTGCCTTGTCTCTGTGAGTGTGTTTGCGCGTGTGTGCGTGTCTGTACCGTAGGTTGTGTGCTTGGGGTAACCAAAAGGTTCGCGACACTTTAAATACAATTTCATGTTGCCTTATATACTCAATGACTTTAACGGTCCATAGAACAAGTGGATAATTGAAGAGATAGCACAGGAATACCAACATTAAAAAACACTTAAAATGTGATGCTTTTCGTGAAGTAAATAGGGATATTTATCACCCCTTACTTACAAACCCAATAACATGTAGCACGTAATAACAATCCTGATGCGTGTAGCTCTGTAGTGTCTAAGTCATGGCATAGGCACTCTACATCCGTAGAGTATTACATGGCGAAAATCTAAACATCGCATCGCTGTCTGTTCTTACCTCCTCATGGAGATTCGCAGGTCTTCCACGAGCCGTGTCGTTTGTCTGCTGCAGAGTGTTAGTAAAAAATGTGCTCAGTGAGTCATACCGTTACTGGCGTCATGAGCCATGTGCCCGGAAGTGTTATGTTTGTATGCACCGAGTCTGTTCATAATTTTTTTTCACAGAGTTCACATTCCCGTTCGTTCTCTTCGATTGTAGCTTCAAAATCTAAACTTTTGCGAAGGACGCTAGTACAATGATCTTCTATCGTTCATTTATTTTTTCAGCATATGTAGGCACTGTGACAACTGCAAAACTAAGCTAACGTACTTGCTTTACGGAAATTTTTGTTGAGTGTTTTGATGCCTAACACTTTAGTAAAAAACAATTTAGCTGTCATTTTGTCCTAATGTGCAGAAATGCGCGTGCAGAAGGTTTTCCATGTCGTGCTTGAACGAGAAACAGTGAAATCATTGTATGCCACGAAATGTCCACTCGGCTTTTTGGTCTCATAAATTATCTTTGCAATAACGTCTTCACAAGGTACTGAACCGAAAGGCATACTTGTTCACTAGCCCCTTATCATAGGTGAGTTTTAGCAGCCCGTTTTCTTTTGTACGCTTTCGCTGCTCGAAATAGAAAACAATTTGAACTCCTCACACATGTCATTCGCCGGCTGCTCGCAAAGCAATGCAAAATTTAATTACCTCGGATTAATACATACAAAATTGTTTCTTGTGATTTGTGTGGAGTACGTAAGGCTTTATAAATTTGTGGTTACCGACACTTTTATAACTTCGTGCTTCTGATGTGTATTAAAAAAGTTTCTAGTGCTCATTTGTGCAGGACAGCATTTTATACACCTTTTATGCAGATGTGAACGAGAAGAATAAAGAGACCAGAGGCGTTCAATTAAACTTGCAATCATACGATGAAACAATGTAGCCAAATAAACTATTATTGATATTAACTGGTATGCTAAGCTTAAATATAGAAATGAGGTAAACGGAATGAAAGTGGACAAAAAGATACCTTGCTGTACGTGGGCATTTATTTCCGTCTGGTCACCGAATTGCAACCCCTTAATTGATCAAGCGTTTCAAGGTACCCATCGTTTGACTATGGCGACAGAAATTACACCTCTGGAAGTTTGCTTTGCCGTTCGGGAACTAGGCTGGACGCAGTACCAACCATTCAATTTGTATGCTATGTATTTTCGTGCTTCGTGAGGGGTCGGAGCAGTAATCCACCCACGTAATCACTGCAACCAGCCGCCTGTGAGCACTGCATGATGGCAAATGAATAAGGTGGAATGAAATGAATCCTTGCGTTATAGCTGCGCAAAACACCGACACACTTAGCCGAGTATTAAGCTGCGGTGTGACACGCTATCTCGCGTTTACCGCCGGGGCCCATATACGAATGAAGCAAAAAGAACTTGAGTCAAGGAACTTACAATTCGGGCTAGCTGGTTTGGCTTAATTCCTAGTAAAAAAGAGTGACTTCTTGCACGGCGGCCAAACCCAAAGAACTCTCAGGTGTGCACGCGCCCGCGAAACAGGCGATAGCATATTAAGGTACTCAATGTTATCTTGATCTGTAGTGCTCCTCTGGATTGTTCTTGTGCCGTTTCCTTACATTTCCGCAACGTATATATATATATATATATATATATATATATATAATCATGTGCAATAAGTATTCTTAGTTGAATATCTTGGTTTGCTCTTTTCTGTGTTCTTTGGGGGGGGGGGGTAGTCCTGCTGCATGAAGTCACGTATTATTCTTTGAATCAAGCTAAAAAGGAATGACGGTGCCCATCACTTGAAAGGCTGCGATAGCAGCACATGGGGAATCAGACGAATATTCCTTCCACCACCTGTGTATCCTATTATACGAGTAACCGCAGCGGGCTGATGAAACAAATGACGTTCCCGATTTCTTTTTTGAGAAGCACCATGAGGGTTCATCAGCATTCACCATGCAGCCGTCTAGCTGGAAATTGATACTTTTCTGGCGGTCAAGGAGGGGTACATTACCGCAAGATGAACAGTGGCATAGCTACTGACCGAAGATAATAATAGATTTGGATTCTCAGAACGGTGCGGAGCATGAAATTAAAGCGCTTTCACGAAACCCTCACTCTAAGCTGCTACCATATAAAGTGACATCAATGCGCATCCTTCCCTTCGTTAAGCACTTGATTCATTTCACCGAGACCTTCCCACTTGCAGATTTCAAACGAAAAACAATATACTGTAGTTAAATTATCAGTGCCAATCAACTTGCGAATGGCTCAGCAGTCTGTGGTTTCCGAATGAAGTTGTCCTGTTCAGCAGTGCTGGAGTTACGAGACAAAGAAAGCGGTCTGAATTAGAGAGCACACGGAGGTAACCAATATTGTATGTGATGCTACAAGGAAAAAAGTGGAGCTGATCGGGCCATGTATTGGTAAGGGTGCATAACCGGTCGCTTAATACAGTTAGTGGTAGATACCAAGCAAACGAAATCTGTCGAAGATGGCAGAGAAATAGGAGGTGTGTGTTATAAAATTTGCAAATTTACAGGCATAACATGGTAGTTGGAGACCGCTGGGAGAGGCCTTTGTCCTGCAATAGAGATATATAGTGTATTATGATGATTATAATGATGGTCATAAATTGTAAGGGAAATCCCGGGTGGTCCGTTAAATCACGTGGCTCTGTTGCAGCTTCACACAGACCACTGGTTGTAGTTGGAAATGTTCTTAAACGCCGCTCTCTGCGCAACTCCCTCTACTCCGTTCAAATACATGACAAGGACCCCTTAGCTCCGGGAGAATTCTCTGAGTAGCCTACGTGAAACTACGAGACATACGACAACTGCGGTGCGTACCTCAGACAGTGCTTACGGTGCACACGCACTTAATGGCTTCGACAACTCTCCCGATGCAGAAACATCAAAGATAGGAAAGCTAGTACCTTTATTCTGCGGCCTAACGTTTATAGTCGGGGATTGAACCTATGTAACAATCGATCTTACACCTGAGGGTTTCACGAGAGGTTTGGCACCAAAACATGTCAATCCGAACAAAACCGTCAAGAGACTTCACGATGCTCCTGGGCAGTATGAAAATTCGAGGCGTTGTAATTGCCCAAGTAGTGACAGCGTTGCGATGTTGACTTTCATAAGCTTTCAAAATGTACTCGCTATCATTTTGTCGTCACTGAATTATTGCAGTCGCGTTTTTTGCTGTTGTTTCATTAAAGTGTGCATCTATGTCATCTATTTGTATATTTTGCAATGTCTTATTGCTGTCTCTGAAATTTGTTGGACAGACGACGCTTTGAAGCGTATTTTCTAACCATTTTGCCAGCGCAGCGTCATCGTCTTCCCATGTTGGATTTGAAATTATAACTGTATTCAGTTGAAGTGAATTGAGCCTAAAGGTATCTGAGAGTAAAACTCTCCGTCACTAACGCCATGTGGTCAGCAGGGTGACCAGAAATAAAGGAAGTTCATGAACTTCCAACCCGAGTCGACTAGACATATTGATACAGAAGCAGGAGCAGGAGCGCCGTCTTCAGGGGCAAACCAGAAGCCATGGGAGCGCTGTTGAAACCACAAACTCATGCCTCACCCACAATCTTTACGTATACGGCTTTACATGTATATTTCCAATAGGACCCAATGTGTCCGTTGGATGTGTATTGACATTTTTATGTGTATGCAAGTTTCTCTGCAATCAAACTAACTTAGAAGACTATCCCTGACGCGGATCAAGTATCTAATGCGGTGCATGAAACCACCTACACTGGCACGCTATTTATGGCACTGCTCTATGGCATAACTCTAAGACATAGTTCTTCGTGTGCCACAGCTCCAAGACGTAAACTTGGTTCTTCTAGCCACCTAACAGAGGCGAGCCGCAACACCAAGCTCAAACCAAACAATGTAACATTCCAATTCACTGGAATGAAGTTCGAAAATAACTAGAAGCCATTTAGCAATTTCTGCACTTACCCCCGGCTTCGGTCTTTCTGGCTTAGCAGCTGCTGAGTCATTCCGTGGCTGTGAAGTGCATAGAAAAGTGTGTTATGTAGCGCTTTTTTATTGCGGCTTTTCTCTGGAGCTTTCTCCTCCTAGTGGTGCCAGAGTTGTTTTTTTAATGCTTTGTGTACTTTGCACTGCTTCGTTTGTGTTTATTTGTCAAATTAAATAGAATCTCATTAAACAAAAATCATTCGCTAAAGCAAAATTGCTGCTTCAACGGAAAAACAGCCTTATTGTTGGTTGGTTTTGCCATTAGGGCAATGCAAAAAAAAAATGTTCGTTAAACTGAACCACATTTTCTCCAGTTCCACATAAATGGAACTGCAAATATTGCGGAAAACAAAACTAAGGGGTTAATCACAGAGACATGTGTCATGCATTATCATTTGTGATTTTCTATTTGGAGCTTTGTCGCCAGTTCTCCACGCTCTTTCCAAGGTGGCTTTTGCTGGCGTTCGTGCCATGGTTAGTGTAGCTCTACCGTGATCAGGGCTGGCTGTGTTTTTCTGCGTGTGTGTGTTGGTAATGTCGGTGATCAGTGAGTTTGCTTGGCGTTTCCGTTAGCGGCACAGAAACGCCCGCACAAGGCCTTAATGCTGTAGACAAATATCAAGTTACCTATGGCTTCCGTAGTGGAAGCTTCAGTATAACAGAATTTTCGGTTATACTAAATGATTCTGTTTATCGACATACTGTTATTGAATATTATGGCTCTCATTATTCTCTTCTAAAAACAACAATAAATATTTGTGTTTTCTTTATCATGGCATTAGGGCCCAATGCGACCTAAACAAGAGAGTTGTGTATTAGTGAAAAAATAGCCCTAGCTTTTTTTTTTCATGTGCTTTGAGGTAATGCTCCAATTTATCGGGAACAACCTAAGCAGCAAACTTGCTTCATTCCTAAGCTTGATTATGATATCATCACGATATCATAAGAGCCAAGGGATGATGCTCATTTGCTACGGCATGCAATTTACGTTTCAAAGTTTAAATATTGCTTCAAACATCAGTACTATGGTTTAAATGGGGTCATATGCAATTAACTCGAACTGTTGCTGCTTACCCGTACCACTACAACCGGAGCTGGCAGCCGTGTCCTCCCGGTCGATTGTGTCTAAGGGTCACAAAAATAGGGCAAAACGTGAAGGCTGTATTCTTGTTTCTAATATTACCATGTTTGTTTCCCGTGCAATTACATTTTCTATTTCACGCAACTCCTTTTGTGCGCCTGTATGGTGTGTGATTCATGTTGCACTTGGACGCTACATTTACCCATGGTCTAAGCGAAGGACTCCATAAATGTGTACTGCGGGGTGCCTTACAATTTGCTGCAGACACCCAACGTCAGATGTCGTCAGGACTATACCCCGTGTGTGTTTTTCGCACTCATATGGAGATACACTGGTGTGTTGTGCTAATATTGTAATAATTAATTTTGCATTATGGTATGCTCTTTAAGAACAATAAACGTTCGAACAATAAACTACTTTTTCTAGTGTGCACAACACAAAAACTTGAATCTCCTATCTCATGTGGTATGTAATTCACATAACACATGTTATTGTTCGTTATTTGATCGCAACCCAACTATTCTGTAAAGCATTCTTATCTCATCTATTGATCTCGTGACGTACTTTACTTCCAACTTGTTTTTTTCTTTTTGGTATTCGTACGCGTCGAAACGCGGCGCGATCTCGGTGATCAGCTCCTCTCAGTTATCGCGCGCCTGGGCTGCCTCGCGTCGGCGTGCCTGGCTACGCAGCGACGGCGCGGTACATTCAACTCTCAGTTAAGCAGAATTATACCATGCAAGAAAGTGCTTCTTCTTCACTTTTTGTGCTGATCTAACAGCTCCAAAAAGATAACAATTGCGTTTATAGATATCGAAGCATTTTGAATCACTGCCAACAACGAAATACGAAGTGGCGTCTGTCAAGGTGTAAACAAGTGAGGCCAGTGAGCGTGCGCTGTCGCGCGTATTTGTGGATGCAAACCGCCATTCCACGCTAGGCGCGGCAACCGCAAGGCGCGTAGACGCGAGCTTACGCGCGTCCGCAAGCGTACGTGTAGTCTGGGCTTTACACTCCTCCGTGTACCCGCGCTCTTGCTCGGGGCGGTGCCGCCGCCTACGAGCAGAAAAGAGAAGTACTGCATTATGACACTAACGCGCACCGACAGTGAACGCTTCGGTGGTCTCAGCACTACGACGCCTCGATGCCAGCATTCGAAGGGACGCTGGCATCAAGAAGCACTACCAACGCCACCTAGGTGGCGTTCACCGTACGAACTGTACTTACTTCCAACTTGTTTTTTTTATCTTTTTTGGTAAATTCTCTCTAGCCAATGTGTTACCTATTATCTTGCTGCTATGCTAGGTTTTGCCTGTAGTTTGTTTATCGGACCTTCAACGAGCCTTTGCTATAGGTCCGACAAGTTAGAAGAGTGTGGGTGTAGGCCAGTTGGTGATTCATGATTTGAACATTGCTCCATTGAACGTCCCGCTGGCCGTCTCCGTGAACGCCTCCATTTCAACAAAGCACCATTGAACGTCCCGTGTGTTCATGAATCAAATCATGATTTGATCCATGAACGCACGGCAACCTCTTCGTGTTGTCTCCTTCTTCATCCCGTGTGTTTTGCGGTAACTTCCCAAAGTCATAAGTCTGACAAGTGTTTGTTTTACCTGTGTTTTGTCATATGGAAATAAATAAATACTTCTTCGTCTTAATTATTAGAAAATCATGAGGGAAAAACTTTACAACTTTCAAGGCTGAAGGTTACTACAATTTGACCACTGGATAGAGAGATGCAACAAGTTACTGAATGATTACCGAAGCATTCTATACGGAGATGCACGTTAGCGATAGTAACCGCTTTGCTTACCACTGGAGTTGGTTTTTCATTTCCTTCCTGTTCCATGTCGACATTCTGTGAGTTATGGAAAACATGCAACCACATTCATGTGTCGGATATAAATTTGTATGCATACTCTGCTGAGACAATCATCTTTATGTTAGCTGTTAATATAAAACGCAAAGTGCATTAAGTTTATTCCCATCATATTCATAATCTCAAATGCTTTTTCGTATTGAAGATGTCGATAGCTTTCGTGTACAGTTTTTATACAACTAAGTATAGGAGTGTTTATTTTTCGAGGCTTTCCCGTAGAGAGTGCCTAATGGCGGGTAAAATACATGACTAAAGCAACATTGATAAAATTAATAAACGGTTCTTCATTAACGTGTCTCATCGCCTGGGCGTTGTACTGTTTTCTCAGTTATATTTGACAATGTAAGTTAAAAGCATAAGGAATACTTGGTTTTCTATGTTTATGAGGGATGAATGATGCTTATCATGAAATTTTCAATTGCAGGCTTCCATGCCTGCGTCCTCTGGATATACTGTCTAGAGTATCAAGAAGGGGGACGTTGCCTAATTTGAAACGTGTATTTTTCTGTTTGCGCATGTATAGCTTGTTCGCAAAAATATAGCTTGTTCGGAGCTTGTGGCGTTGGTACTCTACGGTACTTTGTGTTGCTGCTTTGCTATAGTGTTACTGCTTTGATTGAGTCTTAGTACGTTTGTGGAGACGGCTAATGAACATTCGTATTTACGGCTGAGATGTATTTCCCTAGCGGAACCTTACACCATTTCAGCAAGAATGCACTGAAAAATGTAGGAGTAAAACAATTAAATCCCTCAGCAAATATTCTGAGGAATACTGATAATAGCTGTAGCGGATATAACTGTGTATTTGCAACGACATGTTGCGTACTATTGCAAAATGATGTGCCTGGTCTATGCATAAAAACTACATAATAAGCAACCATAGAAAACTATATATTCACTGTGACCATTCTGCAAGCGGTGTATTTGCATTTTCGCATGTATATGAAACGCAACCCAAGTTGTGTTTACCATGGCTTTCTCTAACTGAAGAAGCAATCTATGCGCCAGTTGTACATGCTTATTATTGTTAAAATGTAGTGCTTAGTTCCTCAAAATAATATATTCTGAAGCACGTATCGCTCCGCTTTCCAATGCTTATTTATCCCTCGTGAGTGTCACGCCATATGTTACATGGGAATACGAGACACCCTACATATGTTTTATTTCACCACTGCTTCCATTTCGTACGATCAATGCCTCTGAAGGTTTGACGAAACGCAGAAGTGAAACACGCAGCCTCATAGAAAAAAAAGCCAAGATAAAGATTGTCGGAGCGAGATGGCAAGCATGCTGTGCACCTTATGTTCTTATCTGCGTCCCTGTCGTATAGTCGAAATGGTAACTGTCTGTACTCTGCACATGATGGTGCATGCTTTTTAATATGACCATACTGAACATGTAGAAGATGCGTAAGCTAAAGATGCCCAGCACGACTAGCAACAAAATGTGAAGGAGAATGAACAATACATTGCTTGCAAGTAGGAAACTGAAGTTTGACGCCCAACTTATGTGACGATCAAGTCATATCAGCAAAAGAAGACGTGGGCAGGCTCGGTTAATATCCATCTGATAATTTTTAGCTGTAGCGGTTTTCACTGTACCCGCTTGTCTCCATTTAAAACCTACCAATTTCCTTTCTGACAGAGAACTATTGTCAACACATGCCGATCTTGAAATTGCTGGTCTCTAACCAGTGACTAATCCGTATTCCAAATGAGATAAAGTGTTCAATTGTGTTGTATTAAAGATGACTGTTCTGCGCAGAGTTTTCAAGAGTTCTTGTAATTTTAGACATTATCGTTTTATGCTCAAGAATGAACATTGAGAAACCTGTTTTTGTAATTCGTGACATCCAAAAGGGCCAATACTCATTATTGTCCAATTCGCATGATTTATGATTTTTTCTCCATGTGAACGTAGCGCAGGTGATCTCTTGTCAGATGCCAGCTTTCATTTTTGAGTGCGTTTCCACGTGTACATTTTTTCTGTTCAGTGTGGCTAATGCGTGCGAGAACAACACTGCAAATGGAACTTGTGAATAAATAATTTGCTGTGTGTCTCAACGGCTTATCAAACACGACAGCGATTCAAAATATTTCACAGTGAAACCAATTCATAACACCGCGATTCCACTTTAAATCTTGTAGTGAAATAAATAGTGATAATATCAGTAGTAATAACGAATGCGTTGCAAGTTACTCTGTAGGCGACCCAGACTACCCCACCTCAGTTAAGTATTTCACAAGAGAAATGAAAACGTTCGGCTTAATTGTTTGTCCATACCTCCTCATCTCGATTAGCAGGTTCTCCACCAGCTGTGTCATTTGTCCGCTGTGAAGTGTGAGGAAAATGTGTTCATTCAGTCATACTGTAAGTCCCATCGAAAGTCTCTTGCCATTGTGTTTTATGGTCTTGTGCATCAAAAATTATCAATGACGCTTTGAAGCCTATTGAGAAAGCATTTAGCCCATTGTCCACAACCTCACCGTCTCGCGAAGTGTTTGTTGAAATTTAAATGAAATTCTGACGGCCTAGTTCAGCGGAAGCCCGCTAGGTGGAGGGAAGCAAAACATTTGTAGCAATTGCTACGATTGGCTGGATGTCTCATTTTCGCTTTTAAAACTGAATTCTGCTAAGGAGCGCCAACAGCGAGTCTGCGTCACCGCCGCTGTTTTATCAACAATTCTACGCGTAATAAATGAAGCTTCACAGTTTGTAAATTGAACTCGTAGTCGCCATAACACAAGAGGAGCAGCAGCGGCAAGCCCATCTTCAAGGGCAAGTGAGAAGCCATGGCTGCAATGTGGGAGCCACAGACTCATGCCTGACTGCAATATTTTGTAGTCGGCTTTGAGTGGCCAACACAATTTTCATTCCTACTCCCTAAGTACCGAGGTTTCTGATAGGAAACATGGCTTTTTTGACAAATACGGCTGATTGCCTCCGCATCCTCTACACTCTGACATTGTGTGTTCATTTGTCTAGCCATGTTTCCCTGCACCTAACTTTCCTTAGGACTTAATCCGTGACGTCTGTCAAGTCTCATCTAAAGCTTGAATACTCTTGTATTGCGGTGATATTTATAACATTCTTCAAAAACATAGCTTCAGCTAATTACTCTGTTTCTGACATAGCTGTAAAATCAAAGCCGCGTTCTCCTGGCCACGCCACGGATGCTAGCCGTAACAAAGTTCTCAGTCCAAAAAAATTTAATATTTGAAGAAACTGCTGTGCAGACGAAAGATAACAAAAAGTGTTTTTCTGATTCCTGAACTTACCCCCGGCTTCGGTTTTCCGGGCTTTGCAACGACCGAGTCATTTCGTGGCTGTGAATGACATAGAAATGTTTTTTATGTCATGCTTTCAGGTGTGACTCTTTAAAGTGTTTTTTTTTCTTTGTTCTTAAAATGTAAGAACATTTCTGCTTGTGCCAATGTATTATTGTATGTATTATGCATGTATTGCTGTAATATTGGCTGGGAACTTCAATATTTGAAGGATACGTTTGTTCCAAATGTTGCCCACCGTGAGATGAGCTATTCAACAACCATAGGCAATTTCTGTTGTTTTTCAGGGAATTGTAATCCAAAGCGACAAATGCCGGAGAGCTCCCCATCGACGGATAAACACCTTTGGGCCTTGCAAGGTATTGGGTTGCTATAAATACGCTCGCTTTTTCTCGAGATATTTAAGCGTGAAATGAGCCTTATAAAGAAATCACATAAGCCATGTAATACCGTTCTTGTGCTACTGCGCATTACGATTCCAGCAAAAATGAGAAAAGAAGGTATTCCGCTCGAAAAACAATCATATGCACTCAACTCCACCTGTTGCTGCTTACCGGTACAAATACATCCGGAGCTGGTAGACGCGTCTTTTCGGTCGACTGTGTCTAGAAATAACAAAAAATGCGGCAGAATATGTACGTTGTATTTCTCGTTGTTATATCGCCATGCTTGGGTCACGCGCTAATATGTTGCATCTTTCACGCAACTCCTTTTTTGTGCTTGTGTTGTGTGTGTTTCAGGCTGGAAATGTACGCTACGATATTTACCTATTGTTTCAGCAAGAACCTTGTGTGTTCGTGCATTCATTGCTCTTATAGTAAATGTAAAATCATATAATAATGGTGTTCATTACTTTCAATGTTGACGTTCTCGTCTTTATGTCACAGTATAAAGAGCCTAAAAGGGTAACATACTGCCGAGTCATGGTCCTGAAGAGATGCGAAATTGGCGTTCTTTGCCGCTTTGCTTACCACTGGAGTTGGTTTTTCATTTCCCTCCCTGTCGATGTCGGCCCTCTGTGAGTCATAAAATTACGCAAACATGTGTCATCCTTTACTTTTAAAATTTGGTTTCATACTTTCATGTAATGAGTATGTTGTATATATTATATGCCATTACAAAACACAATCTATACCATATTCACTCAAATAAAAGTGGACGTGACATATAATGGCGATAACACCTCTTTCGTAAGCGTATATATTTTTTTGGATGAGTGTGTTATTCGCCTCTATCCACTATAGAATTGTTGGGTTGAGTAAAGCACATCATAAAAGCAACATTATCGAAAATTTTACATTATATTATTACCGCTTGTTCAGACACGAATGGTTTTTCGTTGCCCCTAAAATGTTCTCGGAATATCCTTTACGAATGTAAACTTCCAGAAGTGCAATACATAGGTGGTTGTGAAAGTTGGTATGTTACGCACAGTTCTTACCATAAATGCTTCTGTGGCTGATTCCATGCTCACGTCATCTGGTAACATCATCTAGAAGGTCAACGAGTGTGACGTGATTGGTAACATGCATACTGTTGTTTGTTGGTGTACATTTGTATATCAAATACCTCGTTCGGAACTTGTGTTTTTGTAGTTTGTGGTACGTTGGCTTGATTTGCACTGTGTCGCTGCTTTACCTTATTCGTATTATCGGTTCGCAGAAACATCTCATGTGGCCTTCTGTATTTTTTTTGTGATGCATTATCTTTAATGGAGCCACTCACATTCCGGCAAGAATGCACTAAGGCATTCATGTTGTAAGGAATAAAACAAGGTTCAACTGCAACTATTCTCGCTTATGCAGACCACCACCGTAGTAGATATAACTTGTCATGACATGTGAACCTATATAAAATATAGTGCTAGGACACACAAAGGTCTCTTCATCAAAATTAAATATCTGGTTCACAATACAAATTTCTGCAAGAAGTTAACTTTCCTGTTCTCCAGCGTTTTAAATTGTCTTGTCTGCACTATAGAATAAAAACCAAGTAGCGTCTATTGTGGCACTCTGTATAAGCACAAGTAATTAACGGGCCTGGTCGACATGCTCATCAGTATTAAAATTGAGTCATTAGCTCGTCAAGCAAATCAAACCTGAAACATTGAGCAATCTGTCCACTAATATATCAGTTATTAAGCAGGGCTTGTTAGCACCGGCATTATTGCTGCATCAGAGAAATTGTTATGTATTGATACGGGGATTACGCTTACGCCAAGGAAAAGCAAGAGTGTGTACATTGCATTTATTGATAATTTTGTAATTTAACTAATGGCTTTTTATCAGCAGCGCTTGTTAGCACACGCTGTACTGGTACATAAGAGGAGTTATATATTGTATCGCGAAGCAGCTTATATTATATATGTTTAGTCACCCTAGAACGTTAACGAAACGTGGAGTAAAAAACTAGAAGGAAAAATTAAGATTGAGGGCGCGAGATAGCAAGCATGTTGTACACATAAAGCGTCGTCTTCGCTTATATATGGACGAATGTGACTGTCAGTAGTGTATAAATTATGATTAGTTAAAATAAGAACAGCTCGAGAGACATGGACAAACGAAGAGACACACCCAGCGCTGTGTGTCTTTCTTCGTTTGTCCCTGTCTCTCGCACTGTTCTCGTTTTAACATGAGTATAACGTGAAGCAGTGCGAAGAAGACGAGTTGTCTTCATCAAGTTGTTGCTATTTTAGAATGAAATACCAACATGCCCAAGTCTTAGTTCTTCGTAGTTATAATTAGAGCTTGTCAAAAACACAGCTCCTTAAGGTAAATACCCCTCAGCAGAGATTTCTGGACTGGCCCGTACCGAAATGGTACTCGGGTGAGGAACGAAAGATTGGTTGCCAGTAAGAAGCTCTGCTCTAAGACCCAATGTGTGCCACGACCATGCAACAAGAAGACGTGCAAGGCCTCGGGTGACATCCGTATGAGAAAGTTTAGGTACTAAAGATTGGCATAATCCAATTGATGTCTGCTATACAGTACCTGCTTGAAAAGAAGCTAATCACGTGGACGCATGCGGCGCAGTGCAAGGACTCGGATGACATCCGTGTGAGAAAGTTGAGGTTCTGGAGATTTACCTAAACCAATGGATGCCTGCTATACAGTAACTGCCTGAAAAGAAGCTAATCTCATGAACGCATGCCACACTTTAAGTCGCTAGTGACTATCCGGCAACCAAACTAAATGTTGTCTTAATATCATCATCAGCAGCAGCCTATATATATGTCCACTGCCAGATGAACGTCTCTCTCTGCCATCTAGCTCCAATCACCCCTGTCCTAATGTCAGAGACCACAAATTAATGCTCTGAAAGAACTTTAAATAACCTATGCTTATATTTGACGGCATCTTTCCACATGGCTATATGGAAAATGTAAATGTGTGATTTGCGTAAATTGAGATTCCTTCTGCGTGCGGAGCGCTCGCGATTTGTTTTTATCAGATACTAGCTCCTTATTATCAGTTCAGTCGCTCGTGCTTGTTTTACAACGAAGCTGCATACCTCTGCCCCCCAATTCAATTGTCGTTTCTATGGACAAAAATAACCTCTTTCGTGGGCCGATCGCGAAGGTAGTGCAAAAGCAGGATAAAATTGAAACAAACAGTGTGAATATACTTCTGAATTACACATACGGTGCATATCACATAGGTCGTTGTGATGAAGAAAAGCATAAAACACGTCTTGTGTCAACATTATGGATGATAAGGCGGTCGTTAGCAACGGGAAGCACAGAATGAGCGATAACAATATCCGCTTGAAACAAAGGGTATGACGTTAATAACCACTTCCAATATACACTAAAGTGCATGCTTGCGGCAGGAAAGCTGTTAACACTAAATTATATATATATAAAGAAGGTCTACCTAGTAAAGCATTGCATTTGTGTTGTAACAGTGCTATGGGAAGGCCCCGTACAGGGAGGACTCCTAAAGAGCAGCGTGCATACGAGGAGCGGCGAAGATAACAAAGACGACAATGTGAAAAACGGCGTCGTGCTGGTGCCACGGATGAACACATGTCCAGGTCGCTCAGCGCAAGTGCCAAGCGCGGAAGGATGATGATGAATGTCGTGAAGCCGAAAACGCGGCCAAGCAACGAAGGTACAATACAATCAATCGTTTCAAGGGTGCAAATTCTAAATTTATCAAGGAATTTCTCGACACTGCATTTTCATTTAGGTGCTCCGTGTGTGATCGACTGAGGTTAAGTGCGTCGCTCTTGTCTCTGCTCCACTATTTATGGGTGCACGAAGTAGCGGCGCAAGTTAGTTGCCGGCCGTTTAAACGTCTTTGACTAATAATTAGGGAAAGTGCATGTGAATGTCGCCATGTGAATAATTTCGAGCCAGGTCGCAACGGATAATCGTACTATAGGTGTCGTTTACAGCATCGCTGTCCAACCACCTTCACAGCGTGGATTGGAGACCTAGTTTTTTTTGTATGTCCAGTGTTTGTGCGCGCCAAAACTACTTGGCTCGCTTAGCTGCACTCTGCGATTTGCGGTGACCTGATATATTCTAAGTTGACAACGGTCATGAAGCAAAACAATTCAAAAGGTAGCACAAGAAAGTCCAGTCCTAATAATGCAGTTCAATTTTCGATGCATTTGGTAAAATAAATACTCATAATCCTAACTACTAAAAGTAAAGACCGCACTCCTTGTTCATTGCCGTGCATAATTCTAGAATAGCCTCTACCGTGGTACAGTATTTTGCAATGAAATCAAAACGCCTGTATGTCGTTCTGCTCTTACCTCCTCGTATCGATTACCAGGTTTTCCGCCCGCTGTGTCATTTTTCGGCTGTGAAATGTCACGAAAAAATGGGTTCAATCAATTGTGCCATTTCTCGTGTCATGATGATTAGATCGTAATCTGTTATGTTTTCGTAAATCAAAATATGCACCAAATTGCCCACGCAGATATTTTGCCAGCGCAGGCTTTTTGAATGAAGACACCCGAATGGTCTGTTGTTGTTTAATGTCTTCTTTTTTTTCCTATCCGTTCGCAATGCTAGCAGTCACTACGCTACTCAGGCAATACTCATAATTTTCTACAACTGATTTTTTATGTGTTGGAGATAGCAATAGCCGTGCCGCTCCTTTTAGTAGTATTAAGACTAGGGCGCCCAAGCGTTGGTGGATACAAACAGCTGACCTTACAAAGGACACAAGTGGCTTCCAATGGAGATTACCTCGTACAACGCTTGGGTGTCCTAATTTGAAACTCTATTTTGTGTGAAGGTTTGCTGTAGCACGTGCACGTATTTTTTATTATCGTTATTGAACGAAAAGTGGTGCACCCAGCATGTGCGACCGAGCGTACACCAGGCTCTCAGAACTCAAGAATGCTGCTTGAGATGACACATTTGCGAGATATTCAGCATGAAGATACAAGCGTACAAATTCAATGTCTGACATGTAGGATTACCTTTCTGAATCCCATCTAATTCTATATGCTTGCGTTCCGTAAAATAGCAATTTTTTATTTACACCTGAGGCAATTTCCCACTGGCTAGCTAGTGCCCAAGAAATGCGATATTCTACTCGTTCTGATCTCAGAATAAATGAAGTGTTGTTATGGTTCTTTGTATTCGCGCAGTCTTAGGATTTGACGACTCCTTGCTATATGTGTCATTTTGTATTAGTGAAGTGCATAAGGATGTGCTCAAAGTTCGTTTGGACTGTGCGGCACCACATAAGTTACTTATAGATCCCGCACTTCGGAATAATCGTCGTCTTACAACCTCTTAATGGCTCATAAGCATCTAGAATTTAGCTCCAAATACCCGGGATGGCACTCATACCTCGTAAAGTAAAGCTTGGAGGTCGCGAAACACCAGAACAAACGCAATCAAATGCCGACACTCTTGGCTATGCGGTAATGGCCATTGCAACTCGCTCCCGATACAGCAACATCACGGAGAGCAAGGCGCATGCTTTTAGTCTATCATCCAAAGTTCAGGGTCGGAGATAGAATCTAAATAATGAATGCTGTGCCTAAGAGTGATATTTTTCTCCAAAATCTGTCAGCCCGTACGAAACCGTTAAGAGGCTGTAGAGCTTCACGATGCCTCTGAGACTATGAAAACGCAATACGCTGTAATTGCTCAAGAACCGAAATCGTTACAACGTTGACTCATTGTTTCTGAAAACATATAATTGCAATCTAAGTTCATGTTTCGACATCACTGAAATTTTCCTGAAACTTTTTTTGTTCCATTGTACATGTATGTCACGCACTTGTATATTCTTTTGCACTAATGCATTGCTGTATTTCAAATGTGATGCTCACAGAACGCTTCGGAG
This sequence comes from Dermacentor silvarum, assembly GCF_013339745.2. NCBI lineage: Eukaryota > Metazoa > Arthropoda > Arachnida > Ixodida > Ixodidae > Dermacentor > Dermacentor silvarum. The sequence continues at coordinate 47,156,771 of NC_051164.1, read as the reverse complement.
CCCATTCTTGAAGCGTTACAGAAGCGAGCCGTAATACAGTCCTAAAACCAGACTATGTACAATTTCAATAAACTCCAAGGACGATCAAAAGCAACGAACAGCCATCCAATAATTTTTGACTCAGTACCAGCTTCGGTCTTCCCGGCTTAGCAAGAGCCCAGTCATTTCGTGGCTGTGAAGTTCTTAGAAAAGTGTGTTTATGTAGTGGATTCTACTCGGGCTCTTGTCAAGTGTTATTTTATTTCACTTTGCGTATAATTTTTCTTCTGGCTTCTCATTACCTTGTCAATAAAGTTCTTTGTCTGTCTGTCTGCTGATCGCTTATGTACGGTATTTGATACCACTTTGCACTGCAGTTCCTGCTTATTTTTGTATCAGGTGGAACCTCTGTAAACGAAAATCGCCTAAACAGAATTGTTGCTTAAATGGAACAGGTCTCATGGTTGGTTGGTTTTGCATGAAGGCAATGCAAAAAAAAGACGATCGTTAAATTGGACCACATTTTTCCATTTGCGGATAAACTAGGTGCCAATATTACGAAAAACAATGCTGAGCGGCCAATCTCACTGCCATCGTGACCGACATTATTATTGGCGTCGTTCTATTTGGACTTCCTCGGCAGTTCTGCGGCTTCTCCCCAAGGCTGGCTGTTGCTTTCCTCTATTGGGGCACTGATTTGCGTGGCTGCATTGCTGTATTGCTGCATCGTGGTTGGCGGAGGTTTCTTTGTGTTCGCAATTTCGGCATGTGGTGAGTTTGCTTGACGTTTCCGAAGGCGGCACAGAAATCCCCACACAATGACCCAAAGCTGGAGACAAATATCAAAGTTATCGATAACTTTGTGTGTGGCTGCTTCACTAAAACGTGATTTCCTTTTAACTAAATGACTCTCTTAAATTCTTGGTGCTTATACTTCTTGCTGCTAGTTCTTGTAAGCGGTTAAATTCACGCAGAAACATTGTAAAGAAAAACCTTCATAGTCAAATCTGACAGACCTACAGAAACATTGTAAAGAAAAAGCTTCCTAGTCCGCATATTACCACCTATTACTACACCTATTATCTGCTGTTGGCAATAAAGTATATGTCCATTTCAAAAGACCATCTTCTGCACCCTTGAGCTCAATCTCAGTAAAAGGAACTCCTAGCAATCGAAACTTAATTTACTGGTCCCTTGAAGTTAAGTTTAACGAGAATCCAGAATTTTCTTTTACGCAAAGTACAATGACTGTCTGAAAATTTAGTAGGTGTAATGTAGGTTTGTTCTTCACTTGCCTAGCAGCAAGAAATATTATTTTCTTCTAAAGAACAACCATAAGCGATTCTGCTTTCTTTCTCGTGGAGTTATTGTTCAATGCGACAAAGAACAAAGTTCCCCATCTATGGAAAAGCAGCAATAAGCCTTCTATGTTTTTTCATGTGCTCTCGCATAACCCCCTAATTTCTCCGGAACTCTTCTAAGCAGCATATTTGCTATATTTCCAAACTTGATTAGCATAATCAAACAAGAGCAAGGTGGCCATGCTCGTTTGCAACTCCACGTAATTTACGTTATAGAGCGACAAAACTTCATCAAAAGTTAGTAGTGTGTTTAAAAACGGATTATATACACTTAACTCGAGCTGTTGCTGCTTACCGGTAGCAAAATATCTGGAGGTGGCCGACGTGTCTTTCCGGTCGATTGTGTCTAGGAGTCACGAAAACACGGAAGAATGTGTTGACTGTATTCTTGTTTACAATATTACTTTGTTTCAGGCGCAATCGCTATCTGTCTTTCACGCAACTCTTTTTGTGCGCCTGTATGTTTTGTCATTCATGTTGCACTTTTAACGCTACGACAATTAACCATGGCTTCTGTGACGGACTTCAGAAATATTTAGGACGTGGTGCTTGACCACTTGCTACGGATAGCACTCAACTTAAGGTCCTTCTTGCTTTTTCACATTCACTCATTATTGAAAAACATGAATGAAAAGGCTTTATTAATTTCAAGACTGACGGTTACTTTAATTTGTCCAAAAATACAGAGGCACGAACAGTTAAAAACGTGAATGAAAAGGCTTTAATAATTTCAAGACTGATGGTTACCTTAATTTGTCCAAAAATACAGAGGCACGAAAAGTTACCGAATCATTGCAGAATCATTCTAAATGCAGGTACGCGTTAGTGTTAGTTTTCGCTTCGCTTACCACTGGCGTTGGTTTTTCATTTCCTTCGTGTTCCATGTCGGCTCTCTGTGAGTTATCAAAAACAGGCAAACACGTTTCTGTGTTGGATATAAACTTGTGTTGCATATTCTGATGAAACTAATTCTTTATCTCAGGTCTTAATGCAGAAGACCCATTATATTTATTCTAATCATGACGATGGTCTCAATAGCATTTTTATATTTAGGACGTTAATAGCTTTGCCGTACAGTTTCTTACAAAATTCTGTAGGGGTGCTTATTGTTCGCGTCTATCCACTACGTAATTCTGTATGCGGGGTAAAAGACATTATGAAAATTAATTTTCGAAAATTTCACTTTACGTAATGAACGTTTCTTTTTAACCTGTATCCTGACGTGGCCGCTGTATTGTTTTCGTAGTGATGTTTAACAGTGCAAGTTAAAAAATATAAAAAATACTTAGTGTTCTATGTTGATGTAGGATGAACGGTGCTTACCATAAAATGTTCTGTTCCGGCCTGTATGCCCGTGTCCTCTGGATTTACTGTCTAAAGTATCAAGAAGTGTTGCATGAATGAAAACGTGTACATGGCTTTTTCCTCGTGTATATTACTGTAAAATATGCCTTGTTCGGGGCTGTGGCGTTTCTGCCTTGTTACTTTGCATTGCAGTCTGCAGTCGCGCTACTTTGATTGACTCTTAATAAACGCCTAATGACCATGCGTATTTACGGCTGTGATGTATTTCCCATGGCAGAACATTGCACATTTTACTAAAAATACATTGAGACGTTGATGACCTAGGGGTAAAGCAAATAAATGTCACAGCAGATTCTGACAAATACTGAATATAGCTGTAGCTAATATAACTGTGCCTATGCAACGACAAGTTGCGTCCTTATGGTGAATAATGTACCTGGTCTATACATAAAAACTGCACGATTAAGAAACCATACAAAACCATATAATAAGTGTAACTATTCTGCGCGCCAATTCATGCTTATTATTTTTAAATGTAGTGCTTATGTCGTCAAGAAAGCCTAATGTGATACATTTAGTGCTCCGCCGTCTAATGCTCATTTCTCCGCCGAGGGCGTTAAATTTAGTTAAATTAAAAGCAATGAACAAAACAAAGCCATATACTGCGATCTCACCACTGCTTCCATTTGATGCGTCCAATGTTCCTAGAAGTTTGAAGAAACGCATAAGTGAAACGCGCGGCGTCATAGAAAAAAAATGCGAGAGAAGGATTCTGGGACCGACATGGCAAGCATGTTGTGCATGTCGTGTACTTATGTCCGTTCCTGTATTATACTAGAACTGCGATTGTCAATACTGTATGCATGCATGGTGGATTCTTTAGGTGAGACCATTCCGTACAAGTCAAATCATGATCTGCAATGGTGAAAGCAGCTCGAGAGCGACGACACACAGAAGAATAAACACACTACAGGCACTGACTAACAAGTGAAGGTTTATTGCAACGGATCAAAATAAAATAAAGATGGGGGGGGACAACTGACACGTAACCAGCAAGCCGTTGTCGCATGGCAAAACAGGCAGGGTGAAAGAGCAGTCGAACTACTGAAACATGCTCAGAAGCACGTGTGCTGATTTTCTATGCACTTTCAAAGTAGCTAATCTCTTTTTAACTGAGCGTTAAGGAAGGGGTGCTTACACAAGCTTGAATTCTTTGGTTAATCGCAGAGGCCTCAGCTATCAGGTGGCCATATGCATTTTTATAGCGTCCTTGGCTGCGCTAAGTAATGCGCTCACCCGGTCCTGCGACCACAAGGTAGCATTAAGATTCAATGAGCAACTGCAAAGCCTGCGAAACGCGGGAAACCCTCACAACTTACTTTGCGGCGTAGCCGAAACGCTGCTCTCTGAGCTCCACCGGAGCTCAGAGCCCACCGAAAACAAGTATCGGAGGAGTGCTATTACGTACTTTCACTGCATTTCGCATGAGAATAAGAAAATTGCCCAAAAATCAGGTGTGGTAGTTGTAATTATTGCCCTAGCAAGCTTGGTCGACTATGTAGGTGCATCAAGGCTTAAGGGCTTAAGAAGTATGTGTGAAGCACAAAGCACACAAGGCCTTCTGTGAATTGTACGGCCAACATCGGCTATGAAGTTTCGCTTTCCTGTAAGAAGACCTACATTGAAAAAAAAAAACGGGCCGTTGTCTAAACCAGTGACTCAGCAAGCTTGCAACAATCATGGACAAAAACAAAGCAGCAAGAATACACTTCACTGCAATGCATATGGGCGCATTCGGGAGTTTCAAAAGTGTCAGATCGTAGGACGCCATAAAAGTGCATATGGCCGCCGGATAGCTGAGGCCCTTTCTAATAACCGAAGAGACGAAACTTGTGTAAGTGCCCCTTCCTTGCCACTCAGTGAAAACCAGGTTAGCTATATTTAAAGTGCATAAGAAATCAGCGCATGTGTTTCTGAGCATGTTTTTAGAGTGATCTCGTTCCCGCCTTCTGTTTTTCCATGCGACAACAACTTGCTCCATGCGACAACAACTTGAAATTTTTAGCCAGCGTCGGTGGTGTGTGTTTCTTCTGCGTTTCGTGGTTCTTGTGTTGTTCTCACCTTTTTAGATCATGCTTAACCAACTAGCCTAGCGCTGTACACTTCTACAAGCAAAAGCTAGGCAGGACAGTCCCCAAATAAATAATTTCGAGTAAGAAACATCGATTTACGATCCAAGGTCTGTGACGATTCACGCAATCGCAGCAAGAAAAGACGTGCGCAGGCTCGGTTAAGGTCGATCTGAAAATGTTTAGGTCCAACTGTTTTCACATGGGCTATCTCTAACGCCGCTGCCATTCGTGTCTAACCTACCCATTTCCTTTCTGGCAGAAAGCCGTCAACACTTGGCGAACTTATAGAAAAAGTGTTAAAATTTGTGGTCCCTGCGCCGAGTCTTTTAGTGTTTTTGTGGTGTTATAGACCGTCGTTTTATGCTCAGAAACTTGCAGAAACTTGTTTTCCTAATTTGTTACAACTTCCAACACGGCATGTTAGATTAGTCATCAATTTCGCATCATTTATGACATTATTTATGCATATGTACGTAGCACAGGTGATCTGTTGCGAATGCCAGATTTTATTTGTACATACAGTGACGCGTGCATTTTTCCCCATTCAAGTGGCTCGTGCGTGCGAGAACTGTACTGCAAATGAAACTTGCTCATTATGTATTATGCGGAAGCATTATAACGCTTCATCAAATATGACAACGATCTCAAAGATTAGGAAATAAAACAAATTCCTAATAACGCCATTCTAATTTTACATTTTTGTTGTAGGACAAAGTGATAACATTGCTATTAATAATGACAACCGCATTGTAAGTTGCTGTGTAGTGGATAAATTGTAGAATATACTGCACTTCAGTGAAGTATTCCTTAAGACATGTGCGAAAGTTCGGGTTAATCATTTGTCCATACCTCCTCATCTCGATTAGCAGGTATTCCATCAGCTGTGTCGTTTGTCCGCTGTGAAGTGTGAAGAAAATGTATTCATTCAATTAGACGGTTAGTCGCATTGTGAAAGTCTTGCTCTGTTTTCTGCTTTCTGGCATAGAAGACAATGCATGTCACTTTGGAGACTTTTACCAAGCATTTCGCACGCTCGCCACAACCTTATCGCCTGGCACTGTGTTTGTTGAAATTAAAACTGAATGGTATGAAATTGATTTCAGCCTGATGAGCGCCGAGAGCGAAAGTCTCTGTCACCTCCACCCTATGCTCAACGATTGTACGCGTCATAAACGAGGCTTGACAATATGCAACACAAATTCAGACTATACAGAACGCTACAGGAGCAGCAGCGGCAAGTCCACCTTCATGGGCAAGGGAGAAACCAATGGTGCTCTTTGGAAGCCGCAGACTCATGCCTGACCCGCAATCTTTTTATAGTCAGCTTAAAGTGGCCCACATAGTTCTCACTCTACTCCCTAGGTACAGAGGCTTGCGATAGGAGGCATGGCTGACAAATATGGCGGCTTGCCTCCACATCTTCTAAACTCTGACGATTAGCATTGTGTATTGAAGCTGATATAAGTAGGCATGTTTCTCTGCACCTAACGATCCTTACAGATTATTCGCGACGTCTATCAAGTGTATCATGTAAAGCAAAAGTACTCCTGCATTGTTGTGCTATTTATAGCATTGCTCAAAGGCTTCAGCTAATTACTCTATTTCTGACATAGTTCGAACACGAAAGCGATGTTCTTTTGGCCGTGCCACGGATGCTAGCCGTAACACTGCGCTCGATCGAAACAATTTAATATTTGAAGAAACTGCTTTGAAGATGAAAGATAACAAAAAGTGTTCTTCTGCCTCATGAACTTACCCCCGGCTTTTGTTCTACTGGCTTTTCAACAAGGGAGCTATTTCGTGACCGTGAATCACATAGAAATATTTTTCTGTGGTGCTTTCGAGTAAAGTGCTTGTAAAGTGCTTTTTGTTAAAATGTGCGCATATTTCTTCTTTTGTCAATGTATTATTGCATGTATTATGCACGTATTATTGTAAAATTGGCCGGGAACTTGAATATTTTAAAGATAGGTTTGTTCTCAATGTTGCCCACCTTTTTTGAAGAGTATGGCGGCTTGCGTCCTCATCTTGGCAACCCTGACCACTTGCATTGTGTATTGAAGGCTATATGCGTAGGCCTGTTTCTGTGCACTTAACGTTCCTGAGGAGATTACCCGTGACGTCTAGCAGAAGTACTCCTGCATTGCTCTGCTATTTATAGCATTGCTCAAAGGCTTCAGCTAATTACTCTATTTCTGACATAGTTCTAACCCGAAAGCGGTGTTCTTTTGGCCGTACCACGGATGCTAGCCCTAGCACAGTGCTCAATCCAAACAATTTAATACTTGAAGAAAATGCTCTGAAGACGAAACATAACAAAAAGTGTTGTTCTGATTTGTGAACTTACCCCCGGCTTCGGTATTCCGGGCTTTGCAGCAAGTGAGTCATTTCGTGGCTGTGAATCACATACAAATACAGTTCATGTCGTGCTCTCGAGTGTGACTCCTGTAAAGTGCTTTTTTGCTCAAATGTGCTTATAGTTTTTCTTGTGCCAATGTATTATTGTATGTATTATGCATGCGTTATTGTAATATTGGCTGGGAACTTCAATATTTGAAAAATACGTCTGTTCTCAATGTTCGTCACCGTGAGATAAGCTATTCAGCAACAGTAGGTACTTCTGTTGTCTTTTTCATGCAATGATAATCTAAGGCGACGAACTGCGCAGAGCTCGGTGACGACGGATCAACAGCTTCAAGCCTTGTAAGGTATATGGGGGATTAAAGTGCTCTCGCTTTTTCCAGAGATATTCTAAGCGTGAAAAGAGCCTTGTGAGGAAATCACATAAGCCATACTGTCGCGCTCTTCTGCTACTGCGCGTTACGATTGCAGCCAAAATTAGCAAGAAAATATGTTCCGCTCGAAATAGAACCACATTCTCTTAACACCAGCTGTTGCTGCTTACCGGTACAAATACATCCGGAGCTGGTAGACGCGTCTTTTCGGTCGACTGTGTCTAGAAGTCACAAAATATGGCAGAATATGTATGTAGATTATGCAGAATATGTATTTTTCGTTGTAATAACAGCATGCTTGTGTCACGCGCATTTGAATTGCATCTTTCACGCAACTCCTTTTTCTTGCGCATGTATGATTTGTACTTGTTGCAAATGTACGCTACGATAGTTGACTATTGTTTCATCAAAAATCATGTTTCTTTCAGCGCGAAGCCTTCAATTTTTTAGTAAGATAAACTCAACTTTTCATTCGTTCTTTTGGAGCTCTTTTAGAAAAAATAACAACGTGAAAGAAAGTTCATTGCTTTCAAAACTGACGTTCACATTGGTATGTCGCAGTATAAAGTGCGTAAAAGGGTGACATATTGCCGAGTCATGGTATCAAGAGATGCGAAATTGGCGTTCTTTGCCGCTTTGCTTACCACTGGCGTTGGTTTTTCATTTCCCTCCCTGTCCATGTCGGCTCTCTGTGAGTTATAAAATTACGCAAGCATGTGTCTTATCTTTTACTTTTAAAATTTTGTTTCATGCTTTCATGCAATAAATATACTTTATTTGTTATATGCCATTGCGAAAACAAAATCTATGCTATATTTTCTGAATTAAAATGCACGTGATATATAATGGCAACAACAGCTCTTTCGTAAAGCATCTAATATTTTTTGGATGAGTGTTTGTAATTCGCCTCTATCCACTGAGAACTTGGTGGGGAGAGTCAAGCACATCATAAAAGCAACATTGTCGAAAATTTTGCATTATATATTTACCGCTTGTTCAGAAACGCATGGTTTTTCGTTGCCCCTAAAATGTCCTCGGAATATCTATGACGAATGTAAGCTTCCGGAAGTGCAATACATAGGTGGTTGTGAAAGTTGGTATGTTACGCACGGTGCTTACCATAAATGCTTCAGTGGCTGCTTCCATGTTCACGTCATCTGGTAACATTATCTAGAAGGTCAACGAGTGTGGCGCGATTGGTAACATGCATACTGTTGTTTGTTGAAGTACATTTGTGTATGAAATACCTCGTTCGGAGCTTGTGTTTTTTTTTGTAGATTATGGTACGTTGGCTTGATTTGCACTGTATCGCTGCTTTACCTTATTTGTATTACCTGTTCGTGGAGACATGTCATATAACCTTTAGAATTTCTTTCTGTGGTGCATTATGTTTGAGGAGCGACTCAAATTTCGACAAGAATGCACTAAGACATTCATGTTGTAAGGAATAAAACAACAAGTTTCCACTGCAATCATTCTCGCCTATGCTGACTAGCACCGTAGGGGATACATATTTGTGCCAAGACGTGTTGTGAACCTTTATAAAATATTTTGCTAGGTAATACAAAAGTCACTTCATCATAACTAAGTATTTAGTTGACATTACAACTTTGTAATGTATGGTCATTTTATTTTATGTCTTGTCTGCACTATAGAACAAAATTCTAGGCGCGTCTCTCGCGGCTCTCAGTATAATCAGAAACAATCTATACGGCAGGTCAACAGACTCGTCATTCATGAGGTCGTCAAGGAAATCAAACCTGAAGCCATCGATCACTCTGCCTAGTAATACCTTCTTATCACCAGGGTGTGGTAGCACACTGATTACTGTTGCGTAAGAGAAATTGTTATATATGTCGTCTGATCACGACTTATATTTTGTAGGATCAATCACCCTAGAAGCTTAAAGAAACATGAAGTAAAAACTAGGCCTTACAAAGGAAAAAGCAAGAAGATCGAGGGCGCGAAATAACAAGTGCGTTGAGCACGTGAAGCGTGGCCTTCGCTTTCATACTGATGAATGCGATTGTCAGTAGTGTGTACATTATGGTTAGTGCTTGTATAAAAGACAGTTCCCAAAAAAGTAAAAGATATGTCAGCTAAAGATGGCTAGATAGACTCGTAATAAGATGGTGGTCTATTGAAGCACAAAGAAACATTTGTTGCGAGTAAGAAGCGCCTCTCTAATACCCAATCAATATCACGACCATGCTATAGCTCTGAAAGAAAAGGAGGAAGGACTCTGATGACATCCGCGTCATAAAGTTCATTTACTGGACGTTGGCATCAATCAATTTATTCCTGCTACACTGTTCCTGACTAAAAAGCTAATCTCGTGAACTCATGGCACACTTCAAGTGGTTGGTGACTATCCAGCAAACAATCCTCAATGCTGCCTCCATGTCCACGGAGTGAGTTTTGAAGAGTTCTTGTAATGTCAGGGTTTACTGCTTTATGCTCAAACATGAGCTTTCAATAGCCTGTACTAATAATTAAAGGCAACTTTCCACATGGCTATATAGAATAATTAAATGTTTCATTCGCGTACTTCGAAGTTCTTTCTGCGCACAGAGCGCTCGCGATTTATTTTTGTGAGATCACACCTCCTCATTATCCCTTCAGTCACTCGTACGTCCTTTTCTTTTTGCTGTTCTTATATGTTTTTTTTGTATTTCTGGTGTTCGTGCGCGCGCAAAACACGTGGAACGCTTAGCTGAATTCCGCATTTTCCGGTCATCTGATGTCTTCAAATATTTATTAAAGGCAAGTCTTTATAACGCCGTTCAAGTTTCGGTTCCAGTTGGTGCAATAAATACTGATAATGTCACTACTAATAGGAATCACCACAGTCCATGTTCATTGCAGGGGCTAATTGCAGAACAGCTCCCACCGTGGTATAGTACACTATAAAGAAATCAATACGTTTGCATATTTTTCTGTCCTTACCTCCTCGTATCGATTACCAGGTTTTCCAGCAGCTGTGTCATTTTTGCGCTGTGAAACGTGATGAAAAATGGGTTAAATGGATCATGCACTTACTCGCGTTGTGATCATTGTACCGTAATGTGTTATGTTGCCGTGCATCAAATTGTGCATACATTTTCCCACGTCTGTTTAAATAGTGCTTCGAAACTTTAAGACTTCATGAATGAAACTGTCCAAATGTCCTGCTGCTGTTTATTGCCTTTTTTTCTTGCCTATCTGTTCGCAGTGTCTAGGTGCAGCGGAACCTAAACAATATTCCTGATTTTCTCAACTTTTCGGGAACATTTTTGAGTGTTGTTATAACGGTAGCAACGTAGCTGTTATTTCGAAGTATATACATTAGCGTGTCCAAGCGCTGGTGGACTCAAACAGGCAGAGCACGCAAATGGCTTACAATTTAGATTACGTCGTCGAGCACTTGGGTGCCCTAATCTAAAACTGTCTATGTCGTATGAAGGTTTGCGAGAATGCATGCACGTATTTGCCGTGTCGTCTCTAGACGAGAAGTGGTGTATTCAGCATGGCCGACCGAGTGTTACACTAGGCTCTCAGAACTCAATAATACTGTTTTCAACAACACGTTCGTGAAATATTCGATATCAGAACTGGTTTTGGCACGTAAAACCTCAGAAAGAAGAAGATATCAATACACAAACGTACAAAGTATCACCTATAGGATTACCTTTAAAAAGTCCCTCTAACTGTATAAGTTTAGGCTGCATAAATTAGCCATAGAAGGTTATTTAATGGTGATGCAATTTGCCACTCGCTCGCTAGGGCTTAGAAAATCACATATTCTACTGATTCTGATCTGAGATTAATCGAATGGTTCCTATGGTTCATTGTCATATCTTAGTCTTCGGACTTGAATTCTCGCTGTATATGTCATTTTGTGTTTGTGAAGTGCATGAAAATGTGTTTGACATTCGTTTGGACTCTGCGGCCCCTCATAAGTTACTCATAGATCCGGCGCTTCAGGATTATCATCGTCTTACAACCTCATAACAGCTGATCAGTACCAAGGACACAGCTCCAAATTAATCTGCTGACACTGATTCGTCGAAAAGTGAATCTTCGCGATCGCGAAACACCAGAGAAAACGCAATCAAACCCCCGACACTCTTCGCTGTGCGGTAATACACATTGCAACTTGCTACCACCTCGCTCCCGATGCTGCAACATCACGGAGAGTAAGGCTCATATATTTTTCCAATGCCGAAAGTTAATAGTACCGGATAGAATCTAGATAACAATGAATCCGGTGCTTAAGGTTTCCAATACAAATTTAGCTCCGACATCTGTCAACCCATACACAACAGTTGAAAGCTGCAGAACGTCACGATGCTTCTGAGCACTGTGGAAACGCGAGACGCTGTAATTGCCAATGAACTGATAGCGTTGGAATGTCGACTCATTATTTCTCAAAATGTTTATTGGCTGGTGAAGTTCTTGTTTGGTCATCGTTTAATTTTGCTGCAATGATTTTGTTCTTTTCTTTTCCTAAACTGTACATGTAGGTCATGTATTGGTATAATCCTTTGCTCGACTGTAGTGCTGTGTCTCAAATGTGATGTTCAGTGAACAGTTCAAAGCCCATTCTTGAAGCGTTTTGCCAACTGACCTTGCAATCAGTTTTGTTTCAATAATGATGTAGAAAGTATCATTCAGTTAAACTAAAATGAATGAATTCTAAAGAAATTTAAGAGTGAGTCTCTCCGTCCCTAGCACCGTATGGTCAGCGATTCGATACGGAATAACGCAGGCTCATTGAGTTTTGCAACCAGCGCTGCAACTCGATCTACTACTACGGTATCATGAACAGCAGGGCCGTATTCGGGGTCAAGCCAGAAGCCATGGCTTCGCTATTGCACCCACACACTCATGCCTGACACGCAATAATTCCGTGTGCAGCTTCACATAGTGCGGATAACTATCCTTCTACCGCCTCATTACTAATGATCTAGACAAGAAACGCGCATATTTTGACTCACTTCGCTTGACTGCGTTCGCATTTTTCAACGCTGACGCTTTGGGTGTGTGTATTGAAGCCTTTATACGTATGCTAATCTCTCTGCAAATAAACTAACGTAGGAGACTACCCGTGACGTCGATAAAGTGTCCGATAAAACACACGAATGTTCCTTTACAGATGCGCTTTTTATGACAGTGCTCTACAATAGAGCTCTATTTCTATCATACCGCTAAGAAGTAAGCTTTGTTCTTCTGGCCACGTCACCGAGGCGAGCCGAAACACAATGCTCAAACCAGACAGTGTAGTATTTCAATCAACTGCAAAGACGATGAAAAACAATGACAAGCCTCCCAGTAGTTGAACACGTAAATTAGCGCAAAAAAGACACAGACGTAAGAACGGGCGACAACGACAAGCGTCTCCCTTTCTTGTGTCTGTGTTGTGTTTGCGCTTATTTACTTGGTGAGTTGTGGAAAACCAACTAGCCCAGCAATTAAAGCTTCTAGAAGCCTTCCATTAATTTTTAAACTTACCCCCGGCTTCGGTATTCCAGGTTTAGCAACAGCTGAGTCATTTCGTGGCTGTGAAGTGCATTGAAAACTGTGTTTAGGTATTTGATTATATTCTGGCTCTGGTGAAGTGCTTTTTCATTTCAATTTACGTATACATTTTCTTCTGCTGATCCCTTGTGTAGGGTGTTTGATACCACTTTACACTGCAGTTTCTGTTTATTTTTCATATAAGGTAGAATCTCTGTAAACGAAAATCGCTTAGACAATGACTGCTTGAACGGAACAGCAGCCTTATGGTTGTTTGGTGTTGCATGAAGGCGATGCAAAAAAAAAGGACGATCGTTAAACTGGACTTCATTTTTCCATTTGCGGATAAACGAGCTGCAAATATTACGCAAAACAATACCGAGCAGCCAATTTCAGTGCTATCGTGGCAGATATTGTTATTTGTGTCGTTCGATTTGGGACTTTCTCGGCAGTTCTCCACGTTCCCCCCAATGCGGCTTTTGCTAGCTTCTATTGATGCCGTGATCAGTGTGGTTCTACCGTGGTCGTCGCTTGCGGTGGGTTCCTTGTGGGACTACTAATAAACAGAAAATAATTTCCTGCTCTCTTGAAGTTGAGTTTCACTATAGTCCAGTATATTCTTCTTTTACGCAAAGTACAATGACTGTCTCAAAATTGTGTGGAGGTAAGGCAGCGTTGCTAAGGGCAAGGAAAATTATCGTCTAAAGAACAACCATAAGCGGTTCTGTTTTCTTTATCATGTAGTTATTATTGAACAATGCGACTAACAGACGAAAAATCTCTGTCGATGGAAAAACAGCCGTAAGCCTGATATGTTTCTCATGTTCTCCCAGATACTCTATTTTCCCGGGAATGTACTTAGCAGCACATTTGCTTAAATTCTAAACTTCACTAGCGTAATATAACAACATCTAGGTAGTCATATTTGTGTACTTTACGTCATAGCGCCACAAAATTTCGTCAAAAGTTAGTACAGTGTTTCAAAACGAATCATATGCACTTAACTCGAACTGTTGCTGCTTACCGGTACCAATACGTCTGGAGGTGGCTGATGCGTCTTTCCGGTCGATTGTGTCTAGGGGTCACAAAAATATGGAAGAATGTGCAGGCTGCATTCTTGTTTATAATATTACTATGTTTGTTTCACGCTCAATTGCAGTCTTTCTTTCACGCAACATTTTTGTGCGCCTGTATGGTTTGTGATTCACGTTGTAGTAATGACGCTACGACATTTACCCATGGTTCTAGCGACGCACATCAGAAATGCTTAGGACGAGAAGCCTTTCATTTTACTAGAGATCACATTCAGCATTACGCCCTTCTTGCTCTCTCGTGCTTATTTATTATTATAAAACGTGAAAAGAAAGGCTTTAATACTTTCAAAACTGAGGGTTGCTGTAAGTTGTCCAAGAATACAGAGACGCAACAAGTTACCGAATTATTACTCAATCATTCTATATGGAAATACGCGTTAGTGTTAGTTGTCACTTTGCTTACCACTGGCGTCGGTTTTGCATTTCCTTCGTGTTCCATGTCGGCTCTCTGTGAGTTATCAAAAATAGGCAAACACGTTTATGTGTTGTATATATATAATCTTGCGTACCATATTCTATAGAGACTAATATGTCAATGTTAGGTGTTCATATAAAACAAAAGGCCTGTTATGTTTGTTCAAATCATAATGATGGTCTGCATGGCTTTATTGTAGTGGTCATGTCGATAGCTTTGTCGTACACATTTAATATAATTTTGTACGGGTTCTTTTTTTTGTGTCTATCCACTACACAATTCTATATGATGGGTGAAAACATTAGGGTAACTTTTCATTAACTATATTAGCAACGCTTCCTTTTTGACGTGTGTTCTGCCGTGGCGGCAATATAGTCCTCACATTTATCTTTAACAACGTAAATTGATAAAAATATAATTAAAACTTGGTACTCTGTTTATGTGGGGTGAAGGATGCTTACCATAAAATCTGTTCCGGCATCCGAGCCCTCTTCCTCTGGATATACTGTCTAGAGTATAAAGAAGTGTGGTATAATGGGAAAAGTGTATTCTGCTATTTATTGATGTGTATTTGTTTAACGTTTTTCTGGGCTTGTGGTGTTTCTACTGCTTCTGCTTTAATTGTTTCTTAATTCCTCCTTGTTGAAACGCCTAATGACCATGCCTATTGACGACTGGGATGTATTTTCTGTAGCGTAACCTTGAACATTTCACCAAAAATACACTGAGGCATTGATTAGTAGGAGTAAAACAAAGAAGCGCCAGAGCAAATATTCTAATATTCTGAATTATACTGACAATAACTGTAGCGGATATAACTGTGGATGTGATACATGTTGGGTGCTTATGTAAAATAAGGTGCCTCATCTATACATAATAAAACTAATAATGAACCATACAAAACCATATAATAAGTGCTATGTTTCTGCAATCGCTATATTACTTTTCTGCCTTGTCTATGGAGCCAAATCCAAGGTCTGCTTATCATGGCTTTCACTATCTGTATAAGCAATGCATGCGCCAGTTGTACACGCTTACTATTTTTGAAGCCTACTGCTTAGGTCGTCAGGAAAATTTAGTATTCCGCTTTATACGGCTCATTTGTCCGCCGAGGGGGGTACACCTATTGTCCCAATTAATAAGAGAAAGCCACAAACGGTTATCTCACCACTGCTTCCATTTGATACGGCCAACGCCCCTGGAAGTTTGAAGAAATTCAGAAGCGACACATGTGGCCTCATAAAAATCAAAGATAAAGATTGCGGGCGGGAGATGGCGAGCGTGTTGTGCACGTGATTTGGTTAGGAGCGTCCCCATCATATAGCAGAAGTGTGATTGTCAATACTGTATAAATCATGCCCAATGGTTTTAGGTAAGGCCATTCCTAACAAGTAAAAGTAAAAGAACAAGGTATTTTCAAGTGAGAAACACCGATTTGAGACCCAAAATATGGTATGCCATAGCAGGAAAAAACATGCGCAGACTCGGTAAATATTCTTCCGATAATGTTCAGGCCCAGTATTTTTCACATTAACCATCTCCACCTGCTTCCTTCTATTTTCGACCTATACATTTCATTAATTTCTCAAAGTTATTGTCAACGCATGCAGAACTTATAATTGCTGGTACCAAACCAGCAAATTATTCGTATACTAAATGAGATAAAGCGTTCAATTATTTTCTCTCAATGATGAGTGTCTGCGCTGACTCTTTAAGTGTTTTTTAATGTAGGTGACCATAGTTTTACGCTAAAGAAATTGAATAAACTTGTTATCCTAATCAGTTAAATCTTCCAGCACGGCAAATTAGATTCATTATTGGCCATATTGCGTCATTTATGAGATTCTTTATGCATATGTATGCAGCGTAGGTGATCTCTTGTTGACAGATTCGAACTTTTATTTGTGAATGCGGTTCCATGTGTGCGTTTTCCATTATCAGTGAGCTTCGTGAGTGCGAGAAGTGCACTGCAAATTAAACTTGTAATTACTTCATATGATCAACCATCTTAATACTTCATTAAACACGACCACCATCTCAAAGATTGCCCAATATAACGAATTCTTAATAATGCCATTCTACTTTTGAGTGCGTTAGTGCAGTAAAAAGGGATAAAACATCACTAATAATAATAACCTGCTTGCAAGATCCTTTATAATGAATAAATTATTCATTTCAGTGCACCTCGGGGGGTAATTCACAAGGGAAATGAAAAACTTAGGCTGAATTCTGTTTCCATACCTCCTCATCTCCATTTGGTGGTATTCCACCAGCTGCGTCGTTTGTGAGCTGTGAAGTGTGAGGAAAATGTGTGCATTCAGTTATACCGTTAGTCGTATTGTGACTGTCTTGTTCTGTTTTCTGTTTTTCTTGCATCGAAAATGATGCATGGCGCTTTGAAGCCTGTTTAATAAGCATTTAGCCCACTGCCCACAACTTTTTCGCCTCGCGATACGTTTTTGAAATTAAAACTGAACGATATATTCAACAGAATTTAGCCTGGGAAGTGCCGAGAGCGAAAGTCGCGTACGCCCTATGGTCAATCACTGGACTCTTTGTAAGAGAGGCTTCACAGTTTGCAACCTTGCAGGGATGGCAGGTTAGAGGAATTCAAAATCTACATAATGATACAGACCCTGCAGCAGCAAACCCGGCTTCAGGGCAAATGAAAGACAACTGGTGCGCGGTTGAAGCCCCAGACTCATGCCTAACCGCAATCGTTTGTAGTTAGCTTCAACTTGGCAAGATAATTTTTTTCCAAGTATAATTATTCGGTTGACAATGCAATCAAATATGAATCATTTAGCAATCTGCCCAGTAATATATCAATTATTCGGCAGGGCTGTTGTTAGCACAGGCGGTATTGCTGCATAAGAAAAAAATGTTAAGTATTCATACGGGGATTACGCTTACGTAATATACAAGAGTGTGTAGATTGTATTTATTGATAATTTTGTAATTTAACGATTGCTTTGTTTACTCGGAAAGGCTCACTTTAATTCAATTACTTTTTTGTGGTAACCAAAACATGTATCTAGTTACTTATGGGTGAGACACGCTGTAACAGGCGTCGCAGCTTTGAGAACCCGAATAAAGCGGGAACAGCAGTAGAACGCCCGACGTAGTGCCACGCAGCAGCCTCCTGAATATTCAGGCAGCTGGCAAACTGTGTAGTTCAGTATTTTGTTTCCTCATCTTAACGCTCCACCAGGTGTTGGCGGCTGAATGAAAGCGGTGCTTGTAGGTCTCGATTAGTGACATTTCATTGGCCCAACCAGTTGCTTTTCTCCTAGTAATGGCACCGATGAAGCGCTGTGCCTCATGTGCATGGTGTTTCACGTATTTTGAGCCAAATTTCAAAAATATGCCAATCCCGCGAAGCTGGACCGAACCCAGGTAATGTTGTTTGCCGTCTCTTGGAGATACTCTGATGATTTTGCACCTTCCGCCTAACTAAATAATCTGTCCTACTTTATTAATTAACTTCCAATTATTATAACTAGATGGAGACTGTCAATAAGAAAATTGTTGTGCAACGTGAAAAACTCCCGACACAGCTTTCGGTTGCTCAATACAAACTACATAAAAGTGTTTTTCTGAGCGTGAGAGAAGCCCGCGAATGCACGCAAAATTGTCGCGCGACTGGCCGCTCGGGGCATTTAAATAAGACTAAATCTAATGAAGACACTAAATGAAGATCCTATTTAAGACTAGACGTAAATAAGGCTAATTATCTAATTAAGCGAAATGCAAAAAATAATCACAGCAACTCTCAGCGACGGCAAATAACATTATCTTGGTTCGGTCCAGCTACGGGGCATTTGCATATTTTTTTATTATTTTTTTGCCCAAGTTCCCTGAAACACCCTGTATAATCGCAACATTTGCTGGAAGCCTGTTCCAGTCTGGTGCTGAGCTTATAAAAACGAATAGCCATAACAGTCTTTGGAGAACTGTTCATCTGCTACATGTTTTTTTTTTTTTCGTGTAACCCGTGATGTTGTTTCGTTTGTGTATCGGCGTTCTTTTTTTTCTCTCTGTGTGTGTGTGTGTGCGCGCGTTTCTGCTTACCTCGTCATTCCGATTGGAAGGTTTCCCATCAGCAGTGTCATTTTTTCGCTGTGAAGAGCGACGAAAAATAGGGTAAATTGGTTTTGTCATCGCATTTATGCTGCCATGTGTTATTGCTCAGCTATCACAAGTGTGCGTAATTTTTTTCCAGTTAAGTCACATAATCTTTCATCGTGTTTTGTTTCATTGTTGAATAAATTGAAGCATCAAAATTTTACGGGAAACGGTGTAATGTCCTTCTGCCTTGAGATTTCTGATCGTGTCTTTCCTCCCGCGCTGAAGAATTTCTTGAAAACTTCAAAGTTACAAAATATCAGCTCTTGTGGGACCAAACTCATACGGCTATCTATCTGTTCGTGACTTGAATTTCAAACTGCGCAATGCCTGAGCTGGCTATGCACACTCAAGGAGGAAGTCTGATTGATTAGTGATACTCAGACAAGTCCTAATATTTTTAGTAATGCTCTTGGGGAACATGTTCATACACACGATAATGGCTATAAATGTAGCGGTGCGTATTCACAATTGCACATTTTTGCGTGTACGTCATTGCAGAGGACTCTCGTTATCAGGATATATGGCCGGTGCTCCACGTGAAGAATATCACGTCCAGTGCAGTAATAGATTCCTGAGATACCGAACCTCAAAACACAAGCGTACTACGCGAGTGTACCAAATCTGCACTCTATTTTTACCTTTTCATTCGTTTTATTTTAAGCTTATGTTGCACTCAGTAATCATAGCCACACAATCTCAACATCAGTGTAATTTTCAGCCGCTCAATACTGCTGAAGCCTTTACCTAATCCCCTGCCGTAGTCTCATAGAAAAACGTTTCCACGAACGTTTACACTTGCCCGCGGCTTAATATTTCCACCACCACCATCAAACTTCAGATATGAAATTTACCGAAAATTATGTTTATGAAGTGGCCTTTATTGCGGCTGAAGTGAAACACTTCCTGCTCCAATTGAAAGTATTTTGTTGTGTCGTGCATATATTTTATTTTTTCTAATATGCACTTATGTCATGCGTTTTTCTCGATACCGTGTGTCGTGCAATTTTTGTCCTTATGGAGTACCAACTCAACCAGTATTTCAGTGCTCATAAATCACATTTAGTCGCTCATATGCTTCGTTGTGCGCCCTTGTCTCACCGACACTTTCGAAGCATCAAATTTGCCGAGTTGCAAGAACAATCGGCCTATTACACCCTAAACCAGGGACGCACGTTCAAATCTGGTACCAGATGTTTACATTTTAGCCGAAGAAGATACATCAACACTTGGTATTCCCGCTTTTGGAGGAGTAATATTCGCATAACTGGAATTGCTGCTGCTTACCGGCACAGGTATACCCGGAGCTGGCGCAAGCGTTTTTCCGGTTGATTGGGTCTATGGTGCACAAAAATGGGTAAGAAATGT
The DNA here is from genome assembly GCF_013339745.2 of Dermacentor silvarum. Lineage (NCBI taxonomy): Eukaryota > Metazoa > Arthropoda > Arachnida > Ixodida > Ixodidae > Dermacentor > Dermacentor silvarum. Next base: position 47,136,761 of record NC_051164.1, on the reverse strand, counting down.
GCGCTGTTCTTTTATGAGTCTGACAAAAACGTTTCTGCCACGCGAAGTCCTATAGAAATGTGAGAGTTATTATTGTGTCTATCATAATGGACATGTCTGCAGCGTGATCATGCGGCCTTCTTTCGCAAAAAATGAACCAGCTTATGAGTCAATCTATTACATAATTGTTAAAGGCTTCCCAATATTACATTTTCACTGCACAAAAAGTTTCAAATTATTCACACATTTCCCACCTTTTAATTTATTGATATGATGATATTAAGAGAAGCCTATTACTCTGAAGTGTACACTTTTTTTGCGCTTAAGGATATACAGACAGAGAAAGTAATAGCTAAAAATTATATAGTTATTGTCATCATGGAGTTAAAAGGTACAAAACAGGTGTCTGTTGCGCTTTAGCTTACCACTGGCGTGGGTTTTTCATTTCCCTCATTGTCATTGTCGGCTCTCTGTGGAATACAAAAAACAACCATGTTCGTGTTCCTTCTTCTGGTCAGAATCTTGTGTTCAGCATCTCCCGAAATAAGAATATCATATATACAAAGTGCTGCTTGCAATATTATGCTATACCTATATTTGTAGTATACTCCCTTGGACGTCGATAGTAACAGGGCACAGCTACTGACAGAGAAGTCGAAGTCCAAGGTTAGTCCATTGCAGCCCACGACAGAACTCATCAAAATCACTGCACAAACTGGCAGCGCCGCGACGCGCGGCGCTATATATAGACCGGCCACCGGCGCGGTCTGTCTCTGTGACCACGTGATTTGTTCGACCATCGGAGCCACTCCTCTCTTATTGGCGGAAGCGCACGTGGCGTCGCGTGCACTTCCACCAATGGAAGCATCGCCTGGCGCGTTGTCTGTCTCTGTGACCACGTGACTTATTGTAACATCTCCGGCCACGCCGAAGTGTTTTCCGCTTCATGAGCCATATAATGCTTTTTTGCATGAATAACAATCCACCTTACCAGTAGTGGAGAGGATACTCCAAAAGGTGCACCTGCTTCGAAAAAATCAGCGAAGCAGTTGACATCGCTCAACCCTAAGAAAAGGTTGGCTTCAGGAAGGGGAATTCTACAATCAAACAATCAGGTAATCGAGAAATCGACTTAATTTAACCAACCTCTCTATGGAATTTTCCTAATTACCGAAAATGTATTTGATTCAGTACAGACACTAGCAGTTATGGAGGCATTGCATACTCAAGGAATAGAGAAAACACTCCTGAATATCAAGTGTTTCTAAATACTTTACAGCTGCCTTATTTGTCCACAAGAAAGGCGGAAAAGTACTGATCAAGAAAGCGTACAGAACAGTAGACACCATCTCTTACGTGCTGATAACTTCATGTTTTGTATTCAAGCCCATAAAACATTACAGAAATGCAGCAATTAAACACTCGGCCTATATTAGGCTAATAAGATTGTAGAGGAGCCTAGGAGCAAACTGGGAAGCATGTTGTTCGGAATCTGAATTGCGTCGTTTTTCTTTCTGTAAATGTGTGCGTGTCGTTTAAAGGAAGGATTGACTTAGAAGGAATGGAAGTGAGAATCGACGGCGAGCACTAGGGTTTACATGTGACATTGTCATGTTCACCGACGCTGGGGATGGCTTGCAACAAATGAGACAGTATTCTAGCGGGAAAGGTGTAAGATTAATGCTTGAAAATATTATGCGCAAGAAGAAGGTAACGTTCATTAACGTGGCAAGACAACGATAATTAGTGATTGGTAGTCAGCCTCTCTAATCAGTGCAAGAGTATGCTTTATCTAAGCCAATTACTCCCATGTGATCCTGTCCATGAGAAAGGAATTTGCACTAAATAACAATGGATTGCAGCGGATACGGCAGGCATTACCATATTATCACCGGTACCTTACAGATATCCTTGAAAAAAAATGTAAGCTATCATTGCATTCTACTTGGACTAGCACAAAAAGAGACAAAAAATTGAGCCTAATTAACAAACTTGAGAAGAACGTGAGCGCTGTACAACGAACAATGGGAATAAAATATGAGACTTTATGTTTGTGGACAAGAATACAGTGGTGTCGATTAGAGAGCAAACGGTAGTAAACAACATTCTATTAGATGCTGCAAGGGTGAAGTAGAACTGTGCATGTAATGCGCAGGGCACGTACCCGCTTATCTAATACAGTCATAGGATGGGTGCCAAGAGAAGGGAAGCGCATTCGAGAATGGCTGAGACATACGGGGCGTGGTGAAATGGGGAACTTTCCAGGCATTCGTGGGGTCAGTGGGCGCAATACAGGGGGGGGGGGGGGGGGGGGAATTACACATCGCTAGATGAGGCCTTCGTCTCGCAGTGTACATGAATAATCTGGTGATGATAATGATGATAATTAGAACGTCATCATATAGATACGCCTTTCGATGATCGCGATGACGCACTTGTACAATATTCATTTAAACTTCACTCCAGTGTTTCTTTTTTTTACTGTATCCATGAGATGGCTGGGCATCAATCAATGCTGTCTATTTCGAAACAGTTTCACAACATTTTGACTATATATTGCTCACCAAGAATCCAAAACAAATGTCCTGCTTAAGTTCTTCTACATTCTTTACAGTAATCACTGAGACGTGTATTTAAAAAAAATGAAAACCCTCCCCTGCCGAGAGCATTGTTGGACGCGAAGGTTGTCCAACCCTAGGGGAGGGGTGCTTAATTTTTTTTAGCATTTGATACGTTCACGGGCCTGCGGCCGCTGACGTTTCTTCAACTCAACCTGCTCTTCGGCAGAAAGAACCAAACGCGGCGTCCCCATCTGACTGCCGGGCCTGAACAAACGTGTGAATTTTTTTTCTATCGGCGCATATAGTATGTATAGTATTAGTTTAACTAGTAGTATTGTTTATAGGTTTGACATATTTTTGTGACATTTCGTAGCTTTTTAAAATTATTCCTAAAATGAAAAAACGATGAAGGGCCCACTAACAATGCAGCGCCAATAGCCTCATTTGTTGTTGCAATGGGTAATACGAACAGTTCTCAAACCTAACAATTATTCTGGCTCAGTATTCAGCCCTATATTTAGCATGATTGGTTAGTTTCACACAGTGGGCCTATGCATAAAACATGCATAGGTAGAAAAAAATGATAATTTAGAACTCTGTGTACCAACATAACCACAAAAGCAGTAAGAGATTCGAGTTTTTTTGCTATCACTGTAAACTTTAATTGCGAAATCTCGGCTTCTAAGAGTAAACTTGAAGTTGTGTGCATTATATCATTCTGCTCATAAGTGATGTGAGAGGTACTTATATGTATTTTCTCATCATTTTTCAGACAAAAGAATAATGGGATTCAAAAATTGCATGTGAAATAGCTTGCACTACGGATGACAAGCACTGTGTCTCATTAGAGCGAGTTATCAATATGTTCGGGGTAGATAAGACGAAGCGTTGTATTTCTGATCTTGCCAATGTTTTCATTACAAAAGTCCGATGCCCGTAGGACATTCTAGAAACGCAGCAATAAACCACTTGGCCTATAATCGGGTAATAAATTTGTAGAGCATGATGGACAGCATGTTGTTCGCAATGTGAAGTGCGTTGCCTTGCTTTTGTTGTACGTATGCTAATGGTTCAAACGAAGCCTGCTATAGTTTTCTGTCATTGTGAAAACTGTCACACCTGCGCTGTTTCAAATGACGATATTCTTCCACAAAACACTGTAGCTGCAACCTTATGGAGCGAAGACTTCATTAAGCACCCAGTATAACAATATTAGGTTTTCAAAACGGGAGAACTCTTCGTACAGCAAGGATGAGCAATTAGTACTGCGCGGTATACTGATTGCTTATCCATGCTGTTAGTTGTGTTTTTGAAGTATGGCTGTAATATGTTAGATTATCCAGAACATGCATGTATTAGCAAATTAGTTATGCGGAATGCCGCAAAGGAGGAGAAAGGCGTCATGAAAGGGCAAATTTTCATCCACCCGAATGTAGGACATCCCTACAAAAGTAAGGACTTGCTATATTAACTGTTCCTGTTCTTCGAGTTGTCGATTAATTCACCCGCGCTCTGTGATCTGCTAGCCTCCTGGTTAGCTCAGATGGTACAGCGACCGCCCCGGAAAGGTGTTGGTCCCGTGTTCGAATCCAGGACCAGGACGGATTTTTCCTCAGCTACGAAGCTCTTTTTCTGAGAAACTCCGAAGGATTTTCTTGGTAGCTACCAGCTACGCTCGGATGGATGACACTTTTCCCTTTATTACAATGTACTAAAAAAACGTAAGTAATATTTTGCTTATGGAGGTCTCTGCTACGAATGGTGATGTCGAAATGTCGGTATAACTTTACGTTAAACGAATGTTTGTAAAGCTTCTTGTGCTGAGAGCAACTAATAATTTGCTATGGACGCCTCTACTGTTGGTGGTGCTGTTGAAGGATGGATATACGAATGATTTACGAGAATTGTAGTGAGATTATTTTGTGGTGAAAGTCGCTCACAATTTTCCTGTGGCAGTCTCTGGTATGAGTTGTGATTTAGAATTGTGAGTATAACATCCTGTTAGGTGAATGTTATAAGACGCTTTGTAGTACGATTACATCATAATTCCTATTTACGGTTGTGCCACAAGTAGTGCTGTTGAACAAGGGTATAACAATATATTAGAAGGATTTAACTAAAAAGCGGTGCAGTAAAAGAACTTCACCATTTTCTTATGGAGCTTCCTCGTATCAAGTTGGCACAAAACTACAAACGGGAATATCATCATGCTAGATGCTAGGTGGGAAAGCCACCTGAGAAGAAACGATAAAGTGCGCAGGAAAGACGCTGGCAGTTCTTGCAGCGTCGTTTCGTCTTTCGTCGCCACTGGTGTTTTTCCCACTTAGCTCGCTAGCTGTTTCGTTCCGAGGATATTGTTTCTTAGAATTTGTTCTTACAACTCTAGGAAACAGAACAGTGCGTGTCGTATGTCGTCATGACCGACAGTGGCGTTTATGTCCCACCGTTTTCGGCTCTTCAAAACGATTGAGCTGCCAAGTGAATATCGTCAGTTGGAATGCTACTGAATAGTGTCGCCTCCACAAAGAGTAACAAAAATAATAATGTAACCTCCAAATGTGCTATTAAGTGCAACATTTTTATTGTATTAATAAAAATGTATCAATAAAAAGCGTAACAATTTAATTTGACCGAACTTTTAACTAACGAACGCAAGAAAATTATTTTTATTACTCGTGATGGAACTTGCGTCCAACCAACCAGTTTTACTTCAAATATAGCGAAACTAAATAAGCCATTTAACGTGTCGAAACTAGTAGTAGGACATTAGTAGCACGGTGTTCCTGCTTTAAGGCAAATTACGTGGCTGACAAGAAAGTTGAATGTTTGTGATCATGCTCAGCGTGGTGATGTGTGGAACCATTATAGGCAAAAAGGCAGAACTGCCGCTTCTTACCCAGATAGATACCCACGGAGTCGTTGAGCCCGTCTCTGTTGTGGGTGTCTGAGAGGTGGAAGAAATTGTGCGAAAGCGTGTTTGTGTATGAGTGCATATGTGAGATTATTAAAAAGACGTTTCGAGTGCGTAGTAAAAAAAAAACACGAAGAAAGCCAGAAGGATAGAATGCAACAGTGGACGTTCCTTCGGTCCTATCGTTTTCTATCACTTCGTTTACCTTCGTATTTTCCACTAAGTGCTGGATACCATTCTATACCGTTTACGTGGGTGTGGCAACGAGGTGTGGAAAGATTATAGGTAAAAAGGCAGAACTGGCGCTTCTTACCCAGACAGATACCCCTGGAGTCGTTGAGCCCGTCTCTGTTGTTGGTGTCTAAGAGGTGGAAGAAATTGGGCAAGAACGTGTTTGTGTATGCGTGTATATATGATATTATTAAAAAGACTTTTTGAGGGCCTAGTAAAAAAACATGAAAAAAAAGTCAGAAAGATAGAATGCAACAGTGCACGTTGTTTCTGTCCTGTCGTTTTCTATCACTTTGCTTACCTTCGTATTTTCCGCTAAGTGCTCGATACCTTTTTATGCCGTTTACGTGGGTATGGCAACGATGTGTGGAACGATTATAGGCAAAAAGGCAGAACTGCCGCTTCTTACCCAGACAGATACCCCTGGAGTCGTTGAGCCCGTCTCTGTTGTTGGTGTCTAAGAGGCGGAAGAAATTGGGCAAGAACGTGTTTGTGTATGCGTGTATATGTGACATTATTAAAAAGACGTTTTCAGCGCGTAGTAAAAAAAAAACAGGAAAACAGGCAGAAGGATAGAATGCAGCAGTTGACGTTCCTTCTGTCCTGTTGTTTTGTATCACTTGGCTTACCTTCATGTTTTACAATAAATGCTGCATATACTTTCATAATGTTTAAGTGGGTGTGGTAATAAATAATCGATTCTGTATCATTAACGAGGCTCAATAAGGTGATTCTAAGTGCGTCATACATACGCGTATTTTATTAGCTTTTCACGGTGATGGCACGCTCTGCTTGAAGCTAGAGAGGTTACAAACACGGACACAAAAATGTTTGCAAACGTTCTTTTTTTTCTTCTTCTTTTGTAAGCTGGTCTTTTTCTGGGTATCTCGCGAGTTTTGTAGGTATGTACAGGTTGTTCATTTTGGAGTTTTACGGAATCTTTGAAAATCGCCTGTGGCAGGTAGCATAATTCTCTTTGTTGAATTAGATTATTCGAAGAGGCCGACATTAGTAACACGAGGAATCGAAAAACATATTTAATTAATAAAAACAATACTAATTACCTTCTTACTTAATTATTTACGCCACATATTGTTTTTACGATTTGTAGCCGGTGAGCTTGTCAGGCGTATCTACTACAGGAATGAATTTCCAGAATCACACCAGTTTGGAGATATGCGGCATCAAACTCGCCGTAAAAATGCAGTGTTGTGCCACTGACTTTTTCACCAAAATGCTCTTTTATACATTGAAGCACAAAAGTAACTGGACCGCCAATGTATTTCTTCCCACATTTGGGAAGAAATATATTGAAACTGGTGTCATCCTGGAAATTAATTTCAAGTGGATGCGTCTTGCAAACACACCAGCTAGATTTCGTAAATTGCGATATGTGCCGTAATTAAATAATTTCTTGGTGAACATTTGCTACTTTGACAGTATCTATCTATCTAGCCGCCGACGACTTTGTGCTCTCATGGTCGTTTCGTTACATTGGTATGTAATAAAATTGGCATACTATTACAAGAGTATATGACGAACAAAAATGATATGTCATGTCATGAAAATATGACATGAATCTTATGACATGTGTGTCATGTAGGTCATGAAACAGCCGCCTAAGTTTTGGTGCTCTCATGGTCGTTTTGTTAACTTGGTATGCACCAAAATTGCCATAGTATGACAGGAGTGTATGACGAACATAAGTGATAGGTCATGACGTGAATGTCATGACATGCGTATCATGTAGGTCATGACAATGACCCAGCGAAAAAGGTTAACACTCAAAAAACCACTGAAATGGGTTTGTACATAGGTACTAAGTGAATTCCGGAAACACAACAGGATGCTGGTGGAACTCAGTCATGAGCATGACTCAGCAAAATTGACAATGACTCAGCGAAAAAAGATTAACACTCAAAAGCAACTGACGTGGGTTCTGACTTGGCTACTAAGTGAAGGAAACACTACAGTATGCTGGTAGAAGTCATAGTGATGAGCATGACCCCGCAAAAATTACAATGACTCAGCGAAAAAAGATTAACAATCAAAAACCACTGGAATGGGTACGGACATGCTCATTAAATGAAGGAAACATTCAATGATGATTGTAGAAGTCATAGTCATAAGCATGAATAAGCAAAAATGACAATGACTCAGCGAAAAAAGATTAACACTGAAAAGCCACTGATATTGGTTGTGACGTGGGTACTAAGTGAAGGAAACACTAAAGCAGGATGGTAGAAGTCATAGTCATGAGCATGACTCAGCAAAATGACAATGACTCAGCGAAAAAAGAATAACACTCAAAAACCACTGGAATGGGTTCGGATGGGGTACTAGGTGAAGGAAAAGGCTAAAGTTGTTAGTCGAAGTCATAGTCATGACCGTGACTGAGCAAAAAAGATAATGACTCAGCGAAAAAACATTAACACTCAAAAACACTGAAATGGGTTCGGACGTGGGTACTAAGTGAAGGAAACACTTAAGCATGGTAGTTGAAGTCATAGTCACGAGTATGACTAAGGTTTTCGCCCTAAGGTCTCTTAGATGTAGCTAAAGGTACTCCTGAGGGCCCAGGACATGAATGTCATTACATGCGTGTCATGTAGGTCATGAAAGATCGGCCTACGTCTTGTTGCTCTAATGGTCATTTCGTTAACTTGGTAGGCTCCCCGCACACTGCTTCGCATAACATCGATTCCCAGAGGGCGTGGGGTCTGCTGGCTTTTTCGTTAATTAGGTTAATATGTGTTTCGATTTCTCGGGCTACTAATGTACGTCTCTTCGAATAACCCATCTCAAAGTTAAGAATTATCCTACCTGCCACAGACTATTTTTACGATTTCCGTAAAACTTAAAAATGAGCACCCGGTATAATAGGTGTTCATGTTCGAATTTCGTCCAGTGGCATTGCGCCCATTTTAGTTAGGCAACGCTCCGGCACACTACCAAATCTTGCCTATTTCTACTTTATTCAACTGTCGTGGTTTCCGAAGGTGACATCGCAATTCTGCAGTTGTGTGTTTCTGAAAACTTTCTTTCAGCTAGGCGTGTTGTGTGCTGTTCAAATTATGTACTGAGAGCAATATATGTACTTTCTCTGATGTAAATCTTGCAGTCGTGCTTCCTTGATTTGATATGTTGGTATACATCCATGCCATCGTATTTCTTAGGGTGTTTTAACTGAAATGTTCGTCTTGCATTTGTGCTGAATTATGTAATCTAGCAGAGATTAAGAAACGTATTCAGGAAAGTTAGACAAACTATCAGTAGCTCTGTCAGGTGCAGTCACCATGTTTGTTCAAGGGTAAGGTGACCCAATCTACGACTACCTACTTTAAAGCTGCCTCAGTACACCATAGGAAACAGACTCGGGATATCAGCTGTGAAAACAATATTACTGAAGTTTCCATGTGTGAATGTGTCCATGTGGTTCACTGACTGTATGTTTGGCGAAAGGGAGAAATGTGACTATTCGACATTTAATATTCAAAAACAATAACACAAAAACAGTAGCCGGATAGAACGGTCACGGAATTACTGCAAGAGCAAAAGTTTTTGCCAGCTCGAGCACTAAATCACGATTGATCCACGCGCCATGGGACGCAAGACGCCTTAGTTGATAGGTATTTGTTATTTTCTCATTTTTATCTCGATCCCAGGCGTAATGCAGTAAAGTTATATTGTTGCCAGCATACTGCTGAACACCATCGACCATCCATTTGCGCAGAATAGCAATCCTACACAAAGCATCTCTCCACAGAATCTTCTGCGCAGCTTACGCGTGTGTATATTTTGTAGTCCTTCGATTATTTGCTTTCAAACGTGAACAAGCTCTAACCCGGTAGCCCAAGTGGCGTTTGCATCTCGTGAACCTTAATAGCATAATCCACTGTGACGTCATTGCAAGTCGAATTGCACTTCACCAGTCTATGAGGCTGTATAAAAGCGATGAGTTCGTGCCGAGGTAGTTTTTTTAAATTTATTTCTTGCCCGTTTCGTTTAGTTTATCATAACATTTGTTTTCTTCTGAAATAAGCGCACACAAAAGTTAGCACCAAATGTGGTCGGCCATCTTCCCGGCGTCCGCTTTGCGCACCAGTCTATTCCGGTGGGTTTATTATATTGTCGCACCAACCACGTGTGTCACACCAACCATGTTGATCTTCAATTGAACGAAGGAGATTGAAACAAAGAAACACGGCTTCAGAACCTCTAGCTTTAGAAATGAATCACGGTTCATTATTCTGTGTCCATCTCCTGCGATGTAAAATATGTAGCGCGTATAACTAACATTTTTCGTCTATTTCTCAATAGTGGCGCTTCTCCGGATAGATATCTCAAGTACCTATGCGCATCGCCTTCCCATACTTCTCTCGGACTTTCACGTACGTCATCGCAGTAAACACGTGCCAAATGAACTTGAACTAGACAAATGAGTGCAGCAGTTACTGTACTTCACTAGAGATGCATCGATAAAAATTCCATGAATATATAGGAGTGATAGTAGCGCCATCTGTTATGAGAACAGTGAATCGACAAGTACGGCACCCTGCAGATGACCCGATCCTTTATCTGCGTTACAGAACTAGGGATCACGCTCGTGCACCGCACACGCTTGATAAAAAGGTTGCTAAACTTTCGGTTATAAACTATGGTGCCTCAAATTGCACATCGTTACAGCGGTACATCGTTCCTTAGCAAAAAATGAAAACTGGTGGCCCAGTCATTACAGTCATAGGCATGACGTTTAGTTTACTTATGGTGCGCCTGCTTTAATTAATTCTTAACACGTCCTTGTTGACACGCCTTATGACCATGCGTATTGACGGCTCGGTTGTGTTTTCGGTAGCGGAATCTTGCCCACTTCATCAAAAATACACTAAGATATTGAGTATATAGGAGTAAAACTAAGAAATCCCAGAACAAATATTCTAATATTCTGATTAATACTGACAACAACTGTAGCGGATATAACTGTGGATAGGATATATGTTTGGTGCTTATGTAAAACAAGCTGCCTCGTCTATAAATAAAAAAAACTCAGAATGAACCATACATAACTATATATTAAGTTGGAGTTTTCTGCAATCGCTATAGTATTTTTGCCTTGCCTTGTGGAACAAAATTCAAGGTCTGCTTATCATGCCTTTCGCTACCTGCATAAGCAATACATGCACCAGTTGCACACGATTACTATTTTCGAAGCCTTCTGCTTAGGTAGTAAGGAAAATTCTATTGCTTTCTATTGCTCATTTGTCCGCCGAGGGTGGTACACCTATTATCCCAATGAATAAGAGAAAGCCACAAACGGTTATCTCACCACTGCTTCCATTTGATACGGCCAACGCCCCTGGAAGTTTGAAGAAATTCAGAAGCGGACACATGTGGCCTCATAAAAAATCAAAGATAAAGATTGCGGATGGGAGATGGCGAGCGTGTTGTGCACGTTATATGCTTAGGAGCGTCCCAGCGTAGAGCAGCAGTGTGATTGTCTATACTGTATAAATCATGGCCGATGGTTTTAGGTAAGACCATTCCGAACTAGTAAAAGTAAAAGAACAAGTTATTTTCAAGTGAGAAACACCGACGTGAGACACAAGATATGGTATGCCATAGCAGGAAAAGACGTACACAGAATCGGTGAATATTCTTCTGATAACGTTCGGGCCCAGTATTTTTCACATGAGCCATCTCCACCCTCTTCATTCTATTTCCAACCAATTCATTTCCTTTCTCTCACAAAGTTATTGTCGTCTACGCATGGCGAACTTGTAATTGCTGGTACTAAATCAGCAAATTATCCGCATACTAAATGAGACAAAGCGTTTAATTATTTCATCTCAATGATGGCTGTCTGCGCAGGCTCTTTAAGTGTTTTTTTTAATGTCGGAGACCAACTATTTACGTTCAAGAAATCGAAGAAACTTCTTATCTTAATCGGTTAAATCTTCCGTCACGGCAAATTAAATATATTATTGTCCATATCGTGTCATTTATGAGATTCTTTATGTATATGTACGCAGCGCAGGTGGTCGCTTGTTGTCAGATTCGAACTTTTATTTGTGAATACCGTTTCATGTGTGCATTTTTCACTATCAGTGAGCCTCGTGCGTGTGAGAAGAACACTGAAAGTTAAACTTGTAATTACTTCGTATGATCAAGCATCTTAAGGCTTCAATAAACACGACCACCATCTCAAAGATTCCGTAATAAAACGAATTCTTAGTAATGCCATTCTACTCTTAAAAGTTTTAATGTAGTAAAGAGGGAAAAAACATAACTATAATAATAACAACCTTCTTGCAAGATCCTTTATAATGAATAAATTAATCATTTCACTGCACTTCAGTGGAGTTATTCACAAGGGCAATAAAAAACGTAGGGTTAATTGTGTTTCCGTACCTCCTCATCTCGATTAGCAGGTATTCCAGCAGCTGTGTCGTTTGTCTGCTGTGAAGTGTGAGGAAAATGTGTTCATTCAGTTATACAGTCAGTCGCATTGTGAGTGTCTTGTTCTGTTTTCTGCTTTCCTACATCGAAAACAATGCATGACGCTTTGAACCCTCTTTACTACGCATGTAGCCTACTGCCCGCAAATTTTCGCCTCGCGATACGTTTTTTTTTTACATTAAAACTCAGCGTTATATTGAACGCAACTTAGCCTGAGAAGTGCGGAGAGCGAATGTCGCGTACGCCCTATGCTCAAGCACTGGACGCGTTGTAAGAGACGCATCAGAGCTTGCAACCCGAATTCGAAATTGACGTAATGATACAGACCATGCACCAGCAAACCCGACTTCAGGGCAAATTAAAAACCACTCGTGCGCGGAGGAAGCCACAGACCTGATCCTGATCGCAATCGTTTGTAGTCAGCTTCAACTAGCCAAGATAATTTTCCCTCTGCTCCATGAGTACAGGAAATTCCGACGGGAAGCATGGCTATTTTGATTTATATGGGTGCCGGCGTCCGCATATTCGCAACTGCGACTATTAACATTTTATATTGAAACTTACATCTGTGGGCACATTTCTGTGCACCTAAATTTACTTAAGAGATTAACCGTGACGTGACTCAAGTGCCTCATGATTAGCATAAAGCCTGCTAATCTGCTGCGCTATTTATTACAGTGCTTAAACACACAGCTTCAGCTAATTACTCTATTATGGTGTAGCTCTAAAGCGAAGGCAGCGTTCTTCTGGCCGCGTCACAGATGCTATCCGTAACACATTGATGAAGCCAAACCATGTAATTCTTCAAGACTCTGCTATGAAAATGAAAAATATAAAGTGTTCTTATTTCTGAACTTACCCCAAGCTTCGGTCTTCCGGGCTTTGCAACAAGCGAGTCATTTCGTGGCTGTGAATCGCATAGAAATATTTTTATGTCTTGCTTTCGAGTGTGACTCTTGTAAATGGCTGTTTGTAAAGATTTGCGTATATTTTTTTTCTATGCCAAGGTATCATTGTATGTCTTATTGTAATATATTGACTGGGAACTTGAATGATTTTCTTTGTTTCAATAGTTGGTTCTCAAGGCGGCCCGCCGCGAGCTAAATTATTCAATAGCCATAAGTATTTCTGTTGTTTATTTCATAAAACGATAATCTAAAGCAAGAAACTCCAGAGAGTTCTGTGTCGACGGATAAAAAGCTTTACGCCTTCCAAGGTATTTGTGAGTTCTCAAATACATTCGCTTTCCACCTAAATATTCCAAGCGTGAAATAAGCCTTATACTGAAAAACGATTAGCCATGTAATACCGCTCGTGAGCTACTGCATGTTACAAGCCAAGCAAGAATTGGAAAAAAAATTGCATTCTCGAAAAAAATCATATTCACTTAACTCCAGCAGTTGCTTCTTACCAGTTCAAATACACCAGGAGCTGGAACACGTGTCTTCCCGGTAGGCTGTGTCTAGAGGTCACAGAAATACACCAGAAGATTTATGGTGTATTTCTCGTTGGTAATAACATACTTGTGCCACGCACCATTGAATTGCATCTTTCACAGAACTCCTTTTGTTGCGCATGTATAATTTGTATTTCATGTTTGACATGTACGCTATGATATTACGCATAAAATGCTTTTAGCTCCCGTTGTCAGCCACGTTCGGGTGACCTTGAGCCAAGAGCTAGAGCCGCTATCCGGCCACTCAAACGAGAACATCCGGGCGTCGTTGCGAGAACAAACGATATCATCCGGGCAGCCAGTCAAAAGTTAAGAAAATGCGGTCTCTGGCCCCCAGCCATTTGTACACGACCGCATTACGTACGCTAGTAACTGTCCAAACAAGTTACAAAAAATACTACTTCTGAATTCTTCCTAATGTTTGTTCACAATATCACTCAAGCTGTAACTTCTAGTACGCTGAAGCCTTATTTGTCATTTCCAATGGCTGCGTTCAAATGACAGATACAGGGCACCGTACACTTGTCATCTTTTGGCGCTGAGACAGGGTTGCCTGTGCTATTTTCAACGCCAGCAGTCCGCGAGTTCCGCGGCGCGGGTTTTGCGCCGCCTCCTTCGAGAGATGGCACCACGCTGCACGACCAAACCGGCAGCGTCCGGCACGCCGCGGATGGTTGTGTGGTGTGGTGTGGTGGGTTGTGGCCTTGCGTATATGCACTATACAAGATTGTGGCTAGTCTCATTTCCAACCAATCTGCTGTGCCGGTAGCCATTTCATTATCAGCCTTCTATTACCAGAGAGCCAGCATTTTTTTAGTGTTGTTTCAGCGAAAACCCTATTCCTTTCAGCGCGAATCATTCAATTTTCTACCTAAATAAACACTGAACTTTTGTCACTCGTTCTTTTGGTGCCCTTTTAGAAAATATAAATGCGTGAAAAATAGTTCTTCAATGCTTTCAAGACATACGTTCACTTTGGTATGTAACTGTATAAAGAGTGCAAAAGGGTGGCATATTGACGAGCCATGGTATCAAGAGACAAGAGTAGCATTATTGGCCACTTTGCTTACCACTGGCGTTGGTATTGCATTTCCCTCCCTGTCGATGTCGGCTCTCTGTGAGTTACAAAATTAGGAAAGCATGTGTCTTATTTGTTTGTCTCTAACTTTGTGTTTCGTAGTTTTGTGTAAAAAATACATTTTATGTTATACTCTGCTACAAAACAAAACGTGCACAGCATTTATTGAAATAAATAAAGGCGTGATAACTGATGGTGTCAACAGTTGTTTCGTAGAGTATATATTATTATTGTGCATGAACATGCGCCTGCAAATTTCCTAACTTCATCACCCCACCTATAGTTCGATGCCGTCCTCGACTGCGCTTCCCTTCTCTTAGTACCCATTCTGTAACTCTAATGGTCCGCCAGTTATCCATCCTACGCATTACATGACCTTCCCAGCTCGATTTTTCCGAATTATGTCAACTAGAATATCGAATATCCCCGTTTGTTCTCTGATCCACACCGCCATTTTCCTGTCTCTTAACGTTACTCTTAAGATTTTTCGTTCCATCGCTCTTTGTGCGGTCCTCAACTTGTTCTCGAGCTTCTTTGTTAACCTCCAACTTTCTGCCCCATATGTCAGCACCGGTAGAATGCAATGATTCTACACTTTTCTTTTCAACGACAGTGCTAACCTCCCAGTCAGGATTTGGGAATGCCTGCCGTATGCACTCCAACCCAATTTTATTCTTCTGTAAATTTCCTTCTCATGATCAGGGTCCCCTGTGAGCAATTGAGCTAGATAAACGTACTCCTTTACAGATTGTAGAGCCTGACTGGCGATCCGTATTCTTGTTCCCTTGTCAGGCTATTGAACATTATTTCGAGATACATCAGTTAATTTTGGCCGATTTTGCTACCGTCACACTGTTGGTGGCGTGTACGGAAGGAAACACTAAAAAGAGATAGTCGGTGCTGTGTGTCTGCTGCGCAACACCTCTTCATTGAAAAGTATTTCAACTTGGTAAAATACCGCTTACGTAAAAGAGGTTTTGCGTGCTTGTGTGACAGAGTTATAAGAATATAATGTCATTAGGCGGCATGCAAAATATAATCTGAGCATCTGCAAGCGACGGCAAACATTACCTTGGGTCTGGCGTAGCATTTGCATATTTTTAAGATTTGGCTCAAGTTAAGTGAGACACCATAAACGCGACCCTGATGCTGAGTCACCCTAATCTTGTACGCAAAATATGTATACGTTAGAAAACCTCCCTACACCCCAGCGCACACATCGAACGAGTCTCCGGTGTCGCTGCTGATGTCTTCACAACAAAAGGAAGGATGACTGACTAAATTTGTGAAAAGCGATCTTTAGTGAAGATAAGCAATGTGTCAAGGGCTTCAGAGGACGCACTGACAGTGCCACGCCAACTGGTTTGGTTTACTGTATCTGTGCAATGTTAATAAAGGCTTGGAGGAAAAGTAACGTAAAAATAACCAATTACTTTTGAGCTAGTTACTGTTTCCTCAGTTACTTTCGTGGAACAGTAATTGGCAACTGTAATCAATAGTATTATTGCATGAAGGAATTTTAATTGTGATGGGTAACTTTTTTTCTGTAACGTGTACAAGTCTGCTCTTCGCTCTGTCTTTGCACTCGATGGCTTCTTACTGTAGAGTCATTTTGCGTTTGTTAAGGCCATAAGAATGTGCTTGACGTTCACTTGTAGCGTGCGGCACTTCATAGCTAGGCTACTCATATACCCTGCACTTCCGGATTATCTATGTCTTACAACCGCTTAACAGCTCATAAGCTCCAAGGTACAACTCCAAATTTGCATGATGACACCGATTCCTCGAAAACTTCAAGTTGGATGTCGCGAAAAACCAGAGAACTCGCAATCAAACGCCGACTCTCCTGGATAAGCGTTAATGCCCATGAGAACTCTTTATGGGCTGTCCGCAACTTTCGAGGAGCTCAGAAAGGATCGAGCGCTACAACAAAATTTAAATGGTCGTCTGGGTTCTAGTAAATTTCAGAAGACTACTTGGAAAACCACGAGCACGAGGAAATAAACGCGACAAACAAACCACACGGAGATTTTGGGTTTTTTGCCTTTTGGTTTCACACTGCGTCGCAAATAATGATTTTCTTTAGAAAATACTGAATAAAGAAAAGCAAGCGAGTGGATCGTCAGAGCGAGGTGGTAGCCGCCCTGTAATATTGACAAGGAAAGTGGCGGTCGCTGCAAACTACGCTAGCGACTAGTATGTACATTATGGCAGTTTTTTAATATAACACCGTGACCGACACGTAAAAGACATGTGAGCTAAATATGTCTGCTAGTGATAGCTGGGAAACAGACAAAAGGCACTGCGCCAGACAAAACTTATGTCGCCTGCGCCAAGCTCGTGTTTAACAGCCAAAATAGGCTAAGGTGAAGCGATAGCCTTTAGCGAAGACATGTCCTTGGGCAGGTGACACTCACACTATGTTGCGCAACTTGATCTCTACATAAGACATGTAACAGCTGATGCACTCGCTTTAAAAAGAAGAGCTGTTCTCAAGGTGCATTGCGCAATTGGAGTGGCCAGGTCCGTGAACAATGACCAAACGTTACGTCAATGGAGTTTAACTGCCGTAGTATTTAGTCCATATCATGCTTCAGCACTGCCTGTAAAGAGTAAGTGCGGGGCAAGTGTTTAAATAAGTGCACTTTGTGTGACGCTTAAAGGAGCTTTGATTATCTGCTTGCTTTTTTTTTTGGTGCTTTAGGTTAGGTACTACGAGCCCTTAAAGCCTTGGCGGGAGCGAGTCCATCTGTCTGCCTTAAAATGTGCATATATTTTCTTATATGCGTAGTTTTGTGTAAGAGAGCTATTCGGTTATAGTTGCAGCTTACAATGCATGATGTGCTCAGTGTACGAGTAATTGATGTAGTTTGATATTGTCGGTCAAGACAACATGTTCAAGGACAGCGTAACAAAAGCAAGTCGTTTCACTTCAATACGTCTGTTGCAGCATAAAAAACTGTAATCTTATTATTAAAAATACCGCTTGCGTGGTTGCAAAGCAGTGTCAAACTTTATGTTAGTACACTTTCCATTGTGCAGCTATTTCAGCAAACAATCCAAACACTTGCATGTTCTTTTATTAATATATTTACAGATACTACCGGTCCTGTTCAGGACTAAGATAGGAGTGGTATTACGCAACTAAACAAAGTGCAGTAAACATTGTTAGTGCAAGAGAAAGCAGGTGTAATGGGGTTATACACTGGTTACACAAAACTAACCAATACCACTGAACTCACACTTGGTGTAAAAGAAATGAAGTACAACGCATTAATGGGCTAGTCGAGAAATTTAGTTGCTAGTAACAATTGAGCAAGAATTTAATGATTTTCTACAGGGTGTACTACTTAACTTGGGCCAAACTTTAAAGATATGCGAACGCTACCTAGCTGGACAGAACCAAGATAATATTGTTTGCCGTCGCTTCGAGATACTCAGATTATTATTTTGCATTCCGCCTAATTGCATAATTTGGCCTAATCAACTTCTCAATTATTATAATTAGATAAAACGTGTCAATGAGAAAATTGTTGAGCAAGATGAGAAACTCCCGATACAGTTTCTTGCTGCTTAATACGTGCGTCATAAAAGTGTTTTTCCCAGCGTGAAAGATACCCGCAATACAAGCAAGGTGCCTCGAGCGGCCAGTCGTGCGACTATCACGCTCAGAAAAACACTTTTATGTAGCATGTATTTAGCAACAGAAAGCTAATTATCGAATTATCCAATTAAGCGGAATGCAAAAAAATAATGAGAGCAACTCCCAGCGACGGCAACAACATTATCTTGGTTCGGTCCAGCTACGGGGCATTTGCGTATTTTTTTTTTAAGTTTGGCCCAAGGTCCGTGAAACACCTTGTATAATTGCAACATCTGCGGGAAGCCTGTTCCAGTGTGGTGCTGAGCTTAAGAAAAACGAATAGCGATAGCAGTCTTTCGAGAGCTGTTCATCTCCTACATGATTTTGTTTTCGTTTAACCCATGATGTTTCGTTTGTGTATCGGCGTTCTTTTTGTGTGTTTGTGTGTGTGAGTGTGTGTGTGTGTGGTGTCCTTACCTCGTCATTCCGATTGGAAGGCTTCCCGTCAGCAGTGTCATTTTTTCGCTGTGAAGAGCGACGAAAAATAGGTTAAATTTGTTTTGTCATCGCATTATGCTGTCATGTGTTATTGATCAGCTATCACAAGTTTACGTAATTATTTCCAATTAAGTCACATTATCTTTCATCGTGTTTTCTTTTATTGTTGAATAAATTGGAGCATGAAAATGTAAGGGAAACGGTGTAATGTCCTTCTGCCTTGAGATTTCTGGTCGTGTCTTTCCTCCCGCGCTGAAAATTTTCTTGCAAAACTTCAAAGCTACAAAATATCAGCTCTTGTGGGAGCAAGCTCACATGGCTATCTATCTCTTCGTGACTTGAATTTCAAACTGCGCAATGCCTGAGCTGGCTATGCACACTCAAGGAGGAAGTCTGATTGTTTCGTGATGCTCAGACTACAAGTCCTAATATTTTTAGTAATGCTCTTGGGGAACGTGTTCACACACATAATAATGGCAATTAAATGTAGCGGTTAGCTTGAGTTGGTGCGTATTCACATTTGCATATTTTTGCGTGTACGTCATTATAGAGGAATCTCGTTATCAGGATCTATGGCCGGTGCTCCACCTGAAGAATATCGTGTGCAGTGCAGTAATAGATTCGTGAGATACCGAACCTCAGAACACAAGCCTGCTACGCAAGGGTACCACATCTGCACTCAATTTTTACTTCATTTGTATTTTTTAAGCTTATTTTGCGCTAAGCAATCATAGCCACACAATCTAAACATCAGTGTAATTTTCATCCACTCAATACTTCTGAAGCCTTTACCTATTCCGCTGCCGTAGTATCATAGAAAAACGTTTCCGCGAATCCCTGCACTTGCCCACGGCTTAATATTTCCACCACCACCATCAAATTTCAGATGTTAAATTTACCGAAAATTATGTTTATGAAGTGGCCTCTATTGCGGCACGAATCAAACACTTCCTGCTCCAATGGAAAGTATGTTGTTGTGTCGGGCATACTTTGTTATTTTTTGTATGCGCTTATGTCATGCAATTTTCTCGATACCGTGTGTTGTGCAATTTTTGTCCTCATGGAATACTAACTCGACCAGTATTTCAGCGCTCATAAGCCACATTTAGTCGCTCATATGCTTCGTTGTGCGCCCTTGTCTCACCGACACTTTCGAAGCATCAAATTTGCCGAGTTGCAAGAACAATCGGCATATTACACCCTAAACCAGGGACGTACGTTCGAATTCTGGTACCAAATGCTTACATTTTAGCCGAAGAACACGCAACAACACTTGGTATTCCCGTTTCTGGTGGAATAATGTTCGCATAACTGGAATTGCTGCTGCTTACCGGAACAGGTACACCCGGAGCTGGCGCAAGCGTTTTTCCGGTTGATTGGGTCTATGGTGCACAAAACCGGGTAATAAATGTGCGGTGTTCTTTTATGAGTCGGGCTAAAACGTTGCTTCCGCGCGAAGTCCTATAGAAGTGTGACAGTTATTATTGTGTCTTTTATAATAGGCATGTCTGCAGTGTGATCATCCGGCCTTTTTCTCGCAAAAGAATTAACCAGCATATGAGCCAGTATCTTACATATTTGTTAAAGGCTTCACAGTATTACATTTTCACTGCACAAAAAGAAACCTTTAAAATTATTCACACATTTCCCTCCTTTTACTTTTTTCATATGATAATATTAGCAGAAGCCTATAAATCTCAAGTGTGTACCTTTTTTTGCGCTTAAGTATATACAGACAGAAAGAGTAATAGCTAAGAATGATAAAGTTAATGTCATCGTAGAATTAAAAGATACGAAACTGGCGTCCGTTGCCCTTCAGCTTACCACTGGCGTCGGTTTTTCATTTCCCTCATTGTCATTGTCGGCTCTCTGTGAAATATAAAAGAACAACCATGTTCGTGTTCCTTCTTCTGGTCAGAATCTTGTGTTCAGCATATCCCGAAATCAGGATATGCTATATGCAAAGTGCTGCTGCAAAATTATGCTATATCTATATTTGTAGCTTTCTTGTACGAGGGCACTACAAGACATGTACCGGGAAGAAGCTGCCGGGGAACATAAAAAAATGTGAAGCGCACTTGGATATCCCTACGTGGATAAATGCGAAAGCAGTGAAACGGCCTCGTTGGCATACTCCCATGAACGACCAAAGCAGCCGGGCGCAGCTACGGACAGAGAAATCGAAGTCCAAGGTACAAAACAATATATATATATATATATATATATATATATATAGATAGATAGATAGATAGATAGATAGATAGATAGATAGATAGTAGATAGATAGTAGATAGATAGATAGATAGATAGATAGATAGATAGATAGATAGATAGATAGATAGATAGATAGATAGATAGATAGATAGATCCGCCACCGGCGCGGTCTGTTTCTGTGACCGCATGACTTGTTCGTCCATCGGAGCCACTCCTCTCTCATTGGCAGAAGCGCACGTGACGTCGCCTGCTCTTCCGCTATTGGCAGCATCGCCTTTCACGCGGCCTGTCGGTGCCCACGTGACTTATTGTAGCATCTCCGGCCACGCCGAAGGAATTTTCGCTTCATAAGCCATATAATGCTTTTGCATGAATAACAGTAGACCGCACCAATGGTGGAGAGGATGTTATACTCCAAAAGGTGCACCTGCTTTGAATAAAATCAGCGAAGCAGTTGACATCGCTCACAGTAGACCGCACCAATGGTGGAGAGGATGTTATACTCCAAAAGGTGCACCTGCTTCGAATAAAGTCAGCGAAGCAGTTGACATCGCTCAACCCTAAGAAAAGGTTTGCTTCAGGAAGGGAAATTCTACAATCTAACAAACCGGTAATCGAGAAATCGGCTTAATGTAATGAACCTCTCTATGTGATTTTCATGATTACCGAAAATGTATTTGATTCACTAGAGATACAAGCAGACATGGAGCCATGGCGTACTCAAGGAATTGAGAAAACACACCTGCATATCAAGTATTTGTAATTACTTCACAGCTACCTTATTTGTCCACAAGAAAGGTGGAAGAGCAGCGATCAAGAAAGGGTACAGGTATGTAGACACCATCTCTCATGTGCTAATAACTCCATGCTTAGTGTTCAAGCTCATAAAATGTTACAGAAATGAAGAAATTAAGCACTCGGCCTATTTTAGGCTAATAAGATTGTAGAGGAGCCTACGAGCAAGCTGGGAAACATGTTGTTTGCAATCTGAATCGCGTCGTTTTGCTTTATGTGAATGAGTGCCTGTTGTTTAAAGGAACGATTGACTTAGAAGGAATGGAAGTGGCGACGGCGAACATCTCGGCAAAGTATGGTTTAGATTGACATTGTGCTGTTCAGCAACGTTGGGGATAACTTGCAACAAATTATAGAGGATTTTAGCAGGAAAAATGTAAGAGTAGTGTTGTAAATACTATGCGGAAGACGAAGGTAATGTTCATTAACGTGGCAAGACAATGCGAATTACCGATTGACAGTCAACCTCTGGAATCTGTGCAAGAGTATGTGTTATCTAAGCCAATTACTCCCATGTGATCTTGTCCATGAGACGCGAATTTGCACTAAATAACAATGGGTTGTAGCGGATACGGCATGCATTACCAAATTATGGCCGATAGCTTAGATATCCTAGAAAAAAAATGTCAGCTATCATTGCATTCTACTTGGACTAGCACAAAAAGAGACAAAAAAATTGAGTTAAACTAACAGACTTGAGAAGAACGTGAGCGCTGTACAACGAACAATGGGAATAAAATATTAGACTTTATGTTTGTGGACAAGAATACCGTGGTGTAGATTAGAGAGCAAACGGCAGTAAACAACATTCCATTAGATGCTGTGAGGGTGAAGTAGAACTGTGCAGGTCATGTAATGCGTAGGGCAGGTACCCGCTTGTCTAATACAGTCAAAGGATGGGTGCAAAGAGAAGGGAAGCGCATTCGAGGATGGCTGAGATATACGTGACGTGGTGAAATGGGGAATTTCCCAGGCATTCATCCATGGGGTCAGTGGGCGCAATACAGGGGGAATTACACATCGCTAGATGAGGCCTTCGTCTCGCAGTGTACATAAATAAGCTGGTTATGATAATGTTGATATTTAGAACGTCATCATATAGACACGTCTTTCGATGATCGGGATTGCGTACTTGCGAAATATTTACTTAAACTTCACTTCAGTGTTTCTTTTCTTGGCGGTATCCGGCAGATGGCTGAGTATGCAAATATAAGTGTAAGGGCTGTCGGTTTCAAAGCAGTTTCACAAAATTTTGATGTTATATTGCTCGCGCTGAATCCTAAGCAAATTTCCTGCTGAAGTTCTTATACATAGTTTACAGTAATTGCTGAAACGGGTAGTTTTCTTTTAAAAACACATGTTTTCTGTGCTGCTCATGAAGCATACCGCTAACTTTATATTTGCTGCTTCCATACTCGCCGCGTTTCATGACCCAGTCTAGAGGATGGAGATTTGTGGTTTGATTTTTAACATGTATACGGCTTTCACTCATTGTATAAATTTGTGAAATGTTTCCTATCGGCGCATATAGTATGTATAGTATAAAGTTTAACTAATCCTATTGTTTACATGTCTGACATATTTTTGTAACATTTTGTACCTTTTTCAAATTATTCCTAAAATAAAAAAGAACGATGAAGGGCCCACTCACAATACAGCGCTAATAGTCGGCTTCATTTGCTGTTGTAATGTGTAATACGAACAGTTCTCAAACCTAACAATTATCCTGGCTCAGTATTCAGCACTGTACTTAGCAAGACTGGTTGGTTTCACAGAGTTGGCCCATATATAAAACATGCATAGGTAGAAACAAAATAATTTTTGTGATATCACTGTTTACTTTCATTGTGAACTCTCGGCTTCTAAAAGTAAACTTGAAGTTGTGTGCATTAATTCGTTTGCTGATAAGTGATGTCAGAGGTGCTTATATGTACTTTCTGATCATTTTTCCGACAAAGGAATAACGGGATCTAAAGATCGCATGTGAAATCTCTGAAGATCGAGCCATTACTTTCACGCTATCGCATCGAAGCCTTAAAACTTTTATATGGACTTAATAATTCCACTTGAGGTCTTTCTGATTGTAACTACATCACATTTACAAACGCAAGTTGCACCAGTAGCTCCCACGTCTTGAACAGAACACCTATCTTTGGTGTTCTGTTCAAGGCGTGGGAGCTACTGGTACAACTTGCGTTTGTAAATGTGATGTAGTTACAATCAGAAAGACCTCAAGTGGAATTATTAATTGCATATAAAAGTTTTAAGGCTTCGAGTATCTTTGCCCGTACTAACACATTCAAATACAGTTTTTTTTTCACGTAAAATTGAGCTATAGAATTCTCTCCCCAGCGACATTCGTTCACTATCACGAAAAGATTTTATAGCTGCCACCACTAAACACCTCGCTAACATGTAAAGCGCTTCCTTTTTTTCATTTTTTTGTGTATGTCTATGTTTTTTTATTGTGTAGCAATGTATAATGTTCCCACTCCTGCTATAGCCCTATATTGGCCTGCAGTACATGTAAATAAATAAATAAATAAATAAATAAATAAATAAATAAATAGTTTGCACTACGGATAAACAAGCATTGTGTCTCATTATTGCGAGTTATAAACATGTCCCGGATGCATAAGACGAAGCATTGTATTTCTGATCTAACCAATGTTTTAATTGCAAGTGTCCGATGCCCGTAGGACATTCTAGAAACGTAGCAATAAACTACTTGGCCTATAATCGGGTAACAAAATAGTAGAGCATGATCTTCAAGCATGTTCGCAATGTGAAGTGCGTTGCCTTGCTTTTGTTGTACGTATACTAAAGGTTCAAACGAAGCGTGGCTCAACCTGCTATAGTTTTCTGTCATTCTGAAAACTATGACACCTGTGCTTTTCCCAATAAAAATATTCGTCCACGAAATACTGCAGCTGCAATCTAATGGATCGAAGGTTTCAAAACGTGAGAACTCTTCGTACAGCAAGGATGTGCAATGAGTACTGCGCGCTATACGCATTGCTTATCCATGCTGTAAGTGGTGTTTCATTTAACCGGATTTCACTTCAACCGGATTTCTGTCGTCGGCGTCGCCGTCGCCGTGAGGTTCCGTATAAAGTCCAAGGGCGATGAAATCGTCGCCGCGTGCCGTATGCCCGAGCGAAAGCGTGTGGGGGACGCGCGCTATCACCAACAGCGAAAGCACGGCGGAAAGCAAACGCGACGGTCGCGCGAAAGGCCGTGGGGGTATGAGAGGGAGGGAGCGAGGGACGCAGGGCGACGCTGTGCTCCGACACCAAAGGCGTATCTTGCAACCGGGCGCAAGGGAAACTTGCCACTCAATCTCCCACGAGAAAGCAAGAAAGTGGGAAGGCAGCGCGGGAGAGAGAGGGGGGAGGGGGCGCAGCTTCTACTCTGCCAACAACCGCGCTCGTACTTTGCCCAGCTGTGTCGGTCGCCCGCACCGTCTCTTATCTCCACACGGCTCTGACCTTTTTTGAAGTATGGCTGTAATATGTTAGGTTTTCCAGAACATCCATGTACTGCCGAATTAAGCGGAATGCCGCTATTGGGAGAACGCGTCATGAAAGCGCAAATTTCCATCCACTCGAAAACAAGGGGAATGCGGGAGATGGCGATTCAAGACGATGAGTAACACGAGAACAAGGTGAGCTCTCACCTCTCACTCACTCTCCTGCTCTCACCTTATTCTCGTGTTACTCATCATCCACCCGAATGTAGCACATATCTATAAATGTAATGACTTGCCATATTCGGTGTTCCTGTGCTTTCGGTTGTCGATTAATTCACCCGCGCACTGCGACCTGCTAGCCTCCTGGTTAGCTCAGATGGCAGAGCGACCGCCCCGGAAAGGCGTTGGTCCCATGTTCGAATCCCGGACCAGGACGAATTCGGATTGATGACAGTTCGCCCTTTCATACATTGTACTCAAAGTAGGTACTTGATATTTTGCATGTGGAGGTCTCTGCTACGAATGGTGCTGTCGAAATGTGGATAACATTATGTTAAACGGATGTTTGTAAAGCTCCTTGTGCTGAGAGCAACTTGTAATTTGTTATGGACGTCTCTACTGTTGGTGGTGCTGTTGAAGGATGGATATACCGATAATTTAGGAGAATTGTAATGAAATTTTGTGTGGTAAAAGTTGTTCACAATTTTCATGTAGCGGTCTATGGTATGAGTGGTGATGTTGAATTGTGAGTATAACCTCATGTTAAGTGAATCTTATAAGACGCTTTGTAGTGCAATTACATCGTAATTCCTTTTTACGATTGTGCCATAACTAGTGCTGTTGAAGGATGGGTGTAATAATATATTACAAGAATCTAACTAAAATTTTCTGCGGTAAAAGAACACCATTTTCTTATGGAGCTCCCCCATATCACGTTGGCACATTACTACGAACGGAGATATCATCAAGCTAGGTTGGAAAGCCACCTGAGGATAAACGCCAAAGTGCGCAGGAAAGACGGTGGCAGTTCTTCCAGCGTCGTTTTGTTTTCCGTCACCAGTGGTGTTTTTCCGCTTAGCTCGCTAGCTGCTTCATACCGAGGATATTGTTTCTTTGAATTTTGAAAGTTCGTGTAAGTCTAGGAAACAGGACAGTGCGGGTCATGTTTTGTCACTGCCGATAGTGGCGTTTATGTCCCACCGCTTTCGACTCTTCAAAACGATTGAGCTGCCAAGTGAATATCGTCAGTTGGAATGCTACTCAATAGTGTCGCCGCCACAAAGAGTAACAAACATAATCATGTAACCTCCAAATCTTCTATTAAGTGTAACATTTTTCTTAATACTTCTAAACAGCCCAACATCACGATTTCAGCATTAATAGAGAGGTCGAACAATTTCATTGGACTGAACTTTCAACTAACGCGAGCAGGACAATTACTTTTATAACTCGTGAAGCAACATTTCTTGAGTCCAACCAACCAGTTTTACTTCAAATATAGCGAAACTAAATAAGCCATTTAACGTTTCGAAGCTAGTAGCACGACATTCTCCTGGTTAAGGCAAAATACGCGGCTGACAAGAAAGTTGAATGTTTGTAATCATGCTCATCGTGGTGATGTGTGGAACGATTATAGGCAAAAAGGCAGAACTGCAGCTTCTTACCCATACAGACTCCACTGGAGTCGTTGAGCCCGTCTCTGTTGTGGGTGTCTAAGATGGGAAAAAATTGTGAGAAAACGTGTTTGTGTATGCGTGTATATGTGGGATTATTAAAAAGACGTTTCCAGCGCGTAGTAAAAAAGAAGAAAGGCAGAAGGATAGAATGCAACAGTGGACGTTCTTTCTGTCCTGTCGTTTTCTATCACTTCGCTTACCTTCGTATTTTCCACTACGTGCTCGATACCTTTTTATAACGTTAACGTGGGTGTGGCAACGATGTGGAGAATGATTAGAGGCAAAAAGGCAGAACAGCCGCTTCTTACCCAGACAGATACCCATGGAGTCGTTGAGCCCGTCTCTGTTGTGGGTCTCTAAGAGGTGGAAGAAATTGTGCAAAAACGTGTTTGTGTATGCGTGTATATGTAACATTATTGAATGGAGGTTTCCAGGTGTAGTAAAAAAACATGAAGAAAGGCAGAAGGATAGCATGCAACAGTTGACGTTCCTTCTGTCCTGTCGTTTTCTATCACTTCGCTTACCTTCATATTTTCCACTAAGTGCTGGATACCTTTTTATAACGTTTACGTGGGTGTGGCAACGATGTGTTGAACGATTAGAGGCAAAAAGGCAGAACTGCCGCTTCTTACCCAGGCAGATACCCCAGGAGTCGTTGCGCCCGTCTCTGTTGTGGGTGTCTAAGAGGTGGAAGAAATTGTGCAAAAACGTGTTTGTGTATGCGTGTATATGTGAGTTTATTAAAAGGACGTTTCCAGCGCGTAGTAAAAAAGAAGAAAGGCAGAAGGATAGAATGCAACAGCGGACGTTCTTTCTGTCCTGTCGTTTTCTATCACTTCGCTTACCTTAGTATTTTCCACTAAGTGCTGGATATCTTTTTATAACGTTTACATGGGTGTGGCAAAAATAACTCACTCTGTATCATTAACGAGTATCAATAAAGTTATCCTAAGTGCGTCATACATAATTTATTAGCTTATCACAGCTATGGTACCTTCTGTTTATTGCTAGTGAGGTTACACACATGGACAGAAAAATGTTTACAAACGTTTTTTTTTCTTTTGTGAGCGGGTCTTTATCTGGGTATCTCGCGAGTTTTGTAGGAATATATAATATGTGTTCATGATCTAAATTCTTCCAGTGGCATCGCGCCCTTTTTAGTTGAGCAACGCTCAGGCACATTACCAAATCTTGCCCATTTCTACTTACTTTCTTCAACTGTCGTGGTTTCCAATGGTGACATCGCCATTCTGCAGTTGTGTTTCTGAAAACTTGCTTTAGCTAGGCGTGTTGTGTGCCGTTCAAATTATGTACTCAGAGCGCTATATGTACTCTCTCTGATGTAAATCTTGCAGTCCTGCTTCCTTGACTTGATATGTTGGTATACATTCATGCGATGGTATTTCTTACGGTGTTTCATCTCAAATGTTATTCTTGAATTTGTCCTGAAATATGTAATCTAGCAGAGATTAAGAAACGTATTCAGGAAAGTTAGACAAACTATCAGTAGCTCTGTCAGGTGCAGTCACCAAGTTTGTTCGAGGGTATGTTTTAAAGCTGCCTCAGTATATCACAGGAAACACACTCGGGAAATCAGCTGTAAAAACAATATTACTGATGTTTCCATGTGTGAATGTGTCCATGTGGTTCACTGACTGAATGTTTGGCGAAAGGCAGAAATGTGATTATTCGACATTTAATATTAAAGAAAGGAACGAAAAACAGTAGCCAGATGGAACTGTCACAGAATTAGTTCAAGAGCAAAAGTTTTTGCCAACTTGAGCACTAAATCATGACACATCTACGCGCCATCAGATGCAGGATGCCTTAGTTGATATGTTTTTGTTGTTTTCTAATTTTGATCTCGATCCCAGGCATAATGCAGTAAAGTTTTATTGTTGCCAGCACACTGCTGAACACCATCGGCCATCCATTTGCGCAGAATAGCAATCCTACACAAAGTATCTCTCCACAGAATCTTCTGCAGAGCTTACGCGTCCGTAAATTTTGTTGTCCTTCGATTATTTGGTTTCAAACGTGAACAAGATATAAGACGGTAGTCCAGGCGGCGTTTACATCTCATGAAGCTTAATAGCAGAATTCACTGTGACGTCATTGCAAGTCGAATTGCACTTCACCAGTCTATGAGGCTGTATAAAAGCGATCAGTTCGTGCCGAGGTAGTTTGTCTTTAATTTGTTTCTTGCCCGTTTCGTTTAGTTTATCATAACATTAGTTTTCTTATCTGAAATAAGCGTACACAAAAGTTAGCACCAAATGTGGTCGGCCATCTTCCCGGCGTCCGCTTCGCCCACCAGTCTATTCCGGTGGGTTTATTATATTGTCGCACCAACCACGTGCGTCACACCAAGCATGTTGATCTTCTTCAATTGAACGAAAGAGATTGAAACAAAGAAACGCGGCTTCGGAACCTCTAGCTTTAGAAAAGAATCACGGTTCATTCTGTGTTCATGTCATGCGATGTAAAATATGTAGTGCGCATAACTTTAACATTTTTCGTCTATTTGTCAATAGTGGCGCTTCTTCGCATAGATATCTCAAGTGCCTATGCGCATCGCCTTCCCATACTTATCTCGGACTTTCACGTACGTCATGGTTTTGTTTCTCTGCAAAATCGGGGAGCTGCCGCTCCCTTGTTGCGGTAATGGATGAAGAAGCCGTCGAGGACCTTCCTGGCGCCCAACCATCACGTCGGGTCGCGTCCAGGAAACGTGGAAACGCGTCAAGTGACACGGACAGCGAGGCAACCGAGTTGTACTCGTACTCGGACAGCGTCGACTCGTCGGACGACGATTTCACGCTTGTCATGAGCCGAACAACAAAAAGAATATTGCTACGGAGGTCATTATCGGCAAGTGTCTCCACCGTGAAGACAACACCACAGCGCTGGCCGTACACGATGCTCTTCATGCCCGTGGACCCTGTGTCCAATCTGCGACTCCTAAACAGGCAAGTCCTTTCTGCGTTTCTTGAGGGAATCGCACCAAATGAGATCAAAGACGTGAGAATAAACGCACGGAAGAATGTACTCGCAGTAGACGTTCTACACCGTAGTGCGCTGCAAAGCCTGCGGCACGTAACGGAGATCGACAAAGTGAAAGTGCGATCCATGATTCCTACAGGCTGCAATAGCACTGTCGGCGTCATTTATGATGTCGATATTTCTTTACCAACGGACGACTTGCCTATATTAATAAAGCCAACTACAGAAGGCACTCTTATCACGCACATCGCAAGACTTGGCAACACACGTTGCCTGAAGCTTGAGTTTGAGGAAGACAGCCTTCCCTCACACGTCAAAGTTGGCCACGTCCGCCATCCAGTCCGGCCCTACGTGCCGAAGCCCCTGCAATGCTACAAATGCTGCAAGATGGGACACGTAAAAGGTGTCTGTAGGAACAATCTCGTGTGCCCACGGTGCGCTGAATCTCATTCGGAAGAAGCCTACCGCGCAACTGTGTTAAAGTGCCCTAACTGCCATGGTAACCATGAGGCCTCATTCAAGGATTGCCCGCAGGTGAGGAACGAGCGAGCAGTGCTCAAACGTATGGTACGGGACCATTCTACACACAGAGAGGCTGCCGCTACTCTCAGGCGGCGACGACGACATCGCCACCGAAGAGCATCACGAAGAGTTGCATCTACCGATAGAGATACACCATCTTCCAGCAAAGCGGCTACCATACCAACGCCGACTTCCACAAAGACGCACACTGCGACAACGAAGAAAGGGGCAACACTCGCTCCTCCTGAAGAGTGGCCTACACTTCCACGAGCACAACCTGCCTCGAAGTCACATCAAATCGCGCCGCCCTCGATGACCTCACAAACCGCTGATGCGACGACAACTGAGGATCGCCAAGTCATAGCGATGTTGAAGTCACTTATGGACGCCATGCGCATTCTACTGAGCAGCATGAAAACGCCGTCGGCGCAGAGCGCACTGCAGGTGCTGGACACCTTGAGTCCGGTACTTGCGGCTCTAGGGTAAAACCACAGCCCGAGAGATGGCGTCGTTTCAAGAGGAGGTCAAGAATGCATCTGTCTTTCAGTGGAACGCAAGAGGGCTTAAGTCACGCATGGCCGACTTTAGACAGTTTGTCTTTACGCACCAACTCCCCATTATCGTGATATGCGAGCCAAACTTGTCAGCTCCCATCAGACTGTCCGGGTATGAGTGCTTTATGTCCTCTACCCACGGAGAGTGCAGCAAGATTGTTTTGTTTATACGCCGTGACTTGACTTATGTGCATCACCCAGTGCCTCCTGACGAACTGAATCAATATGTTTGCTTGACAGTGAAGAAGAAAAAATGTGGTTGATCCCTCTTATATAGGAATCGGTATAGAACACGAAAGTGAAACGTGTCTTCACAGAAGTAGTGTAATGTTTATTGCACATTGATATATAATGTCTATTGGTGTTTTGTGGCTAAAGCGCCCTTAGGCGTTGATGCACCCACGCTGACGCCTGGTGGCACGTCTCCTCCATCACGACTACCAACGTCGATGACCATGAGCAACCGTCGTGCATATGGAAGCTGCACTACGCTGCACACGCTAGCACAACGCGAAAGACGAAGCACGTAACTGACACACTAATACAACGCGCAAGACAAAGCACGTAACTGAATCGTCACCGAGTCAAATCAGCGCGTACAGCGCGTCGTAATTGCAGCCTCCGCGATCAACTTCAGAAACATTTTCAGACCTAATTGCGGAGGCCGCGCTCCGCTGTGCTGAGTACGGTGAACGCCACTACCAACGCCACCTAGGTGGCGTTGGTAGTGCTTCTTGATGCCAGCGTCCCTTCGAATGCTGGCATCGAGGCGTCATAGAGCTGAGACCACCGAAGCGTTCACTGTCGGTGCGCGTTAGTGTCATAATGCAGTACTTCTCTTTTCTGCTCGTAGGCGGCGGCACCGCCCCGAGCAAGAGCGCGGGTACACGGAGGAGAGTTAGATATATAAGGCGCGTCTGTGTAGCTCTCTGCAAATGCGTTTGTGGCGCAATGGGTTAAACGCTCGGCGATCTATCGTCGCGGACCGAGAGGTCGTGGGTTCGATTCCCAAATTTTGCATGGTTGTGGAACTTTTTCTTCTGGTTTCTTTCTTTGTATTATGTTCCATGACGTATTTCCGTGACGGAAATACGTCAGTGAAGTCTTGGTGGACCCCGGAATAAAACACTTTCGTGTTAAAAAGCTCACGTTTACAATTCTTGGTGCCTACTTATCTCCAACAAGTCGCCTGGATTGTGAGCGCTTACAGGGAATTTTGACATCGACTCCACAGCCGTGAGTGATCATTGGCGACTTTAATGCCCACCATTACCTATGGGGAAGCTCCAAAGTGAACTCTAGAGGCAGAACATTGGTGTCCTTTGCCTCTGAACGCGAACTTTGCCTGTGAAATGATGGAAGCCCCACTTATCTGCGTGGATCAGTGTATAGTAGCTGCCTGGACCTTACCTTCGTTTC
This sequence comes from Dermacentor silvarum, assembly GCF_013339745.2. Classification (NCBI taxonomy): domain Eukaryota; kingdom Metazoa; phylum Arthropoda; class Arachnida; order Ixodida; family Ixodidae; genus Dermacentor; species Dermacentor silvarum. The sequence goes on along the minus strand of NC_051164.1, from coordinate 47,104,356 downwards.
ACGTTCGTTTTCGAGAAGAGTGCACTGGTTTTCGGATTTAGAAACGCGAGGTAGCGACCACATCCCAACTTATTTGAAGATTGAAGGTCTGACTAGCTCCAGGTCCCCCAGAGCCGTCCAGTGCACCGATTGGCCTAAATACAAAATAATCATGGAAGACTGCTGTCGTGACGGTACCTCCTGCAACCTAGAGGGCGCGATAAAGGATGCCATAGAAACAACCACGCATTCACCTTTGAAGAGTTCTGCCCGCACCAATTTCGACATCGAACTCGAGAAACTTCGAGCAATTCGCCGTCGTGCGGAACGAAGATATAGACGCACGAAGTCCATTTATGACTTGAGATTGGCTAGACGAACACAAAAGAAAATACAGCGTCACATGAACAAGCTGGCTTCCCGACAATGGGTATCCTTTTGCGAGTCCCTGGATCCGCGAAAACCTTTATCGCTTATATGGAGGACTGTTCGTGGCCTTCGCACAACCTTTGGTCAGCGCCACCCGTTTAAATCTCTGGCACTACATCTACAATGTAGGGAGATTGATGTCGCTGAATCTTTCTGCAGAAAGATTGCTGGCGAGGCAAATTCCGATGGAACGGGAACGGGGACGCTCGACCACCCACTGTTCTCACGCGATCCCCGCATGGAGTGCCCGTTTTCTATGGAAGAACTAGAAGCTGCGCTGGCTTTGTGCAGGCGTTCTTCAGCGCCAGGACCTGACGGCATTACGTACCGTGCCCTGTGTAACCTAGGAGACCAAGCTTGGAAAGCACTCTTGCTCCTATACAACGACTCCTGGCAGACGGGTACGGTTCCGCAGGAATGGAAGTCATGTCGCCTCATTCCACTTCTCAAAGCTGGCAAGTCGCCTTTGGACATTTCCTCATACCGTCCTATCGCACTTGCAAGTTGCGTTGGAAAAACAATGGAAATAATGATTTTAACACGTCTGGAATGGTACTTAGAGTACTATGAAATCTACCCAGACGCTATGACCGGATTCAGGCGTGGCCGTTCGTCTACAGACAACGTTGTTGACTTGGTAACATTTGCGCAACACCAGAAGGCCTGTAAACGACTATCTGCTGCTCTGTTTCTAGACGTTAAAGGGGCTTACGCTAATGTCACCCATGAAGCCATCCTCGGCGCGTTAGAAGCAGTAGGACTTGGTGGTAAGATATATATGTGGGTGCGCAGCTACTTACAGAGAAGATCATTCTACGTGCACACTGAAAATGGCCCGACATCCGAGCATTACGGTAGCCGAGGAGTGCCTCAAGGCGGAGTGCTTAGCCCGACGCTTTTCAATCTAACCCTCATTGGATTAGTTGACAACCTGCCAAGCACCGCACAACTTTCCATCTATGCGGACGACATCTGCATTTGGGCATCAGGTGTAACACGACTTCAGCTTCGCGCTCGGCTTCAGAAGGCAGCCACAATGTCATCTTGCTACCTTCGTCAACAAGGACTTGAAATTTCATGTGGAAAGTGCGCAATGGTGGCATTCACCAGGAAGCCAATGTCTGCTTACGGAATATCAATTAACAGACAACTTATACCATACAGCAGAAGTCACAGGTTACTGGGAGTCGTAATTGACAGAGACCTGGCTTGGACTCCGCACGTGAATTACGTGAAAAAGCGGCTGTCTGCTATCTGTCACCTGTTCAGGTTCCTTGCAGGAAAAAGTTGGGGAGTATCCATACACTGTATGTTACAGCTGTACATGGTGCTGTTCGTTGGATTCCTTCGGTACAGCCTGCCTGCAATATCCAACACCTGCAAGACTAACCTCCGCATGATTCAAAGCATTCAAGCCCAAGCCCTTAAGATATGTCTTGGCCTACCACGCAGTGCGTCAACGGCTGAAACCATTGCCATTGCCCAGGATTACCCAATCACGACGCACATTGCCGTTGAGACAATGCGTACGCATCTCAGACACTATGCTAGGACCCCTTCCCACCACCTGGCGAGCCTCATTGCTGAAAGGACCTGCTCGACATTTAGCGCTACTGTCAGTGCACATCATGCATCGTTTACTTCAGGGTACGCACCTGCGGCCAAGCCAGTGCTTCCTCCGTGGTGTTTGAGCCGTCCACAAGTACATATAACGATTCCAGGACTACAGAAGAAATCAGATGTACCGGCCCCTGCTCTAAAACAACTGAGCTTACTCCTCTTGCATGAAAAGTACAGCAACCACGTGCACATCTATACCGATGGATCGACTACGTCGTCCAGTTCTGGTGGTGCGGTGGTTATACCAACGCGAGGAATAACACTGCGGTTCAAGACATCGCATGTCACAACCTCAACGGCAGCAGAACTAACGGCTCTGCGTCGTGCACTAGAATTCATTGACTCTGAAAGACCTACAAAATGGGCTGTGTTTTCAGACTCAAAACCGGCATTACAGTGCGTGCAGTCAGTTCTCCGACGCGGCTGTCATGAACAGTTGACATACGAAACAGTGAAACTTCACCATCACGTCCAACAAAAAGGCCACGAGGTTGTATTTCAATGGGTACCTGGTCATTGTGGAATCAGTGGCAATGATTCCGCAGACAACGCTGCTCGCACATCACACCAAGAAGAGCTCCGCGTTCCAATTCCACTTTCGAGGACAGACGCCGCAAGGCAGCTTCGACACCTGGCACGCAGTCTCTCACTGACCGAGTGGAACTCGCCAAACTTACGATTAAAACGACTACATCAATTAAACCCGTCACTGCAACTCCGACCTCCATTCGGACTTCCTCGACGTGAAGCTTCGCTTCTCTGTCGCCTTTGGCTAGGTGTTGCCTTCACAAAGGCATACTCTACATTAATTGGAGTGACCGACAGTGCAGCATGCCAGGTCTGCGGCACCGATGAAACTATTGACCACCTGCTGTGCCACTGTCCACGATATGTTCAAGAAAGACAATATCTTGCTAACGCGCTAAAAAAACTGGACGATCGGACGCTTTCCCTGCAGGTGCTGCTGGAACACCGCCCCCATCGCTCGTCGGCCCATAAAGCGGTGAAGGCACTTTTCTGCTTCTTGAGGACGACGGGCTTGTGTCAACGTCTGTGACAATTAGTGCACTAACACACGCGTCAGCGAACTAACCGCTCATTTCTCTTCTTTCCTTCCCTCCTCTCTCTCCCTGTCATCTTTGTGTTCCCTCTTCCCATTCCCCCGGTGTAGGGTAGCCAACCGGACGTTATCCTGGTTAACCTCCCTGCCTTCTGCCTTTCTCTTATTTCCTCCTCCTCCACGTACGTCATCGCAGTAAACACGTGCCAAATTAACTTGAACTAGACAACCAGTGTTCCTATTTCCCTTCCAATGTACAAACTTACTTGTTTTTTTTCCTACTATGTAGTTCTTTTTATGCCTTATTTATTGCCTTTTTTCTGTAACCCCCCTTACGCAATGCTCCACTGGAGCCTGTGGGGTAATATGAATAAATAAATAAATAAATGAGTGCAGCAGTGACTGTACTTGACTGGAGATGCATCGATAGAAATTGCATGAATATATAGGAGCGATAGTAGCGCCATCTCTTATGAGAACAGCGAATCGACAGGTACGGCACCCTCAGATGACCCGATCTTTTATCGGTGTTACAGAACTAGAGATCGCGCTCGTTCGACGCACATGCTTGATAAAAAGGTTCCTAAACTTTCGGTTATAAACTACGGTGCCTCAAATTGCACATCGTCGCAGCTATAGATCGTTCCTTAGCAAAAAAAATGAAAACGGGTGGTCCAGTGATTACGGTTGATACGCACGACGTTTAGTTCACTCAAGGTGCAGCCCAGTGAGAAAAAATCTGGGCAATGTTTCATCAATAACAAGCACGATCATAAAGAAGGTGAATTAATGATTCGCTTCGAATAAACATTTCTAGCCAAGAAAACTTAATTTTTGTAGGGTGAGTTGAATCCCACTTTTAGGAATTCATTGTAGTGGCAGTAAGAGGGCAAAACATCTTTTAACACACAATAGACTCGTTTCCCTTCCGCGATAACGTTCCTTGTCATGTATTGAGTTAAAATTGTAACTGTAATGCAGGAGAAAATATCACTCGTGGCTATCGGGGTGTCGAAGCGGTTCTACCAGTGCACATCAGTTAATCGTAAATGTCAATATAGCAGCCGCAAGCACCCTTTTGTGTGCCGAAGCTATTTCTTGAAAAGAGGCGATGAGGCATATTCAGCCGCTGTCAAACGTGGAATGCCGGTGAGTTTTCGGGACTTTTCGCTTCATTTCAATACCGGCATATCGCCTTCCGTGACAAAGTACGATGTTGGGATCGTCGGTGCATAGATGTCAACGTCTGTCGCGCGAAATAGCGTCACTGCAAGAAAGCAGAGTGTAGCAGAGACCGCCATTTTCGTTCTTTCTGTCCATCTCTGCTTTCTTCCAGTTACCTTTGCGCCGCAAATATTTATAGTACTTCACTTCCTTTGTGGATCTATTTATTTATAGCGAATATTGGCAAGGAGGGGGGAGGGGGGAGGGGGGGAGGGCATACTTATGCCAGAAATGCGTTCCCGAAACAATCGTACGCACCATGACCACAGTTTCTGAATAAGTATACTACTAACGTTGCGTTTTTTCCAACTCTATACAGAATAGGCACTCGCCACCGCTTTGTCACCATTGTTGCACCTGGTTCATTTAACAAGTTAAAATCCTGGAATTGGAGAAATCTCGATTGAAAACGTTGATTTGTGCCGCTAAATAGTCCATTCTTTGACGCGTTGCTGAACATTTTGCTTGGAAAGTCATCGTTTAACCTGAGCACGAGGTCGCGGGATCGAATCCCGGCCACGGCGGCCGCATTTCGATGGGGACGAAATGCGAAAACACCCGTGTACTTAGATTTAGGTGCACGTTAAAGAACCCCAGGTGGTCTAAATTTCCGGAGTCCCCCACTACGGCGTGCCTCATAATCAGAACTGGTTTTGGCACGTAAAACCCCATAATTTAATTTTAATTTAATCGTTTAACCTGAATGTGCTTAAAATGAAATTTCATTTTGCCGTGCAGCCGATGCTCCGACAACATTGGTGGACGTCGTGTGTTCTGCAGTAGTTCGGAGAAAAGTTTTTTTGATACTGTGGCTGTTAATAATAAGGCGGTATGAACGCGGAGTTGAGGCTGAAAGGTCGCCATTGTCATGGCGGGCTGTGACGAGCAGTCGACCTCATGAGGCGTTGTCACCAAGTTGCGCAGCGTCGTATGCTTGTTGAGCTGCGCTTCCGCTGGGCCATATTTTGAAGGGACAACGCTGAGCTGGAAATGAAGCGCTTTGAAAAACAGAACGGGCTTGGTTCTGTTTATACCAGGTTGATCCAGGCGAGGGGTCCCTTCTGTGCTGCTTCCTGGGGATAGCGTTGAATCTACTTACCTATGTCCTTGCGAAAACAAAACGTGCTCTCGACTTACCGAAGGCGTCCCCGAATGTTGGCTTGGCGTGCTTGCTCCGCTCTGAAATGTTAAAAGCAATACACATTTAGGAAAGAATGCCGGCTTCGCACAAAACACAACGACCGCGCAACGAACCAGTGAAATGCTGAGCCACCCGATGCAATGTATATGTGATTTAAATGGATGTTTAGAATTGTATTTTTGAACGTTGAAGTTGAATGAAGACACATTTTGTTAAGTAGCATAGCCTTTATTTTAGATCATGTACCCGTTGATTACACGCACACACTCACACCTTCACGGACGACTCTACCCTTGCACAGTATTGCCTTGTGATCGCTTTGGTAGACGGTCAGAGGATCTGCCGTTGCCGATACATGGGATCGGCCTTACGGGCACGATCGCGCTCGCGCTTGCATTCGCGTACGGCAGTTTCTTCTTCTGCCGTGCGCTGCACCCGCGGCCTACCCATAGTGACGGCCGGGAACGCATTGCGTGACGTGCGTAATGCAATGCAGATAGATACAGGTCGTCTGGGTAGTGTGGCGTTGCAATTCTCATTGTTCTTATCGGTACAACTGCGAGTGTAAACTGTAGTGTTCTACGATACGCATGTCGGCGCCGTTGCTCTATGTGTGCTCAGATGCGCAGATAGTTACAATGTGTAAGTTGGCTTTCCTGCAGTGCACTTTGGGCGCACACGGACGAATCAGTGAGACATAGAAAGCTTCGCTCTAAAATGGCACCCGCATCAGCAAAATCTTGGAAATCCTTATTATTCGCATTGTGGGTAGCACGTGTGTCGCTGTGCTACTTCTCAATGCATTATCCTCACCCCCGAGAGAAGAAAATTCAGAGCCCTTCCCCTGTCTAGGAAATGGGGTAAGTGTAGCTTGTGGCAAGACGACGCTGTCGCAGGCGTTCCGCTTCGTTTGCCCTAAACTCAGCTTATAGGTGGCTATTCGCTGCCGTTTGGCCTCAACATCGCGCTCCCGCAACTCGAGGTCTGCAACTCGGGGTTTCGCCGGGCTTCGGAAGCCCTCACGCCAGAATCGGCACGTCCACGACGAGCCTTTTCCCGAGCGAGTTGGCGGCGTCGTTGCTCAAACGCAGCCTGCTCCTCGGCGGAACGCACCACGCGCCTTCCCATCCGGTTGCCAAGACTGATCAGAGGCGAGGAAAGCCCGGCGGAACGTGCGCCAACCCCCTTTCCTTCTCTTTCCCTCCCCGCGACACACCAGACGACCCTGATTGGTCGCGCGCGTCAAGTGATCCGGAGCCGGCGGAGCTTTCCAGCACCTACTCTTTCTTTCTTTCTGTCCTTCTTTCCTTCCTTCATTTGCTTCCGTCTTTCTTTATTTCTTGTCCCTGGCTCATACCCGCATATCCAATGTGGGTATGTGCCATAGTAGTTTTAACGTTACATCGTCGGCGCAGGCTAGCGTATACAAGGTTCGCTTGAAAAATCATGTTCTGTGCAACTTACGTTCCGAAATCGTTTTTGTTGTCGTGGTCTTTGTTGTGTCTGGATCCAATTTCAATTTCATTTTTTTTCTCTTAGGTTCCACCTTGCGCACTGTATTTGCTGATTGATTGCACTAAACCCGTCATTGTTAGACAGATAGACAGATTTGGTGTCTGCTGTACCCGTGTATAATTTGTCTTGCGCTATATTGTTTGACGAAGCCATTAGGATATACTTACCAACTCAGCACACTTGGGGTTTCAATCATTTAGTGTATTGGAACGATTTACATCACCCATGCTTTTTCGAGAACTTTCCCTTACAAGCAACCTTCTGGTGCAACGCGTTTATCTATCTATGCCTTTCGCGTCAAAGAACAGAATTCTATTTCTTGTTCTCATTTTGCACCACTATAATATTAAGATCACATTTATTCGCCTGATTATTTTCTACCAACACATTCTTCACTTTCGGCGCATTCGACTTTATTTATATATTATGTGCACTATAATGCACTATGACTAGCAATGTTGTCGTTTGCAAGAGCAAAGTATCGGTGTGCAGTGCACGTGAGGTGTTTGTCATGCATGAGGTGACATTCAATAAGTCCTTTTGTACTGCAAACACGGTTGTGAAGACTAACATTACAGAAAAAAACGGAGCTTACGTAGGTTGGATGTGCATTTATAGTGCGATTTATTGCCACACCCACACAGATAGTGCTTGGTGACCAAACGTGGCAATGCACTATAGTTGTATACAGTAATACACAATGAACAGTGACTATTTTTACCACAGCACGACCATAGTTACTCTTCCTTGCTTGTTAAAATCCCAGTTAGTCAGCACTCGCTTTCAAAGGGAGAAATTCTTTCTTCACTGTGAGAAGTAAAGCTTCCCATTCAATTCAATTTATTCGGCATCATGTGACATTGTGCCAGGGGCACAGGCATTTAATTTAGAGCACTGTTCAAACAACGAGGACCTTTATATCTGGGTTGATTCAGTTCCGCAATAGCGCAAGCAATAAAACTTGTTACCATTGTTTCAACGTAACCTTTATAAAAAACATCCTGAAATTAGATAATGCCTGTTATCTTTGAAACACCTGAGGCTCGCCCCATTAACTTCTCATACAGAAACCAATGTTATGACAATACATATTTCATTGGCAACGTTATTTTAAAAGCATACGTGACCACTGCGATTCAACAGTTTTCTAATTACATATTTATTAGTTGTATATTCCTGTGGGCGCCAAGTTGAAAGTCTCTCTCAAGCATGCTGTCTGGTCCTGATCGGGGCGGATCTCATTTACAACAGAAGGAATTTGGTGTGTAATGCAAATGTTTTTTCTTAAAACCTGTATCAGGCTGTACACTCTGGGGAAGCTGGGGCAATTAGGCTTCTCAAGGATTGTTTTTAGCGCGGTCTTTGTCTTTGATCTTAAAATGAAGAAAAGTAGCACGGGTTCCAGAAATGTATTCGAGAACATTACACTGGTGCGACTCGTATCGCAACTACGAAAGTGCCTCGAGTTATCAAGGGAAGGTTTCTTCAGAGTGTACAAGGGTGAGTTTCGGTGAGTGCCGTAAGTGCGGAACACACAGTGAACGTGTAATGGGTGATATACACACGTGAGAAGTGGATGCATGCAGATCAAGGCGGAATACAAGAGTGAACCAAGGCGACTTCCTGTATACATGATCCATATATTTCGGCCAGTGGCGTGCCTGCTTCATTTCTTCACACTTCTTTTACAAATTTATTGAGTGGTGAAATGGACGGGACTCAAACTTAACATTCGTTCGATATTCGTATTTTCATTGTTCACTTGTCTCGCTTGTATCTGCGCCTTCCCTCATGGAGCCGTGTATCTCCAAGATCCGTTAAATAATCAAAATATTGCCGACTATCTGCAGGTTATTGCAAATGTTGCGGATAATTTCAACATAATCGCGTTGGTTTAAGGCCCACTGTGTGAAACGAAATTGGGAGAGGTTTGGGCCGAATTTGTGTGCTACGCTTTCGGTTCCAAACGTGATCTTCTATTCTCGATTGCGTCTTAAAATTAAAAATTTATACCCTGCAATTGCAGTACGTATGGCCTTTTTTTCTCTCTCCCATACAACTTGAATTAAATGCCATTTTTATAATTCGTTTTTTTCGCAGAACTTACAAAAGCATAGGGGCAAATTTAACCAGGAAGAAAGTTGAATTTCGCTGACACATGTAAATTAGTTATACCTATAAATTCTGGCGTAGCGTTCTAATTCAAACAAATGCGCTAAACATTATCGCGGCCTTACCGGAAATATTCTTGAAAAGCTTAGTGGATGCCAGAAAAGTGAAGGCGAAAAAACACTTCCTGGCACCTTCTCTGTCGATTTGCTCACGTTATAATACAATTTGTGTGCACTAGGTCTTGTCGCATCTATGCGCTCTTTTTCCAGCCTCTACAAGTTATAAGGTGCGTGACCTAAACTATTTGCACTCTTTGACGTCCCTACTTCTGATTAGCCAAATTACTTTTCAGTTAAACATGCAAACCAAGCCCAAATAATAGCCGCTTCGACGAAACTCAAGCTTCCAGCGCAACGGCCAATCACCGGTGCCTTGGTTCCGTCTTGAATCCTTGGTGTGTGGTGAGTGTGTTCTTTGTGCAGGCACATCACTAGCCGAAACAATGGCTCACCGTTCCGGTGTTTTCCACATAATTGCGTTCTCTGTCATTGGGGTTGCCGATTAAGGACCGCTGTGTGGAATGAAGGTGGGAGTTGTTGCGACTGAGCTTGTATGTTGGTTTGTATTTATTTCTTATTTTTTATTTCTTTCGAGCACCGTTTTCAACCTTGCTTGCGCATTACCCAATTTAAGGTATGCAATTTGGAATGCTCAATGAATTAGCAATTATCTCTTGTTCACATGTGCTACGTCCAAAGAGGTTTTAAAAAATTATTTTAGAACCTCCTTGGTTACGTCTAGCCATAGATGTTGTTTTTCATAACTGCTTGATAGCTGATAAACATTCCTTTGCTACGTAACCCTGTGCCTATTTCACGTGAACTACCTTTTAAATGATTTTGTTTCAAACAGAAGCGAGGCCAGTGGCTCACCTCATGCACCATGAGATGGTAATTGAGTCTACTTAGTTAGTTGGTTAGTTCAATGCTTTCCCGGCGCGAGCACAATAAAGGAAGTAGTGATACATGCCCGGTACTTCTACGAAGACCTTAAGTAATATGCAAAAATAGACATTTGTGAAATAAAAGTACAGTTCCTTTGGTGACGTGCCGTCAGCGGAGGCGACCACGGAGTGACGGGCGACACGGGGCAATTATTTGCCAATTAGCACAATTCATTATTTACTTTTAAACGCTTCCTTCCAGCGGGCTCATTGTAATTGGGAAATTGAAGCGAGCTCTCCGTAAAAGTCATGTCAATCAACGTTTGGATCTGGAAAAGTGCGAATACCCACGAAACCGCGGCACGACGAATTTCGCTGTCAGAGAACGCGTAACCGAAACTGTGAGGCTGCAGCGAGCGCAAAGTCGCGCCCCTCGAGGCGACCGTTCTGCTCACGTCACCCAGCAGCGGGCAGCCAGCGCGCTGCGGCTGTCAGGAATACTCGCTGTCGCAGCGCATTCCTGCTTTGGTTTATTGCGAGAGCACTTATATGGACACCAGGCGCATTTCTGCCGTCGCCGTCGCCGTGACGTTCTGTATAGAGTCGAACGGCGATAAAATCGATGCCACGCGCCATGTGCTGTATGTGCGAGTGAGAGCGTGCGAGGGTGAGCCAGCGTTCGCCGCTCAGTCTCGTGCACGCAAGCGAAGAACGCGGGGAGGAAACACGCCGTCTTCCGTCGCCCGCATGGCTCCGGAGGGGGGGGGGGGGGTAGGGAAAGGGAGCGCGTTCTACTCTGTGCGGCACGGGTGGCCGCGCGCTCCCGCCCGGGCCGATGTATGTTGAAAGCCATCTGCGACGGGGACAGAGTCCACCGTGGAGTGTGTTTTCGCGGCTTAGTTCCCGTTGATGCGAGAGGCAGCACGAAGGTCGATTCGACCGCTGCTGCGGCCGCGCTTCCTCACTCCAGCGTTTTGACAGCGAGATACCGCGGTCATCGAGTGAGATGTCTTCATGTTTGCTTGTGCGTGCGTGACACCACGCTTGTTAAATTACTTATTATGCCGATGTTAACAAGCTTATATGGACGATAAAACAACTATCCTTACTTCGTATAGCTGTCCACTAATTTGCTATCGCAATCGAAGCTTCGCCTTTCGGCCGAAACCGCGACTTTCCTTTTAGGTACATGATCACCAGCTACAAGGCATATACTAGATGGATCACAGTACCGTGATTTACTATTGTGAGTCCATCACCTACTGCGTGCTTCGTAATCACGTCATGGTTTTGGGACGCAAAATAGCAGAATTTAAATTTCAGTCATGGTAAAGTTTGCCACGCGGGAGTGCCTTCATTTTTTTACGTTTAAGCGCGTAATATTGTGAGTATTTTGTAATACACTCACCGTGGTAGATTTTCGCCCAGGTCCAGACGTTGGCTGTCGACAGGAAGACAAATTTGGGTTTAGAAATAAAGTCAATATTGTTTGACTCAGTATAGCAAAGTTATAGATAATAGCTAAGCTGGGCCACTATAACAAAGTTATAGCGGGCTAAGCTAACATGGCTCAGTGTAACAAGGCTATACTGAGCCAAATTAGCTCGCCACAATAAATAGTCTGACTTATTCCAAGCGACGGCCAACAGCATTACCTTGGTTCTGTCGAACTACGTGGGACTTACATATGTTTAATTTTAGGAACAAGGTACGTGCGACAATGAGTATACAGTACTGGCTATGTCGTTTAACACACAAGTACTCCTGCTTCCTCTTCAGATATCGGTTTAGCCAACCTACCAGCTACAATCATTGCTCGACTCGTTCGATTGTAATAAAACAATATATATGGAAATAAAGAAATGGTACATAATTGAAAATGAAAGATGGAAAAGCAACTGGCCGCAGGTGGGATACGAACCCACGTCTGCGCATTACGCGTGCGATGCTCTTGCCAATTGAGCTACCGTGCATATATATATATATATATATATATATATATATATATATATATATATATATATATATATATGGCTCGGCAAAATAACCCACTATTCCTGCCAGACAGCTGTGTGGACAACTTGGTGAATACTAATCATGGCCGTATTTGTTAAATACATGTATTTCGTAATAGCAGGATATCCCTTGAGTCAATTGTGCCTGAAGTATGACAACGTCGCACTCTGTAGGCATACACGTCACATGTTGTGACTGCATAAATCAGTGAAATACATGGTTTTCAAAATTAAGCTTTACGAATTTTTTTTAAATCGCCTGTGGCCGGTAGCATGTAATTCTTATCATTGAGCTGGGTTATTAGATGAGCCGGACATTAGTTCACTAATAGACTCCCAAGTTAATTACTTTACGACACATATTGAAATTTACGAATTCTAGCTCATGAGCTTGTCAGGCGTATCCAGTTGGAATGAATTTCCAGAATGACACCAGCTTTAAGATATGCGCCATCAAACTCACCGTAAAAATGCACTGTTGTTCCACTTACTTTTTTTACCAAAATGTTGTTTCATACATTGAAGCACAAAAGCAACTGGAACGACCATCTATTTCTTCCCACACTTTGGGAAATACTGTCTCGAAAGTGGTGTCATCCTGGAAATTCATTTCAAGTCGACGCGTCTTGCAAGCTCACCGGCTACAATTCGCAAATTGCAATATGTGTCGTAAATTAATCAACTAAGAAGTTCGTTAGTCAGTCTTAGTTATTTCGTTGAATACGCGTTTCGATTTCTCGTGTTACTAATGTCCGCCTCTTGGAATAACCCAGCTCAACGATAAGAATTATGCTACCTGCCACAGGCGATTTTTTAAAAATTCTGTAACGCTTAAATTTGAAAACCCGGTATAAAGGAAACCGGTCAGTGCGCGCGTAATTATTTGGCTCTCTTAGCCAAGTAACACAACTTTTGGTGCGTGATCAAGTAGTATGTGCCCTTCCAGAATGTCTTTTTAGTAATGTACATCATTCGATTCAATGTTTTAATAACATATCATACTGTACGCGAAATTATCTCCATGTAGGTGACCTTTGTCTTTTACATGATAGAGTGTTGCATATTTCTCACCATCGTTCTGTTCACTTCTCGATTAAACTACGTACATATCGCTTTGACTTCCATTCCTTCTGTCTTGAAGAAGCACATTTTCATTAATTTATTACATTTTCACCACTGTAAGCTGCGTGGGTAGTGCTACTTTAGGAACCTTTGATAGCCAAGCTGTCATATCTGTCGAAGCCTTAATTGTCTCTCGAATTGACAAAGACGGCAAGACCTAATGACGGCAGTGTTCATCTCCGCATGTCTCACAGCAGCTTTTTTTTTTTTTGTCTTTTTTGTTGGGCAGACACAAAGTGGCTGCCCTGCTTCATGACGGACCTTGTTTGGGCATTTCTTACATTGAAGGAAAATCCTTACCTAACACGTTTCTTAGAAGCCACGATATCCCTCACCTTCACACCAACATATGGCAATATGAAATACTCGCATGTTAATATAATACTTTATGTAATGTCATGGCAACACGGCGGGAGAAAGTTATTCGCTGATTCCCTGCTGATGTACATCTACCGTAAAGTGTATGACGTTATGACTCTGTATGACGTTATTAAACATTCACTCCTGTCACTTGCGCCATCGCTGTAGTAATCTAAGATGATTTTGATTTGAGGAGCTCGACACTTTTTAGTTGATCAGTTGATGGTGTATGAAAAGCGGTAGCAAAGGATGAAGACCCCACACTTACCGAGCCTGAAAGGGAAAAGAAAACAAGGAGTGTAAATGGCAACGGGCTAGTAAGTAAACACAGCGAAGAAGACGATTGGACTCTTTTGTGCTTAAGGTCAATAACATCGTTTACGGCTGGCTGTCAAAACCAATTCTTTTCACAAACACGGCACCAGCAAGTAAAAATGAAAATTTCTTGTAGCACAGCTCTGCAACGCGGAATTGAGTCAACACATTGCACAACAGTCGTGCATAAGCTGCACCACTTAACTTCCGTTGACATGCACGGGCTATTACGAAATATTTTTTTCACGGTGGCAGGGGTTTCCAAGCTGCTGCTCGTGAGTATACGCCGTCATTTTTTTTTATTGCAACGCGACGTCAGACATCGTACTCTGCAGTTCATGCAGCAGTCCAGTCACCCAAGCGCGTTTCATACTGTCTCAATAAACAGAACGTTATCGTCAGACTACTAGTTACACGCACACAGAAGCTTGTATCAGAGCGTAGTTCGAATGAGCTTGCTGCACTTATCTGGATAACATTAGGGCCTTTGTGATATGCTACTTTGTTCTTAGCGCTTAGACAAAGCCTTGCTAACAAATTTACGACGTTACAATTTTATCGTATCTTTTTCTACGCCGTTGCAAAAGAGCATGCAAGTCATTTGCATATTTATATGTTAAACTTCTGAATTGAGTTTAACAGTTTTTTGTTTATTCTGTTCTGCGACATATCGGTCAGCAATAGAAGCTCTTCGCGGTTTCGGGCATGATAGCTTGTTTCTTTCTATTAAAGTAATTTTTGCGAGACTATAAAATTACCAACAGGTTATCTTAATATTGGCAGGAAACGGTAACCTGGGCGTTGTTGCAAAATCTTCCATGGAACAAAAATATGGGTGAGAGCACTGCTCTTTATTCAGATGGGATGTATTTAATTTTCCTCTCTTTAGTTAGGGAAGGGCTAAGGTGATGACGGGGGTCTTCATATGCTTTCTTTAAAGTCAGGGTGCGTGAATCGGGTGAAAGGTATTTAACGTATTTGCCAACAGCAAATTATACTCTTCAGGTGGATTTTTCAGGGGTACTTAATATGCCTGTTATGCCAAATTTCGCCATCAAATATTACCGTCTAGAGTCATTCTGGAGCTATTCCTCAAACATGCCTCAGGGTCTGGGAGGGAAACACAGAACATTAGTCGCACTGGTTTGAATTGCCAGTATAAGTATTTTAGCTTGCACATGAGCGGGTGAAACAAAGCGTATACCGTCAGGCTCTGCCTCGAAGACAAGAAAGCACACGTCTTTACTCATAATTTAAGAAACGCAAAGAAATCAGGAAGCTGTTTTCTTTTTTCAGAGGCAAGAAGCATCCTACTGCTTCCACCGCAGTGTAGCTCAGCATGTTTGTTGAAAAGAATATCAAAACAGTTTATTGGTGTGTGAACCGACTGTTCATTAGGCTATACATTGCGATTGCGACCTTATACTTCCTTCGTGAAAAAAAATCACTTTCCTAGGCCGGATTTTTGTTAACTATAACATCGTTGTAGAACGAATTATCTAGCAGCAGGAATCTTATTCTGTCAATTTTAATATTCAGATTACACTACTCACCACAGTTGCACTCGATTACGCCCGTGTAGCAGGTCCACCGCAGGTTGAAAGGTATGCACCAGAACTCAGTCTGGAAGAGTAGGTTGCCCTTTGGTTTACTGTCTCCTGCAAGAAAAATACAAAATCGAGTGTGAGTCACCCAGCTTGAGTAGTTGGAAAGTTCTTTACAACCGTGTTATAGTCTCCAAGTTATTTGCAAGTATAGCGTACAGGCATCAAATAGTTATGTTTTATCAGTGCAATAAGCGGCTACAAAAATGATTATTATGAATTTCGGTCACCCATATGAATCTAGACATTGTAGTAAGTCATGACTTCGTAGTAACACGAAACCGAATTATCGGAAATCTTTTTGTGGGGACTTGAGCAGAGAGACATGAAGTAACGACAGCTTCTTTCGCTAAGACTTCGCTAAGCTTAGCTAACCCGCCAAGTCATTGGAAGGGGACTGAGGAAATAGCGAAACTAGAGTCATTTTTTGAAACATTTTAATGTTATACATTACAATTGCGGCATATTTTAGCAGTTGCAATTACTTCGTCACTGAGCATCCATTTAGAAACTTTTCTGAAAATACGAATGAAGGGCTGAAGAGGTATATGCATGCCTCCTAATTATGTACATTTCTATACAGTCTGCCTAGCATGACCGTCAATTTTTCATTATTATATTAGCCGCCCGTGGAGGGACAAAAAAAAAGATTCCAGTGTATATCATAGCCTTTACTTCTTTACGGGTAAGACCTCGCACAGTATCAACCTTAAGAACGCCCGTTAAGCAATAACTCTCATTCAAATCATAATAGCTTACAGAACTAGTCAAAGCATGCTGCCACCCGCGATGTCACAAGTTGCAGCGAGTGTTCGCACAACTGGACTGCATCAGGGATCAGACGTCAGTCTTATGAAGAGAACACACAAATGAAGTCGCAGAACGCATAAGGTAAAACGGGTGTCACGTTTTAATTGAAATGTAATTGAAATATTTGACATTTAATTGAAATGAGCGAATGCGAAGTGAAAGTGGACAAAAAGACGACTCCCTGCAAGGAGGGAGCCGAACCTGCATCTTCAGCATTACGCGTGCGGTGCATTACTAAAAAAGGGACACTGAATAAAAAAAAGTAAACGAGTGTAGACTTGCGAAGTATTGTTTCAGAACCCTGTTAGCTGACTAGTGCATTAGAAAATGAAGGTGAAAGGTTTGATTTTTCGAACTTGGCGCCGAGACCCCAGGGATTCACAAATTTGGACACATTTTTTTTCTTTTCTTTGTATTTGGGCTGTTGTGGGGCTCCACAAAAGTTCCTGAACCTTCCTACGTTAAGTGTTTTGGCGCTTTTACAATACAATGCAATCGAATTTCGCCAACAAGAAGCTCAACTAGGCAGTGACATACGTAGTCAAAATTTATGACGTCACGGCAGGCTGATGGCGGGAGCTTCGAGGCGGTGTAACCACCTGTTCTTTCGGTTCTTGCTTTTTCTCTGGCTTATCGACCCTGTTCTTTTGGTTTCGCTGTATTTTTCGTATTGTAGAAGGGTAATGTACAAATACAGGTAAAGTCCCATTTCAATTTAGTGGCGCTTTAAGTTACCACGGCAGTTATCCCCAAGACCACTGTCATCGGGTGTTTGTATACGTGTAATAATTTCCCGCACGGGTAATTTTCAAGATGTGGCGCGTTACTACGGCGAGTTATACTTTCTTTCACTTCACATTTCCTTATTATTATGTACTACTTTTCAAATCAAGTAAAAATTATATTTCCGTCTATGATTTCTCTGACAGCATTTCTCTGTTTTATTCATAAGATTGTAGCTAACGAAAGATTGAGCACCTCGGATCTTGCAATCTAAATATTACAACCAACATTTTCCCTTAATATACTGCCTAAAATGTTTGCTCGAAAAATGTTTCTGCCATTTCTGCATAGTTTCCAAGAATCATGCAACTTAACACGGACATCCTCCACGCTGAAGAAAACATCCGATGCGGCGAGATAGGATAAAGTACAGCCCGCCAGATTTCACCGTCTCGCGATTGGCACGGCGGCCGCATTTTGATGGGGGTGAAATGCCTAGACACCCGTGTACTTAGATTTAGGTGCACCTTAAAGAACCTCATGTGGTCGAAATTATTCCGGGGTCCCCCACTACGGCATGCCTCATAATCAGATCGTGGTTTCGGCACGTAAAACCCCATAATTTTTTGTACCGCTGCAAGGCGCGGGCGCTTGCATCATCCACCATATAGTCAGGAAGCATGGAGAGCGACCAACCGCATTTGTTTTTTCACTGTGTCTTATGGAATTGGTTACCGAGCTTAATATTGGTGCCGCTAAAATTCATGTGCCTGCACAGAAGGCCGCCTTTGTAATTCGCGCTTTTCTTTTGCTAGCTCAACAGTGTGCGATGCCTTTGATCAGCGCAACAGCAGTTATGAAAGCGTCATTTATTAGGCAAATATTACAACACTCTATCCAGGTTCTTTGTCACTTAGACGCCAATTAGGTCCCTGGCACGTCCCCGGCAGTGTTGTCAAGATGACTCATATGTTCGCAGAAGTTGACCTTAAAGGGTATATCAAGGTATCAAGTAATTTTTTCTATGATTTACAATGTTTTTCACTTTTTTGTTTTCTTTTTCTTTCTCTCCACCATCCAGTATCTCCTCTCTCCACTATCTCACATCCCTTCCAGAGTAGCATGCAGGCGAATATTTCTACACCGGCAAACCTCTCGGCTCTCAAACAATGAGCTATCTCCCACTCTCTCTCTGTCCATGAGGTGTAGTTTTAGATTACCTCCTTGCGCAGACCGGCCGTCTTTAACGGCGCCATGGCCAGGCCGTCCAGGTAACCTTTGTATAGATCTTGCTTGGGCGCCATCAAGAAGATAGAGCGTGGCCTGTTGAAGAATGAAAAGATTCCGCATTAACACCTTTTATCTTTGCACCAAAACGTCTTTCTAATGGTAAATATTTTTTTGTGTATGTGCTTACAAGACAAACTTCGTTTACAACTGTTTCTTTTCGTTACATTCTGTCCACAGCAAGCGCGCACAGTGTTTTTATGGCAAGGAATTCGCGGTTTAAAAATCACCTTCAAGCGAGAGTGTAGTTCCGACTCTCCGGGTAGGCGCACACAATTAAAATGCATTAAAATTTGAATGTTAGTATGGGCAGTTAAAAAGATGTTTCGCTTCCTTCCTAAATATTTCCTTTAGGACACATGTTTTGATGGCAGAACTGAACCCTGGCTGTCGTGAAACCTTGACCACCTAGTAGTGGTCTTAATTTTTGCACCAGTTTTGATACGTCCGTTCACAACATTTGCATTCCAGTAACTATTTTTTTTCAGACCCTGCCCTCTTTTATCACAGATCAAAACTAAATGGAAGGTAAATGAATGTTTAGCAAACCTAGTAAGATTTAATAAACAGCGCGTTGTTAGGCGTCTAAACCAGGCAAAATTATCGTACCACACTGTTCATTGAACAGTGCCTTGCTACTTGCAATGCGGGGTTCCCGTACAAGCACGTTAGGGGAGGCCAGAATGGTGAAAATTAACTCGGTGCTCAGCTGCTACGTCTCTTATAGATGGTGGCTTTAAGTAAACGCCACCTTCGCCTTATATTGGAAATTTCGGCAAAATTCCCGTCAACTACACAACGTGGAACTCGCATGATTACCCTTGAACATTTTTTTATGCGCAAGCGTCCATGCACAGTCTGTGAAATCGGCGAGATTAAGTCGGAGGCCGCCGAGCTGGGAGAGGGAAGCGAGCGCTGGAGGAGAAGGGCGCCTGGATGTGGAGAGGGTGAGGAGGAAGGAGGCGGCACGTCGCGGAGCATTGCGGAGGAGGAGAGTAGGTGGAGGCGCACTGGGTTCACCTCCTATGGCAGTCGCTACGGACTCTGTGTGCGCTATGGATGTACCGGGTTCGTCTGGCGATCGAGAGGCCGAGCGCCGAGCCAGCAGTACGGAACAGCAACGCAAGCGGCGGCACGCCGAACGCGAACCGAGCGTCCCCGAAGTCGTCGGCAAGCGTCGGGCACGAGCTGAACAAGACCGCTAAAAGATGCGGGCTAGGCGTGTCCAGGAGAGTCCCCAAGAGCATGCTATGCGGCTTGCGACAATGCGCCTTGTCGGGCAAGACGACATAGCTTAGAAACTCCGGAATAACACCCATAGGCTTGGGCGTTAGCTACGTTCCAGAAGTTAAACGTCACTATAATTTTTTTAACATTGGTATTCCGGTATTCGAGCCGACGAACCTGCCGCTTATACGCATCGCTTGGGCAGCTCGCATGAGCTTCAATTACGCGACAACCATATGGCAGCCTTCCTTTAATTACTTGATGGCATTACGTACAAGGAAACTGGCTAACGAAAGCTCGTACCTCTCGCGCTATCGTATTTCATAAGCCTGAATTTATATTTTGAACAGATGGCAAGCTAACTAAAATTGGGGGCCTCCGTCCGTTCAACGTGAATTTATACACCATGCCGATTGATGGGTTCTGCATATGTAGGTATTTATCTAGCGTAGGATAGTGATAAACCGATTGTAACGTGATCTGCGACTAAGTTTTATACAATCGCACACACCTATGCTTATGTCATGTAGCCTATGGTAGAGCAACGAGCGCATTTGTGCTCCGACGAATCAATATTAAAACGTGATCAATCTGGGTCGATTATGAAGGCGGTACATAGGCGCACAGTTTTTATGCAGCGTTTGCTTCTAGGAACAAAATACTGCAAAGTGTGAGCCGACCCAAAGACGGAGCACAGCGTCTAAAATCATTACGACTAAAGAACACGAGAAACTGGCATGTGACAGACAGACGTGCTGAACGTCTCAAAGAGCTAGTCGACTTTCTCACCTAACCAACATGCATGTGATCGTGGCCTATTGATTAGAGACCTGTTCATGCCGAAGATGAACATGTTTGTGGCATTCATTTGACCGCTTGTCGAAACTTCGCTTCGCATAGATCTCAAAATGCCCGTTGGATCTTGGTCATAGCTTTTTATGGCTTAGATGTTATTTATTTTGCAACCGGGTGTCCTTCGCGAGAGGAACGCTTTCTATTCATTTGCCTCCACATGGAATACTAGTGCAGAACTCGTTTGGAACGTCATTGTATGGGCTCCCATACGCAAGGTACAAAATCTAAGGGGTGAAGACGAAGAGGGAGAAAGACAAAGGGATACCCTGTGTTTAGACCAACTCGCGACTCCTTGCTGGAGTAATTGGGTAAAGAGAATGTTGATGCACCCGTCGTGGTTGCTCAGTGGTTATGGTGTTGTGCTGCTAAGCACGAGGTCGAGGGATCGAATCCCGGCCACGGCGGCCGCATTTTCATGGGGGCGAAATGCAGAAAGCACCCGTGTACTTAGATTTATGTGGACGTTAAAGAACCCCAGGTGGTCCAACTTAATCCGGAGTCTCCCACTAGGGCGTACCTCATAATCGGATGGTGGTTTGGCGCGTGAAATTTTTTTTAATTAACGCTGATGCATTTCCACCGCTTAAAAGCAAACAAGAAAACCCATGAAAGGAAGCACAACAGGACAGGAAGGACGCTGTTTACCCTTAAGCCCTGGAAATACATAAAATGTCTAAATTCCAGCTACCCCAGCTCTCCGACATGACGAGAAAGAGATTAAGGTCATAGGAGGGACCAACTACTTACAACAAAATATATAATAAAAAACGGCGCATAGGCATATTTTAGTGCTGGACAACTTTCGAAGTGGGTGTCAGTGGGAATGTGCTCAATAAGAAGCATTTATTTCGATATACTGTATATATATATATAAATATCATAGTGTAATGACATACTGGCACTACTCAATATTGAGTCTTTGCGACATGCGCAAGTTTGGCACCAATTATTATTGTTTTGATTTCGTCCGGCACGCTACGTTTTCTTCGAGGAAACGCATTTGGAGCTCGTCTTGTAGCTACATTTATCAATTCGATTTGCGCCTCGACCAACCTAGCTTAATTTGATGCAAGTTTATTTTCTTTGCTCATTTTATGCTTTGGAACATAGAAATATTTTGCAGCTTCTTTCAGTTCAGGTTGCGCATTATTTTTCAATAAAAAAGCACACTATGGTAGAACGAAAATTGCCGACATCTCTTTCATGCACATCTAGTTCGCTTTAATTAAAATTCTTGCTGAGCATTGCTTACATCATTCAACCCCTGGCGTCATTTTGTGTTATTCATTTTCCCCATGAAAGCAAGAATAATAGGTTTACTGTAACGAAGTCCTTATTCCTTTTTTTAAGGGTGAAAAAACGCGAGGACACAAGGAAGGAAGCTTGCACGCAGCGGCTTAAAAGCCCGGTTGCAGTCCACGTGACAACAGTTGGCGAGAAACTGCTTACGTATTACAAATTTACGCGACAGTGGAAGCATTCGAAACTCCTGCTGAATTTGTAAATGAAGAGGGATACAACACATAAACACGTTATTTAAATCAATGTCCTAGATGATCATTTCTTAATTACAACGAAAAGTAATAACGAAACGAGCCATTGATTCACACAGGGCTAGAAAAAACTGAATTCGTGAATGTGCATGAACGCACCCTGAGAATACATTTTATACAAAATTCTACGAAAGCGTCGCGTGTTTAGTACAGGAGATGTAAAACACTAATTGAAGTGTTTTTTTTTCTATGTTTCTTCAATCTAAATGTTATTCTACTCAAGTGAGTTAACGTAACACGGTGGTTCAAAGTGCGCATGATTGAAATTTGCAGAGTCTGACCTACAAAACTGTATGAATGAAGCCCAAATTGGTGCACGTTAAGTATAAGTACATAAACTACAAAGTTGAGTTTTGTCTTTAATTCTACAGATCCGATAGATAGTTTCTAATTGGAATATACATGTGGTGACTACTTTCATGTGCGTATACTCATGCGTCCCTCACTGAGCAACAAAATGGCGGTACGGCTACAGCATCCAAGCTCTGTTACAGGCCGCGAATGCTCAGAGCAGGAGATGGCCGCGTCTGCAAGGCGCTCTGGCAAGACCATTTTAGGTCGTATCCAAAATCAAGAAGGGGGCTGACAGATCGAATCGCACAGTGTGGTATAATAGTTACAAACTGGGATAAGCTGCCTCAGAAAAGCTGGCCTACATTTCGAAAGGTGAGCCCATCTTTGCTCTTTGTCAAAGGCCTTTGAAAAAGGTAGGCCTACCAGTCGAAACAGACCAGCCTGTCTGATGCACTTTATCCCTGTTTACAACTTTCATACAACAGTATTTTGTGCCGTAAACATTGCCGCACTTGGTTAATTCATCTTCGTAGTTTCCTGATATTTTTGACAGAAACAAATGGGAACAATGCTCACAAACTTATCGTGATGCTTATGTAATTATTGATCTCTTACAGAGTTGTTTTTTTATCAGCGCCAGCGGTCATGCCCCAGGTGAGGCTCTCAAACGCCGCTTGCCGAAAAACATCATCATTTCTCGTTATAAAACGAGGGAAATCTTTCTAATCTTACAGCTTATCCACATCGCAGGAGATAGCACCTATAGTTTCTACTAACGTCGTGCCTTCCCTGTGATGTTCTTGTATGAGACCGTTAGCTTTAGCATGGGGTCAACTCCGATTTCCCCTGCATGTCAAACGCAGAAATAGGTTTGTGAGGCAACCATTGCACCAATTTGAATGAAACTGGCTGCATCTGAGAGAAAAAGGTTAAGTTCCAGTGCCTCTTGAAAGCGAAATTCTAATTTATTCTACAGAAATTTTCTTTTTTAGTTTGCCAAAATTTGGCTGTGTTGTAAAAAAATTCAAGCACGAAGTTTACAAGTCGGCAGCTCTGCATAAAAAACAGCTATCACACTTCTTTAGACTGCATTTGTTAGACCATCTAAAGCGGTCAGATATAATATTCGAATTTACAACTTACGTGAAATTGCAACAATGTTTACAAGGGTCAGGCGAAAGCCCTGCTCCCAAATTTAACGATCAGGAATGAGAATTGAGGGTGCCGATTTTCGTTAATACCAACAATATGAACAGGTAACGATGCCACGGATAGCAGAAGAGAGTTCAATTTGAGCTTTAATTCAAATTTCAAAATGATAAATAAAGGGGAAATGAAAGTGAAAGAAAAAAACAACTCGCCACCGGTAGGATCTGAACCCACAACCTTCGCATTACGCATGCGTTTCATTACCAGTTGTGCTACAGCCGCGGCTGCGCCCCCTGCCCGCATTCTTTGGTATTTATGTGTATGTGTACGAGATCTAACGGCTAGGGATGTTAACCAGCGCCACTCAAGACCGTGACGGCGGAAGTGGAACGTCGTTTTGACTGTTGGCGTCACGTAGTACGTCAGCTTTGGGATCACGCAGTTCACCGACAAACCCTCATATTTCACCTGAACGCATCAAATCTGCCGAAGTCGAGACCATCAGTATGCTACTAAGGAAAATAATGGGAACCGGGGGGCTTGATTTTGGTTAGTCGCAATCGTATGAAGCCAAAACAGAGTGAAACCCATAATCGCATACAGGAAATTATTTATTGTTTTAATTGGAACGTTGAAGTGATAATTTAAAGTCAAATGAAAGTGCGTGAAAAATGTGTCTATCGGTGAGATCCGAAGCCACGACCTACGCTTTACGTGTGTGTTGTAATATCAATTGTGCTACGCTGGCGGCTATTCCCATGTCCTAATTCTTAGGTATTTATCCTGTCAACGTTTGAATTCTTTGAGATAACTTATCACTTCTTCATTTTAGTTAAAACTATAAATAACATTCCCTGTGTTATCATTAAATAACATTCCCTGTGCCCGCGAATACATGCAGTGTCTCGATTGGCCAGTCGAGCGGCAATTTTGCATATATTCCCGGGCGTCTGGCACGCTCGGAAAAACACTTTTATGTAGCACGTATTGAGCAACAGAAAGCTGTATCGGGAGTTTTTCATGTTGTGCTACAATTTTCTCATGGACTCTTTTTATGAATTTATAGTATTATAGAATTTTAATAAATAATTAAGACTAATTATTCAATTAGGCGGTATGCGCAAAATAGTATCTCCAAGCGACGCCAAACAATGTTACCTTGGTTCGGTCCAGCTACATGGCATTTGCATATCTTTAAAATTGTGCCCAAGTTACATGAAACACCATGTATATGGCATGTTGCAAAGTTTCTTCTTCTAAAACGATGACCCCGAAAAGACAATCACTCTTGTGAATATTAGCGCTAAAGAATAGGTCTCGGAAAGGACCCTTCTTCCGCCTTACAGAAGTTGTGAGCTCAGTCAGGCCAAGTGCCCCAAAAAGGCGGACGGCTTCCTTCTTCACCTTGGATGGCTGAGTCTTCTCAACGAGTTCAAAGTTCATTGAAATGGCCTCTCGCGACATTCTTCTCTCGATACCTGCCACCAGATCATCGATTCACACGGAAAATCGTTCCAGCCTGTTTACGCGATGACAAGTCAAATCTCGTGCTTAGTGACAAAGAAGGTAGCTTTCCGACTTTCACAAGCGGGGCTCTACGGCAAGAAGGCGTGAAAGGTCATTTCAGCGAACTTCGAACTCGCGTTCGATGTTAACTGATTTCTGCCTGTTAGCGCATCTTCTTTCAGTATACCGCCTGATGAACTTTAAGTGTTACGGAATTTTTGAAAATCGCCTTTGGCAGATAGCAAAATTCTAGCAAAGTCCTTGAGCTGGATTATTCGAAGAGGCGGACATTCCTAGCACGAGCAATCGAAACACATAAATCTCTCTAATAAACGAAAATGCACTAATTATCTTCTTCATTAATTACGTAACGGCAAATTCCAATTTACGAATTGTAGCCAATGAAGTCGCAAGGCGTATCCACTTCAAATAATTTTCCGGATGGCACTAATTTCGTGATATTATTTACAAGATGTGGGACAAAATACATGGGCGTTCCAGCTGTTTTCGTGCTTTATTGCATAAAACAGAGTTCTGTTAACAAAGTAGGTGGAACGACATTGCATTTTTACGCCGAGTTTGATGGCGCGTATACCCAAACAGACCGTAAAGCAAATAATTATGAAGCTGATTAGTAAATTTTTGTTACTTTGTTGAATGCGTGTTTCGATTTCTCGTGCAAATAATGTCCGCCTTTCTGAATAATCCAGCTCAAGGACTACAATTATGTTATCTGCAACACGCGATTTTTTTTTAATCCTGGAAAGCTTAAAAAGGATCGCCACGAATAAAACCAGTTCATAGTCTCCGCCCATGTGTTGTCCTTCTTGTCCGGTCGTTTAGGGCACTTCCAAAAGTTCCAGTGATAGTAGTATCTGATAATGAAAATTAGCTTCATGTTTTGTTATGCAGCTGCTATGTGACAATTCGGTAACATGCTCCTACAGTCTGAAGAGGCTTACGTTTATAAATGTGCTTATTGTTTATAATTGCCGCTTCCGACGATCATCTGCATGCTTTCTATAATGGTAACAGCCTGACAAAGATGGGTGTTATATGTAGGTTTTGCAGGTGTCAACTTCAAGTCACTCCCTCCCACCCCCACTGCTATTTTTTCGGGGAAGGGGGGGGGATCGCATTGAAAATATCGATGGCACCTTTATTATTATTGGCAACTAGCAGCGAATTCTAAAATCCATCGCTACTTTGTAGCATGGTCAGTGAAAACAATCCTTGTATTGAACTGTTTCTTTTTATAATCTGAGACAGCGCAAAAACACGCTGTACATATTATGGTGAAACGTTTTTCTTCTAAAATAATCAAAAGATTTCATTTCATTGTGAATTATCTCGTGCATCTTTCATATCTTTCATTTCTGAATGAAAGATATAATCTTTCATAATCATGAAAGATTCATAATTTGTAAATTATCAATTACTAGACAACAAACCTTTTGTCGCTCTAACGGGATTTTATGTTCATTACCCAGCAGGCTGTTTACCAATTTGCTTGGATAACATTTATAAATATTCCTTGTATATGCATAAATATCAACACGCACTATTTATAGTATCATTCCGTTACATTCGGTTCGAGCCTATTGAATGCGACAAGCATGGGCGTGACGCTTGTTACCTCGTTGCAAATATGCAACAGTCATAACTAAACACTGAAACACGAAATGGTAAACAATATAACTGATTCGGTAGCAATAAAACGAAATAAACTATAATGTACAATGAACTACTTGACGGTTGTCATATTGTTAGTGCGAAGCACGTTTCTGACAAAAAGAAGAAAATAACAAGAAAGAAACTTCTTTTAAGAGTAATATAAAATGAACGGGCGTACGATGAAAACATTGATTTCAAACGTACTACTACTGACATACTATGTCCTTTGAACAATGTTCACGGAAAAGGCAGTAACTGCTGCATCTGCAAAGAATATCTTGCTAACTTGACTGTGACCTCTTATAGAACGAGATAACCGTAATCGACGTTCGTATTCAGCTGGTAAAACTCAACTACTTTGTCAACTTGCTGTCTCTTATTCAGTGTAATGGTAGCCCTATGATGCTACGGTTAGATGCACCATTTAATATAACCAAGCTTTGCTTACGTACTACCGCTGCATTCAGCTCTATATGCGTTTCTTGCAAAGGAGACAAAAAATAAGCTCTCTATTACCCCTGGGAACATGCTCGTGACCTGCTCTCTTCTTGAAGGAATCGCGCTATTAAACATCAAACGGTACCTACATATATTCACTGCGACAAACATTCCCCTTCAGGCGCGCACTATTTTATTAACGTTAAGCTATCTTTGCCTTCCTCCTTGTATTTGGCATCTCTGCTCAGTCGTTTTCTCGACGAGTCAATTACGCTGATCCCATAGAGACAGCGCAAGAGAAACGCGGCTGGTCCCAAAGACAGTTTACCAGCAAACTAGGTCATTCCCGGAGATGGTGTAATAAAGGCATGGGTGATCCGTGCAATGTGCAAGCTAGCTGTGGTCGCGTGGGTCGCGTAGTGAACGTCTCCTTGGCCTCGTGGGTCACATGGGTGCGTTGGTGGGAGAGAGGAGTAAAAAGGAGTCGACAAAAAACTGGCATTGAGGGTGACTGTGGTATTTGCATCTGTTTGTTAGCACCGAAGCGCATTCTCAACAACAAAAAGAGACTTGTCGACCATCTGCATATTCGCTATACTGTTAAACGCAGTGCAGAACCACGAACAGATACACGCATGCTGATTGCGATAATTCTTACACAAAATTTCTGACCGGACAAGAACGTAAAAGGTTCCTTGTGCGTAGTTGGAATGAAATTGTACTTATCATGTCTAGCATGCAAAGCATTAGCATAGCATTTACTAGGAACGTTTATTAATAAAAGTTTCGCCTGATCTAGATGGCAAGAAGTGCATTTGATATGCCGTATTTTCTGCCAATGGTCTGCAGACAGCCGTGTGCCCCATTCCTGAACACGTGCTTGTAGGGCAGTTGGTCCGTAAGATACGATACGGAACATACTTTATGTGCAAACAGTTAGCGGTCACTGTTGCAAGTGGGGCCCTTGTTGTAGTGCCATAATAATTAGGAGTGGGCGAATATTCCAAATTTCAAATACGAATCGAATATAACACACTAACTATTCGTATTCGTTTTTTAAAGTGACCTATTCAGTATTTTCTAATATTCCAAACTAGGCAAATATTTCACAACCATTGACTAATAAACTCTGGTTACTTTTTTCCGTCTGTTAAACGCTCCGTCTGTTAAATCACTAATTACCAGAAGCGGAACAACGCCAAAGGCTTTGGAATAAATGTAGAAAGAAAATGGCTAATGCAAGCTATGTTTACGGTTTCGCAACGGAAGCCTAAATGAGAACCTGCCATTCTTGCCGGCAGTCTGACATTTAATGTTTTTGGCAGTCTAGTCATGGTAGCAGTTATATATATATATTGTTACAACCAGCGATCTTTTCCTTGCAACAGGATGTTACATGTGTCTGCGGCGCTTAAGTCCTTCCGAGGCTTTTATTCTTTTCGCACAACTTCTGGTCCTCTTTCAGCCACAATTTACTTTAGAATTTGTTTAGAGCTCGGAAGACAGTAGCTAATGATTTTTTTTAGAAAGAGAGAAATATCTTTATTTTAACGCAGAGAATTCTACCGGCGTGTACAATGTACCCTACATGTTCCGTGGCATGAGGGAGGGGATGAAGGATTGAAATGCTCTAGATAAAGAGAGAGGCGAAGGAGAAAGTTGTGGAAGGATTCGGTAGGTAAAGATGTTTGCTGTGTTGCATTTAAGAGAAAGGCTTATGTGAAAAAAAGACGTTTGTCGTCGTAATGTGTATATGCAACATATTCTATCTAAAGTTTGTCAAGCAAGCCCACCTCCTGAAGATAAGCAAGCAACAAGTATAAGGCCGGCAGCTGCTTAGAAGGACAGGGCATACAACTCAATGTGCTTCTTAGCGTTAGTGGCGCCTATAATTCTTAGAAAGTTTGTTTGCAAACACGCTCTAAGCAGATTGAGAGACATTTCCTGCACTTCTTTTTAATGACAATTAGGGATGTTGTGTTCAAAACGGATCCTTTTTTCAGATAGCTAGCTGTCTTTTTTTTTTTTTTGCCTGAGTCAGTACAGCCGCGGTACCTAATGATGCTGCATTAAATAATCCTGCGTCTGACTGTTGGATACTCGACACTTAATATTTCTATTCGATTCGTGGCCAAAAAAAGTTTATATTCGTCCACATCTAATAATAATGAATGCACGCACAGATATCGTCTCAGAAAGTTCTCGTCCTACTACATTGGCTTTTGCTGGAAAGTCATATGGTAACCTGTTGTGATAAAGTATATATCGTGTTTAGTGTAGTCACGCGTTATTCAGGGATCATGGTTCGCAAACTGTCGCACTGTGCAGCCACCTGGTATAATTGAGCTGAGAGCTTTAACGAGGCCGATTGTTGTTTTACTGTTTTGCTTGCTGAATTAGTAATTTAGGTGTCTATTTAATTTGACAACTGTTACTAAATGTGCCTCACTAGTAAACTAACAAGATATGTGGCTGTCAGTATTTATCAGTGGCTGTTTCAATGAATTTGAGCGTAGTTTGTAGCAAAGGCAGAATTTATAAAGAACATGTGCCTAAAGTTTCAATTAAAAATATTCAGGAATGATCAAGTTGGAAGAGTTCGTGTAAAATAAACGTAACTGACAATGTTTGCTGCTTAGAAAAAAGAAACTGCCTAGTGCACGTTACCGAAAAAAAAGCACCCAGTAACAATTACAATACTTCTTACACAAATTTCATCCCTATTACCAATCACTGCCCTACGAAAGTAATTACGCAAATTTTATTAAGTAATCGACTATTTTAACGTTACTTTGCTCCCTACTTTTATTACTATGGCACAAATTCAGTAAGTACAACGAGCTGCCCTGCTATTACAATGCATCCTCTGCATCCCTTCACGCGTGTTCATCTTCACTAACTATTGCTTTACAGAATATTGTTTTGGGTAATCTTGTCTCTTTTTGAACACATCTGCCGCGACACTGCAATCTCACTCGATGTGCGCGCTCGAGTGAAATGTTTTGTTTTAGCGTACGAACACCTTGCTCACGAGATTTTGGTTACTCAATGCCGCGATGCTCGGGCCAGGGTCCTCTATGAATCACAGCGCTACATTTTTGCAGGGGCTAGGAGAAGGCGCTTCCGATAGGATATATTGAAAATATAGAACGCACAACGCCTTAGTAGAGTGACCTAGAATAGTACACTCTAGCCTTAGCAACCGTGATTGAACGAGATTGGCTGAAGCGCCGCCGCCGATACCCGACCCGCTTTGCAACCGTTGTGAGAGTGCGCAGCGCCACCTAACGCATTTTACGCTAACCTAACCTAACCTATTGTGGGCCGACAAGCACAGGCAGTAAACATCACGGCGTCTCAGCCAATCGCGTTATGCCACGGTTGCTTGGCGCTGTGACTCCTATATTTTCAACATATGCCTCTCCTGTAGGGCCAGTGAAAAAAGGGGGAGATCTTCTATAGTTGACCCCTGGCATTCACGTCCGAATCCGAAATGGTCGTCGCTATGGAGCCATAGAAGCGCCGTTTCAACTTGTCGGCCGACATCTTGTGCACTCCTCAGCGCCTTTCGCACGTTAGCCATTCAGACTTACACGAATAATTGTGACCGATGCCAGCAAAGGTTCACGTCCCTTAATAAATGTGGGCAAATATGCAATGTAATCTATAAGCTGCATATTGCTCAGCTCTCACAATATTGTTCGTGCGTTACAATCACATGATTCGCGTATATATCAAACTGATAGAAACACATAAGTTTAGACGCCAACAACTTCTACCTATATCACAGAAGTCATACACTGTCCCAAGTAAACAAGAATTCAGAAGCGACTCTCACCGCCTATATATGAAGGCCGCTTAGAAGTGTCAGAAAACAAAGGTTTACTATAAGCTACAAAAGGTGACAGGGCGGACTTCCAAGATAGGGTTGTAAATCTGCAAGCCTGTCATGTTCAGGTGATAGAGGTGAAGCTGCAGGACGCTGATTGTGGGACGGAAGTAACCGGTGTACATGCTTTCAATGTTTTGGTCAATGTAGTTCCCGCCAAATTAAGCTGCTTTGTCAATTATAGCTTGTTTCGTCAAAAACGTAACTGGTTACATGTAACTGATTACTGAAAAAAAGTAATTGAATTATATCTAGCGCACCCAGTACCCAAAGTAATAGTTCAGTGACAAGATTGCCAGAAAAATATTATTGATTATTAGTAATTATTTACATGTAATTTATTTCGTGCAAGTCAGCAACTAAAGAAACCTAACCCACGTAAATGCGTTCATCGACAGTTTCAAAATGTTTTGTAGGTTTTAGGCGAAATAAAGTAAAACTGCAATTATTCGAAACATTATTGAATGTCAGGGGCGTTTAAAATGTGAAAAATATCGTCGATATTTTAGGTCCATTTTCGAAGGTTGTGCTCTATATTTCTTTGTTGTGCACATGTCAGGTCAGCCAACTGATTCATCATCATCATCATCATCAGCCTATTTTTTACTTCCATTGCAGGACGAAGACCTCTAGCTGCGATCTTCAATTAACCCTGTCTTGTGCCAGCTGATTCCAACTTGCGCCTGCAAATTTCCTATTTTCATCAAACCACCCCGTTCTCTGCCGTGCTCGACTGCGCTTCGCTGCATTTGGCACCCATTCTGTAACTCTAATGGTCCACCGGTTATCTACGCTTTACAAGGCTAGCCTAGCTTCATTTTTTTCTTTTAATGTCACCTAGAATATCGGCTATCCTCGTTTGCTTCCGCCTAACATTCATTCCATCGCTCTTTGCACGGTCCTTAACTTGTTCTTGAGCTTCTTTGTTAACGTGCATTGGGGGCACGTTAAAGATCCCCTGATGGTCAAAAATTAATCCGCAGTACCCCACTACTGCGTGCCTCGTAATCAAGTCGTCGTTTTGGCACGTATAACCCTATACTTCCTTCATTCTTTGTTAACCTCCAAGGTTCTGCCCCATATGTTAGTACCGGTAAAATGCAAAGATAGTGCAAATGATAGTGGTAGGCTCGCAGACAGGATTCTATTGGAAACTATCTTGGTGAATATTTTATACAATACTGACAGCAAGCTAATTGGCCTTTAATTGTTCAATTCTTTAACCTTTAACGTCTCCCTTCGTACGGATTAGTGTAATGTTGGCATTCTTCCAGTCCTCAGGTACACTTGAAGTCGTGAGGCATTGCGTATAAAGGACGGCAAGCTTTTGAAGCATTATGTCTCCTCCGTCTTTGATTAAATTGTCTGTTATTCCATCTTCTGCTGCCATTTTCCCCCGAGTCATGTCTTCCAAGGCCCTTCTTAGTATACAATTCTTCGGCTGCTTTTACTATATCATCGAAATTGCTGATGATATTACCCTGCTTATCTTTCAGTGCACGCATCTTGCTTTCTGCTATGCCAAGTTTACTTCTGATTGACTGCTCTTAAATGTGGAATAATAAGCACCTAATTAAGCAGATCTGCGTTTGTCTCGACAATGCAGGCTGGCGAATAGAAAACGTCTGCTAGTGTCGCTGCAACAGGCAGCGTTTTCTGCTGTATAAAAATTTTCACTTTCGTTAAAAAAGCGTATGCGACATCAAAGAGGTGCCGCTTTCTTTGGCCAAGGAGAGGGCACGGGCGGATCGCCCCTGAACAGCAGGGGGAGCAGGTGTTTTTAGAAAGGAACCTCTCGCAATCGGCAACCAATGCTGGCAGGCCATGGAATGAATGTAAGAATCCTGAATCTTATTCGTATTGTAATTGGTACGGCCTTCCTCTGAACGTCTGTCGATTACAGTGAGCGAGTTTGTAGGCTGCGTTTCATCAATCATTCAATCAATCGTAATTTCATCTCCAACGGAGATGAAATACACACTGATGCCTACAAGGTAATATTAGAGGACACTATGGAGCTATGATCGCTCGGATGTGTGGCTACTTCTCTCTGGTTTCAGACGTTCTTGTGGTGCTATATTACGCTTTATATGCTTTTTCTGGTCTGAATTTCTATACAATATTATTTTTCTCTAAGTACGAAAGCAATGAGAATTTGTCAAAAGATTAAACATTGCTAAATACTGAATATATAAAGCTACACTTTGTTGAATTTGAATGATTTGCACATTTACCAAGTCGTTGGTCGCAAGAAGGATGAAAGGGACGCTAATACAAACACTCAGCTGAGGCAAATAAAGCTTCAGCACATCTAGGCATTGTTCGAGTGTGTATGTGAAAATGTGCGGGTGTGTCAAACAGTGCATGAGTGTATGTGTGTTTCTGTGTGTGTGTGTTTGTGCGTGCGTGTACTTGTGGCCACGTGTACGTGTTTGAATGTGTGTATGTGTTCTGTGAGCATGTGTGTACGCAATGTGAACATGATGCTTCTATGTGTGTATGCGCAGCGGTGCATGTGTTTCTATTTGTGCCTATGTGTATGTCTGTGTCCATGAGTGTAGGTAGTGTGCATGTGTGTCTATGTGTGAAGGTTTTTATGAAGGTGTTTGTGTGTGTATGCGAGTGATTTGACCTTTTTGATAAAATATATTGCAATAAATCTTGTTTTTCATAGATATTATTACTTGTTACACCTTATTGTTTTATAAGTTTTGTCTTTGCAAAGTACACATATTTAGCTTTGTGTTGATATATAGCCGGACACTGTAACCCCCATAATATTTATTTTTAAAAAATTACGAAAACCTACAAAAATGCCACATTTTTCTATGGTAACGAAAGAGTTGAACGAGGAGCTCAGCAGCCGATTAACTGCTTTAGTTGCTGCAACCAACCAGGAATATAAGAATGCGTTGCTTGCTTCCCCGCGGCACTGACTCAAGAAATTATTGCTACAAACCGAAACAAAAAACGCGCGTAGTAACCAGTTGCAAAGTTTTATGTAGGAACCTTCTGCTTTCATTATTTACATGACCACTGCAACTACAGGTTAACAGAACATTAGTAACCTTACTGCAGCATGTTAATTCTCGTGAACTTATAGTACGAAAAGCTAACAAAACTTTAAATTGGAAAGCTCTACAGGCGCCCAGAACAATAAGTCAATTCTTTTTTTCTGCAACTCCTTAAACAGACATCAGTATTTATATTTTATATTGCCGTGAGACTTTGTATCCTATCGTACAGATGATGTTATCAAATTTAGATAATTTCTACGAAGAGAGTTAAATCAGCCATGACATTTAGCAATATCACGTGAGCGACAGCTTTTTCTGACGGTCGGCGCCGTATACGGCGAGATCGCCTAGAGTTTGCGCAAACGTTCAATGCACCTTCAAGTGCAAGCGCCGCCTAACGCACCGTTCACCCCAAAAGGGCACACGTCCTGACAGAGTTATATGCTCGACACTACTAACGAAAAATGGTGTGAAGCCGCGCACGAGAACGAGTAAAAGGGGGCATCTGTGATGCCCTTTTTTTCTGATCACATCAAGGGCACATGCGGCAGAGAAGATAAAAAAGAAGCAAATGTGGATAGACTCAATGTCAATTGACGTCTATACAATGCGAAGCATTCATGATTTGTAGACAACAATTGTGTGAATATTGTAACTGTCGTGTAGGCGAGCGCTTATGTAGCGATGATATGTTGTAGTGTTTGCATTTATTATACGAAGTATAGAAGAACGTTTGCACTGACAGTATATAAGATTCAAAGCAAACTAACAACCCAGTGATACATACCCAACGGCCCATATCCGATGGCCCCAGTGCAAAAATACCTAGTTACGCCAGTGGCACACACCCACGGTCTCCCCTGTGACACATTATATTAGACTTCACTATCGCCCGGATCGGTCTACTGTTAAGCAGTTTGGCTGCACTCAGGGAAGGATGCTTCGTATTCAAATCGGAAGTTATCAGCACGCGCCAGCTATTGTAAGGAGTTGGTGTGAACGATAGGTATCAAAGGCAGGGCAACAAATGCAGGGGTAACAAAAGGTAACATGGGTAACAAAGGCAGAGGTAACAAAGGGTAACGCAGGCAACAAAGAAAGGGGCAACAAAAGGTAACACGGGTTGTTACCCGTGTTACCTTTTGTGCTATGATTTTTTGCTACCCGTGTTACGCATGGCATGTGCTATGAAGGCAAGAGCCTACAGACGACGCTGGCACCGAAAAATTAATTGGGCGCGTTAGCGTACTATCGCCTATCTGACCACTTTGCGCCACTTTATCGCCGTAATGAAACACTGACTAGCGTGCCACAGACGCTCTCGCGATATTAATTAAAACCTGGTTCATTGTATTTCGTAAGTACCATGATTAAATTTTTCTTAATTCAAATTTCTGCATATTGTGATATGTCCGCAGCTTACTTCAGTGCTATGTTTTGATGTGTCTGGATTGGGGCTTGCGCAGTCCTAGAATCATTTCGTCATTGATTTGACTAACCTAAGCCCTTTGTACGTATTGTTTTTCAGCAGATTGTATTGCGTTTCAAACTTCACATCTTCTATTCACTAGTCTGTCCTCAGAATGATTTCTACAACTATGTTTGACTTGTAATACGTTTTTGTGTTTGTTTATTTGTTTGTTGTGTTCTTGTTTCGTTCTCTCTTTCTTTCCTCTTTTTCTGGTTCAGTGCTTTCTCTAAAATATTCGCTGGCTACATTTTTTTAAGTGCACCATCACCAAGGACTCCGGCTATTCATGGGCATGTTATGCGTAAAACGATTAAATGAATGAATGAATCTTCCAAATTTCATCATTAGAAGTCTTCTCGTTAAATTTTCTGTTTCAAGAAAGATGCAAATACAAATACGATTGCTTCTTGCTTCTGCAGACAATTATAAACAAGCGCCGGAAGAACTACATTTTATGTCGTGCGTGTTACCACCCAACGTACCGAAATAATACATTGTTGTCTGCCTATGGCAGTGCCAAATGTGACTGAAAAAACTTCTCATGTTTGTGAGGTCACAAACACTCACTTTTGACACCAAATAGTGTGGCCCAAAATATCCAAAGGATGTCATTTGTGTCGCACTTGCGGTACCTTGACATACTTTTCTAGGTTCTAGAAAAAGTAACTTCGTTTGTTCTTGTTTTTTTTTTTGTTTTTTGCTTTTGCAGCATTTATCTTCATTATCTTTTTATGGCCAAAGCCATTGTCCTAAATCTTCCTAGCCTTGGAAATTTTTCTGCACACTGAGTAGATTAGTTTAATTTTGTCGTACATCGAAACCGCAATCCGATCTTGCTCACAAAGCGCTAGTAGAAATAGTAACGATAGTGATAGTAACGTAGAGCCCAATGCCGTTGTTCATTTACTTAAATGGAAACACTGGAAAACCCGGTATCGGTCCGCTGGATAATCCATCACCAACAATATACAAAAAGAACGAAAATTCATGTGGAAACATGCAAGATACATCTAAGAGTTTACGGAATTGTGTAAACACACACGAAACAACGGCCGAAGCAGTTTATGCAAAAGTAAAATCAATTTGGCAGTCTCTTACCGTGCGCGCAAAGTGGTAACGCAGAATCACTTGTCATGGAGAACAAGCGAAGAAATTTGTTACTAATTCATTAAAGCAATGCTTCTTTACCCAACTCCTCGGTATTTGGCGAGGGTGCTGGGACGATACAGCGCAGCGATTTAATCGCGACAATGGACGGTAATGTGCAACATATCATCATGAAGATGCGAATGCGATCTTATGATTGTTTTATATTGACGAGCATAAACTCGCGCAATGCTTCATTTTGTTACACACAGTTCTTTGAGTACGGATTCCTTCGAGCTGTATAAACCATTTCGGCTAATGGGTTTAACACTCTAAGTGTTTTCTGGAGCATTATTTGCAGCAATCTTTCTGAACTGCAGAAGCGTATGCGCTTGGGCTGGTGGACACAGCACATGCTTCTTGGCGAGAGAGGCTATATATCGCTGCATTAAAGAAAAAGAAAAGACATTTGGTTGGTAGTGAGCATCTTTGTCTACCACTTCGTCATGCTCTACCAGTGCGCTCCTTTTCTTGTTCATTTCTTAAACATGCGACGAGAATCCATGCATCACTTGCGGCGGAAAAAACATTGTACGTAAACAACGTGTTATGTCTGTGTTTCCGTCCAGACTGACCTGCACCCACACGTATACATAGCGTACTGTCATCGTATTCCCGATCGTTCACTCTCTGCGATATTTTGCCCTTTTTTGGGAGCTAGGGTGCGACCCCTCACTGAAGCTGCTGGCGCTGTGCCTGTTTGTTTAGACAATAAACGCTCACTGAGAGTGGTATTGGACATTTACATACCGAGAATACCGCCGTAATGGGACTGCTGCAAGATCAATAGGCCGGGCTGACTAGAAGGTTTCAGGGTAATAACAGCCCACGCTGACCAGTGTAATGTAGGAGCAAACGTATGATAATGTTTAGAAATTTGGCCTATAGGTGAGACCACGACTATCCTTATAGCATGTGGCTTGTAGCTGAGTTGGGAATTTGCATGAGGAACTTATCGTGGCTTTTTGTGCATGATTTATACAGTAGTTGAAACGATTTGCGGATGGTGTCCGTTTTATTTTTATTTTTTCAGCAGAAGTTGCTGTGAACTTCAGTCACTTGCAATTTTGAGACATACGTGAGAGGTCTCACGAACCGTGTTCTACTAAAAGTTGTCTGTCAGTTCTACAGATTTGTTTCTTGTGTATCCCATGATTTCGTAAGTCCGGGTAACTCGTTTGACATGCTCTTTGTGAAAACGTGCTGACAACCTATACGCGAGGCCTTTACGAGTACCTAGACGATAGTTGCTGCAATTAAATTGTTGTACTGACTTGACAAAAACAAGTACATAAAACTATGCGCTGCTGAGGTTAAGCAAAAAAGCTGTTCCGGAAAGTTTTACATTATTTAGTGTCAGGCTTTTATTGTCGCACCATTCATGTTTCCTACGTGACGCGATTATTTACCTTTCTTCTGCAAGGTTTTCACACCTAGGCTAAAGTTCGTCCGACACAGGTTAAACGTATAAAAAATTATTGTTCTCATTTTCTTTTCTTTTTTTCTTTATATCCGACCTAATTTTTTCAGGCTTCGTTTATGCTTGTTCACTTTCTTCTTCCAAGGATCGACGAGCTATGTGGAGCGTCGGGAAATACTTCTGTCATAGCCGCTCCAATAAGTGACACTTATTGTAATCTTCGGCACAACGAAAAACCCTGCAAAGTGCGTGTGCTTCTGGGAGCAGTTATTGCGCAGATCCCAAACCTTACAATTTTTCTACGGGCGCGCGCATGCGGTCGATTTCGCCTTTCAGATTCGTTTCACTAACTTCGCGATTAGAAAGCTCGCTTCATAGCAACCGCAGAGCAAGCAGCAGCTCGAGCCGCTGCAGCGGCTTCAAAACATTCGCGCAGCCTATTACAGACGTGTCGGGCATCTTTACGATCGCGCTGTCGCGATGCGACCTGTCCCACATTGCGCAGCAGGCTCGCAGCTTTCGTTGTTTCAGTCGAGCCGGCCCGCTTTCGGTAGTCGCGTCCAAAGCCTCGCCGGACCAGCTGCGTTTCGCCTTTTAACCAGCGTCGAGACTCGAGAGCTTTGGCAAAAGTCACGTTTAAGAAAGCATTCCCGGCAAATAAATATATTCTCCTGTCCCTCTCTCTTGCTCTCTCCTCAACGTGGCGTGATGAGTTTCCGAGCAGCGGAAAAAAAAATAACGGGGGACGGGGTCTTATTACGCCTGGCATTCGTGAAAAGAAAACAGAATTTTTATCTCGCGGTACGTATCGTGGTTTCCTCGCGACACGGGCTAGCACTGCGTCCCCTTTTCTACTCGCCTTCTTACAAGATAGTATTACTTTCTCGTCTTCGCCATTTCAAGATTCAAACAAGCAAGTTGCGTTCTCCTTACGTTACTTTTTTTTCTCCATTTGATAGCCAAGTGGGATCCGCTTCTCGTTGAGCCAGTTCCTTAATCCAGCGTGTAATTTCACCACAGTGCTCGCTATAGCAGCAACGCAGCCGTCGAGATGACATCCGTACGGGAAAAAGAATAAAAGAAGCACATCTATTTCGTGACATCACGTGACTTCTATTATTGTCGAAAGAGCCAGGGTGCTCCTCGAGACAGGTGCCTTGTCTTTGGTTGGCTAGTTAAAGCGTGCGTGGCTTGGAAGCGTGTTAGAGATGAGTCTGTTGTTAACCTTCACGGTTGCATTAGGGATTCCTCTATGCTCCGCGTCGCAAGGTTGTTCCATCAGATGCAGCACAGCTTTTCTAGGGTAAGTGTCGCGAGCAAACACTGTGCGCTGATCTTGGAGATTTCTTGGTTATGCGGTGAGTCTGTAGAAGCTATAGGTGTGCCTCCTTTCATTTCATAATTACAATGACGTTAAAAATATTCGAATTATTCTAAACACTATTTGTGAGACAGCAATCGTATCAGTTATTTCTGAAAAAGTCCACCAGCACTCTTGTACGCTCTGCAAGGTCGGACGAGGACGTGGCCCTAAAACAGTAAGCTCTTTTCTACTTGATGCTGCTATGCATTCTAATACAGGTACTTTCCAATTCTTTATATGCCTGCTGGAAAGCCTATGAGACATCGTGCGCGTAAGCAATGCGTCTGCAGTAGACGTCAGGACCATCAAAATGAAAGTGGTACCTTCAAAGCGGTTGTTCTGTTTTCTTTTTTTTTTTTCTACTGCAATATCGCCGTTATCAGTATCCTTCTTGCATGTGATTTCTTTTGCTTCTCAAAACAATAATCATTATCATGAAAATTACATAAAACTGTCATTATCGGTTATCATAGTTTTGAAGATAGCTGAGATTGTAATACGCACGTAGTATTTTAATGCCGATTTCATGCAAAAGTCACTTGTATTACTCCATTTGTAATGAAGCTGAAAGACGCCTTGAGACTGCGGTCGTGGCTGTCATACAGATCGACTGCAGATGGAACGCCAAATGGCGACGTTCTATTCGTCAAGAGCTGTGCTGACGTCAACCTTCAAAAGAAATACGTCACGAAAGGCCAAGCTGGCAATTTGTGGCGGGCACGTGATTAACCCAACTGCCATTAATCGTAGGTTGTCAGAAATCAGAGCAAACTCTCCTAAAATAGTGTACTTAAGTCTGAAGCCTAGCAATTCTGTAACAAGTTAACGTTTTTCGGGTCCAACTTTACGTTTGGACGAACCACTAAAGTCTGTCTAGATCTCAAATGACTTCAGTCCCAACGTCACTGGTGCGATCTATCTATCTATCTTTCTTTCGTTATTGATTTGTGGCCGCACATATACAGAAATCGAAGCAAAAATGAAAGGCTCAGCAGCCTGACGGACGCCTTTGCTCCGGATAGTTTGGCACGCAGGCGTAATTCAAATAGGCAAGCAACACTTCCTATGCTAAACTTAAGACAAGTTAAGGCAATCATGTTGTTTGCACAGGTATAAGGAATATGAACAATAATACAATATTAACAAAAGAATACCGTTCAAACTATTCAATTCCAAGCACCAAGAAAAAAAATATATATGCACGAAAATACAATCTGCAGTAGCACATGATATTCGAGCAAGAGAGAGAAAATTGGGAAAAAAGCGACTCATATGCACGTTCTATTCAACACTGAATCTTTCGCAGAGACCGTCGCTCATACGTGGCAAAGCCACGTCATCCTGACGAAGTGACACGTTTGGCTGAACGTTGCTGTGCATTGTTATTTTATGTGTCCTCCGCACGTCAACCTATAGCTTAGTACTTAAAACGCACATGCAGGACTACTGTGCAAAATTTTGGTCTGTTCAACAATATATGTACATGATCAACTGCTCCAAGATGCTCCACGGCCTGACAGTCGCTAGCTGGTTTCATCGAACGCGTCATTCATTTTGCTATATGAGGAAAACCTATTATGGGGTGCGTTTTACACAAAACTGAGGTGACCTGTCCGCAGTGGAAACAGGTAATTTGGCAAAAGCGCTGGCCATTTGGCCAAGTGATAATCCATATGGTAGTATCGGCAGAGGCATCGGCACTGCCCTCAGTCATGTCGAACAGTCGCGGACGCAGGGCAAGCACTAGTGACAACGCTATCGCAAAGCAGTGCGTGCTAACGTTCTTAGTTCTTTGGCATAGACCTAGCACGAGCAGAGCATAAAAACCGCCAGTAAATTTTGTTGTCTCGCTATCTTCGGTCACTGTACTAATGCGTTCAATATGTTTACCCGCAAACAAATGTGGCCTGTACAAAGAAATTTTCAGTGACTAAATTATTCAATGATCGGGTGATTTCATTTGATTTCCGAGTTTCAACGTCTCCTCGGTTCGCTTGAGGACGGCACTAATTTAATGCCGTGAAAAAAATAATGGGGATTGGGCATTGAAAGGCCCATAAAACAAAAGATCACTGGCTACGCTCGGAAAGCAGTACCCCTGTGCTTTAGTGACGTTCTGCTTCTTTATCGTTTGTTTCCTTTCCGTTTGTTAATCTCAAGGAGATTCACGACTGTAATGTTGCCTTCCTTCTGCTCTAAAGTTTCGAGATGCCCAGAAGGCAAAAGCGGCAAATGGATAGCTGAATTATTGCCACCAGGAGAAGGGCAGTCACCGCAAAACACGCAAATTATCGCCATTTCCGAACCTTTGATGCCGCTCACCAAGCCTCGCTTTCCTGCCAATGTTTCTTCTGTCCAAATCTATATTGACCAACGTTCTCGAATGCTCAAACGTCGTTGAATAGCTTCAAGAAAGCGGAAGTGCAATCAAAGCTATTAATTCATTTGCCTTTGATACAATGCACTAACGACCTCGCTCGCAACCTCGCAGCCGTCATCTGCGCGCCACGGGAGCGCCACGTCGCCATACGGTTACTCACCCAGAGGAGCGTTAGGCCTAGCCCCGTCTTCGAGACTCGAGGCATCCTGTTCTTGCCGCGGGGCTCTCCGGCCCCTGTCGTCGTCTTCGCGGCGCTGCTGCCGATGGTGTGGCAACCGTTTCACGTCCGTTGGCTCCTCGACGAAGACCGAGTAACACCCGGCGACCCCCTGCCACCGAAAGCTGCCGACGCGCACAGTACCGATGCGGGACAAGCAATCCTTCTTCCCGCTTCGCGACGACGGTATCCTCACGTCTCCCGACGACGCGACGCCGGCGAGTGAGCCGGTACTGACGGGACGGGAGCGTCACCCGACTTGCACTCGTTTGTTCTTCGGGGAGCGCGTTCCCCCGGGAGGCGAGGAGGAGGACCCCGGTTCCCGGAGTGGTTTGTGCGCTGAACCCTTGCGGGGCAAGCGCTCAAGGTGCCCGTGCGTCTTGTTCGGCGACACGTCGGCGTCCTTTGTCCTCGGTCGGTGAGTATCGGCGAGTCCTGTCCAGGAGGCTCCTGCGAGTCCCAGTAGGCGAGTGAGAAGTCGAGGGGAAGGAGGTCCTTACAGTCTGTAAGCGCGATGAATGGAACGCGAGCGCAAGGAGGTTTGTTGTCTTTGGGAAAGTCCAGTGTGAGGTTCTGGTCACCAAGCGCGCCGCCGCTCGCGGCTCCTGTCAGGCCCCTGTGCCGGTCGAATGCTAGTGTGTGAGAGAGACGGAGAAATGACGCGCTCAAAGGGGAAAATCGCTAGGAGACTGAGAGGAGGCGAGGGGAAGGGCTGATTGACACGTGCGCTTATCCTGCAACTATGGCCAATAATATCGTTACGAATGGTCGCAGCGCAGCCCTGCTTGTATTCACAACGGCGCCCTGTGATTTACGTACAATCGAGACCATCGCACAGCCTCCCCTCCCTCGTCAACGCCACATGTTTTTTTGTTGTTGTTCCCTTTTCTTTTTTTATTGTATCTTTCAAAAACCAGCGTATCGCGTTCAGAGGCAGTGAGGATCACTCACGATATAGACAATGGATATCGAAAGAAGTGTTAGAAATGGTTAGCAGTGGAGTTATCCGCAGCAAAAATGGACGAAACAAGCTGAATCAAGAATATCAAGTACCGTCCAAAAAAGAACTCATACCAGATGGCAGTGATGGCTGCCACTTTCAAGTTAAGTGGTCGCGAGTTCATCCGACATTCAAATTAGGAAGATCTCAAATGGATAATTGCAATTTTCACACCAAGGTCTTCAATTTCTCCGTTCTATACTTTCCGTTACGTCATGACCCCCACCCAATATTCTCCCCTCTCCTCCTCTCCCATCTCTCTCCCTTCCACCTCGGCGCCCGCCCTTTCAAATTGGTTCGAGAGATCTGCAAAAGGTTCGCATTCATTCGCACATCTTTTGTGCCGAGGCAGATTCGAAGTGCGACGCAAAAATAACTTTATGTTACTTCATAGGCCCACGTCTATCGCTTCGAGCTAGCTGTCTGTATTATAGAAGTTTCCTGTTACCTTTCTCTCGACTTCGATTCAACATAAATGCCATCGTCTACGTCACGCTGATACAGAGAGAGTGCGACAAGATTGACACCGAGGGAGTGGTGCATCGAACGATGCAAGCTACAGCAGGAGGAGAGAGAGATGCCGAGGATGACGGAGAGGAAGACTGCCTGCGCACGAAATTCGCGATGGCTGCGCGCGTTCGCCGGTGGTTGTCAATAAGCGGCATTGACGCTCGCGTATGGGACACGCATCTAGGAAGATATAAAAATTCGAAAGAAAGGCAGGCTCGAGCGAAGCCGAATAAAAAGAACTACGCGAATATCGAGACGAAGTTCCCGCTTACAGAACGACGCACCGCATGTCTATCCTGGAGTCACACAGGTGCGTGTGCTTGTGTGGGTCTTCTCTCTCGGCGAAGCAGTAAGATGGCCTCGCTGAAACGTGATCGAGAAACGGAGAGAGAAGGAAGAGCAGTTGGAAAGGGAAAACAGCGTTGGTAAAGCTCCCTACAAAGAGTGATTTAGGGCGTGCCTGCGCTATTAGGTGTCGCTTGTGCCCTGCCTTTGACAGGAGCCAGTTACAATCTCTTTTTTTAACGGGCTGTTCTCGTTTGTTCGCTGGCGCGCCTCCCAATCTCCTTTTCTTCATATCCCAGCGATGTATTCTTGTTGTTCTTCTTGTGCCTCTGCTGTAAGAGGGCGGGGGGGGGGGGGGGGGGGGGGTCGACAAGTTGTTTATTGGAGCCAATGTTAAAAACGTAATCATTAGTTCGAATACAAAGAATAACAGAAAAAGAATCGTCGGAAGAAGTGCTCCGTTTGCGAGCTCTAAAACCGGTAATTTCTTTTTTTATTATTCCATGACGTTTCCACTCCTTCTCTCTCACGCTCTCTCATTTCTATAGTTTAGTCATTCTGACAAGTTAGCTGTCCTATGAGGGCAGTCATGTTTCGAGAACTCTAGCTTGCTTTCACCGTAAGACTCTGCTCTTCTTTATACGTGAACGATATTGCTTATTTCTTCCATTTCTTTCTGAAACTTTCTTTCTGCCCATTTGCTTTTTACTTAAAGGCTTTAGCACACCCTCTCCCTTTTTTTCTTTTTTTTTAAATGGTAGCGAAGCAGCTTCGGGGAGCGATCGTAAATTTTTCGTACCCCACGCTACGCAGTAAAAGAAAATGAAACGCACACTTGGCAGATAGAGCTCACGCTCAAATACCATCGCTATGCATACCCTCGTATCTCTTCCCCTACCCTCACTATCTCCCCCTTTGCCAATGGGTCTCTTTCTTTGCGCATCTTAACGGCGTGCGAGAAATCAGATCGTTATGTACTACGTTGAGCGCGATAATTACGTTGCAATGCCGCAGAAAGATGACGACAGTTCCCCGTACGATCAGTACAAGATGACAACTGTATGGGCC
The DNA here is from genome assembly GCF_013339745.2 of Dermacentor silvarum. Taxonomy (NCBI): domain Eukaryota; kingdom Metazoa; phylum Arthropoda; class Arachnida; order Ixodida; family Ixodidae; genus Dermacentor; species Dermacentor silvarum. The sequence goes on along the minus strand of NC_051164.1, from coordinate 47,059,635 downwards.
TGTGTGTCACCGCTGCAGCTCAAACCGCTTTTCTTGTATAGCTGTTTTTTTCCTCTAAGAGGTCACGTTGCTACAGTTTACGGTTCTGAAAAAAAATGTGTTGCTACCAGGTTCTGCGTGGTTTGTGTTAGAATAGTGCGGAAAACCAAGCGTCGCGACAGCACCATAAAGCAGCGCTACATTATAGAGCGCAGGACAGGTGTAAACAAAACTTGCCTCGAGGTCCTTCTTGAGTTTCCCCCATGCATGCAGTTAGCGCAGCGCAAGTCGTAACGTGCCTTTTTTTTGCGCAAGGAATTGTTTCCTCGTGTATTTTGTTGCTTCAAATGATCAGTGAATCTTTTGACCCAGTTACTTGGGGCAGGGGAGAGCTGATGACGAGATAACTGATGATGATGAAAAGGTAAATGATGGTGGTGATGGCTGCGGTTCACTAGCGTCCCCTTTAAAGCGGGGCCGTGGCAAGTAGTCACTTAGCCTGCTTGAGTTAATCAGGTAGGCTATATAGGCTTTTCATTGTAGCCTTTTTGTGTACATCTCCATATAATTGCCATCGCAATAAAAAGACTAAGGACACTCCAGGCGCATTTCTGGCGTCGCCGTCGCTGTGATGTTCCGTATAAAGTCCAAGGGCGATGACACCGTCGCCGCGCCGCATGCTGTATGTGCGAGTGAAAGCCTGCAAGGGGAGCAGACGATCGCGGCTCCATCTCGCGCGCGCAAATGAGGCAAGCGAGGAGGAAGCGCGCCGTCTTCCGTCGCGCGCTAGCGACCGGGGTGAGGGAAGGGAGGAGGCCGCCGTTCTACACCACCAGCAACTGCGTATTGCGGGCGGGCGCGCGGGCTCTGTCTTGAAAGCGATCGGCGTAGGGGGCAGTGTCTATGTGCGCCTTACGGCTTATACCATTGTGCGTGCTGCGTTCTCGCTGCTCACTTTGCGTTGAAGCGATAGACAGCATGAAGGTCACTTCGTCCGCTGCTGCGGCCGCGCTTTCTCAAGCCAGCGTTTTGACAGCGAGTGTCCGCGGGCATCGAGTGTGATGTGTTCAAGTTTGCCTCGGCGCGCTGACACCATGCTTGTTAATTTAGTTATTATGCGAGTGTTTATAAGTTTATACGGCCCATAAAACTACTATCCTTACTTGGTCTAGACGTCGTCTAATTTGCTATCGCAATCCATGCTTCGCTTTTTGGGCGATACTGCGACTTTCTTTTCTTCCTCAAAACTTCTCTATCTTCCTTGTACCATTACCTATGACTGTAATGGGTCCCGTCGTATCAACCAATCACTTCCCTGCTTTTTTCACCAAAACTCTAAACGCATATTGCTCATCTCGAATGCTGACTGGTTGATTCTTCCGGTCACTTAAAATCCAAGCGCTTCTGGAATATGCACGTTCCCTACGGGTCTTACTGAGTGAATTCCTTCGCATTCCATTATGATGCGCTGGGTGGGCCCGAGCTAAAGCTTCTTCTTAACTTCGAATCCGAACAAGATATCCGATTTTATGCACAGAATGGCATTTGCGAACTTTAGCGCTGGCACCGTTACTCCTTTCCGGATTCCACGCACCACCTCCTATTTATTGTGGCCCGAAAGTGCTCCATGTTTCATTATTTCTGCATTCCGCTTCTGCTTTACTTTCAGATTATCTTAGTGGTTTCTTGAGCCTTTCCTTTGTTTATGTATACGACAAGGTATTTATATTGCTTGGCTGGGCGTATGACTTGAGGTTGAATCGATACCGCCTAATTACTCGTCCCTTCATTAACGATCATGATTCCCGTTTTCTGTGTGCTAAACGCAAGGCCTATTGCATTGCGACATATATTCGCAAGTCTCCGTAAATCTCTTGCATTCTCCGCTAGTAGCACTATGTCGTCTGCATACATCACTCCGTGGACCTTGTGGTGCATCCTTTGCCCATTGTGAATGTAGGTTAAATCAAACCCTAAGTCAATATTTTCCAGTCGGCTTTCTAGGTTCTTGGCATAAAGCATGAGCAACAATGGAGACAGAGGACATCCTTGTTTAATTATTTGATGAACTTCCACCACTTCATTCTATTGTCGTCCTTCCAATAAAATTTGTACTCGGTTTTCTCTATATACGGATATCTCCCTCAGTAGCTCCATTAAATCGTCGTCTATGCCTTTGTGCTTGAGAATATCTCATAACCAATCCTTGTCCACCTTGTCTTAGGTTCCCTTAAAATCAAGCAATGCCATCCATAACGGTCTATTCTGAGCTACTGAAATGTCTATGCACTGAGTTACTACAAACATACTGCCACGAGACAGTACTCGGCGTACTCCCATAGTACCGTCCTTGGCGATGAGGCAGTTAAGCCGATCACCTTTACTGGTGTGCTAAGTCCATAAGCCCAGTCATATTGAATTAAGTGCACGCACCAACCCCAGATAATACATGTCCTTTCGCGATCCTCAAAAGGCGTATTTTTTCGTGTGTGCTGCGAGATTCCTTGTGTGATGAATAATATATTCATGGGCCGCCTCTACGCATTGTCATGCAATGTCAACAAATACAACACAGAAACGCGTTGAGAATTGATTGAGTAAACACATTTGTCAAGTAAAAGTAATGTTTCTTGGTCATCGCCTTTGCACACAGTTCCGTCTGAAAACCTACGAGTGTCACAGCACTTATCTAAATGACCGCATAGTTTATTTCCTTCTTTTTTTCTAATGGCGTCACTCGGATATAATTTTGCGGCAAGTAGAACCTACAGCTTTTTTACGCACTGCGTAAACCTAATGACAAAAGAAATTACTACCGCGAACAGGTATCGATTTAAAATGTTCAATTTTTTTTCAATTTCTTGCGAACACTTCACTATAACTTAAGTTTGCTACAAGCGAAAGGTAGCCCAATTTACGACGATTCCTGCATCTCCTTCATGTATCTATCTAGTAGAAATCGGTATCACTTATAAGTAGGTCGTTTCCACGAAAGGGAGGAAAGAAGCCCAGACCCGAAGTCTCGGAAAAGTGCCAGTATTGTAGCTAGATGAAATTTTGTTTCGAGAGATGGAAAAATACAAATAAAATAAAAAGCGGGCCCTCAGAAGTTCCCCGTTACGCTCTTTCAAGTCGGGCACAGTCGATTCTGAGACAAATGTACAGTTTCCACTGCACTCCCGGACGCGTTGAAGCCGTGATTGTCTATCCAGTTGTAGAAGCGTGTCAGGGAGCCTTTTATGCGCGCACAAGCCTGAGAGATTCTGAAAGGCGCGCTTGACGTGAAGATATGTTGGGCTTTTTCACGCGAAACAGTTCCGTTCTTCCTGCCTGAATGAGCTTGTTTTTTCAAGATTTACTCCAGGCTTGCAATGCGAAAGGAGGTTTATGTTTCGTGTTCCTTCTTGGGAGACCGTTCATCGGGATCATAAATATCGACGGCCTCGAACTACCGGGAACCCTCCCGTGTTCTTGTGCTTCTTTTTTTTTTCTCATTCGAACGTAACGAATGTAGTTCGAACGTACTCTTTCCCGGAGCGCGCAGTTTTCGACGAATGGAAAGTTAATTCTCCTAATTGTGTGTAACGCAACGGAAATAAAATATAAATGCTGTGCCTCCAACCTATAGGAGCGCACACGGAGTCTTTGAGACAGGGAAACGAGAGGATGCGCCGTATAGATTGGAATGTTATACCAAGGTGTATCAGCGTTCGTCGTTATTTTCTTTTTCTGGTTTTCTTCGTGCTTGTTATTTCTTTCTTCGTTCTACTTACTGTTGAAAACAGAGCAGAGGCGCTCGACAATGTGGACAGTATGTTTAGGCGTCGCAAATTGCAATTCCATTGGTGCCATCATCTGCATGAAGGGGGTGCCACTAATAGACAATAAAACAAAGTTCAGAATTTTAACTAAAAGCAGGTGGTTTTACTGCTTCAGACTGGCTTCGGCGAATGGAGCTGCGACTTTAGAGAACGGTGACGTTAAAATGTCCCTTTTTCGCGCACTTTCTTTCCTTTTTCCTTTTTTTCTTTTTTTTTCATTGGCCTCTGCATTATCTATATTATCTCAAATGTACACAACGATTTTTAGTGCATTCACAGGACTCTGCAATATTTTATGTACACAGAAGCGTTAAGCTTTTGTGTAGACGTCCCCAGGCAAGATAGTTGCCTCAGCATATTTTGCAAGCTCGGATACCCGGTTATAGGGAACTCTTTAATCTAGACCTCGGAAACGTTGGCTCACTCTTGGTCTTCCCTGTTTAAAGCGAACCCTCTGGGACTTTCCTGACTGTGGCTGGTGCTACTGTCTTGTCCGGATAGCTCACCCTTAAAAAAATTTTTTAACTACATGCTCGATGGTGGCATCGACCCTCTGTTCTCCCACACAGACAAGACCCATTATAACCATTAGGTCACAATGGCACGTACACTTCTGTCGAGCCAATTCCCGCCAGCTCTTTCATATGAATCGACGAGTGTGTCACATTGCGTAGCACGGGTGGATCAAAAGTAGACGTGTGTGCTCTATAGCTTCCTTCACGCCGATCGCTCAAGAACGAAGTGCGCAAACTTATAGCATTTGATTTACCGCTTCGCGAAATCTTCGCTTCACATAGATTCCAAGATGTGTGTTCGATGGGCATCATTAATTTTCTCTTTCGAAATATATTGCGTTGATTCCCAGTAATAAAGCTGCAAAAAATACCATATATGTGCTAAATTACAAGGGTGGAGCAAAGGGCGTTCATAAAGGAGACTAAAGAGCGTATGCGCAACTATTTTCTGGGTGGTATGTGAGAAAGCTGCAGAAGAGCTGCCGATTGGACAAGTTTGTACTGCTTCAGTCTGTGGGTTACGCTAGACACGCTCCGACGAAAAATAAGGCGCAAATGACACGAACAAAAAAAAACTTTTTTTCTTACATTGTATTTTTTGCATCACGTATAATACCATATGCGAGAAGCGTACGAGAACTATAGCCAACACATCACATATCAATGGCCTAGACAGGACCTATAAATCACGATGTGCGTACCCTGCACTTTAGAAGAACCACAAGTAGTTTCCAACTTAAAATGGTGGCAACGACCAGCAACTTATTACAGGGTAGTACTGGTCCCATTGAAACTATTTTGGGTCATACATCTCCTTCAATTGACCAATCATTTGAGCATACTGAAATTTCGACCAACCAATTTGTTCAGCGTTTCGGTCCAACATGCGTGTCTTCAATAAGCCATGTAGTCCAATTAAGAAAAGCATATCGAATGGCACGCCTTCCTCGTGGGGTGCACTCAAGTATCGGATGGTATGCCGATTCAAAATGAAGTCTTTCTTAAGAATCCTTTGAAGCACATTCCAAAACAGTATTGCACCTTTACAAGTTCTGAAGCAATGCTCTACAGTGTCGGGTATGCATTGCAACGGCGACGATTTACAGTGGATACAAAACTGCCTTTTCGATGCAACCAAGTTTTCACACGTGGCGTTTAACCGGGCAATTTAGACAAAAAAAATGTGTTTGGTACATGGCGATCAAGGAATATTGTGGACTCGCTGAAGTACGTCATGCCGTGGCAGACTCTCAACTTGCACGTTCGCACTCAAGCTTTCCGTGAATTTCTTTCTTGTCCGTGTACGTTTCGCGCAACCCACATGCATGACTAATGCATGTGTCTAATGCAGATGCATGTGTGACTAATGCCGCACACGCATTTCATTGCATGGTTTCTTCACACTGAGTTGGCTCTACACTGAGTCGCTTTTCCAGCCGGAAGTTTCAGCATCTTGCATTTCAATCTTCAAAAAATATAGCTATTGTAAGGGTACTGTGAATTTAGCATAAAAGATGCATTGGAAGAGGCTCTGAAGTTATGTTGGCATGTTCCGAGAAGCGGTGTAAATATATTCAACCTATTAATCTTTAACACGGTGCGTATAGAGTATTTTTTTTTCACAAGCGCGACACCTGAAGAACAAGCGTGACGTACTTTGATGTGGGTCTTTTTCTTTCGTCAATAAGATGATTTCGTCCGGAAACGGATGGGAGAATTCCTACTTGTTGAGGTTGTGGGACATTTATCGTGATTTTTAATAACCGTATTTTGCAAGTAAGAGAGAGAAAGAAAGGAAAACAAAGGCAAGGAGGTTAGCCAGTGTAAATACCGGCTGTCTACCCTGTGCTGGGGATAGGGGTAAAGGGAATAAAAGGTGATAGAAGAAACAAATAAAAAAATGAAGTAAGAAAAATTCGCACAACAATAACGCGACCCTTCGCGCTTTTTACAGGGAGAGTGATCGCGTTGTCAAGTGGGCCGTTGCAACATATTTGCACGGCATCATATTGCCTTAATGATCACTCTAAGTTTACCTCAGGGTTCGTAACTTGGGCTACAGCACATGCTCGGACCGCAGACTAGTACAACCCGTGCGTCCAGCACTACGAAAGCACTTTTCAGGAAGACACTGATCTGAACGCGATACTTTCTATTTGTGTTTTTATTTTACGTGCGTCATGTATGCGGGGCTAACTGCCGTATATCCTGCGGGCATCGCTTCATCTATCATCGCATCGCCGTTCAGTATAGCGTGTCGCCGTGCAATTAAACCTTTTTGAGCTTTCTCTCAATAGCCTCTCGTTCGATTGGGTGGGCTCGATACCTCACGAGGTGTTTAAACGTGAATGTGTCGTCACTCTGCGCTCTGCGACGCAAGAAATACCGTCTTTAGCCGTGACAGCGGGCAAGAAAAAACACCATACAGAGCTTGTCATCATGGCGTCTTTCATCGCCCAACGAACACCCTTGCGGAGGTCATATGAAAACGCGTAGCCTAGAGCAGTCGTTTTATGGAGGCATCATATATTCTCGTGGCAGGAAGAAATAAGGATAATTAAAGAAAAGAAATGAATATTGACAGCACACCCTGCACGTTTCAGCATTTCCGAGAAGACAAAGTTAGCCGGTGCTGCATAAGGAAAAAAAATCGAGAAAACCTTATCTTGCAGTCTTTCGCACATTGCGACACGACGAACAAGTTGAGTTTTGTTCAACTCGTTCGTTATTGAAGACTTTTTGAGTGAGGATATTTGTACGAATATTGCAGCTGAGAATAATCTTGTGTGTTACGTAACGTAACGTTACGTACGTAAATAAATGTCCCGGCTATTCTCTCTCTCTCCCTCTCTCTCTCTCTTTTTTATCACACAGCGCGCTTAATTACATTAATCACGAATACGTGGGATGAGAAAGTGGCGCTAGGAATCAGCGTTCATTTTTAGAGCGATAGCTCTACTACTCCAGGTACAAATCCAGAAAACGCGTTGTGCCATAAATCTCACCTTCAAGCTCAGCCGAAGTCAAACTGGGACTTAGTCTGCCTAAAAGCTAACAATTAATAAAATATTTTTAAAAAAGGTGCCGTGGCCTTCAAATTTTCATATCAGGCGGCTTATATTGCCCCCGGAAGAATGTCTTCCCAGCAATGTATTTGTGTTTAAAAGTAAAGCCGACTTTAAAGGGATCGCTGTAAGTTTGTTTTTGTAAGCTGGCTTTCCCACACTTCTCTGCAGTGATGCCTACGCAAGAAAAAATCCGATGCGAACGGGGCCGTATAACGCTATCGCGTTCCACTCTTAGAGGCGAAGCTTAAGCGTCCTTTTTGTTAAAACGCGTGTCACCTGGAATCGGCGGCTAAAAGGGAAAAGCTCTGAACGCGAGCGTATGGTGACACTTGTGCTGCACGATGTCCCGTAATTGTCGTTTTCACTTCGTCCAGCCTTTCAGGGAACTCGCCTCCAGCACAAAGAGCCGAGTCAACGCTTTTTTTAAATTATCTTTTTTTTTTACTTTTTCTCTTCAAATTGATGCCAATAACAAACAAGAAAATACTCGGACAAACAAAAACGCTTCGAGGCACTGGCTTGACTAGGGACTTTCCTCAAAGAAGTAGGGATTACAAGTAGCAGCACCAAAACGTGTTCGAAAATTCTTGTCAATTTTTACTTTGCATCGGAGAAAACCTTAATACATACATCCAACACAATAAGACAGTACTAAGTATTCATGCATCCGCAAAGTAAAACACCAGTATGCATCATAATTATTACACCAACCAAGTTCAACAAGTTATATGCTTTAGAAGTATGGTTTGCTTAGTGAGTTGGTATTCAAATTTTGGGACCAGCAGCGCAAGAAATAATAATAATCGTAAGACTTGACATTTGTGTCAAGTTAAGGAAGACGAACACAGGTCTGTTCAACTATTCACACAACGTTCACAGTGCCATTCAACTAGTACCTCTGCAGGTCACACGTGTCCACGTAAGTCATAACTATACTCATGTGGAGCGTAACTGACGTAGCAAATGACAGAGTAGAGAAAACATCTTTTATTTTTCGAGACACTCAACACCACGCAGGCAGCTTTACTATTCAGCGGTCGAAAGGATGTTTACATCCATGCCGTTATTTGTTAATTTGTTTAACAAGGCTAACCAACAAGGTTGCACGAAGTTTAACAATGTTTAATGGCAACTTTAACCTATAGTTGCCAAGTTTTGTTTTTGAAAAGCGCACAAACCAAGCGTTCTCTTTGTGGGTATTTCAGACGCACTTAGAAATTACATAATCCAAGTAAAGTTTCCTCGGTGTCTTTCAAGGTGTTCCTGTATTTCTCTAAAAACGTGCTTGAATAATATATCCTGGTAAATGTTTTTTTCTTGTTTTTTGCCATTAGAGCTTCAGAACTGGGACGCGAGCCGTCCATACGCCAAGATTCATCGAACACCACATTCCCTACCCTGCCATCAATCCGGGAAATTGAGTCGAGATAATAAACCTACGCTGAGCAATACTTTCTTGGCACGCTTGTTAGTTCATACTGACTTCTGTAGTGTAGTGCAGAATTTTGTTCGGCGCCTCTTTCCTCTCGGATCTCTCCTTTTTTTTCTTTCTTTCCCCATCCTGTGGTGCACAATTCGCGCAATACACCACAAAATTCACTGCGCTGAGGTTCCAGAGAGCCGCATGCAACTCGCTTTAATGCCTAAACAACGCAGTACAAAGTAAAACACCAACGCTTCACCACTCAACTGCTCGCTCGAAGAGGTACCCTGAACGCATGTGCGAGATTTTCAAGCACGTTTCGTTGCTTCACGCGTTTCGAGCACGAAGAACTATAGAAACAAACAGTGCTCAATTTCTGTCAACCTTTTTTTTACACTTACCCGCTTCGCTGGCGCGAGCGAGTGACAGATGGGTTAAATGGAAATTGAACGAGCGCGCACAAAAAAAAAAAAAGAACAGGCTGTGCTGATGTCGTGGCGGGCGCCATTCATGCGACGTGTTCCTTTCTGGCGTTACTCAACGCGCACCTGTTTTCAGCCTCCAGGCGCGGCCAGTGTCAGGTCCGCAGGTGCAACGGGTGTTGTCCAGGATCAAAACAACGTCCACGGGAGTGACGTTCGATAGCGGGCTCTGTGGCAAACGTGCATCTTGCACGTTTTTCTTATGAAGGCGATGACCACGACTGAGAACACAGGCGCCCGAAGGAATTGTTCATCCTTCAGTAAACAGATTTTTTTGTACTTATTTATTTCAGCCTCCTCTGTTCCGCATGACTGGATGAAGCAGCTGAAGTATGAATAAGATTATCCCTGTCTGTGGTGCGTTTCCAAAAGTGCACACAAAAAATTTCGCACACATTTTGACGCCTGCGGCTGTGTCATTTTTGTTTCTCATAGGTTTCAGTCTTCTTGTTTTTATTATTATTTTCGCCCGTGAGAAGTGGCCTTCGTTCAGTTGTACGGACTGTGCAGTTGGTTTTGCTTGCTTTTAGATACTTGTTTGTTTGAATGCACATTTAGTTGGAAGTAAACGCCATTGGGTGTCTCTGCCTGTTCTCCGTCCTACTTGTTTCGCGCCTTCATTTTATCAAGGAACACACACAATAACGTGGAATCGCAAGAGTGGAATATTTTCATTTTGTTTTGACAGGACTTGGGAGCCAAATTCTCCCTGTGTGTTCTGCAGTATTTGTCCTTACTGAAATGAAAAATTGTCCTCCACCCAACAGTAGAACAGATCGAAGCAATGCCTGTGACCGAGCTAATTCATTACAATGTAATAATGTAATCCACCATGAGAACAGTGCAACAGCGGATGGAAGACAGAACGAAGGAATGAAGGAAGACAAGCGCTGTTCCTTCCTCCTTGTTTTCATTCCTTCTTTCGGTCACCCGTCCTCTGTGTCGCTGTTTTTAACAATGTAGAATAAAGCCACGAAGAAACCCATACGGATTATACCTACGAAAGAATGCTTCCAAGGAGAGCTGGTCCGGTTACCAAACACAGGACAAACGCTTTTCTGGGACGGTTGGGTTTCATCCCCGAACCAGGAAGTATATTTAAAGCGTTTAGCTCTCATTGGGAACTAACCGGTGATTCTTTTTTTTTTGTGCGTGTAACAGTTTTCGTGGGCCCATACCGAAAGTACTGCTGTCAGATACAGCGGTAAAAACCGCATGGTGGTACCATGCAGTAGTACCTCATTGTGCCACAAGTAACCACCTCCCAAAGCATGCTATACGAGACGTCATGTCTTACAACATTCTTACAAGAGAGAGTTTGAGAGCGAGAGTTGTTGTTGAAACGTATCGATTAAAGCATATCCTCCTCTCCTCTTTACTATTGTAATCCGAGGATGACTCCTCTCTTGAAATGCAGTCAGGGAATTATTCAGTGAAATACTAATGAGGCGGAAGTAGTGATAAAAGCAATACAAAGTAAAGGAGTAATACGGAAAATAAACTTCTTTCTACTTTGTCACCGCGAGAAAATCCACGCAGTATCAGAGTAGCCAGGTTTCCGTGTCTGTGAAAATTATACGGATAACTGCCTGGTGTAGTCGTGTGCTCTAGATTCGTGCACTATCCTCAAAGGCTAAACTGCGAAATTCGTACAAGTTACGTTTGAACCTGACTATACTGAACGCAGCTGAATCAAACTGTCCTTCACGTAAAACCATTTCCAACCTTTGTGAAGCTGCGACGAAAGTACATATTAAATCGTGTGGCTAAATTGAACCAGCATTGCATCATACGGCTCCATGAGATGGTTTCGCCATGCGATTAGGCCACCACCTAATCGATCACGAAGGAAGAAAAGCAGAACAAAACGTTACGACACGCGCTATCGCAACGGCCCCAACAGCAAGCCACGTATCGTACCAGCAACTCTATGAAAAAGTAAAAACTAGTTATAACAAAGCGGGGTTATAAGGAACTAATGAGTATAACCATATAAGCGCAATTTGCCTCGCAAACCCTACTGAAATTTCTGCAATTTAAATCATCTTCCGAAGAAACTAAATATAGCTTAAAATTAATATAACGAAGCCCCTTTAACTAAGAATGAACGTTTGCTGATCATATTGCGCCGATTGCGCCACAATCTGGCGCACTCGCTGATTGCGCCACAATCTGCGTGTAACGCGGCAGAATGAGCGATTATAAATTGACTGCCGCGAGCCCAGCAATGCTAGGTTTCGAGTGAAACACGAACAGCGGCATGCGTGGCTTGCGGTACCTGGAGGATGAATGCTTCCGTAAATGATGCGCCTTCCATCGCCGCCATGATAAACTGCTCCATATGCAAATCAAGGAGACTTGCGCGTTCTGGGACCATATTTCATATCGACCCACTTTATCTTAAAGTGCAGTTTTATCGTTGAAGCATTCGGTGATTGGGCGCGTCATTCTCAAAAGTACGAGCTCTCCGTGTTTTTGAAGGATTCTCGGCTTGTCGCGAAAATGCCCGCGTAGTGGTTCAAGCTTCGTATTTCGTATACAACGCTTGTTGCTGTCTGCGAACGGACGCGGGACTCTGGAAGGCTCTGAACTCTTGTGATGGCCTTTGCTGGACGCGTACGTAAATACATTATAGCGTTAGCATTAGCGGTGTCAAATGGAAAAAAAAAGTGTATACGAAATGTGGGAAGCTGGTGATGGCAGTATAGATGTATATATGCATGCCGGGTGTTTCAGCGAACACTTTCAACCCATTTTAGAGGTTACCTGTGGTAGAGAGCAGAATTATAGTTCATGAGCAAGTCTACTCGATGTGGCGGACATTACTTGCTCAAAAACTGAAATGCATAATCGACTAATTAAAAAGATCACTAATTAGGTTTATAACTAATGTCATTATGGCCCATATTGCAACTTACAAATTCTATTGTTCACCACACGTCCTGCTTCTTCGCTCCTCGACTAGGCAGGCCGTGTGTCGAGTGTACTCCTGAACAGTAGTTTGTAATGTGGTGAACGTGGTTTAAATCATGGAAATACATGCAACGTAATGTTCATGCTTTTCTCTCGCATTGACCGCTCAATCATTACTGAGTTTCTTTGTTACAGCGTAAGCTGTTATGTGCCCATTACAATAGCCGTTTCCGTTGGCGATGTTGTCCACCACCAGCGCTGGTTTCCATCGCAGCTATCGCCCGGAACGAAAAAAAAAAAAGGAAGAACACCCAGTTCCCGCCGGGATCGAACCCAGGCCCGCTGAGCGGGAGTCAGCTACTCTACCACTGAGCCACGCCAGCTTTTATTTTTATCTTTATTACTGACTTTGACATCACTAACCAACAAAAACACAAAACACTAACAAATCACAAAAGATAAAACGTGTCAGCAAAATGTTTACTCGCACCACATATTTTTTTTTTTTGTCAAGGCTGCCACTTCGCCCAGCATTTCAATCCATGTTGGCTGTTCAGGGAGTGCCCGATGGACATCCCCGAACCGTACTACTCTTTCAATGAAGTGATCGCGTGTAGATCTTACTACGATATCAGTATTATGGAACTGCGTTCTAAATTCCCACAAACTGTGGAGGCCCAGGAGCATTATAGCGTCATTTAGAAAACCCTTTGTTTCGCACAAATGGTTTCCAGCAGAACGTATGGACACGGACAGAAAAGGACATACGACACACGCTGGACTAGCAACTGAATGTTTATTCTTGGTTTCACAGTTAACCAAGTGCAGAGAAGGTGTCCTGAATACTTTCCATGAAGCATGTCCGGATTTAAACTTCACCTTTGAAATGCCAGAAAGAAAAAGAATCAGGTTTCTTGATTTGGTCATCACCTTCGAAACGCAGCACACTTGCTGGAAGTACGAGACCCGCTTTTGCAACGGGTTCCTGCCATACGATTCCGACCATTCTAGAATGTAAAACGAGCCATCGTGACCACAGTGCTACAAGCCGCCCTAAAGAAGTCGTGTCATCACCTCATGGAAGAAAGCTTCATGCACCAGGTAACCAGGCTCAACAACGCTGGCTATCCGAAAGGCCTGCTTACAGCTGTCGCCGAAGGGTTGCTAAAGAAGATAAAACTCCGGAACAGCAAGCCTCAAGAAAAAGAAAAGAGCCAACAGAAAAGGAAGAAGGTCGCAGTTGTGCCTTATATACATGGCTTAACCCATAAGCTAAAGAAGATAGCCGGAAAGGAAGGCGTCACGGTTGTATGTTCAGCACCAAACAAGGCATATTCAATGTGTGCGCGAGTCAACAATGGCCAGAAAAATAAGCAGTGCACAATCAACCACCAGAAGAAATACACTACCTGCAAAACAGGGGTGATATATGATATACCTTTATCATGTGGCCAAAGATATATAGGACAAACAGGCAGGTGTGTCAATGACAGGACAAGAGAGCATGCAGCATCTTTAGAAGGAATCTCCGCTGGGCATCTCGCTTTTCATCATCGCCAGCATCATTGCACCGTACAACTTTACGACATACAGGTTTTAGAAAAAAGTAAAGACAAGCTGACGCGCGAAATTTTAGAAGCCATGGCCATTGACAGAAGCGGGCAATCATGCATCAGTACACCCTCGATACTACTAACACAAAAAGAAAAAAACTACTTGCGCAAAGACGACACTTCGCCCTGAAAGACGGATAACCGGCATGACAAAAGGAAAAAGAATTGGCTGTCGTGTGCTATAAAGGTGTGGGAAACCAAGAATAAACATTCAGTTGCTAGTCCAGCGTGTGTCGTCGTCCTTTTCTGTCCGTGTCCATACGTTCTGCTGGAAACCATTTGTGCTATGTGCAACCAACGAGCTCAGGCCAACACTATTCTGAAGTCCCTTTGTTTCGCCCGGTGAGAAAATTATTCCTTGTAGATCTAAATCTAACTCTTTCTTTAACGTCCTTTGAAGTCTACCCAAGAAAAAAATTGCGTCCCAGCAATCTAAAAACACGTGCTCAGTCGTTTCAGGTTTCTTACATAGGAATCAGTTAATTGACCAAGGGACAAAGATACCTCTGTTATGCATCCATGTTTTACCTGATAGTGTAATATTGCGTAGTTTAAAGAAAAAAATTTTTACCGAAGAGTGTACTGGCATTCTTTTAACCCTTCTGAAAACATCTCGCGCGCCACATTCTGTAACCTATTTCTTACCTCCAAGATATGGTATGTCATGAATGTGTTGTACGCTTCGCGAATCAACATTTAAAAAATCCACCTTGTATTCGCCGTTTTGATATGGGCATCAACTTGCGAAGAAACCAGCCGTACAAACTTGTTCTTGCCCGTTAAGAAAGGTGGTCTTGGCCTGGCACATGTATTTGTGCGACAAGTTGCATCGCACTTTTGTGTACCTTCGCGATGCGAACGATATCTTCCTTCGCACAGTCATGCAAGTCCGTTTATGTCGTCACGTTCCAGGATTTCTTGTATGCTCGCTTGAAGCAATGTGTGGTGCCGTTAAAGGTTATCTGCGAGAAGTCGTACTTGTGTGGCGACTGTTGCACGTGCGGTTTTCAATGCAGTATCTATGAAATGTTACTAGGAAAAAAATCGTGTAAGGACCAAATAGACACTATGCTCCCTGTACCGATTTACCGCATGTCAACCTATGGAGGCCTGAGCCACGCCAGCGCTTGCTTGCTTGCTTCCTTGCAGCGTAAACATGCCCTAGACAGGCGTCCTAGCGCGCGAAGAGTATAACGCGATGCGAGATGAGAGCCACGTACCGTCGATACGTGCGCACTTTGCATTGCGGTTGCATATTATTACACCAAGTGGCTACTCCATGCAGAAGTTGCTTATGTAGCGGTACAAAGTCAAGAGTTCGGCGAAAGCTCGTCTGGCCAGGAGTTTGGTTAATGAAAATTACGGTCACTGACCAAGTCAAAAAACTTTTTTGAGTTGGTCAGTGACCGTAGCGGTACAAGGTAGGCAGAGAAGGTTTGAAGACGAAAAAAAAATATTAAGGAGATGCATGCAAAAATGCTAAAACGAAATACATTATTAGCATGCCTGATTAACTCAAGCAGGCTAGGTGACTATTCGTCACCGCCCCGTTTCAAAGGGGATGCCAGTACATCATCATCATCATCATTAGCGTCGTATGTGCCACTTGTCCCGCGATGTGAGATGCGCGCTGCTTAGCGTCGATACGTGCACACTTTGAAATTGCAGTTGTATATTATTGCACCAGGGGGCGCGCCATGTAGCAGTTACTCATCATCAGAGACATGTGTATGCTACTGTGCATGTTACTCATCATGAGACATGTGTATGCTGCAGTAAAGATCCAGAGACCACTCAGCACATCCTAATGGAATGCGACGGGATCCACACAGCGAGAACCGTAGGTAACGTGCAACTCCCAGAAGCGCTTGGGTTTAAAGTGGAAGGAAACATAAACAGATCAGCCGTAGAGATCAGCAAGAGACGATTAGAGTACTGGTGAAAAAAAAGCAGGGAAAAGATGGATACGACCTGATCTCTTAAAATCATAGGCAGCGGTACAAGGTAAATTTTTGAAAAATAAAAATAATGAGGTATACAAAAATGCTAGATAAAGAACATGTATAGTACACCTGAATAAATCAATCAAGCTAGGTGACTGTTTGTCAGCGCCCCGTTTCAATGAAATGCTAATAAATCACCGTCATCGTTAAATTATTGGGTTTTACGTGCCAAAACCACTATCTGATTATGAGGCGCGCTGTAGTGAGGGACTCCGGATTAATTTGGACCCCCTGGGGTCCTTTAACGTGCAGCTAAACCTAAGTACAAGGGTGCTTTCTGCATTTCGCCCCCATCGAATTGTGGCCGCCGTGGTCGGGACTCGATCCTGCGACCTCGTGCTCAGCAGCCCAACACCATAACCACTCAGCAACCACGGCGGGTCATCATCATCATCGTATCGTGCCACTTGTCACGCAATGCGATATTCGCGCCGCGTAGCGTCGATATGTGCAAACTTTGCATTGCAGTTGCGTTGTAGTATTCCATAGTCTAAGAAGTTTTAAAGCGCAAACGAAGACGGGACTACAAGAAATACAGACTTGGCATAGCCTTCCACATTCCACCAGGTGTCCCGACATGTAGCAGTTGCATGTAGCAGTTGCATCTTGCACGTAGCCGGACCTGGTTTACTCAAGTAGGCTAGGTGACTATTTGTCACCGCCCGTTTCGTAGCGGATGCCAATAGGTCAGCATGATCATCAACAACAGCCCAGTATTGTGCGACGGATCAAGGTATGTGACATGTGCGCCGCGTAGGCTCGATACCTGTGTTTGCTTTCGGTACACGTTACGGCGCCTCCTCGCAAGGTACGAACCGCTGCTGAAGAAGCGAATGGTAAAGCTACGCGCGCGGCTGCAACCAGGCAACGTTGGACTCAGCAGAGCGCTGTGCAGAGAGCAGCACAAGCTGCAACTCGCCGTAGATGCCGGCCGGACAGTTCAGTTCGTTCTCGTGATAACGACGCAAAGAGACTTCGCCGCGAAGACACCCCCAGTGCGCGCTGCCGAAAATGAAGCTCCTGCGGAGCCGCTCCTCCAGCTGCGAGAGTGCTGTGAGTGCCGCGCAGGCGTGTGACTTTTTTTTTTTTACAGTGCAGCTGTCTATGGCGAGGATTTTATGCATTTTCGTGTCCGTCTACAGATCTGCGAGTGCAAAAACTCAGCTCCGGAAGTTGATGCAAAATCGTTCCATTCTATGCAAGCGCTTATACGTCTCATCAGTTGGATATGCATTTTCAGTAAATCAAGCACCAGTAATAGGCACCATGTTCAAAATTATTAGACTCAGGTAGACGATACGGGTTCCTCTAAGATTTGCCGCCGTGTGACCCGTGTCGGTCATGTGCACGCTCGCACCGCCCTCGCTTTGTCGTCGTTCCAAGCGCTTGCGTACCTAGTTTCCTTCCGCTCTCCCGGCGTGGCCGACCCATCGCGCGTGTCTAGTTCACTCCTGGTCCCCGAGGTGGCGGTAGTGTTCCACGCGAATGTATGACGTCGATCAAGACCACCGATCAAAATAAAAGTGTGTCTGTGTGTCTTTCTTCGGGATGACCACCGTCGCCACTCAAGAGAAATAAAATTTGCTCATACCGTTCATCTAAATTCTGTGTCATCTTTATGTCGTGTGCTAAACTGCTTCGCTGGTAATCCCCCTTCACAGGAGCGGAATGGCGCGTGATTTTTTATTGCGATAGCAATTATATGGACACTCCAAGCGCATTTCTGCAGTCGGCGTCGTTGTCGCCGTCGCCGTGAGGTCGCTGCGCGCCGTACCAACACCACCTAGATAGCACAGGCCTACGCCTTCCGATCTATGACGTCATGCTACCTGGCCCGAAATTTCCATTGCCAAGGCTGGCGTAACGAAAGAGGTGACGTCAAAATCAATGTTGCTTACGCGGGAGCAGGCCCATTAGATTATATGGCTGTCGGGCCAGGTAGCATGACGTCATGGATCGGATTGCGTAGGCCTTGTGCTATCTAAGTGGTGTTGGCCGAACGCTGTGTGTGCGAGTGAAAGAGTACGAGGGTCAGCCGGCAATCCCAGCTCAATGTAGCACATGCGAGGGAGGAAGGCAGGCCGGAAGCGCGCGCTCTTCTTTCGCGTGCGAGGCGCGTGGGCGAGCTGACGGAGAGGAGGAGGGAGGGGGGTTGCGTTCTGCACCGCCGGCTGCTGCTCACAACGCGGGCGCGCGGGCGCCGTATCTTCAAAGCGATCTGCGATGGGGACAAAGTGCATGCGCCAAGTGCCGGTAGCTTCGTATGCGCTGTGCTTTTGAAGTTTAGTTCGCGTTGAAGCTAGACGAGAGACAGCGCGAAGGTCAATTTCCCCGCTGCTGCTGGCGCGCTTTCTCACTCCGGCGTTTTCACAGCGAGTTTCCGTGTCATCGAGCGAGATGTGTTCATGCCTACCTGTGCGCGCGTGACACCGTGGTTGTCTATTTAGTTAGTAAGCGAATGTGGGAAAACACCTCAGTCCCGCGGTCCACGGCCGCAGCTCCAGTCTCCGTCCGCCACGCCCAAAGGCGCCCAGCCGCAGCTCGCGCGTTCCTCGCACCACTGCTCGCGCGTCCGTCATCTTTCTCGTCCACAGTTGGCTGTTATGCCACTATCCACGTCAGCGTTTCCACACTGCCCCTCCCTCTGCGAGGGCATTGACGGCACTGGCTTGCAACACGGCGGTCGAACCCGGCGGCACGGACGACAAGAGATGCCGAGTCGCCATGGGCGACGACGCTACGCGCTCGCTGAGCGCGGCCACGAACACAACAAAAGAAGCACAACAACGAAATACGCACACACCCCTGCTCCGCGTTGCAAAATCACTCGCTCACTCCGACACGTCGTCACAGCGAGCCGCAAGACACAAAACGAGGAGAAACGACGAGTCGGCGGCGGGTGGTGAAGTTGGTCGTCGGCACAACGGGTGAAAGCATTCGCTAGTTGCGAAGGCGTTGATGGCACTAGCCCACGGTGGCCTGCAGCGACGGCATGACACTCCTACCGGCGGGCGAACCTTTGAGGCTGATAATGAACCAAACGAGGATCGGCGGAGCCGTCAAGGCCGAGTCACCAAGGTCTTCCAGGAACCCGCAGGCCCTAAACCTGACTGGCTTCCATGACGGACTCCTCGCGAAGATTGAGCAGACCCAGGTGGTGCAGCTTCGGAGTTGAGGTCTTGCAAGAACCAAAGGCCCTAAACCATGTTGAGGTCTTGCAGGAACCGAAAGGCCCTAAACCGTCCCCTGGCGCACACCTGGTCTGGTTTTCTCTGACCTCTTTCTGATGAGTGCACGCAGCAGGTCGCCGGAAGGAGTCGCCGCCCGCTCAATGCCTTGCCACCAGAGCCCACACCGCACCGCAACCGCAGCAGAAAGCCGCTCTTGAGACGGTGTTGGCGCGATCGCGTGCATGATGTCACCTGCGCTGGTGACGCCCTTCTCGAACGGCGGCGCCAACGCCACCACCAGGACCCACGCCAGGCTCGATGACGGCGACGGAGGAGCAACTGGCGGAATCGAACACCAGAGGTGCAGCTCGCATTGCGAAAATGGTCACGCGCCATGACCGGGTAGGAGTCGCTACTAGCCGTGGAACGGGCACCTCCAGCTTTCCCCACGACCATGGTCCGTCCCGGAACGCAGCCGGGGCTCCACGTTGGGCGCCAATATGGGAAAACGCCTCAGTACCGCGGTCTACGGCCACAGCTCCAGTCTCGGCCGGCCGTGCCCAAGGGCGCCCAGCCACAGCTCGCGCGTTCCTCGCACCACTGCTCGCGCGTCCGTCATCTTTCTCGTCCACAGTTGGATCTTATACCACTATCCACGTCAGCGTTCCCACAAACTTTATACGGCCCATTAAACTACTATCCTTGCTTCGTATAGCTCTCTACTAATTTGCTATCGCAATCGATGGTTCGCCTTCCGGGCGAAACTGTGGCATTTTCTTTCCATTGTTCATAAGCATCCACTCGTTGACAGCAGCGAGCGTTGTATAGAATTATAGGCTTGCGTTTCTGCAGCACAGGGTAGCCAGCCGGTCTGAGAACTGGCTAACCTCCCTTTCTTTCAGTCTATTCCTCCTTCCTCCTTCCACAGGCGTGCAGCACCCCACCGGCACACTCACTAAACGCTGTGAGACCCGTTACAGCAATACTTAGGCTTCCACGATGATGGCAAATATGAATTAACGTTGACAGCTATACATTAGAGAAAACATGCAGTCACCTGAATTGCGATGATGTTGTGGAAAATAATATTTAATAACCCTTCGGCGCTGCACAGTGGAATTTTGTATCAGTTTACACTGTAGTTGCTAAGAGCAATGCATTCCTCCCTCCCCTCCAACCAATGTTGGCTGCGAGGGCGGACAAAAGTTATAACGAAGTAACTGCCGCTCCCTCTTCAACTTTGTTATAGCGAGGTATTACGTAATAATAAAGTTTATACCAGCCCTTGTGCATCGGCCAATCAACACATGATCTTATGACGCCGGAGCGTTAGCCTAATAGCCGATTAGCATATCTGATCGTAAAGTTGGTTCCTTTCGAAAAAAAAATGAAAAATACTTTAAGTCAAATCTTTTAAACAGACGAACAAAAGTTTTGAGTTGACTCTGCGGGTTTTACTGTAGGGGACATTCTTCACCTTTGTTCAACCTCTCCACCAACACATGCTCCACTTGGTCAAACCAAAGCTACACTTCGTCTTGTTCTCGCAGATGTACAAGATATTTTTAAGCATGAAATGCTCCCGTTGTCGGCGATCTTCAGGAGGCCTTGAGCCAAAATTCAGAGCCGTTATCCGAGCTTTCAAGATGAGATTGGGGCGAGAACGAAACCAGAACATCCAGGCATCGTTGCCAGAGGAAAACGAGATCATACGGGCAACCGGTCAGAACTTCAGAAAATGCGGTCTCTGGCTCCCAACCCCTTGCACGGGACCACGTTACATACACTAGATACTTACCAAACAAGTTACAAGAAATATTTCTACCGATTTCTACCTAATGTTTGTTCACAATATCACTCAAGCTGTAACTTCTTTCTTATCAGATAGCGACGTTCAGAAGACAGCTACAGTGCACCATACACCTGGTCGTCATCGTTTGGCACTGAGACAGCGTTGCCTGTGCTCTTTGCAACGCCAGCGGTCCGTGAGTTCCGCGACGCGGGTTTTGTGCCGCCTCCTTCGAGTGATGGCGCCATGCTGCCTGACCAAGCCGGCAGCGCCCGGCGCGCCGCGGATGGTTGTTTGACCGAGACGATACTTCCAACGGGGTTCAGTAAAAAGAGGTTCATTTCGGCTCAGTAAGCTATCAGGCCTGCGTCGCGGCACCAATCTGCTTTGCCGGTAGCCATTTCATGCATACATCTACTCTAGATTACGGGAAAGCTAGCATTTTTTTCAGATATGCAGATTTTTTTACAAAACAGTTATAAGCATAGCGAAGAAATTCAGAGACTTTTTGCAGAGAAATTCCTAGGCGAGGCGGACATACTTTGCCGATAATGACGTGAGGTTCATAAGACTATAATTAAACAAATTTCTACTTCACATTTTATTAATGCCTTGGAAGGAGGGATTTCATTTCAAATTTGAAGGCAGTCGCATTATAATGCACCCCCATTTTTCATCATTATCATCAGCCTACGTTTTGTTTTTATAATTGCACCTAATTCAACATATCCGTAATAGAATTTCAGCGCTAAATTAAGCCAATATCAAATTCGTGTGCACCGTAAGCGCAGAAAAGGCCGCCCCGCTGTCATATCAGACGAAAACGCCCCGTGATGCAAAGCGAGACGACGTTTCAAATTGGGCATCGCGGCCAGTCGCGGGAAATACATATACGGCAGGTCGCAGTAGATCGTGGCGAGGCGAGACGTGCCATATCAGTACCTGTCGCGAATGGTCGCTATGCTCAGTTTCAAACCGAGTTCAAGCTCTTCACGTTATCGAAACTTCCTCATACAGTTCCTTAAGGCGTGTTTCCGTCTGACAGGGCAGTGGGACGCCCTCGGTTTCGATATTGCCTCAATTGAGCGTTGAACTTTGACGAGGGATATTTCTAATGGGGTGCGATTTTTGAGATTTTTACAAAATGAGGGTGTATTAAAATGTGACTACCTCCAAATTTGATGTTCAAATGACTGCTTCCAAAGAAAGCACTAATAAAAAATAATTTAAGAAGTTTCGTTTATTAATCTTCCGAAACTCACGTTATCATGGCAAAGCATATCCGACTCAGCTGGGAACTCCTCGTCAAGAACGCCGCGTTTGCTAGCTCACAGGGTTGGTAAATATACGGCATTTACTCAAATATAGGCTGAACGCCGTTCATTTTTTGAAAATGTTTCCCAAAATGAGTTATTGGCCTATGTTAATGACTATAGAATCTCGACCTGCATTTGTTAACAAAGCTAGTAACGGTATCGAGCTAACGGAGTAGTTCCGTCACGCCTAGACATGCAGCACATTCAATGAACTCGACGGCACCGAGGACGCCTGCAAAGCACCCGACAAGGACGACTTCCCTTGCAGTTTTCACGAAGATAGATAGCCTGTGGCACCGACTAGCGTGATTTAATAGTTGAGCTTACGGCAAATAAAGGGCGTAGATTAAGCGTCTCTCATGTCTCTAAGACTAAACGGGTCAACCTATATTTGATATATTATTTTTTCATTTCTCGGTGAGTTCAATTTATAAGGGTTCACCTCCCTTTCTCGCGGCAATAATATTCCACAAATGTTTCTTCCCGACCGCACTTAAATAGCGCCATTTCGGTTTCTTTAAATTTTTGTGACCGTCTTGCTCTGGAGGTCTTGTATAAGGCCTGTCGGTATTAAATATCGACCTTTCACAGAAACTAGCGATTTTAAAATATATATATGCTTATTTCTGAACTAGTGATAGGAGAAAGAGAACTCTCCTCGCCCTCACAAACTTACAAGTTTTAAAACGGAGCAAAATCGAGCATTCATTTCTTTATTGTAAATATGTAAATCGCGGGACAAGCGCGGCTGATTGCTTTCAGAGCTACACTTGTGCGGAAAAACTCCGCGCAAGTGCAGCACGGAAGCGTCCGTGGTATCACGCGATTTCAAATTGAAGGCGGGCTTCGTTATGAATAATATTATTGCGAGTAGTCACTCCAACAGCTTTCAAAGCTCAGGCAACAAGGACGATAACGAAAACTTTGAACCGCTCTCAAAGCACAAAAGATCAGTGACTATACTAAAACAAAGGTCAAATAAATACGGTCACTATACCGAGGACGTCTAACAACTCGGCTCGCTGTGCACAAGCATTTTTTTTTTAACACGAAAGTGTTTTATGCCGGGGTCCACCAAGACTTCACTGACGTATTTCCGTCACGGAAATACGTCAGCTTACAATGTACACGAACATAATACAAAGAAAGAAACCAGAAGAAAAAGTTCCACAAACATGCAAAATTTGGAAATCGAACCCACGACCTCTCGGTCCGCGACGATAGATCGCCGAGCGTTTAACCCATTGCGCCACAAACGCATTTGCAGAGAGCTACACAGACGCGCCTTATATATCTAACACTCCTCCGTGTACCCGCGCTCTTGCTCGGGGCGGTGCCGCCGCCTACGAGCAGAAAAGAGAAGTACTGCATTATGACACTAACGCGCACCGACAGTGAACGCTTCGGTGGTCTCAGCACTACGACGCCTCGATGCCAGCATTCGAAGGGACGCTGGCATCAAGAAGCACTACCAACGCCAGGTGGCGTTCACCGTACTCAGCACAGCGGAGCGTGGCCTCCGCAATTAGCTCTGAAAATGTTTCTGAAGTTGATCGCGGAGGCTGCAATTACGACGCGCTGTACGCGCTGATTTGACTCGGTGACGATTCAGTTACGTGCTTTGTCTTGCGCGTTGTATTAGTGTGTCAGTTACGTGCTTCGTCTTTCGCGTTGTGCTAGCGTGTGCAGCGTAGTGCAGCTTCCATATGCACGACGGTTGCTCATGGTCATCGACGTTGGTAGTCGTGATGGAGGAGACGTGCCACCAGGCGTCAGCGTGGGTGCATCAACGCCTAAGGGCGCTTTAGCCACAAAACACCAATAGACATTATATATCAATGTGCAATAAACATTACACTACTTCTGTGAAGACACGTTTCACTTTCGTGTTCTATACCGATTCCTATATAAGAGGGATCAACCACATTTTTTTTTTGTCTGGCTGTGCTTTTCCAGGAGGTGCTTTAAGGTCTTCGTGCAAAGATAGTTGCCTCGTTTTCACTTTTACCACTCTGCAAAAACAGGTCTCTTCGTATCAGCTACAGTTGCCGCACTATTGTTCGGTTGCGGTGCAACGCCAGTGCGGCAGAGTGCAGTACCAGTCCAGAAAGTTCAAGTGGAGTGCCTGCACTAGCGCTGCACGTTTATTTCAAAAAATGAATAGCCAAACTGCAAACTTTGTTGCCTGCTCGGCGCATTGGGCGCTTTGTGTCGTAGCGTCTGTTCTTGATTGTGACGCGCCACAGAGTGTTGCGGGTGGGGTCGTAGAGTCTTATGTTGTCCCTACATTGTTCTGCGGACGCTATTTAATAAGTTGGTGCAGCTTCTCGTGGTTCGAGATATGTGTTGCTTTCAGCTACGCTGTGCTCAAAGTTTCGCTCCTGTTAGCATAGCGTTTCCTTATCTGCTTTATCTGCTAACGCTTTATCTGGGGTTATATTGGCCTAAATTTCAAAGCAATGAATACTTTTTTTATTTTTTAGTGCAGAAGGTAAGGCTGTGCCAACACGCATAATCGCTGCTCGTTGCAGTGGTTCCGCTTGGTTCCGCAGATCCCGTACACAGTAGCGCCACAGTTGCCTCTCGCGGTTATTGTATAAACTCTGCGCGTGTGAGGACATGTTTCCGCAATCCGATAGCAGCACCTCTTATCAACTTGGTGCTGGCCTGTTGTGAACCATTTCGTCAAATTCGCATGTAGCCAAAGGGATGTTATATTGTCGCGTGGTAGTGACGGGGAAGAAAGCGGTCGCAAAACTGTGAATGACGAAACGGATTTTATAACTGGGCGAACCTGTGCCCACAAAAGCGAGTTGCACTCGAAGCACAACGATAGCGGCGAACGCAGTCGGCGATCGTCGAAATCTGATCAGCGGCTAAACGCGTTCGCTTCTCTACGTGGTTCATCGAAAGTTCCAGAGTAATCTCTGGTGCCCCCGTGTCTTCCAGAAAGTACAAGACAATTCGCGTCGCTCATGCAATCAGATTCTATAAGCGTCGGTGACCACAGACGTCGGACAGAAGCATCGATAACGTTCGAGAAGCTTCCGATACATGCAGGCGCGTCCTTCGCCGAGTAATAACATTTGTTAGCGGGTAAAAAGTGGTCACCGGTGAAAGATAAACAAGTATACGTGTCAATACTCTTTTCGCTATCGCAATAATCGCCATCGTGATAGTATACCCCGACCAGCGAGCTAGCCGTAGGCTATTGAACCTGACACCGGAGTACGAACCCCTACCCGACAAGACCACGAGGACAAAATTCACGACCTCGGCAGCAGCTACCATGACAGCCCCTGCGCAAACATCTGCATTCGTGATGCAACAACCCAGGGAGCCTCCGACTTTCCGCGGTTCGCCATGTGCAGACCCCGAAAGCTGGCTGGAGGCATACGACCGGGTCGCTACGTTCAACAAGTGGGTCTGCGACGACAACCTGCGCCATTTGTTAGCCGGTGGAAAGCGGCCAGCGGTGAAAGAAAGATAAACATATATACCGGTCAATATGAACTCCTGATATACACGACACATATTTACATAACACATTTACACGACATATTTACATAATGACAACCACGCTGAAAGAGCTACCTGATCACCGTTCAAACTTCGAACAGATGTGGGTCATTGCAGTGGGTTCAGTTACAGTTTATTACGACGTTCACGAGCATCACTTGCTTATTTCGATCCCAATAAAGCCAGTGCGAGCGTCGTGTTGTGCGGTGAAGCCATTCGAAGCAATCTCGCTTTTCGGCGCGATGCGTCCCCGCTATGGTGAAAGACACGTTCTATCCCTATTGAAAAATCCATATCCCCCCCCCATAACTCCCATATTCAATAATCCGATATGAAACATATAGGATCCCTTTTAAAACCCGTTTTTCCCACGTGCTCTATGATGTTATTGGATATAGGAGTTATGGGGAATACGGGGCTTTTTCTGTAGGGATGTGCTGACAGGTGGCGCCACCTTGCCTTTGCAGCGAAATCGACATCTTCACGAGTGCCGTCGAGGCAGATGACGACGCTCAGCTTTTTTTTCGTTCGCAAACATGACGTTGAACTAAAATGCAGCAAGGTGCCATCTATGTGCGATAAACGAGAGGAAATCATGCAGCGAATTTTCCGCCGACCTTTATCTACCTAAATGTTGCTCGCGCACAGAGCAGTGAGACCCAAGAGTGCATAATATTTCTATCGAGAATTTCAGAAGCGTACTGAAAATTAGCTGCACCGTGAGGCAGGATCCCAATATACTAGGTGGAAAAGAGCGAATATTTGATGCTGCCGCGTTCCACGCTTTCTCGCGCGCTTTGCGCAGTTTATCTTTCAATCAGTAACTGCTAATAAATGTATCGAGCGTGTAACGATATGGCTGGTTTTAGATGTTTTTCGAGTAACGCGAAGGCGGCTGGACAGATGACCACTGGTTTAAAGTGGGAAGCAAGGAGGACCCGACATAGAAATATTCAGGGACGGTGCTGGGAGACCCCGTGAGGTGATTTTTACAGTGGGACAAGCGACATTCAGTTAAACGTTTTTGATGCACTTTACCGGGTGACACTTGCTTCCACGTGGCCTTAGCTATAAGACCAAGCAAATATGTAGAATGGGTTCACGTTCTGTTCGATGCTTTAACGAAAGTAATTTTAATGATTGTGCTACGAAAGATGTTTCTGGGAAAGAGAGACGCATCTCAGGTTTTGGGTCTTAACTGCAAGCCAACGCAGGCAATGCACTTTTTTTGCTCTTCGTACGGCCAGTGCATTTATGAGCAATGGACATTTTGTTTCGCTTAGGTGGGAGGTGTAGCATTCGCTACTGGCCGTAAACACCCAGCTTCAGTGTCGTAAAAATTGAGTGCGTTTATGAAATGCTACCTTTTTTTTTCAGTTGCACAAGGAACAAGTACATCACAGAATAACATTCTTATCCGACAACGCGAACCTCGATGAAAATAAATTTACACAACAGTATTTACAAAGCAGTTGCAATAAGCCAATGAAATCAAACAAAATGGAAAAAAAACCTTATATTTCCTTTACGGTTCTCGAAGCTGCAAAGTATAGCATTACAGTAATATTAGGTCAGCTATCGTATATCCTCGGCCTTCGTGCATCCGAAACCATGCATCTACATTAGAAGAAACGTCGCAGTGATTGACCAAGCGACTCCGAATAGGAAAGGAGCTTTGTCACTGCTTGAACGCGACAAACAAGACAGCAATTAAAACGCGTGTAAGGCAAACCGACCGCAACTTTGTTTGGCAGATTGCCATTGTTCAGAGGTTCGTCTTGCTTCCATAGCCCCCCCTGCCTTGTGTTCGCCGTACATGCGCAATAACGAATGCGGCCATTGTGCGCATTATTTTTACTACCGCAGGAACGAAGTGCACTCGTAGAACTTGAAAGGACGTCGTCAAGGCCGCTGGCGTGGCGAGAACTATGGGCTACATTTCGACGTCGTCATTTGCTAGCTCGAGCGCGCACAAGGGTGCAGGCAATAAGAACGCGAACGCGGGCACACCTGACTTCTAAAGACTGTGTGCGGGAGCCGACGCTGGTACGGCACTTTTTTTACGACTTCGTCCGCGGCCGAGGCAACAAGCGAAGTCAAACGAAGCGGGTGATATCGCGTACTGACAAGTCCGACCTGGCGCCAGTGCCTGCCGAGACACTAGGTTGCGTCACTGCTTTCCCGATGCACGCTTCGAGATCGTTATTGCCGCTATAATAAAGTGGAATGACTCGCTGCATAGTCTTTCGCTGGCATTAACATTGTTTATGGACTCTGAGAGTATGATACCTGAGTGCTACGGAACGCACAAGAAAGTTCGCGGCCCTCGACGCGGCAAATAGTTTTGCGATCGTGGTCATATCAAGGATCTGACAAACACCGCTGAAAAATTTCTACGCGTATGTTCTTTTAAACACGTCACGCTTAGGGCTGCGCTAAAACAGCAATTTGGCGTGATACGTTTCATGTTAAATGTCAGTATGTAATTCTAGGTACGATGTGCAGGTGAACTAAATGGAACGTGCACAGTTCTACTGCGGTAGCAGGTCAGCTAGAATATTTTACTGTTTCATGGGTATGCCAGGCAGGCAAGAACGCACGCATGCATGCACACACACACACACAAACACACACACGCAAACACGCACAGATACATACATAATATATATAAACGAATACATTAAAACCAGAGCATTCTTGAAAGAGAGGAGGTATACGTTGTTAATCCTAAAAGAATTGTATTGCTCATTGTTGCGATCAGACAACTTTCATTTTCAAAAAAGGACATGTTGTAATTGCGACATTCAATTCAGAATGTACGTGACACGTACACAGCAAGTACACATTTCTTACGCGACCCAAGCTCTCGAAACATTTCTACCAAAACACGAGGCGAGACAAACTCCCATGGCGATACTCCTTTTCAATATACAGAAATAAAGGAGTCTGGAAGCCTGTTTCGAGCACAGCTTGCTGTTCCACCCATCTACCAATTAGGTCACCTTTGTTTGTATCCGCTTTGCGACAGCGGTGCTGTCACTCTATCGCAGCCTGCATTAGGCAAATATTTGGTCTCTTCGATTTGTCTGCACTGGGTGCACTAGTTCAGGGGTGCGGTACTTTTGTCCTCAATAGTAGAGCACACCACTCTCTTCGATTTTACTTCGCGCGATGCAAGTTCTGCACTAGTTCGCAGTTCAACTGCACTCACCCATTTTGGAGTGTAGGCATCGTGCAGGATCTCGGCAGCTGACACAACACTAAGCAGCGCTAGTTTAAGAACAGGCGCGCGGTCGTGAATATCTCCGGTTTTTGTTATACAACAGTTTATATGGCTTGGATAAAATTTAAAGTCTGGTGTTTTCCGTGCCAAAATCACCACGACATGATTATGAGGCACGTCATAGTGGGATACTCCTGTATAATTTTGACCACCTGTTTTTTTTTTTCAATGTAAATCTAATGCACGGTGCACGGGCGTTTTTGCATTGCGCCCCTCCATCGAAATGCGGCCGCCACGGCTGGGATTTGAGCCCGAGCTTTCAGGCCTAGCAGCGCAACGCGAAAGACCCTACGCCATCAATCTTGCATAAAAATGCGAGGTATGGGTTCGATGCCTCAATGGGTTGTGATGGCAGTTTAGTAAATTCGTGCAACGTGTTAAATAGGAATAAATAGCCAAATTGCTTGGAACGTATTCTCTGACGACGAAACCAGCATCCACGCCTGACCATTTCGTTCTCGCTACGCAGTATATATAGGCGTCGACGTCTTCTGGACGGTTTGGGCTTGGCTCACGGCTGGACGGGGGAGTCCGGTACAAGGACATAAAAGCACCTCCACCAGATGTCACGTAGTAGTGACGCTGAAGTAAACAGTCGTAAAACTGTGTATGACGAAACTTATTCTTTATTGGGCGAACCTGTGGCCACAAAAGCAAGCTACGCTCGTAGCACAACGAAGGCGGCGAACACAGTCGGCGATCGTCGAAATCTGATCAGCGGTGAAACGCGCCGGCTTTTATACATGAGTCATCGAATGTTCCAGATTAAGGTGGCGGTCCCACTCCGGCCGCACGAGCCCCCCGTTTTCCGTATATTTGGAGCAACCGTGGCGGCTCTTCTACTTAGGATATGAAGTTGTCGTATAAACCATAAAAAGCTTAATTCTTGTAGATTCGAACTATATATAATATAAAGAAATTGATTAATGTGTTCATGAGAGTGGCTTGTTGGGCTAGTTGGTACATGGTTATACTTGGAATGCCAGCTAACTTGGAAGTAGAAAAAATCGAGAAGAAGACATAGACAAAGTGACAGGAAGGTGGCTGGATTTATAAATAAATGTTCAAGAACAAACATAAGATACATAGTTTTTGCGAACTGTGTCTCAGTTATCACCATATTTAGAAGAAACTACCGCACCTACTGCATTGCAGCTTGCTCTGTAGCTTTAGGACATATTTATCTAGTTCCTAGACGTAGCAAAATAATTTTGAATTTTTACGTTTTGGATAATTTGCTTTTGAAAATTGCCAAATATCGCGATCTTCTGTTGTAAACAGCCCGGCAACCACATGCTCACGGAAGCTAAGTTTAGGATAAAGTAGAGTTCAAGGAATTTCCACTTAGGACGCAAAATTTCGTTCATGTAACTTAATTAGTTCTCCTAATATTGCGGCCGAAATTAAGCAATATTTAGAATTCTGGTTTTATGTTTGCTCATTTTTGCGGGATGGTACTAAAGCTACGAAGCTGCGGTTTAAAACTAATAAAGGTACATGAATGAAATTTTGCTTCCTAAATGAAAATTCCTTGAACTCTATCCAAAATTTAGCTTCCTTAAGCATCTAGTTGCCGGGCTGTTTACAACAGAATATTGCGATATTTGGCAATTTTCAAAAGCAAATTATCTAAAAAATAAAAATTCAAAATTATTTTGCTACGTCTAGGAACTAGATAAATATGTCCTAAAGCTACAGAGCAAGCGGCAATGCAGTAGGTGCGGCAGTTTCTTCTAAATATGGTCACAACTGAGACACAGTTCGCAAAAACCATGTATCTCATGCTTGTTCTTGAACATTTATTTCTAATTCACATTAATCAATATCCTTATATTATATATAGTTGGGATCTACAAGAATCAAGCTTTTTATGGTATATACCACAACTTCATATCCTAAGTAGAAGAGCCGCCACGGTTACTCCAAAAGTACTGAAAACGGGAGGCTCGTGCCGCCGGAGTGGGACCCCCACCTCAATCCCTGGTACCCGCAGTGTCTTCCAGAAAGTTCTAGACTATTCGCGTTGGTCATACAATTAGATAACATAAGCGTCGGTGAAAACAGGCAACGGAAAGAAGCATCGATAACGTTCTAGAAACTTCCGATACATGCACGTCCTGCGCCGAGCGATAATGTCTAACATTTGCTAGCCGGTGGAAAGCGGCCACTGGTTAAAGAAAGATAAACATGTATACGTGTCAATATTTGTGCAACGCTGATTATTTCTAGCTGTTCTACAAGGCAGTGCTGGCGGTGTAATTAGTATATAGGCGAGTAAGTATCCATGAAATAAGACACTGAAAGTTATCAGCCATGTTGCACGCCGTAAATCCTAATTTCAAGATAAGTGAAGCTTAAACGTAGGTCAAGGCAGAAGTATCCACACCTACAGTTCACTCTCTTACTAATCTCACTCCACGCAGCAGTGCGTTCAATTTCGCAGTTAAGAATAACAGCTCGCGCAGTGAAATATGGAGGCATTGTCAAAGCGGCGTGCAAACAGTAGCAGATGTATTTATCAGCACGGGTGTCATACCAGCAGAAAAAGTCGAGGATAAGTGAATGAGGTGGCAAACGAGAAAAAATGTGCGATTAAATATTTATTCATTCCAGCTGCGCGCGTCAATATGAAGATATTACCATAGTGTGTAGCCCCGAAATTTCACGAAGCTGTGTAACAGAAATAAGTGGTAGGAAAACGGGATCCTTTAGTTTCTTGTCGCCGCTTGTTTTCGGTAGCGCTCCAGGACCTCCCAGACCTTGTCGATGCGCGTTCGACCCCTGGGACAGGCTCCCGAAGCCACATGGGAGGTGACGTTGTAGATAAACCAACTGAGCTGACTGTGCTTGGCCAGTCCCAGGTTTTGATAGGCTCGCACCATCTGCGGTTTGTTGCGCGCAGGAGGACACAGCGTTGAGGATCAGGGAGCGAGTGAGTCACGTCGACATCAAGAACTCAAAAGCGCGTCAACGCTGTTATTAACGCGAAAGCGTTAAGGGAACCGTGTCACAAAAAGTCCGGTGTCATCGTCCCGCGTCGGCGCTGACCGCCCCGTGAGCGAAAAATCATTCCCAACCACGCATACCGAACCACGCAGGCACTCCGCATGGCGCAGAGGCGATACTGGACTAATTGAATTCCTCAAAGTAAAATGCGTCAGAAAATCGTCAAGTAGGTCCTAAGCACAACCTACAGACATGATAGCGTCGGAATATAATTTGAATATTCGAGAAAACATAATTCTGTTACATAGAAACTCGAACAAAAACCCTGTTTCCAGTGTTCCTAGCATTCATTCAGCGGCGCCCCCCGCTCGATTCCTTGAAAAACCACCATCCAGATGGCGCGGGAGGTGAAGGGGGTGAAAAAAAAAAAGAAATGGAAGCTGCAGTTGCCGGGAAGCCTGATAAGCAGTCAGGGATCTTTGAATGCTGTCGCGTTCCACTCTTAAACGCGAAGCTTAAGCGTCCTCCAAATTTCTCGTTCCACTTGGAGGACGCTTAAGCTTCGCGTTTAAGAGTGGAACGCGACAGCATTCAAAGATCCCTGACTGCTTATCAGGCTTCCCGGCAACTGCAGCTTCCATTTTTCGTTACCCAGTTTTTCCCTCTCGCCGTTCAAACTGCAACAGTCAACGGATCAACTGTGGAGGGCCAGCAGAATACCGATGCAACGCATATGCTTGATCATCCATTCACTATTGCCGAACTACGGTACGCACTCATGAAAGTGAATTGCAGAAGTTCACCTGGACCTGACGGTTTGACATATACGACTCTCCGCAATCTCCCAGATGAAGGAATGTCAGACCTCCTCGACCTTATTAATGAAGTATGGGAAACCGGAATTGTACCGGAAGGGTGGAAGGATTCCCTGGTCATTCCTATCCCCAAACCAGGCAAGCCAGCTACGATAGCAACGAACCTTCGCCCTATTTCCTTAACATCACATTTGGGCAAAGTCATGGAAAAAATGGTGGCCGAAAGACTTCACTGGTTCCTCGAAGTTGAACGAAAGCTCCATCACACACAAACAGGCTTCTGTGCTCGCTTGTCGGCGCAAGACAGCCTCCTTATGATACATGACGATCTAACCTCTGAGCGCTTGCAAGGCCCTCGAATACTAGCCACTGTTGATATCCATAAGGCGTTTGACAACGTAGGAGTAGATGCTATTTTGCAAGAAATGCACGCAGTAGGACTAGAAGGTCGCATAGTGACATACATCACGTCACTATTGACAAACCGCACTCTTCGAGTCAAGATAGGAGATCGATTCTCGCCGCTTCATTACATCACACATGGCCTTCCGCAAGGCTCAGTTTTGTCCCCTGTACTGTTTAATATAGCCATGCACCGTCTCCCGCATCACCTCGCAAAGATAGACAGGTTGCATCACTCAATATACGCCGACGACATCACAGTATGGACCACGGGAGGGTCACTTGGTGAGCAGCAAGATGCCATCCAAGCAGCTCTAGATACAATACAGTGTCATCTTTCGGCACTCAGACTCTCTCCTTCCCCGTCAAAATCACAGTATATTGTGCTTGGTCCAAAGAAGACGAGGGAAGAAGCAGTAGCCTTAATGAATGTACCGCAAATACAAGGAAGCCCGATCGAAAAAGTACAGGACCTCAGAATTCTTGGACTCACTATATCAGACACAGGAAACCACACGGCGTGGCTTCAGCAGACACTGAGCCGCTGCCGAGCAACACAAGGGCTCCTCCGAAGACTCACAAGTCGTAAGTGGGGCCTCAGAGAAGACACCCTGGTTATAATGACGAAAAATCTCATCACATCGAGAATTCTGTACGGCTTCCCTTTCACACGAACCACGGTAACGATGCGTCGTCGCCTCGAAGCAGCTCATCGTCAAAGTATACGTATAGCGTATGGTTTGCCGAAGCATACCCCAACCCATGTGCTTTACTCAGAGGCACAAATTAACACACTTGAAGAACTAAGGGAGGACGCAAGATGTGCCCAGGTGCTGAGGCTAGCGGCTACGTCTTCAGGCCGAAGAATACTCGCCCAGGTCGGTCGGAAGCCACAAGCTCCTCTTCTCCCGACACCTTCGGCACCGTGGCTGCCCGTGATGTCCACCATTGTTCACCCCCTTCCAACCAACGTGGGAGTAAATGAAATAAGTCGGAGGCGTTACCATCACCGCAGAGCCATCCTCAACGATAGTACAGCTCAATGCATTTACACAGATGCTGCTGTTTCACATAATCACGTCAGTACTGCCTGGACGAACAGCGACGGCAGCAACACAGCAACAACTACTCATAGCACACAATTAAGTACGACCGGTGCAGAACTACATGCGATTCTAGAGGTTGCTCAGGCAGCCAGATATGGCCGCCTCAAGCATCACCGCCCTCTACACATTTACACGGATTCGCAAGACGCCATACGTGAACTTAACAAGATTGACGCACACCCACTGGCAACCGCCATCCACGAAGAAGCAACACTTCTGCGGCACAAGGGAACTGAGCTGCACATTTATTGGACACCGAGTCATATGGGTGCAGGAGGGAATGAGCGAGCGGACGCGCTCGCGCGGGGAGCATATTTACCCACCCCCTATTCTCCTTGCCCCGTTTCCGTCACAGCTCGATCGGCAGAAGATGTCGACGCTGTCGATGCTCACCTGCAGCTCCGACAGCATAGAAAGCTTGCTCTACAAGCGCTTCTGCCCGAAGGCCATGACCCCCTCCCTCCTGGGCTTCCACGCCGGGAACGCGTGGCACTCCGCCGTCTACGCACCGGCACGGCAGTCACGCCTGCGTTCAAAGCCCAATACATTGACAAGTCGCTTGACCCCACCTGCGGAACTTGCACCACGGGTGCGCCAGCCACAGCACACCACTTGCTATGGACATGTCCTGGCCTGTCATCACTGCGAAGAATCTGCCTTGCTGGGCTGCAGAGCTCAGTCGCCACTCTCAATGACTGGATCCTTCCTAGAGGGACCCCTCAACACCGCAAAGCTATATATGACAGCTTGCTCACCTACCTTATAAGAAGCGAAACCATTAACTTAATCTAGGCACCTCACCGGAAAGACCACTGGGGTTGCCTTTTCATACAAGTACAATTTTCTTTTTTTTTTATGACTGAATAAACGTATTTCTCTCTCTCTCTCGTTCCACTTGAGTTCCAGTTATTTAAGCGGTATATTAATGCAAGCACGTTCTACTCAGTAAGTGATACCTATGTGGAATGAGATTAAGATGTTCCACTTATTCGTTGAAATGAGGTTAGTGGAAAATTAAAGAGCGTTGTATGCATAGATAGCAGTGGCAAGAAGCTTCACACATAGGTTTCGCTAAGTGAGCAGAACATTTTAACCTGCGTGGTTGGAAATTAGGAGTGTATGGAAGCCACGTTATACTGCCATAGCACAAAGTTGGAGAGCGTTGGCCGGACGTATAGCTTTCAGAGAAGCTTAGCCAAGGTTTTATGCACTGCCGTGCACGAAATACCAAAAACAATGGGGACCCAGATGAGAGTATTATCGCTTTCTTGCGAGACGAGCTTTCTGTAACGAAGACTTCGTGGAGCCAACCTATGAACTTTGTCAGACTTTGTGAGATCATTTTTTATGAAGTGTACATTTTGTTCGTTGTACGCGCTTTATCGGTACATCGATCCCTAATTTCTATTTTTGTACCTTTTGTCTCCTTTAGTTTAACTCCGGTGCTCTTTTTTTACCAGAATCTCTTCTGCGAAAAGATTCCGATTTTTTTTTAAAGTTTGATCACTCGACGTCCCATTACAGCGCAATTCTTTGGGCCCCGCTTTTGTATGACTTCTTCCCTGTGCTAGATTTGTCTTGTCTTGTTGTCGCCAATTCGTCAGCAAGACACGCCTGCTTAATCAGAATGCACGCAAGTGGCGTAAACGGCGTAGTAAGTTCTCGTATCTGAACACTGCTCTTGGCTGTACAGTCACGCATGTTTGCCTAGATGAAGGACTTAGTCAATTGAGCAGTGGCATTCCGTTGCATGCAACTGTTCGTGACAATATCAGTACGTGACAATGTCACTACGTCATTGACTACGTCAATACATCACTACGTCACAATATCACTACGTCACTACGTGACAATATCAGCAAAGCCAATACGCACTTTCCTCTCCATGCTGGCTGGCGTCTCGAAGGTCTCCACTCGCCATTTGTTCTGTGACAGTCCGGCTACGAACTTGCATTCTCCAGTAGTTGCCACGGCCGATGTGGCACTGTCGTCTTCCTCGGAAGGAGGACACACCTGCAGAGAGGCCGGAGGCTGCTTAGCGTTCAGATGCTCCAGCCATTTGGCTAAATGACCAGCGATTTTATCAATGGCCAGTGTAGAACCGCCGTGTGGTCACATGACCTGTTAGGAAAATGGAGCTGTATTGTAACGAGGTACTGATTTCTAAAATATTTAACGCATTGCTTTTTTTCGTCCTTAGTTTGATGGAAGCATCTGCTTAGATTCGGTGAACAATCAATAATCACCGTGGTAAGGACGTGACGGCCACCGGAGTTTCTAGGGTTACCGTCTCTGATTATTGAAGAGTTTTTTTGCCTGGTGCTACAGGGGAAAATGCGGCCTTCTCTTTTGAGCATGGGTCATATTGCACGTCGAGTGTACGAGACGTTTGGTCAACCGCCTCTGATTACACTACAGAAAATCCTGACGGCACTGTGTGTGTGAAGATGCCAGGCGTAAAATATTTTTCCTGAAATATATATTTTTGTCCTCAGCACAAACATTACCTGCGAAGGGAATCTCTTGTTATGTGCCAACGCACTCTGCGTCGAAACCGTACCCACCTCTTCTGGCAGATCAAGCAGATCCAGAAGTGTACATAGGAATGACATACCTTTCGCAAAGTGCCAAAAGCCATAGCGGGGGACTCCGGAATAATGTGGACCACCTGCTGGGCTTCTTTAATGTGCACCTACATCTAAGTACACGGGTGTTTTCGCATTTCGGCCCCATCGAAATGCGGCCTCCGTGGCCGGGATTTGATCCCGCGACGCCGTGCTTAGCAGCCCAACACCATAGCCACTAAGCAGCCAACGCGAGTACGGGAGCTAAACTGGTGAATGAGGGATCCCAGCAGCGTTCGGTCGAATGTCGTCATTGCCACGTCATGAAAAAGATTATCTATGAAATTTATCATGATTATCACGAAAGTGTATCTATCATACGTTCAAACGTAGCTGGTGCATTGTACAGTCCGAAAGGCATCACGTTAAACTCGAAAAGGCCATCAGGTGTAGCAAACGCAGTCTTTTCTTTATCTGGCTCATGCATTGAAATCTGCCAACATCCGGAGTGCTAGTCGAGGCTCGAGAAATACTCGGCACCTTGTGAGGTATCCAAAGCATCGTCAATACGAGGCATTCGATAAACGTCCTTACGGGCAATTTTGTCTAGCGCCCCATAATCGATGCAAAAGTGCACAGTATACATATAAAGAGCAATATATATTTATATATATATATTAAGAGGAAATGTGGGTTTCGACTAGTTGGTCGCCCATGGCCGGTTATTAGCAGCGCAAGGAAATGCTACGGCCAAAGAAAAATAAAATGACGTGACCAGAGCTCACCCAGCGCTTTTCTCAGTCCTTTGTCTTTGGCTCGGGCTGCCGGTTTCGTAACATAAGTCATTCGTTCCGTTTTGTTTTTGCGCCCCCTGTCTGCGGCAACAACCACTGGAACGGTGTCAGTGAAAACGGCGTGAGCTTCCCCGTCGGCCTTTTCTTCTTTTGTTGCCCTTCCGCACCCGTTCCAAACAATCTCGCCGCAGATCATTTTTTGGAACAAATAAAAACAATCAGTTATTAAATTCTCGCAAGCTCTTGCCTGCTGCGGTGTTCCGATTCATTTGCCAGCATATTCCGGGGGCCCTATCAAAGAAGGAAAACGCACCTCATCGTTTAACTCTTTTTCTTACATCACAAATGTGTGCTCATTTTCGTTGATTTTATGTTCTAGCATTTTATTTCAAGACGTAGTAGTCGCAGCGTCTACCATGACACATAAAATTGCAGCCGGATCGCTGTTGTTTTAAATGGATGTAAAGCAGCTATAATTGCTTAGACAGTTTTTTTTTTATTTTATTTTCGGAGTTTTTAAGTGATACTTCAAAGAAGCACCTAAAGCAACACGAATGAAAGTAACAATTCGCTATGTCTAGTATAAGTACTGAGAGAAAAAAAAAGACAGAAATATACAAAATATGCGCCTGGCTCCTAGTTCTAAACATTTGTAAGTCAGACCACGCAAAAAAAAGTATTATGCAGATCTGTTTACGTCAATACTATCCCTACTGATGGCCTTGCTATGCGGGAAAGCAGTAGCTCGACCAATCTAAAAACGGTTTGCTTTTTATTGTACAGGGAGCATTTGTTTTCGCTCATTTCAGCAGGCACCTGGTTCGATTATGATGAGTTAGCATTATGAGTGTCAGAATAGAAAAAAAATTGTGGCTGATCCCTCTTATATAGGAATCGGTATAGAACACGAAAGTGAAACGTGTCTTCACAGAAGTAGTGTAATGTTTATTGAACATTGATATATAATGTCTATTGGTGTTTTGTGGCTAAAGCGCCCTTAGGCGTTGATGCACCCACGCTGACGCCTGGTGGCACGTCTCCTCCATCACGACTACCAACGTCGATGACCATGAGCAACCGTCGTGCATATGGAAGCTGCACTACGCTGCACACGCTAGCACAACGCGAAAGACGAAGCACGTAACTGACACACTAACACAACGCGCAAGACAAAGCACGTAACTGAATCGTCACCGAGTCAAATCAGCGCGTACAGCGCGTCGTAATTGCAGCCTCCGCGATCAACTTCAGAAACATTTTCAGAGCTAATTGCGGAGGCCACGCTCCGCTGTGCTGAGTACGGTGAACGCCACCTAGGTGGCGTTGGTAGTGCTTCTTGATGCCAGCGTCCCTTCGAATGCTGGCATCGAGGCGTCGTAGTGCTGAGACCACCGAAGCGTTCACTGTCGGTGCGCGTTAGTGTCATAATGCAGTACTTCTCTTTTCTGCTCGTAGGCGGCGGCACCGCCCCGAGCAAGAGCGCGGGTACACGGAGGAGTGTTAGATATATAAGGCGCGTCTGTGTAGCTCTCTGCAAATGCGTTTGTGGCGCAATGGGTTAAACGCTCGGCGATCTATCGTCGCGGACCGAGAGGTCGTGGGTTCGATTTCCAAATTTTGCATGTTTGTGGAACTTTTTCTTCTGGTTTCTTTCTTTGTATTATGTTCGTGTACATTGTAAGAACGTCATATCCGTGACGGAAATACGTCAGTGAAGTCTTGGTGGACCCCGGCATAAAACACTTTCGTGTTAAAAGTGTGTGTGTGTGTGTGTATGTATGTATGTACGTACGTACTTACGTACGTACGTACAGTCGCGAGCAAGAGTTTGTGGACCAAAGGTGCCACGATTTTATTTTGTTTTCGTCGCAGCCTGGGCATTCCGGCTGAAATCAAGAGCGCACGCCTACGTGCACGTGTTTGACCAATACAACGTATTAAGCCAATTTGAGGCCGCGGAGCTGTGCATGAATATATATATATATATATATATATATATATATATATATATATATATATATATATATATATTTGCTGATGCCGTGGTCTCCAAACTTTTGCTCGTGACTGTACATATGTATGTATGTATGTATGTATGTATGTATGTATGTATGTATGTATGTCTGTATAAGGAGAAGCACGGAACCCGAGAGGCCTGGCTTTTATTATAGTCGGGTACAACTTAAGAAGACAGGAGAGGCCCCGCCCAGATGACCGAAGCGCAGCCGCCGATTGCCTCCGCGGCTAAAGAAATAGTCTCGCTCACGCGACTCGCCCCAGCTTGAAGCGCGGGCTGCCTTGTTTTCCGTCGGCAGGGACATCGGCCCTCCGGCTCATGACGCAAGTCTATAGTGCGCACCTATTGGTGGAGGCTCGAATGCATCCGCCTTTGAGGGGCCAAATGCCGCTGCCTTCTAAAGTTGTACCCGACTATAGTCAAATAATCGGGGAAATTAGCTGTGATAAATTAGGCGGCAAGTTATCTTTTCGTCCACTTTCATTTCGTTTCTTCATTGTTTGTTGGCTTTATGTGGTAATGATGAACAAAAACTCGAGCCCCTCGGTTCTGCTTCCTCTCTCGGGGCGCGTATAATGCATATATCATCACGGCCCTATAAAGCCAACAGGCAATGGAAACAAGGACAGCGTAGGGTAGCTGTGGTTGAAATTGAAATGTAGAAGATAACAAAGAAAAGGGAAATGAAGGTGGACGAAAAGTTAACTACCGCCGGTTGGAGCCTAACCCACAAGCTCCGCATAACGCGTGCGTTCTTATAGTGCTACGGCCGACGGCTATCAGTCCGTCCAGTAACTTGGGTATTGATATATACAAGATCTAACCCTGTTAGTCAACGCCACACAGACCCATGGCGGGCGGATGTGTAACACCCGTTTTTGCCCGACGGCGTCACGCAGGAGAGCGCGCACATGACTACCGTCAAAACGCGAATATAGATCGTCCCCCCATACTGTAATTCTAAAATATGATAAAAATTAGCATAAACAGGTTTTCAAGAACGGTAATGGCTGGAAGTGTGAAAGTGTAATGACCGGTAATTACCGGAAAAGACCGGAAATAAAAAAAAAACGTAATGACCCATATATAAAAAGAACGATCTTTTGCCACGTTTTTTTTTCTTTGATTTCGATCTATATTCCGGAGTTTACGCTAATAAACCCTCGTATGCTGCCTCTTGGCATCATGGCCGCCAGATTCGAGACCCTCGACATGACTGAACGAGGAAAAGGAAAACAGGATGGGGGGAGGGGGGGGGGGCTCGTTTTTTATGTTAATCACGACCATATAAAGCCAGCGGACAAGGAAGGCAAGGAAACCACATAGGTATTTTTTTCAACTCTGCGCATCGAACTCTGCGATGCGCAGAGTTACCAAGCACAAGTTCGTGCGGTGCGCATTTGTTGACGGAGCTTGCATTGTACTGTTTGATTGTCAACGAGTATGTCAATGATTTTCGTGTTCGATTAGACGCCCTCACCCCTTCTTCCACGAAGCGATGCGTGTGGGTGTAGCAGCTCTTGCCGACGACGCTTTTCCTGGCCGGTCCTTGTCCCAGTGCGTAATGCGAGTTGTCCACGTCCGCGAATACGTCTATGCGCAGCGTCAAGGTCAAAGCAAACTGCGATTTCGGCCTGTGCACGCTCGCGATCAGCTGCAGGCATTCTTCCTGCAATAGAATACGTAGATATACGTTACACGTTCGTTACACAGAGCTTCCTGGATAGCTCGTGAACTGTGGCATTCCTCTACTGATCACGATGTCGCGGGTTCAAGTCCTGGCAGAAGCGGGCTGGGACACTCGTGGGCATAATGTGAAAAATATCGTTTAATTACATCTAGATGCTTATTAAATAACTTCAAAACGTTATACTTATTACAAACAGTTACCCCCCGTCCACCGCACGGCGTCTATAAAGGCCAAGTGTTTTTTGAGATGTTGAGACCTCATCGATCACTCGTACTAACTCACTCACTCACTCGCATATTGCGCAGTCCTCATAACTACTTTAATAATTGTGATACCTTCACATAGATAGTTTTCCTACAGTAATGCACTGTATACGGGTGATGTAGATTACCTAATAAAAATTGACAGTCATTTCAGCATACACCAAATATGGTGAAGGTGAGAGCCTGCGCGCTCAAGAGACATTCGTTTAAATTACTTGACATTCTCATTGGAATGCGTTGTTACTTCTTATTGCTTGTTCTTTCCCACCAAAGGTCGCGAGTCCGAGTGCCTTAATTGACGCTACCCTAACTAACTGTGCCTTAATTAACCTCGCCCTAATTAACACATATGCTCGAGTATTCCACTCCCACCAAAGTTCGTGGGTTCGAGTGCCTGAATTAGCTGTATCCTAATTAACGCGGTGACGACGGTGACCCCCACACCACCAGAATCGTTGCATGAGCGTTTGCACATTGGTAAGACACGATGCCGGGTCGGAGTAGTAAGCGAATTACTACACCGAATCGTCATCGTGTACGATTTCGCTTCGACGACACGGTTTTCGCTCAAGGACGTTGAAGGTCGGCTGAACGATGAGACATATAAGGTTAATAAATAAATAACCATCCCAATATAAGGGCCGTTGTCGCTTGGCGTCGGCTACAGTTCAATGCGCATTCAAGTGTTGCTTTAGCACTCACCGTCTCCATATTACATTAGAAAGTAACGCCACAGAGGCATGTGAAACTGAGCACTAAATGAATGCTGTTTCACAACAGTGCATGCTTACGAAAAAAACGGCACATTTAGGGTATAGAACAAATGGCATATACCCTAAATGTGCCGGGTTTTTTTTTTTTTCGTAAGCATGCACTGTTGTGAAACAGCATTCATTTAGTGCTCAGTTTCACATGCCTCTCACCAAAGAACAAATGGCATAGGTGAAACAGCATGCCACAAAAGAAAGAACAAGACAGAGAGACGAAATAACGAAATAAAACAATAGTCAGGAAACGGAAACCAGACGAAGTGTCTGCTTCCTTACTACTCCTTTATTTCCTTACCTTGTTTATTTAATGTTTGTTTTGTTTTCCAGATAGATTACTTTGCATGTAGAGCTGTACGTTATATTTTAGCAATCATCACACAGTTGTTATACTATCGAACAATTTTCTGCGATAATGAAGGGAAAGCTATACATGAGTGGAGCTTTTGCACATGTGTCACTGCGCTAAGTAGACCGGCAAAAGTTGACAATGCTTTCAGGTTCTTGTAGTACATATTGAATCATCGTAGTTATCAGCCACAATGATATCGCGTTTGCCCAATGAGAAACAGAAAAGCTGAAAACAAAAAGTCAAACGTAACCTTCATCGGTGTATTTCGTTGTATTTTGCTCTTTTATTAAAGTTATTTCTGCCTTGTCTTTGTCAGGCTAAACTAACGTGGATGAAAATATGATACATTTTTTTTTACGAGAGCTTTGACTGGACCCGCTTTGCCTCCGCAGCCTTTCTGTCAATGTCAGTAAAAGTGCAAAAAAAAACGGCTTTCCTTTTTATCATACTCACCACTGTAGGCTGCACGTCGTCCTTCACGAAGCAGCCTGGCGTATTATCCCAAGCCGAAGTGGCTTCGACGATGC
The DNA here is from genome assembly GCF_013339745.2 of Dermacentor silvarum. NCBI lineage: Eukaryota > Metazoa > Arthropoda > Arachnida > Ixodida > Ixodidae > Dermacentor > Dermacentor silvarum. The sequence goes on along the minus strand of NC_051164.1, from coordinate 47,016,498 downwards.
AGATGGGGCGGGGAGCCGATATGGACAGCAGGATGAGGAAGCTCACCAAGCTGGTAAATACAGTAATTTTTTGTGGAACTGGTTACACAAGTAATAGTAGGGTAAACTTCACCAGTGCGTGTCTCACGCTGAGCAAGCGCGGTTTCGCCTAGGGACGAGACACTGGTCGTCTTTTCTGTGCGGGTTCGGCAAGTTTAAACGATCAACTCTGGGATAACGAGAGAAATTACCTCAGCCTGGGCGCTTTTTTTATCCTTCACTGTTCAAATGTGACATTACTGCTGAACAGTGCATGTGTAGTAATGCCGGTGTCAGCCAGGGCACTCAGCTTTAGTCATGTCTTCCCTGACGTTTATTCTGCGTGAAACAGTAAAAAAAAATGCACGGATACAACGTGGTGTTAGAATCTAAATGACGCGAAACCTGCTTGAGTTAGAGAGGTGGCAGCAGTAGCGGATGACACGACCGCAGCCTTGTCGCTTGTAGCTGTTAGCTGTCTCTGTACCGAGGACGAAGGCGATGGATGGAGTTTGTCAAGGCACGAGTGTTTGTGACAGGAGTATGACACATGTAATAACACCTTTAAGGCTTAGGTGTCATCTGTGATGCAGGGGGACTTATTCACTGCTGTTAACATAGTTTCAATTATACGGAATATGACTATTCGGGCGCATGCCCAGTGCCACCCACCCAGTAGCCGAGGTTGTTGTCTATTCAAGGCGGACAATGACCGATAATGCTTCGCTTGAAAATAAATGCAACGACATCCTGAAACCGACGTTCTGACAAAAGGACTTTGTCGTCGTCAGGCCGAAAACTTCATGTCCTGACGAAGACAGGTCTCCCTCTTGTAGCACTGGCTCCCTGTGAAAACATTTAAGCTGTGCCTTCCCTCGTTTGCCTACGATTGACTAACAGACCTTTAACCTTTTTTTTTTGTCATGTTTGGGTGTGTCAAGGTATGTCTTCCTGGCAGGCATTTTTTAATAGCTTCTCCTAACACTCGCCAAGGTTAAACTAATAAACAAAGCCGGACAAATGTTGCCACTTTCTCAAGTCGAACACCGAGGTTTTAATTTTGTAACTACGCTACATCAACGTGCATTGAAGTTGTTAACCCAAGAGTTTGTTGAAGCGCGTATCGCGGGCTAATGTTACTTAATTGCGTAGCTGAAGAGCGTGCTGCTGCTTTGAGGCTAAGCCATTGGGATCTCTGTTAATTTAGGTCTCGTTTCGTGTGTGTCAGATTGCTGATTTTGTCAGCTTTAAACGCTGTGTAAAAAGAAGCTATCATTTCAAAGATGAGTTGATTACGAATCTTTTTTCGACCCTTTCCTAATGAAAAGAAGAGGGAACCTCAATGCGAATAATGCCTCCGTCGTTCACTAGAACTCATCTATTTTCGAAAAACAACAAATTTATTAGGATCACATCAGTCTTATAGAGTAAACAAAACTTTTCTGCTCATTGCATATATTCTAAACTTGACTTCTGCACGCGTTAACTTGCTCTGAAACAAAGGGTGAGCGATGCCTAACACCAGAATGAATAGGCGCAAAAAGCATGGCAAACATAAGAGCGCAACCTGGATCTTCACTCGTGGTCCTATATGCAACTTGTCAGCAAAACACTATAAGTCCGCTGAACTCTTTCACTATACATTTTAAAGGGCCCTAAACCAGTTTTTATCGAAGTTGAGAAACACACTTGAAGTGAAAATGGGCTATTTCAAAAATACGTTTCCGCAAAAATGACTTCAGTGCGTTCAGCAGAAGCGGAGTTATTGGCAATAAAACACGGCCTCCGCTGTGCTCCCCTTCCTTCTTCAATGCCTTGCACTGAGAAGGCTACGGCGGAGTGGGGCGTGCCCACAAAGCTCCGCCTTCGAAATGTCACCATGGCGCGCAGTTCAAATTTCATTTTGGATGTTAACGTAGACGCCACGACTTCCGATTTTGGTGCCTACGGCGCGCTAAACGCGAGCCAAAGGCGGTTATCCTCAGCGAGCCGCAGTGCGCTTAGCCAGTGGACTGGTGGTGGCACCTCGCGGCGGCCGCGGTGTAGCCGACCGCAGCGACCAATAGCAGCCGCGTATAGGAACGTGCTTTATTAGGAATTGAAGCACCCAGAAAAGAGTGACAATCATGGCTTCGGTTGAAACGAAAGCATTTGAGAGAAAGGTGACTTTCCGCGCCGCTTGCGAGCTCCATGCACCGCATACGACAGCAAAACTTGGCTGTTATATTCACAGCAGCGTATGCTACCCGCGTGCTATGTCATTTCACCAAGCCCGAGGGGGATTCAGGGCGAGGAGAGTTTTATACTAAAATACTTAGGCGACCTTTTCCCCTAAAAGGCGTTAAGTACCGTAAAAATTGTAGCTAGTGCCTGGATTTTTCTGCGATATGGCAAATAGTTTTCTTACAAATATGGCATAGATTTGCTAACAAAGCTAGTGGTAGCTGGTTTTCTATGTTCGTTTTTGGGTTAATTAGACTAATTACTCGCCTCGCAGTTCTTGATAACCGTGATGTTCCTACCAATCAAAGGTAAGACATTTTATCACGCAGTTTTCAGCGCATAAGTTATTATTCGCATTATTTCTAGTGATTTCATCGCTAGGTCTCCATGATTTCTGTGCAACAACACTGAACAGTATTTTTCCCGCACTGAAAATTTATTCTTGCTTGTGCTATTATGAAATCAGTCTTAAGGTCGCAATTAGAAGGCACCCTGCTTTAAAGTAAATTTCTGATGGAAGTAGACAGAAAGAAAATAGTGGGAGAGATGCTGAGCAGGTGCCCATGATCATAACTCACGTTTACAGCACACGCCAAGAGCACATGGTCTTCGTCAACATCAGTCAATGCTGAAGCCGAATGTACATGTATGTTGTCCTAAAGAATTGTAGCAATACCTTCATCTCCTTCTCCCGGGATGGCTGCTGAGTTCAGCATAGACGTAATGTAACAAGCAGCAACTCACTATGCGGCATGGTCCAGTAATCGGTCAGTGTAAGAAGAGATGCAGAGAAACTGAAAATGACTTCTTTGATATTATAATTGCAAGTACTGCCAGAGTTGCCCTAAAGAAAGAGCGTACATATTGCACTTACACACTCGAGATGCTACGATTTCATTTCACCCTTTTACCCTGCTCTAGGTCAGCGCTGAGCCGAAAGTCTCGTCGAATAACAATTACGGCTCTCTGGAGTATTTCAGATGAAGATAAAGTTTGGTGAGAGTGGCGCCAATCGCAACTCACCCGTCAAGCGCCCGAAGAAGCTTGGCGAAGAGCGCGAAGTTCTTTTGGAGTGCGACCGGGCGCAGGGCAAAGAAGTTGGTGACGTCTTTCTCCGCGTATCCCGCCGCAGTTAGGCCTACGGTGAGCTCCTGGGAATTCAGTCGCGACAGTTACAAGAACGGTAAAAGGAGGGGACTTCAATTTGAAGTCAAAGTGCTGGGCCGTGGCAGTGCTAAACAACACGTAATCAGTGAGGATTACAGCGTAAACTGGTGTAGCCGAAACTCTCGTTGACGTCTAAGGGTAAGAAGGACAGTCGGGCAGGTCATCATACAATGGCTAGGCCCACCGCGGTAACCTAGCGGCTATGACGTCACGTTGCTCAGCTCAAGGTCATGGGTTCGGTCCCGGCCGGGGCGGCGGCATTTCGTTGGGGGACCAAATGCAAGAATGCTCGTTTTGTTAGATTTTGGTGCACATTAAAGAAACCCAGGTGATAAAACCTATTCCGTAGTCTCCCATGCACTACCGGCGTGTTTCGCAATTATATCGTGCTTTTGACACGTAAAACCCATCAATATTTTTAAATAGTTACATTGCGTACAGCTGATAACCGGTAGTATGTTAGGGCTGCAGAGTGGTTGCCAAAGGAGTGCAGGGCAAAAGAATGCAGTCGCGAATAGCAGAGTAATCAGTCAAGTAATCAATCAACGTTTTATTTACGCCAATAGCTATACAATGCAAAAGTGTAGGATTGTACAAGAAGCCGACTATACTTCAGTGAGGAAAAGCTTTGGTCTCTCAGACAACAGTGGAAAGGCTGGTGCGCTGTGGCCGAAACGCGTAAAGGAAGCAATCGCATAAAGTTTTTCAAACACAGGAATACAAAAATAATTTATGCTTTCAAAAACCGAAGCTCATTGAGAAACATTCATATCAAATATGATTACATTCATTCAAAATATCTCATGCAACATCTCCTCTAGAGCGACTGCCCCGGAAAGGCGGTGGTCCCGGGTTCGAGTCCCGGACCAGGACAAATGTTTCTTCAACTGCGCGGACTTTCTTTCAAGGAACCCGCATGGGTTTCCTTTGTAGCATTTTATATGATTGGTTGGATGTCTAATTTTTCATTTAACATCTTCATATTTCACCTCAAGTGCTATTATGCATACCGATCGGCATTATTTATATTTCGGTTTTCAATTAGCTCCTGCGGCCGGATTTCGATGGGGCGAAATGCGAAAACACCCGTGTACTTAGATTTAGGTGCACATTAAAGAACCACAGGTGGTCTAAATTTCCGAAGTCCCCCACTACAACGTGCCTCATAATCAGATCGTGGTTTTGGCACGTAAAACCCTATAATTTAATTTCATTTAATGTTTTTTGAAAGCATGAATGAATGTGCACGAAAGTATGTAGGGGCTGGGGCGAGAATTTGCGCGCATAGGATGGATCCGGCCGACGCGGCATCTGAAATTAAATATTGCTGGAAGAGGCCTTCGTCTCACCAGAAAACCAATACTAAGCTCGTTCATAGCGGGAGAAATGCGCTTGCCCCCAAAACTCTGTTTTTGTGCGAGCTATTAGGCTTCACAGAATCGTTTTCTTTGTGTGATCCGTTGAAAGAGCCTTACTTAAGACAACTGTTAAATGATGGTTCTGCGAATGCTCGCTGTATAAATATAAATACAACTTGTCTATTTTATGTACAATCTAGTTATTCTGTTCAGGAAACTGATTTTATTTTTTTTTTCTAATATTCGAACGTGACTAAACGTAAGGGTCACAACTATAGCAGGGACTCGTATGCGATGAAAAGGAGCCCAGACATATGGATTGAACAAATGGATAAATTCTGGATTTTTTGTTCTTTTTGCTGTGGCAGAACTACGATCTGATTAAGAGGCACGCCATAGTAGGGGACTGAAATTATCGACCACCTGGGGTTCGATAACCTGCTCCTAAATTTAAGTACACGAGTGTTCATGCATTTCGCCTCTACCAAAACGTTGCCGCCGTGGTCAGGATCAAACCAGAGATCTATAGTTCACGCGTACGTGGGGATCACTGCTTGCCTTAAGTGCGCATTTAAGCCTACGGAAAATGCCACTTTGCACATTATGATAATCCATAAGCTGTCCAGTTAGCCGACTAACAAATAGCGCTGCTTGTATTTAGGTAATCAGACTCGTCTCTTTCCGCCTTCAAAAGCAGTAAAATGTGCTGTTTTCTATTCTGGACTTTAGGCTGTAGTCCCCAATTTTTTTCGGATTTTGGATTCGAAAGCTTCATCGTTCGTAGGCCTTCACATTAAATTTATTGTGAGGCTTCAGAGGAGTGCGAAATAGTCAACGGAAAAGGATGCCCCGTTACCATACAAGTAACTAGCTTTCTTGCTTAGGTGGTGACTTGGTCGGTGCAACTAGCCATCAAACTAGCCACTTCCTAGTTATGTAAGTCGCCATTTGCTCCGATGCTTACTCGCCGGTGAGCCAATCGAGCGCATGTGGTAGTTCTCCTTTGCGTCCACCAACCGAGAGTGTTGGAGGGACGAAGACCAGCTATAGCAATCCGCTAAAAATATAATTTGAGTCTGGTAATGACTCGCACTGCAAACGGCGCTACAATTACAGCGGAGACCAGCAAGGAGAAGCCAGGGCGCAAACTAAGTCCCAAATGAGTGAGATGAACCTGGATGACATTTTAGCGCCCGCAGACAATGACCAAAGGGTGAGCGTAGACACCACTAGCGCATCGTGGTGTCTACGTCTCTCTTTTGACCTTGTCTGCAGGCGCTCAAATTTCATCCACGTCTATAAATACCAACACGCCCAATAGGCAGCAGTGTTATGATTCGATGAATTTCAACTAGTTGTATCAGCCACAACGTCACACCTTGTATACCCGTGCCTACGCACACGCAGTATATAACAAGAGATCGCTGCAGGTCCTAAATACTGTGTATGCGCAAGTGCAGGTGGCACGAGTGACGTTGTGTCGCATAAAGCAGGTGAAATGTATCTCATAAACTCAGTTGGCCGTCAGCACGTGTGCTGTCTTTCCTTTGCTCGTCCATGTTCTGAGTAATACTGTTTCGCAATGTGGGACTGCTACCGACTTGCCAATTTTCAGTCGTAATGGAGAGATACCGGAGCAAACCAGGCAAGACCCACTGAGAACAGAAGCGCCGTGCTGCGGATGGCAATTTCGGTGACGGCCCTGCCGCTGGTGCCACGATCGCCGTCCAGCAGTCCGAAGCCTCGCACGCCGAGCGACTGGTGGAGATTGGCGGCGCTATTCTGGAACGGCAGCTGACCGACCTGCGCCCGGAGATCGCTGAACGGCCGTCCAGACGACAGCGTGAACAGGACGCGAGACGTCGAAGACTTCTGGTCCAGCAAGAAGCGGTACTGCGACTCTGGTCGAGGAGGCAATTGTATACCCCGTGTAACGACGCGCGAGCACTGCTACATGCCAGCCTATTTGCGCATTACTGAAACTAAGTTTATGATATATCTGGCTTTATGCTGACAGCAAGGGATGAAACAAGCTAGAGGTTCTGAGGCAGAATGGCAAACGCTTTGAATGCTAGGCTTGTTGTCGAAGTGTAGGTGACAGCTGAGGGAAGAAACAGGGAAATAACTGAATGTCCGGCTATCGAAAAGCCGGCGGTCTATGCGAGGCATTCCAGCCTAGCTAAGCTGTGCAGCCGCAATGCGTCTTTTTTTTTTACATTTAGACCACCGCATAATAAATGAATTCCCAAATAAGACAAGCACATTTAATGACACTCAGAGTGAGTGTCACTTTGCTGGCGTGCTTTTAGATTCGAAAGAAAAGTGTAGTCTTTAAAGACAATGTTGATTGTTAAATAAGTGATCACAAATATTTGTTATTTTATTTATTGTATGCTAAAACAATTTGCAATATCTAGGAATGGCGTTGAGGATGAATCTTAATTTGAAAATGTAATTCGTTACAATGGGAATAACATGGTCACTCGTCATGTTAGCATAACAACGTCAGCATAACAACCTAGGAGAGGGAAGGAATTAGAATGACAGTTTCCACTGCGCGTACCACGCCGGGGCTTGTAATAGTTGAAACCACACGCATATTTTTTTTTTTCACAATAAGTGCTGGCCCTGCATTGATTATGTCTTCTTTCTTGTTCACGCATTGTTATTTAGGGTGCACACTTTGAGGGCAGTGAATTGAGTTCAGTGAATACACGCTGGTGATTGCGTTCTGCAGCAAGTGCTACGTTATATATATATATATATATATATATATATATATATATATATATATATATATATATATATATGTGTGTGTGTGTGTGTGTGTGTGTGTCCAACAGCCTGGCAATGTCGACACTGACAGCGAAGTTCACTAGCTCAATAGTACACATTCTAACCATCCGACATGGGTTTTAAACGCCAATGTTACCTAGTGTTTTGAAACCCAGACGTTCAGCCCGAAACTCAAGCCATATACAGTTCGCCTATCGAACCCAAGACCATGGGCATGCTCAGCAGCACATCACTATAGCGGTTGAGCTACTGCTGTCGGTGACAATGCAACTCAATATTCCTATTCAGTGTCTATCAGGTCTTATGCGAACACAGAGATCTGCACAATATCTAGCATCTAAAGGTCCTAGATATCGTACAAGTGTTACAATCGCTTAACGTCTTCCTTGTTGGTGGCACTGATAAATCCCAGAGGGGCGTTAAGGGACGAAATCTGTGCTGCTCATATCTGCCTTCAGCCAAGGCGAAAAGGTGTTTCAGCAATGAAGGGCAATGAATGCCTCGCACCTCTGCGTGCCCTTCACCGTGGCGACCGGTTTCTAGCGTAGTCACACACAAGTCAAGAATGCAAGAGATGTTTCTCCAAAAAGAAAGCCCCATGCGCCTGCCATTCACTCTTTCTCTCTTCACGAAATAGTTTCGTTACAAACGCCACCTGTACGAATAGGAGCTGTCCTACTTGTCCAGCAGCATCGGGCACGGCGCGTTCAATCACCACACGAAACAACAGCCAAATCCCAATTGTGAGTGCTGACACGATTGACCTTGGAAGCCTAAGTGAGCCAGTTGATCCATTCTTAATGTTACGCGCACGGAACGTAATGCTCTTCCAGCAGGCTTACAACTGCTGAGCAAGATGAAGACGAGGACGTTATTAAAAAATTATAACTGTGGACAAGGAGACTCGCACGAGGGGATTAACTGTCGCGCATGCACATGTTCCCTTTGAGATTTTCTTACCACGTTGTTAAGTGTTCTAAAACAGCTCGTTAAGAAAATTAAGTGTGCACAAGTATGCCTAGTCGCAGCAGTTCGCTTTGAGGGCATTTGCCGCTGTATTCTTGACCTGTCACTGACTATACGACCGGACGCACAACGGAAAGGTTTACCGCGGGGTTCAGCAGAAATAGCTTCACGCTTTAAGATGTTTCGTAATACCATCGTATGAACCGTCCGCGTTGGGCTCAATGTCTAGGATGAAGTAATCGCAGACACCGGGCTCCGGCAGCTGCTTCCAGGAGACCAGGCCTCGCTCTGTGGCACCGCTCGGCAGCCGATAGGGGGCAGTCAGGGCGCAAAGCAGCGCAGTCTCTGTAATGATGTAAGTGTGCTGAAACGATTAGTCACTGCAGCTGGCTTTCAATGGTAGCATTAGTGTATACTACTGGCACCCGAGGAAGAACGATAGCACAATTTCTCCTAGAACATCCTGCACGTGTCTCGTATCAAGCAGAGACTGATGAGTGGTCTTCTATTTGCTCACTGTCCAAAGTACTTGAAATTAACAGCTACGTTTCCCAGGGATAAATTGAGTGCGTTTTTTCCCGCCTATATCTGGCACTATTTGATGGAAAAAAACTACTAAGAAGCAGCTTTAAAACGGTAGCTCCCACCTAAATGCATGGGAGTGGAGGAATTCTTTAACTCGGAATATACTGCACCGAATTTGATTATATTTATTGCATTTAGTAGCAAAAGTCTAAGTCTAGTGACTAGAGGCAGCAAACATTCCATGTAGACCATCAATGTATCAACATATTTTTTTACGTTTCCAATGTTGACTACTCAAGCGTAAAGTATTTACCTGCGTACCGAGGCAACCAACAACGCTAGCACAATCATGTAAACTTAAGCAAGTAAGGCTTTTAAAGTGATTGATTATACTATACCCCGCTCTCAAATGTACCACTTATTTATCAGCAGGATCAATGTTAGGTAAGCTGTAAACTCATATGCCAGATTTATCCGCTCTAGATGCTCTAACACTAGCAATTTACACAACGTTTTCGTCTGTTCGTTCGCAAAGGGGAATTTGTAAAATTGGGCTTCAAAAGTTCGAGCTGTATGAAACATTTTCAACTCGAGAGCTCCTAGCTAAATAGGTTTAAGGGGAGAAATGTTTTTTTACAACAACTTCACCGCTTTTGATAAAATTTGTTTTATTTGAAAGAAAGAAGATTTAACCTAGTGTGTGCTGGCAGCGAATTTTAAATTCATACCGTTATTTTTTGCATACATTGCAGAATTTGAAAAAACTGTAACGAAAATTGAAGTAGCAAGTTCACAACTCTGTAACTCAGCCACAAAAAAGGATATCACAGTTATGTACACTGCATCTAATAACACATCCAAAGCAGTGAAAATTTGTGTTTTACACACCACCTTGTAATATAGAACTAATTTGTGAGTAGGATCTTCCAAAACCCTCGCGAACCTTGCAACACTTCTACGTGAGCTGCAAGATAATATATCATGTTTGGGCACTTTAGATAATCTAACAGATGTATATTACAGAACCGCGATATCTGTTTTTGGTGCAGACTTACAGATTTGTCAACGTATAGGGGTTCAATGTTTTCAGACAAAGCCTTTTCGGAAATTTTTGTAAAATATTCCGGCAGTAATTCCATATTCTGCTATCTGAAGTCACTAAAATTTAACTTTTGGTCTCAAGTGCAACAATCTTTTTCCATCTTTAGCCCCCAAAAATCATATGGTCTTTGTTATTATATCAAGTCGGAGTCATTATCGTCTCGTAGTCAGCTCACCTCATCCCAAGTCACGATCTTGCCGTAGGTCGAGCAAAAAGAAAACATTTCCCACCCCCACTGATGCATTACTAGGGCTCGGACACACTCCAAATACCAACTATATTCTTGCTTGTATAGCATAAAATATTGTTCCACAAGGCAGTGTCATTGAGCGAATCCCGGTTTTGCGTTATCCCACAATCAATAACTCAAAAAAGAACCTGCATGTATATGGTCGGCTAGAAGGTTGGATTGCAAAGGCGCACAGACCTGTTGATAAAAGAGGGCGTGAAATTCAACCGTTTATCCTCACAGATGCCAACCACTGGGCCTTCGCGCAGGTTTCTCGCTTGGCAATCTACTCAAAGTGCTAAGGACGTATTTTTGGGCTAGTTGGTTCTTCATCAAGTAAAAAACAGCGCCAGAATATGCACAGGACCAAACGACGAGTAACAGGACAGACACAGGGCACTTGTGTCTGTCCTGTTACTCGTCGTTTGGTCCTGTGCATAATCTGGCACTGTTTTTTACTTGACTACTCAAAGTGCTTAACAACACACAGGCTCCGAGAGGGGCGGTGTCTGTGCATGTATTTCGGAGGCCACAACAGCTAGTAGTCTGTGACGGAAGAGGACAGTAATGTTGAGATTGCAAAGGTGTTCTTAACAACGGTCTGCTTTATCAGAGACTGCAGCTGTAGCAATGACTTAAGCGCTAGAGCCCGCTTAGGCCGTGAAGTCTGCAATTTTTTTTGCGTTTTGTTTTCCTAGCTTAGCTTATTGCTTTACAGGACTCACTAGGATAAGGCCCCTGTTGCAGTCGGGTCGAATTCCCCGCCTCTGTCACTGCATCCAACCGTCTCGGTTGGGCGTCGTGGGAGCCAGTCACCGTGTTATCGTTGGCGCCTTCCATCACCATGAATGGCGCCTCGTCAGCGTTGACTGTGGCTGCACAGATACTTTCAGTAAGGGCATACAGAATCTTTATTCACTTACACTTCGCTCCTATGATGCACGATTGTCAAGAGACTATGGTCGAAAGGTGACATTGCATGCACGTGAATAGAATTCAAAGACCGTACGACACAGTGCCGAGAACAGCGACATTGTCAGAAAACACAATACATTCCCGCCCTCCCCCCCCCCCCTAAAGCAAATTAAAATCAGTATTATACATGAAATATAATAGCCTCTTCTCTGTGTGCATTTGCTCGGTGCCCCTTTATGCAGCAGGCGTCCTCTTAAATCACCTATGCGTCAAATGTAGAGCATATTTTTCAAGCCCTGATCATCATTTATTGTAGTCGTTGTAATGTTGCTTTCTTTGTAGCTTTTTTTTTATCAATAATCAGCAGTCCAGATATTAGTTCTTGAATTTTCCCGCTCCATGCAGTGAGCGCGCGATGTGAATAAAGGCCAAACTATACACGTACGCTTGCCAGCGCATAAATGTTCGCGCCCGCACGCCTACGCATGCGCAAATTGTGCGGGACAGATCGTACGCGTCGAAGCGCTGCGCAGATATCTGGGGTGCTCTGCGCAGATGTGCGCATCACAGATTTTCTCCAAACAAATATCGGTGCTCTGGTTGCGTCACAAAAATACTAAACGATGTTCACCAAGCAGAAAATAGTGAGCTAGAGTGGGCGCTCGTGGGCGCGCGTCTTTTATAGAGTTTCAAACCGTCATTCCTCGCGGGGTGCGGAAAACTCAAGGCGCGCAGGCGCGAACTTTCACGCGCCGGCAAGCGTACGTGCAGTTTGGCCTTTTAATAATTTAAAAATACTGTCGCGCATTGGAAGCTTTTCTTTCATCAAGATCTTCCAAGGACGTTTCCAAACAGTTTACTTTTTAATTGATTCCTATTTGTGCACGTCGAACTAGGATCGCAGAAACTTATTCAAGATTTGATAGGATTTAAAATTTCGTAGGTATAATGCAAAAGCTGGTTAGTTCAAACTGGCGATCAAAAATCAAGCAGTCGATGCACCGACAATAAAAAAAACTTTTTTTTAATTTATCACCGTCAGCTGCAAAACAGGCCCATAAATCCGTCCCTGATTGGGTGATAAGTAGAGTGAGACGAGTACAAAACCTGTGGTATTTCACAAAAGAACGCCGTAGAAGCAGGAAAGCATATATTCCTCTATCGACAATGCCTCACCACATCTTTGGCCCAACAAACGCACACACTCTTTGCTACTCAATTTCTGGATGAAAGTCACTGAAAGATTCTAACTATCATTGATAATGTTGCCGCATTAGAACCACCGCAAAAAAAAAAAGAAAAGAAAAAGGTGCCCGTTTAACGTTCACACAGCCGATTTGAAGGTGTACTGACGTTACATTTTCTTACGTAAATGCACCTGTGGAAACTGTAAACTCTAGAAAAAAAAGATACAAGCCTCAGAGCGTCCTAATAAACAAATATAACAGATTTTTCTACAGCCAGTTTCGGGATCGCTTCTCCTCTGTCGTGACGTCATGTCGCAGTACGTGGTCACGTGGAGGAAGGACATTGCGACATTGACACTCGATCCGCCTCGCTCGTTATCGTCTTCTCTATTTCTTCGTCGGTCCTCCCAGTGAGAAGCAGCGTAGGAGGCCACCGAGCGTGCCCCAGTGAGGGTCAAAGAGTCTCACTGAGTTGCTCCCACGTGACTTCCGTGTCGTGACGTCACGTCCCACATGACCTCCTGGGGAACGAAATTGAAACTTTTTCTAGAAAACCTATTTTAATGAATTGTTTAGAGCGCTCTGAGGCCTGTCGGCATTTTTTCTCAGGTTTAAAGGTCTGGGGCCTTCATCTTCTGCAAAACAATGAGAGAGTCAAAGACGCGTCAGTACCCTATCAGGAAGAAGCGTTTGCTTTGAAGGGTGCACTTTAAATACATGGAAATGAAGAAATTGTTATACTAGGCAGCCACTACACAGATTTTCGTAGGGTTTGTTGCATTTAGAAGGCAAGGTTATACTCTAATGACTGAAGAAGTAGATTTTAAATTTGTGCCAGACATTTTCAGGAAATAAATGGCGTAATAAACGCGTCTCCGGTGGAAAGCTCTGTGGTTGCCAATGGGTGCCTTGAGGCTGCAGATATCGGCATGATTATTTGAAGATACCGCGTACCAGGTCGGTGAATTCGCCGCCTAAGTTACTTGCGTGCAACTGGAGTTCTCGGCACCGACTACAGCGTGACGAACATTAGAACCTTTCAGTGTCTCCTAGACGGTGCCTCGAAAACTGCGTCGCTTACCTGAGGTCGTCATGTAGTACACGAGGCCTACAATGAAGAGGACCACGAGAATAGCCGCCACGACTATGACCTCATCGGGGTGCCTGTAATGTTGAACGTCCTTCAGAGGTTGAGTTCGATTTGTAGAGAATGTGCAAAAGTCATAAATCAGGAGGAGACGTTGTTTGGTCAACACGAAATATGAATCATTCCACTCCTCCATGTAAACAGGAGAGTGCAATCGGCTGCTGTATGATTTAACTAAAGTAGAATCTCTAGACAAAAGTGAGAAATGTGTATTGCCACAGTGTTCTCCAACTGTAACACGATTCTAGTAATATGCTTTAGGCTTTTTTCTTACGTTTTCGTTTTTTTTTTTTTTACGCTTTCTCCGTACCTGTGAATTTTGGCTTAGTATGTTTATTTTTTGTCTTTTTTCTTTTATTCTTTGTGGTGTCCACGTGTTTTCGTTTCTCATTGTTGTGAACTGAGACACGTATCTTCTTAAAGAAATATTCATGTGACTATTTCCTTGATTATGAGTGAACTCTTAACTTGAAGCGCCACACTTTGCTGCTACATTTATTCTTAGACTAATGTTTGTAGCGAATTGTCGAAACTAAGGTACTACATGTTTTTCTACTCTGTACAGGCTTCTCAAGCTCGCAATATAACAAAATAATTAACCTGTATACAGCATTCCCGCCTAGCTGCTTAGATCCTCTTTTGGGGGAAGCCTGCTTTTAGGCATGCGTTGTTACAGATACACAAATAGGTTTATTTTGTTGAGGCAGTTCACCCGGCAGTGGTAGTAAGGGACATGTATGCAACGATCCATGTCGCAATGGCGTCCTGAGCGAAAAAAGCATGTTCTCTGAACGGAATTAAACGAGTTAATCGCTTCAGAATACTTTAAGTGTAGCGTTAGGCGGACGACGAATGATTTGATCCCTTAAATTGCTTTGGGGCGTAAAAAGATATAAAGTGAAACCTCTCGCCTGCTTGCATATCAGGTGCCCACGAAAACGCGTCTTGGAGTATCCGACAGGAAACTAGGCTTTTACACTGGAACTGTCGGTAGGTAAGGGAGACATTTCCTGCACAATATTATAAGACAGTTGCACTTAGGGTAAGCCACATTATTTTGCAGTGTCTGTTCATCGTGAGCCTATGGTAAAAATGTCTATATGACAGAGATTCTATTTAGTGGACCATGTAAATACTGATTCGACGGGCGTCTTGTTCCGTGCTCATACTCAGCATAGCATGGCTTTTGCGAGCCTAGCCCAATCGTTTTCATTCATGCAAAAAAGAACTGCGCTTCCGCAGCATTCCGCGTACAGCCAAACTTCATTTGCACTTCAAGATAACCTCCAGGTAAACCGCAAAAGAAGTCGCAGTGTCAAGCATGATGTCACGCTCGCACAGGCAAACATGAAGACATCTCACTCGATGACTGCGGACACTCGCTGTCAGGACGCTGACATAATGAAGAGTGGCGGCAGCAGCGAGCGAATCGCCTTTCGTGGCGCCTCTCGCTTCAACGTGAGCTAGGCGTGCGAGAACACGGCGCAAGCGAAGCCATCAGCTATCTTTGCTCGCCTAGGCTTTGCACCCACTGCTGATTACCTTCAAGATAGGGCGCGCCAGGCCTCACTCAGCCACGCCATGCACAGCAGCGACTAGAGTAGAAGAGGAGACTCGCGCTAACCTTTGTGTGCTTTCGTAGTTTCTGCAAGGTTGTTCTGGTCGCACGAAGACCGCGCAACCATTAGGCTTGTTTTTTTTTTTTTCGCTCGGTCACATTTTCTCACGTGGGGAGCTCATGTTTGGGTGCAATGGGTCATCATTTCTGCTTGAGCTGCATTGTTTTCATTCTTTAAATATTTCAAAAGCAGCTTAGAAAAAACTTTAAAATATAAAATTTGCAATCTACTTGCATACGATTTTTTTACCGACAGCATATTGACAAATTGAACAACCGCACCTTGTAAAAGATATAGGGAAATCTGGGAAATTTTTCGTCGAGTTTGGGGGAAACTGGTTTCAGAGTCTGACAGCACTGCTTTAAGCCTATACTTCTATACCGACGCCTCTGTTTCTGAATTTGTTATGGGATTTGCAAAGTCTGAGCCAAAACGTCACGTTACGTTGACGTAAGCCTTCCTGACTTCAACATGGCTTCCTAAAAGTAGAAATCTCAAGACTGATTCCACAACGTTACCCACAAAATAAAATAGGGGACAGAACGAGAGTCAACTTACGATCCTCTCGTCGCTGCAGAGGAATTTCAGCAAGCCAAAACTGTCATTGAATAGTAGAACTTTAACTTTGGCGAGTTGGTTCACAGTTGGATGACAACGCAGCGCGACGGAGACAAGGACAAGAAGAAGCACAGAGCTACAGCACAAGCGCTGACTGGTTTTCTTTGCACTAACACCTGTATTTTATATGCTCAAAAGTTTGCCATATCACACCACCAGTTAACAAAGAGGATCACACATGTTCAAGATATATCCAGTTACCGCCCCTTGCATGGAAAAATTACGCTAAACCACCACCAACAACGACACAAAAAAAGCATTCATAGAGTTTTTGATTATTCCTATAATCTTTCGAGAAATATACTGCTTCGTTAAGTCACTGCGCAGCAAAACAAACAAAGAATAAACGCGCAACGCGCACAAGAAAACTATGCATTCGTCATCTAACTTGAGCATGCGTCTAAGGTGAGAAGACGACCAAAAGAAAGACGGAAGCCTTTACATAAGGATGAAACGTTTTAAACCTAAACAAAACCATTGAGAAAAGCGGTCTGCGCGGCCCTGAGTATATAATGGATATATTTCGAATATGTGTGATCATCTTTGTTAACTAATGGTGTGATACGGCAAACTTCGGCGCCTATAAAAGGCAGGTCTTAGTGGAAATAAAGCCACTTGTTGGTCAGCGCATGCGATTTAGCTTTGTGTTTCTACTTGTCCTTGTCTCAGTCTAGCTACGTTTTTATCCGTGTCATTTAGAACGCTCAAGAATCGCTTCAAATTAGTGACGGGTAAAAGATGGCGTATGTATACTACCTGTTGGCACTTGCTCCACTTCTAGCATCATCAGGTCTGTAAAAAAATCAGTGTTTTAGAATGCGCCCGGAAACTCTTGTCGACCACTGGTTCTCATCACAACAATTACTAAAGTTGACTGTATGCTCATAAGGTGTGATTTAGAGAAGACGTTATTGCAGTAGCAATTTTTCCAAAGCTTACACTTGCTCTTTTGGCTCACAACGTGTAGTTCAGTAAATACTACATGCTGTTGTATTTTGGGCTTCTGTTTCCCTGTTTAACTTCTCACCGCAAGCGTCCGCATGAATTGCATGAGAAGATTCCTTTCAGCCATGGTATTTTCCTCTGATAGCAGCACCGTAAGACAGTCGTAAATTGTATCTAGACGCTTATTGCAATACGTTTTATCGCCTGCTCTACAGTGTGGCAGATATCATCGTCCCGCCTATAAATCTACGGTATGACTAACGCCTGTTCTAGTAGTTTTGATGTAGCCACTGTCCTGTGTCAGCCGAATCACCATTGCACTTGATACTTTTCTTATCTCGACACTCAGCTTACTGCCACGAAATGTAAAGTAAGTGCGGCGATATTCACTAAAGGACGCGCTACAAGCAATGATGTAATGATATATGTAATCTTCAGAGACGTAAACGTGCCGCTTTGTATTGAAAAAGCAAATTTTGTGGCCGATTGTTTAATCCATATAGATGAAGATGAGATTTGTGCAGTTGTGCTGACGGTTGTGCAGCTGGTTATGCTAACGGAATCGACGCTTAAAGAAGAAAAACGCAGATGGGAGATCATGGTGGTCTTTTGAGATAAGGAAATCTGCAGGCGTGGGACAAATACACCTTGTATTTGTTTCGCCCAATTAACTTACTACTACCACATTCGGATGGCGCAAAGTAGTAGTTCTCCATGACAGGCTATAGGAGAAACCTCTTTTCTGCGGTTGACAGACGCTACGATAATCATGGCAGTGATAATCTTTAGTACTCGCTCGGAGTTACAGTTACCCTCTCCCTCACCCTATCTCCGGCCTACTCTCTGAAGAGATGATTTTCAAAAAGCACAAGTGGCAGCCGATGACTATTGCATATGCAACGGCATGTAAAGCTTAAGGCGATCGCATATTTATGCCAGCAGGACGGCCACTCTCGAGGGAGTCCGTGCATAGTCTGAGGTTTTCGGTCCGGGAGAAAATCTGCCATACTAAACAAAGCATAAAAGCTCATATTTCGCTTCTAATGTCTTTCTTTCGTTCAATGTGACGGTCGGGGTTGACGAATTCTGTTGATGTTTGTCATCGGAAAATGTGACATTTTTCGCCAGAAAGGTTGGTTTGGTCGGGAGTACAAAGTTGGCTTGAATTTTGTGCTTTCTGTGGGTATTCGGTCGCCATTTATCCATAGTTAAATGCCGTCTATATGAGCTTCACTCTTGGGTGCGTATCCTATACATGCTCCTTTGTTCGTAGAATAGTGTTTCATGTGACCCCTTTATCAAACCCGCCTTACCCGCTTTGCGTCGTAGCCCCTAAACGACCGCCTTTTTTTTTTGCGAGGGTATCCTTACGTACGTGCATTGAGCGCACGAGTCTCTGTCACATAGGGCAAGACTGTATAAACTATCTGCTGAATAGGAAGCGTTACGTCTACAACACCTCCTACATCCTTATTCAAATACAAGTGAAAAGCAGCAATCGTGTCATGCGACAACCCCCGAAACAATTTTAATGAAATTTTCGGCGTTAAGGTATAAAAGCTGTGCTGCAGAAATGGAAGAACGGTTTTTGCACATATCACAGAAAGCAATACTTGACGCTATGAAAACCCTTGGTCTTAGAGAACGGCTCTACGCATGGATTGCAGACTATCTCCATGGACGCCAACTTTTCATGTATATCCCGGATGGCCCCACGGCGCTTTGTGCCGTTGAGAAGGGAATGCCACAAGGAGCTGTGTTAAGCCAGCTATTATTTTAGTCCTCATCCATCTGAGGAGAAAGCTGCCCCGTGGCGTCAGAATCTCACTGCATGCGGACGACATCTGCATTTGGAGCGCGGCGCCCGCAGTACCACCCAACAACGTCTCCAGAGAGCGCTGGCCAATATACCGGCCTGCCTAAATCCAAGGGGTCTGAAATTGTCCCCCGACAAAAGCGTTGCTATGGCTTTCACGCGGAGGCGTATGGAAAAATACCCACTAGTGTTGGGTGGTCGTACCCTTCCTTACGTCAAGACAGAAAGGTTTCTTGGAGTGACGGTCAATAGGAACCTCACATGGTCGCCTCTAGTGAACAAAGAATGAGTGAGAAGATTTCCTCGGCGTCACACGTGTTCCGTTTTTTAGCTGGGTCACAGTGGGGCAGCAACTGTCGATCAATGGTGCTCTTCCATAAGGCATACGTCGAGGGAACACTGCGGTATTACCTCCCGATTCTGCGCAAAATGTCTCCCACAGGCAAGAGAAAACTTGAGGCAGCATGGAACAACTGCCTTCGAGTATGTCTTGGCCATCCGAAGGGGTCATCCCGCTCAGGAACTGTAGCAGAAGCTGGATGCCTGCCTCTTGAAGCGCTATCTTCGCAGGAAACACCGGATTCACCTCAAACACGTCATTCATTGGAAGACCCACTTTTTAAAGGATATTTCTAGAACCCGTGCTACATCTAGCTTTGGGCAGGCCGTCGGAAGCATATCTACTTCGATTCCGGCTCAGCCGTCAAATTATGCCACGAAACATTTCACTATTGACACTGTCACCACTGGAAATCGTGCCATATATCCCTGGAATCAGTGCGACAAAGAAAATGCCTCAAGCAGCGACTTATGAGACAGCTTTGGAATATATGCACAAAGAATACCCAGCCGCAACGCACATTTACACTTCGACAGCAGCCGCCGAAAGACATGCGTCATTTTCACGGATTCAAAAGCAGCCCTACAAGGTATGCGGAACAGGCCCAAGCGATGTTATAACCAACCTACAGCATTTGACATTGCTTATCTTCACCACATGGCTAAGAATGCTGGGCATTGCATCAAGTTCCAGTGGATCCCCGGCCAGGCAGGTATTTCGGGAATTGAAAAAGCGCATGAAGCTGCCCGAAATGGACTCCAATACCGAAATTTCAGAATACATTTTTTTTTTACCGAAGCCGACGCTTCAAACATGGCAAAAAATATGCCTGTCAGGAAAAAGACCGCCTCTTGGATCTGCCGCTTCACCAAGACAACTTTCTGCGTTATATTGACCCAAAAGTGAGATCGAAAATTTCACGACCGCTTCCTCGACACTTACTGACATTGTGCCATCGTCTTCGACTGAACGTGGCATACACGAACAATTATCTGTACCTCATATGGCGTACCACTAACCCCTACTGTGATAACTGTAGCAGCTTAGAGACAATGGAGCACATACTGCTATAATGCCCCGCTTACCGCGAGGAGATAATTTTTTCAGCAACAAATCGACATGATTTGCCACTATCCGTTAGCGTTACCCAGCATCTTAGGGCCAATGCCCGGCCCCTCAAAGCAGCGGCGCGTTTTGATTGATTGAGTTATTTTTATTAGAAATACCTTATAGGCTCAAATGAGGCATTGAGTAAGGGAGGTAGTACATAGAAAACAAACAGAAAAGTACATAGCATATATGACATACATAAAACAGTAGCAATTTACATAACACAACCGGACCCACAACCGAGGTACTAACGCGACATAGTGAGATAACGGTTCAAATACCTATCAGAAATTGGTCTAATCGAAAGCTTTAACGATTCGCCATTTCATATAGAAAAGCGTAAATTTACCCGCCGTCTCACTTGTAAATATTAGTATCAGGTCCACTTGCGCATTTCATATTTGTTTTTATTCTCTTTTTTTCCCACTCTCCTCTAGAATCCTTTAATTCCATCCTCATCCCCATAGAGAGTAGCATGCAAGCAGTTGAATACGTGCCAGCAAAAATCTGTTTTTCTAATGAAGAACCTCTCTCTCTCTCTCTCTCTCTCTGGTATATGAAATTAAAACAGATAAATTACAAATACAGGACTCTGCGCCAGAAACAGATATCGCAGTTCTATAAACTGGATCTCTTAGAGCATGTTATGTGGACTAAAAGGTTATACAACTTTACGGCTTACTTGAAACTCTACAGAGGAGATGGTTAGACCAAGACTAAACATTTAGCCAGCAACAAAATGCAAGCAGCCCTAATACTGACACTCACGTGTGCGTTTGAAATTGCTCTCGCAATTATATAGGAACGAAACCCAGACGATTACGCGTAACCGACTTCACGAAGCGAAAGCGGGTTTAAGGTATATCTGTGCTCACTTGCGATGAATGTCAAACGGGCACCGTTAATACAGCGAAAAAATGCCTCTAGAAACCCCTTTTTAAAAAAAATTGCTATCATTTTGTTTTTTCTATTGACCTGTCGGCACTTCTCCTCAATGAAGAAGAGCTCCTTGGGAATTCTAATGTGTCATCTTGGCTTATATGCAGGCAAGACCTTTGCACAAGTCCTGTTACCAGTTCAGTGATATATATTACAGTTTTACAATATACAATTTTAGTTGGCTTTCTTTTTCTCGAAAGATAAAGTTTATAGAAGTGTGATATCGTTTTTATTGCCGAGTTGCAGAGTTGGACACG
Organism: Dermacentor silvarum; assembly: GCF_013339745.2. NCBI lineage: Eukaryota > Metazoa > Arthropoda > Arachnida > Ixodida > Ixodidae > Dermacentor > Dermacentor silvarum. The sequence continues at coordinate 46,995,221 of NC_051164.1, read as the reverse complement.
GGATAGCTCAAATTTCTTAATTTTTTTATTTACAAAAACCTAACTTCAAATGATGCTTACCTAGATTCAAAAACCTAGGTGGCAATGTCATAAATCTTAGTTTTGTTAGCAAATGCAAGAAACCTAATGAAATTCAGTACAATACATGGCGATCAAAATAATTTTTTTGCGTATTTAATGGGAGCGGCTGAACGATGGATTCCTCTTATCAAAAGCATTGCACGAACGGCTGACGAAGTAATAAGATAGTGCAAAGAACGGGTATTCTACTTGGCAACGTGGGAAATCAAAGCACTGGCGGCGCATTAATCTCTAAGTTTGACTGTTAACGAGACCCATTCAAGTTGGAGCACTTACCTGACTGCCCAAAGCCACCATTTGGACGGATTGCGCCACCTGCACAAAGAACAACAATAAAACTCAATGAAAGTTGTTGTCGAGGCTCCTTGTGAAGCGCCTCCTTCGTTAGCGGTCACCTGTCCACCGAAGGCCTTTGCTGCAACGCCTGACCAAAGTTTAAAATTACCAAACTCATTAGCAAACTTCTTAACAAACCGACCGCTTACGTACACAACGTCAAGAAAAGACTATTTGCATACCTTGTATAGAGCTTTATTTCTAGCCTGGTGAAGCCTAATGTTGCTCATTCCGATCTGATAATAAAGCTAAGTGCTAGAGGTCAACCGGGCTAAGCACGCTGTCGTATTCTTTGACTTAGAAATCAGGGTACTTGCCGAGTCTCTCATGACATCTTATATTCAGTTGCAATCATACAAGGAAGTATTCCCCAAGATCTAATACTCTGTTATTCGGGTACAAGCATTCACAAGCATTTCTTTTATAATTAAGCTACACGTTGTACCATCCCTATTGAAAAATCCATATGCCCCATAACTCTCATATCCAATAATCCGATATGAAACATATAGTATCCCATACAAAAACCCGTTTTTCCTATATGCCATATGATGCTACTGGATATAGGAGTTCTGGGGAATACGAGGTTCTTTCAGTAGGGATGTTTCCGTAAAAAATGTAAGCTGTTTAGGTGGTATTCGTGTAGAGAAGCTGTCGTGTAGCACAGGCTTAGCAAGGCTTTGTTCAGCACAGCGGTTGCCTTCGTGATGCTGAATACTTTCGACACCTTAGCTGAAAAATGTACTGCCGGGATAAGTCCCATTGGAAACAAGTCAGAAGCAACTAGGCGTCATTGTTTAGTTTCCAGCTTCCGCTACATTAGTAAAAGGGGCCTAATTCAGAGATGCAAACTTCGCATATAGGACCACACCAAGGCTAAAGACATTCTATACAGAACAATTGCACGTAGCAATTCGTTGTGGTTACAACAGACACTTGTTCCGATAATAATTACCCTGTTCGAGATTCAAATTACGACGATGCTACTCTATTACGCGAATTTCAAAGAGGGCAAACAGTAATTTCTGCGATTTTTATGCCAGAACTTCACCTGTCGTGGTTACTCAGTGGCTGTGGCGTCGTGTTTTCGAGCACCAGGTCAAGGGTTCGAATCCCACCCTCGGCGGCCGCAATTACATGCGGTCGAAATGCACAGAAAAAAAATTTCGTGTACCGTTAAATATGGTGCAGGTTAAAGACACAATGTGGTCGAAATTTGGAGCACTCCCTATACATGACCTCCATCGTTATCCACTGTGCAGTTGTGTGCTGTAAAATCCGCAAAATAAATGTTATGCTAGAATCTCACTTACTACAGTTCACTGCGCAGTTTTAGTGTTGAAAAATCTGTTTCATGGAACGTTCCTTTTTTTCATTCTTTTCGACTCGAGAACGAGAAAAACACGTCCTTGTTTCAAGAGAAATTTGGCATGCCCTTTTACAATGTTTTATAGTGGCGCACCACATGTTTTCGTTTAGAGGTGTTAGGAATGACTATCCTACCCTCACAGTAAGGGCCTGACAGAATCCTTATTTAGGAATCCTTACGTGTAGTGTACAGAAGCAAGGCTCAAATATTTGTTCACCCGCTACACATAGTTAATGGATTAGTATGGCGCGATAAAGAAAACTCACGCATGATGCGGGAGAGGACGGCAAAACCAGCTCGATGGACAGCTTCTTCTTCTTCGTCTGCTACTTTCGTGTGTTATTTTCTTGGCGAACGCTTCTCTTACTTGCAACAGCAGAACTTATCACTGCAGCCAGGTTTCGAAGGTATATTAATTTGAAGGCAAAATCTGATCTGACATTCTTATCAGAATACCAAAGACTTACTGTGCCTTCAGTGTAGAAAATACCGTAAAACTCGACCGATGGAGGTGACGCTCAAGATGCGCTGTCGTGGTTCCACAATTTTTTATGCGTACAGGTCAAGGGCCACATAGCGTGAAACTATTTCATTTTCATTTTATTCCCATCTCCGGACGTCAAACTTACGTAACCGCTGACGAAAGCATCAGGCGGCGATCCGAAGCGTTGTTTGAACAGCCCAACCAAACGCTCCCCTCGTTTATAGGTAGTCAAAAGGATTGGTCAAAAAATATTTGACCAATCGTAAAGAGCTAGTGGCAGAAATAGAATAGAAATAGATTAGAATAGTTTTACGTCATAGCGCCCCTGTTTTGTGCTCTATTACTTGTGTCCGTTTTGTAACGAAAAAGAAACAATTGATCACTTGTTAGAGACTTCTCGGTGCCTTTCTTTCTTGGCGAGAACAGACAGACAATGAACTTTAGTCAGGTCCTGAGGAGCAACTCCGAGACCGCCTCACCGCGGAGGGTCCGCCAAGGGCCACTCCCACGTCAGGACGAGCAGACCGTACCTGACCGCTACGCCACTTTTGCACTTGCTTTGAATGTGTTTTCGTGTCTGCGTTCGGAATAGAAACAACAGGTAACATGTACAGGAATTTATGCAATGTCGTATGAAATCAATTTTTTGTCGGCCGCCGGCTAAATTGTTAACGCTATTGCTTTATTTGCTTTCGCCTCTGTCTCATTTTAGTACATTAGTTTATTCTTTCTTGCACCTTCTAAATACTACACAGAAATTACTGGAGGGCAGTCATATACGCCTTAATTGCTGCTCTTCTTCGATTCATTAATTTACCTTTGAACGTTTGCTCAGATGGTGCATTTTAGCCGGCGAGGCTCGATTCGTGGCCAATCCCTTTTAGTGGGTATGCGCCATGGTTTGAGGTCATCACCATCAAGAAGACGAGTCTTCCAGCTGTTCGAACACATTTGCAGCACTCTTTCAGACGTCGTTTCAGACACAATTTGTCTTGGTGTTCCCAAGAATCAAGGTGACACTTTGTGCTTCATTGCATTAGTGAAGGGTGATTGTTGTAACTTCCGAAAGCATTCCAGCATTTTGGTGCGTACTAACCCGCCGTTGCCATTCACCTTTGGGCACAAGAAAGCGTATCGTACCACGATTTTCAAGGACAGGAAGCAGCATAAATGCTATGTTTTCTTATCATTATTCTTTAATATTTGCGCAATAGACTTTACGTCATCGAAATTGCTGGTGATGTTACCCTGCTTATCATTCCGTGAATACATCTTGCCTTGTCCAATGCCAAGTTTTCTTCGGAGTGATTTCATGCTGCGTGCATATTTTACTGCTTCCTCATTACTTTCCACGTTATAATTTCAAATCCCTTACTTTGTTCTTGTTGATCAGTTTTGACAGTTCAGCGAATCCTATCTGGTGTCTCGAGTTTGGCACTTTGCTGTTTTGTCGTTTCTTTATTAGGTCCTTGTTACTTAGGAGAGCTTACCTACTGTTCCCTTGGTGCCTTACCTCCCACTTCAATTGCTGCTTCTGAGATCAGCCTAGTTACGGCTTCATTCATTACCTCTGTGTTGTCTTCATCTTCTGGTTCTAAAGCTGCATATTTGTTTGAGAGCACCAGCCTGAATTGGTGTGCTTCTACCCGTACTGCGTCTAGGTTGGCCTGTTTCTTCATGACTAATTTTACTCTTTCTCTCTTCAAATTGAGAGAAATACTAGACCTCACTAACCTATGGTCACTGCACTTTAGCCCTACCTAACACTTCTACATCCTGCACTATGCTGAGATCGGCAGAGAGTATGAAATGTATTTCATTTCTTGATTCTTCATTGGGGCTTTTCCAGGTCCACTTCCTGTTATTATTCCTTTCCGCGAATTCTACCATCATCTCACCTCTAGTGTTCCTAGAGTCAATGGCGTAGTTTCCAATTACTTGCTCACCAGCCAGTTTCTTTTTTCGCACTTTTGCATTGAAGTCGCCCATGACAACCGTATACTGAGTTTGCACCTTTCTCATCGCTAATTCAACATCTTCATAAAACTGTTACATTTCTTCATCAACGTGACTGGAGGTTGGGGCGTAGGCTTGTACTACCTTCATTCTATACCTCCTATTCAGCTTGATTACGACGACTGCTACCCTCTCATTAATGCCATAGAATTCATCAATGTTCCCCGCTATGCCCTTATGGATGGGAAATCCTACCCCGTATTCTCTCTTGCAAGCCCAAGTTGAAATCAGCGAGCGCAAGGCAGGAGTAATTGGAGATCGCAGGGAAAGGCCTTCGTCCTGCAGTTGGCATAATTATAGGCTGAATGGTGATGATGATGAATAGACTTTATATGCGTTGATCAGACGTCATGGGGGCGTAGTAACTATGAAAAGCTTGTGCGTGTTGGTGACGAAATAATGTAACGCGTGTCCACCAACTAGCTTCCTGATGACTGCAGTCTTGTTAAACGTTAAGCACTTTTTGTTACAACTTGTTGCTTGATTGGCTACAAGAATATCAATGATCCTGTGATTCCATCTTCCCCTTATAATACATTAAATTTCAGGGCGATACCAGTGTCAGGCAAAATGTCACCGTTTATGCGTGGTCACGTGTATTTGGTGTGATGTAATGTGAAATAGAAGAACCCGACAGGTGGACTTGGAGTCACTAGAAAAAGTTTTTTCTTTCTTCTGTTGACTTACGCTGGACATCCTCGCTCAGTGCCATTTGCTTTTACTCCCTGGAAAAAAATTCAGATAATTCTCAAATAAATTTTGCAAACATTAACATTTCGTTTACTACATAAATTTTGTTTTAAATTTTATCCTAAGTTCACTTGCCACCTATCTGGAAACCCGTGACATAAAGGCACGCCTGCTATTTGCTGGGCTGTCATACTGCTTATGTCCATGACATGAGCACCATGACAGAATGGAGAGAAAAAGGCGCCACAGCACAGCACTAGCCTCCGACACCCCCTTGTCCATGTGCCTGTTTTCGACGCCCCTTTGTCATTCCGGCCACGGAAGCGCACTAGAAGAAAAGTTACTATCCCAATTGAAATCCGACCTCGACACGCTTCCCTTCACTACCAAGGGCATTAAGAAGCTACGCACCGTCACCAACTGTCATTTCTTCGGAAGGAACTGAGTGGCTTCTAAACGCCAGGTTTTATAAATGTAAAATTTTGTAGGAGACCTTGATAGCGTCCTAATTTATTGGGCCAACCAGACAGGTGCTTCTGTCTGTATTTTTTAGCTTCCAATCTATTGCTTTGCTTGCAATTTGATGTCCATGGAAGACGCGGGGCGAATGGTTCCTGCTTATTGCTGCTGATGTCTTCGTGTACTAAGTGAGCTCATGTTAATGCGGCTTACTTTAAGGGCGCTTTCTCACAGGTGGTCCGGGCGGCTTGCAGCGCGGGTCTTGGCGCTGAGTGTACCGCTCACTTTCGAGAGGAAAGAGCACATGCCGAAGGAGAGGAAGAGAGAGTTCGGCGGGAGAGATAGGTGCGTGGAGTAGGGTTGAACATAAGTTTCCTAGAAAAATTACCCGAGTGAACTCTGGTACTTGTGTGAACGGGAGCTGCAGATACTGTTCCAAAAGCTGCAAATATGCCTCTAAAAATTGTTACTGCTCGGGGAGACCTTAACTTCGTCCTTGTGGCTTCAAACTGCTATGGTAATTTGCACATCAGCTATTCTCAAGGAAATACCGTGTTGTAAGCGCAAAAAAAAAAAAATTCGCAGTAGTTATGCGTGTGCGCCGAAACCAATCGTTTTCATAAGTATAAACAAATTTCATGGAAATTTATAAAGATAGAGCGATTCAAGTAACGACACACGAGAGTCTCGCGACACGCACGAAGATAAGACAAATTCGCATTCTATCAAGCGTTCCCATGGTAACCAAACGGTCGCAGAACCACAGTTGCATCTATTAACTTTTGTAGGAGACTCCATGGGCGGCGTCAGGTAGGAGCTTGGCGGTGACTAAGACGTAGAACGGCGCTAAATCTTTAGATAGCGCCCCAACTGTAGGTAGGCCCTCCGGCGGCAGCCTCGCTTCAGCGTCAGCATACCGGCTACAACAGATGCGTATTCGCAAGGGAATGTGGCGCCCAGGCAACCGATGACAACCAGAGAGAATCAGTGCCTCTCTTAATGCACGGAGCACGTCTGGTATGTGGTAACGTGATCGCCTTGCGGTCGTCTTCCGTGACTGCAAAGCTACCTGCAGATCTAGCCTTGAATTGGTTCAAAAGATCAACCGCACTTAATCAGCGCCTCCTAGATAGCATGCCTGTGCACTGCTATATGGAATCATGCCAATTGGACAGATATTTCCATTGCCCAGCCCGGCGTGACGAAAGCGGCGACATCAACATGACCGTGACTTGCTCGGGAGCGTCCCCAGTAACTTGTATGACAGTCGTGCAAGGTAGCATCACGTAATGAATGGAAGTGCAACGGCATTGTGCTATCTAGGAGGCGTTCGCTTAATACGCCACAGGTGTAGCCGATGTCTTTTGTACTGTCGATTTTTACATGGCCTCCGAATCTGTTTCGGCTAATCAAAAGGGATTGCATTTGCTTATACACACTTCCTTCAGACAAATAATAATTACAAGCATGTAATTTTACATGGAAGAAATGCAGCGCGCACTCAACGTGCAGACAGCTTACGGACAAAGCTTGATGACGCGTTGCTGGCATCTTGAACATTGGCATGTTTGATTCAGGCACCACGAGAGACACGGATGTCGTTCCAATCAGTGGTGGCTGTCAGAGTAACAGCGATATGAGAGGAAGTGTTTCGGCCGTTTGTATGCTTCCGATGGGTATAGGGAAGCAGCAATGAATAACAGGCTAATAATATGTAGCTATGCATTATGAAACTGCAGCGCACACACAAGAAACCAGGACACAAGGCAAAAATAACACACATGCGCTGACCGTGTTTCGACTGAGTTGCGAGTGAGCGCCTGTCTGTTACCTTTGCCTTGTGTCCTCGTTCCTTGTGTGTGCGCGGCACTTTCATAATGAAAGGCTACTGATATTCGAAGAAAATAATGGTAGTCTTGTGAGCAGAGGTGCCGCAGATGTGCGCAAGTAATCAAGGGCAGCAATAGTGAATTAGCACTTTATCTCCATTTCTTCCACATGCATATCACCTCGAATATATACTGTCTTTTTTGTATATAAACATTCATGCTCAAGTTTTTCTTAAGCATGAACGAAGTGATGAAGTTAGGAAATTCGCAGGCGCATGTTGGAATCAGCTAGCGCAAGACAGGGGTAATTGGAGATCGCAGGGAGAGGCCTTCCTCCTGCAGTGGACATAAATATAGGCTGGTTATGACTCTGTCTTCAGGAAGCTGTACACTTACACGGCAGTACTAGCAGCATGCTGTGAATAGTTACAGTAAGGGCATCCGTGTGGACTTGTAAAATCCTATTTGAAAAGATTGTCTGACCTTGCATTGATTGATTCATTGACAGCGGCCGTGGTTAACACTATGTCATTATTCTGTATGTGTTTTCACCTCACAGCTCACTCGATCTGGCGTATGTACAAAGCCATGAAATCAACAGCGACAATGTCAGAGGTGCCTATGATACGCTCGGAAATGACGAGGTCCAGTATGGGGTCGGGAATATCCAGGATCGCCATTCAGCAACCACCGTAAGTATTGTGAACAGGACCCCCATAGGGTGACTGAGGGTTACCCTACTTTATCGTGTCGTACCTAGCTTGAACAACTAGTTTCAACATATTTCTACACATAACTACTGCTGTTTGCGTTTATTTATTTTTTTATTTATATACAGTACCTACAGCGCCCTCTAGGGCATTATTGTAAGGGGGAACATCAGAAATAAATAACAAGACATATACTATAAGTTAGGCAAATGATGCAACATATAAAGCATCTAAATACCTATGCACTATTTCAGTAAAAAGCAAAAACAAGAACTAATATACAGTAAATACTACTATACAATACTAATATTCTCTATTTCTCTAAACAAACGATTGTCAAAAGTGGCCTTACTCTCTTTAAGCATGTGCTAAATAAACTAATATAAACTTTCGTGCACTTAAATAGGAGCAAAATGACGCACCAGGCCTAGAATTGTAGTTATAGTCCTTTAAAACATGAATTGGCGGTAATTGCAGAACTGCAAAGTTTTGAAGATTACTACGAGTGTCTAACTATGCAATAAGAGAGAATATTGTAGTTTTATAAACTGTGTCTGACAATGCTGTTAAAATCTACGTAGTGCGCGCATGATCCATTTTACTTTAAATTGTTATAGTTGTCTACGTGAGTTCTCCAAGGACCTGATAAATAAAAGCTGCTCTACGACGTAGCATCATGTATAGCACGTCAGTTCTTTCCGCATCCAACGCATGGCAGATGTACCTGTAGTACTCTAACACTCGTGGTTCTTTAGCCATTCAACCTACACATATATCTAAGTACACGAGCTATTTTACATTTTGTTGCCACCACACGGCTGGCTATCGAACCCGAAACCTCGTTTTCAGCAGAAGAATGTCACTGACACTGAGCAACCGGCTTTGAGCTTTCGGTCGAAGGCAAGTCCCGTCATCGGCACGTGACCTCAGCGCTGACGCTTTGCTTGTTCACTCACCCTTGAATTTCTAATAAAATATTTACCTTCCTGCTATCGGTTTGTCTTGCCTGGACGTGCATACGCGATAATATGCGGCGTAGTAACGATATTTTATTTTTATTTATTTATTCCGGAACCCACATCGCCCATTAGGGCATTATTGTCGGAACGCATCCTACATTTCTCTAATATATTCTTTCAGTGAGCGGTTAATCTCTACATAAATTTTATTAACGCAATTGCATCAATCAGCGCAGGTGGTAGGGTAGGGTGGTGGCATCTACGGATCTGCAAAGGTATTCATTGGGCTACTTTCGATTTGTTTGAACATTTCATTGCTTGAACATTGATTTTCATTGCAGTACATTGAAATATTTGCAACCTTGAATTGAAGTAAGCAGTATTCCCTCATGTTGCCATCTCCTATGGGCGAACTGTCACACACGGGCTAACTCCAACCGTCTTCATTTTGCAACGGCAATGCAACATTTTGCAACAGCGTTTACTTTTCACAACCCTCTTGAAATGTTACCACGGCGGGAGGCTTTCGGGTTGGCGCATGCACGCGGTATTTTGCTGGACCAAGAACGAAGCGTTGCTTTTGATCGGCAAGTGACACTTAACCGCTGCTTTCAGGTCCACCGGAAACATCGCCACGCAATACTGCGTCCTGCTGCTCATCGTCTTCTCCACGATGGTCGTCGTTGGCATCGGAGTCTACATGGCGTTCTTGAAGAAGAGTGAGTGACTCGCGTTTTCACATTTCACACCTACCCACTACTAAGCGAATCCAGAAGGCTATAGGGCCGCGTGTAAGCAAAAATCGTGTTTTGTGAAGAGTGAAAAGTGTGTGCGGATCCCCATATTCGTTTTGTTTTATTTCTTGTTAGTCACAACCACATGAAGCTGAGCGACAACGAAACCAAATAAATGATAGTGGGAGTGAATTGTTGCGTTAAACTGAAATAATAAAAAAAGAAATAAGAAAACGGGAAATGAAACTGAGACCCACATCTTTCGCATCACGTGTTCGGTGCTTTTGCTAATGAAGCCACCGTGGTGGCCGTCCTTCCTGCCACTTTTTTATGAGGATTCATGTATGTGCATAAATTAGACCCGGGAATGATAGCCATGGCGGCGATGGATCCTTATAGCCACCCGCAGGTGTCACGTATATAGCACGTGAATTTAGGACCAGGCCGCGACGTAATAAACGCTTTGTATGCTATCTCATGGAATCACGGCTACCAGCGTGTACCACATGGTGTGGGCATGGCCCTCTAACCCCACTTATCCCCCTTTCGCCTCATCCACCCGAGAGAGCTGGGAGGCGGCCCTGCTCGGCTGCTATACCTTAGAGAGCCAAAGAGCTCTCGTGGTTAGGGCCCGAGCTGCCGCGGAAGCCACAGGGGTCCCGGGCTACGGACCCCTCCTAGAAATTGTAAGGGGCTGGCCCTTAAGGCCAGTTTCCACTCTCTCCTGTAAGTTGCTTTCAATAAATGTTTGACACCACCAGACAAACAAAATGACACAAAGCAACGCATTAACAGCCTAGTATAGCACAGTTTACTCATTTGTTTGGTTTAAAACGTTTTTTTTTCTCATTTATAACTCAGCCTAAATCAAAAACAATAAGTCGAGCGAAGCACTCGCTATGATATAAGCGAGAGTAATAAGGCAAAGCGAGTGCTTGATTTTTTTACTTGGTTACAACTATATGAAGAAAACAGTGATGCGCTCGGACGCATGATGTAGGAAATATATCAATCAATCTGTCAATCAATCTCTATTTATCCAGAAAATCTGGATGGTCTTCAGGACTAAAAGCTCAGGAAATGACTAGCTGCAATGTACCATAGGTGCATAGGTTAAGTAACAATTTCCACTTCGTTTCTATAATGTACGCGAGACAAAACAGTTTTCGAAGCCCATAACTTGTGGAAAAGTGGATTTCCTGAAGGCTTCGGCACTGATCCTAGATTTCGTGCACTGTTTCATTCTGGTGCGGATTGCGTTATGTACGACGAACTAAACTTCTTTTTTTTTTCGTGTATTCCGTGTTTCGAAAGCTTTTGCGGTCAAGTGCCACTAGAAAATATAGCGAATACGCAAACGAGACAAGTAGTTGCTGTCGAACGCTTCTCCGCGTTTTCTTAGCTTTGGCTTCGTTTCTCATCACTTTTTAGCAAAAATGAGGTGTCATGGAAGTGTAGAACGTAACAAAACCTAAGTAACTATGCCTGTTGACGATACGAGTATACGTAGTGATGGACTTCGTAAGTGGAGTAATGCGCAACTAGGAGAGAGGAGGCGTCGTGGCGCCACCTCCTCTCCATTGGCTGCGCCATCACGTGGCCAATGACGCACGCACTAGGCCACACCTTTAGTCAGCCAGATTGACGGAGCCGCCCTGGCGTCGGTGAATCGTGCGCGTGTCGCACCCCGGAGGCCCGGGTTCAGTTCCCACACAGACCCGAATGTAACTAATTTTCTTTTCGAAGCCATTTATTTACTTCGTTTACAGGCACCTCCCTGAGTATTTTTGACGTGTTTTTACTCTTTGCGCCGTCGGCGATTTTCGGTAGCATCGCTTGATCACGCCGGATCTTCTGCCTCATTGGACATACTGGTATAATGCTTTCGCGTTAAAACACCCCGCAAACACCGCGCTTTATTTTATGGCTGACAAATATACAGCTTTATATTTACGAGTTCAGAGGAAGCGACAGCTCATTTCAGCAGTTGCGAGAGATTAACAACAGCGAGAGCATAGCCAGCAACGCTACTTCTTAGCGCACGTAAGCATACGTATGTTAGGCTACCGAAATAAGCGTTAACGTAGCCTATGTGAACCTGCAGGAACATAATACCGCACGGAGCATGCGCAGTGAGGGCAATGGTTTTTCTTTGCATGCGCAGAGCTTTTACGTTTGGTTACAAACGCTATCTTAAAGCTCTCTGTTGGTATCACAATAGCACGTGCTATAGACACTCACCAGTGAAACAAAACTGTTTGTGACATTAAGTGTTGCAGACTATGCTCGGTGATAACTTAGCAGTTCATTACAAGCCCCACCTGCAAAAGCGCAGCGCACCGGCCTTTTACCTCTGAAAGGCTGCCTGGGCAGATGGCGTACGCTCACGGCCAAACTTCTGTTAGCCCTGCTAATGTAAATGTTAGCTTAGTTCGTAAGTACATTCTCGCTGTTTATACGTTGCTGTGAACTATTACCTTTGACTGAGTACTGATATCAGAATCTCCTATAAAATTTCCTATGTAGATTTCATCCTAAAGCCAGCGATACAATCAACCGTATGGGGAAATTAGCCATCTTAAACACGCAAAAACGCAAATGTCATGAAACAAAACACCGACAGCACATGCCTTTTATGTTAAATCTTGTCAGACTGAAATATTCGAACTGCGAAGCAATACCAGAAACCTGAAAATGATGTAATTTTTTGGCGTGGCTGTTCACTACCTCCGGGATCGGCCCACGCAAGATGCCGTGTTTCTACCAGAAAGCTCGCCTTCGTGCATAGCGTTCGCCACCGGCGTTTCCTGTTAAACATTACTGTAACTTAAGCTGCAGTTGCCGGGAAGCGTCAGAAGCAGTCAGGGATATTTGAATGCTCTCGCGTTCCACTCTTAACCCTTTATTGACCAGTGTTGCCTAGAGGCAACATACCAGGAAAAAAATGCTTCTTGGCGAGTTTCAGTATTGAGTGCGAAGTTCCGGCTAAATGTCTTAAGCCCAACATGCAATTACAGGCATCAAGCGTCATTTGTTGGTTGAGAGCAGGAACACGAAGGGGGAAGTAGCAGTTTGGCACGCGACTCACTGTTTTTGGAAGCAACATCAGAGGAGACGGGCCGATGCAAGATATCCAGCTGCAGTGGTGTCAAACGTGTGATGTCAAGCAAATGAAATGTTTACCTATTTGGTTCACGTATGATGAGAGCTGTCTTTACAAATTAAAAACGAAGCCTTAGGTGGCTTGCGGTGAAGCCCACTTCGTTTCCTGCCGGGGTTTCCCCCCCTACTGCTGAAGAAATTTCCGCAAGATATTTTTTCTTTTGTTGATTATGCTTATTCTTGATGTGTTTTGCAGGTTTAGATTGTGCCACTTTCTTGCGGCTAGGATCCCTTTTCCACCGTCCTGTTTGCGCTCTCCGAAGCCTTCACCTCTCGCGAAAACTTTCTCCTCCCTTTTGCAGTTATCACAGTCGAAAACTCTTGCAGCGCCATTTATGTCACGAATTGGCTCTCTTCCCAGCCACCTTATTGCGCGGTCAATGTATAGGTCGGCTTGACGATATTGATTCCGCATACTCTACTCACCTCCCTGACGACATGGTAAGTCTTCTCATCGACAGCATTACTCCTGTTACCCCCGCTACTTCGTCCTCCTTTGAGGCTTTCTTTCCGTCGATTGAATCCAAACTCCCGCCTGCCCAGCGTACCCAACTCATATAGCTGCTCAATCGCTTTCGGATGTCGTTCAATCATAAGCAATCTTCCTTGGGCCGCACATCCACCATCGTTCACCACATTCACACCGGCACCCAAGCAGCCATGCGCCAGCGTCCATACCGAGTTTCTCACGCTGAACGCCGTGTTATTGACGAACAAGTCAACGACATGCTTGATCGTGGCGTAATACAGCCCTCACACAACCCTTTGGCCTCCCCAGTTGTGCTGGTGGCGAAAAAGGATGGTAGCATCAGATTTTGCGTTGATTACAGGCGCCTCAGCAAGATCACACGAAAAGATGTTTATCCGCTGCCCAGAATCGACGACGCTCTCGACTGCTTGCAAGGAGCAGAGTTCTCTCCCTCTTTAGACCTTCGATCTGGGTACTGGCAGGTCCTTATGAGTGAAACTGACCGTCCCAAGACTGTCGTTTGTAACCCCAGACGGGTTATATGAGCTTAACGTGATGCCGTTCGGCCTTTGTAATGCCCCCACCACCTTCGAACGCCTCATGGACAACATTCTCAGAGGCCTCAAACGGCACACCTGTCTTAGCTACCTGGACGACGTCGTAGTCATTTCGACAGGCTTTGACTCCCATCTGAACCGCCTCGCAAGCGTCCTGACTTGCCTTTCAGACGCTGGACTGCAGCTTAATTTGAAGAAGTGCCACATTGCAGCCCACCGGCTTACTATCTTCGCCCGCAAGGTCCATCTAAATAGGTCGCGAAGCTTGGAACAAAAAGCGTACCGAATCGTATCACCAGAGATATCAGTTAGTGGTGCACGATTGAAGCGCGACTAGGTGAGGGGGGATAAACACTGAAACTAGAAAACCTATGCCATGTTGTCAGCAAGGACGGTGTGCTTCCCGACCCTGCTAAGCTTCGCGCCGTCGCCACGTTCCCCAGGCCGTCTACGCTGCAAGTACTCCGTTGCTTTAGTAGGGCTGTGTTCGTACATTCTCCCATTCGTGCGTAATTTAACGTCCATAATCGCCCCCTTCGCGCACCTGCTTGCCAATAGCCAAGGTATCTCTGCATGGTCTACAGCTTGCGAAGACGCGTTCGCCACATTACGCCATCTTTTGATATCCCAGTGCCTCCACCAATTGATGGTACGCGTTTCAGGATAGATGGACTCGGCCATACCTATAACTCGGCATTTACATGTATGCACAGAAACAGGCAACAGCCAAGCGGAGCGAGTGCGAACATCCACAACAACCGTATTCTTCGTCTTCTGCTGGCGCCCGTATTCGTCACTACAATCCATTTTTCTGGGTTTTTAACAGCGAAGCTGTTCTAGCTAACCGTAAAAAATTACACCATCTACCCGTAGGGGAACCCTCAGTAGTATGCGAAGCAGCCATGGAGTCGACTCAAGGTAGTTTTATCAGCTGTATAAACTTGTACATGCAGCAGCCCCAGCAACGCGCAGAACTGTTGTCGACGTCGTCGGCGTTTTGCCCGCGTTCGCACCGAACGCGCGCGGCGTTGGTGACTATGGCCGGTGCCTCTGGGGCGCTTACCGTCGTGCCTCTAACCTAAGCTTCTTCGCATTATCGCGCGCGGAGACGCAGGTGTTGTCATTCGTTGCGCAATCCGGAGAGGAGGAATGCTGAGAGGCGAGGAGATGAGACAAGGAGAGGAGGGGGAGGAGGATGCGCATGCGCAGTAGGGTGCGGACAACGCACGGCGGAGGGAGGGAGGGAGTGAGATAGCCCCGACCATAAGATGCTTCGCATCTAAAGGCCTCCACCATGCTCCTGATGGCAGAGGCCTGCTGCGTCGCCTCCAGTCCCGGCCTTCCTCAAGGATGGGTCAGCTGTGCCGCCTCTACGAGGAGGTGGTTGGCAACCCACCGCCGAATGCGGTACAGCTGCCCCCACCGCAGAGGCCTCCTGTCCCCATCGCCACGGAGCTGCCCGGGATTTCGAAGAGGCGCTCACCCGCTTGCGCCCTGCAGCAGACGGCCGCCTGCCTCCTGGACGAGACCCTCGGAGACCACCTCCTGGTGTACGTCGACGGTTCGGTGGTACCGGACACCGGCTCTGCCACGGCGGCCTGCACGGCACCAGCCCTGCAGAAGAGCAGGCAGTGTCGACTGCCCAGACACGCCAGCTCGACTGCAGCGGAGGTGGCAGGCCTCCACCTGGCCGTCGACCTACTCTCTGAGGAGCTTCCTGGGGTACCAGCGGCCATCCTCTGCGACTCTAGGGCAGCCCTCCTCGGCCTGCAGAGGCCAGAAAGCGCCAGCCTTGGAGTCGCACTGCTGTCTACCCGGCTGACAGCGCTGCAGGACGCAGGCCACCCGGTGTCCCTGCACTGGATCCCCGCCCACGTAGGGATCCCGGGCAACGAGGCAGCCGACACCCTGGCGAAGGACGCCCACCACACCACTGTGCCCCTCAGTCGGGCCGTGACGGAGGGCGACTTCACAGGACTGAGGCTGCGGCGACACCTGGCGACCCACCACCCAGACAAACGGGTGGCACTGGGATGCCCCCCACGACCACTCCCCCAGCGAGGCCTGGCTCGCAGGGAGACCTCGCTCCTTCTCCGGCTCCGCATCGGCTGCAGCTGGACGGCAGCACGCAGCTACCGACTGGGACGAGCGACGTCCCCGGCCTGCAGCTCCTGCGGGGAGCCGGAGACGATCGAACATCTCCTGCTGGCCTGCCCGGCGTACCTCCAGCAGCGGGGCCCACTCCTGCAGGAGTTCCGCCGCCTGGGCCTCCCCTGTGGCAAGGAGGAAGATCTCCTCTTCCCCGGCCGACACCACCTTTCTGCACTTCGAGGCGTCGTGGAGTTCCTTGACTCGTCAGGGCAAGTGCCGCATGCCACAAAATCTCGCCGAGCTATGAAGTGACTGCGTTGCCCAGCAACCATCTCGCGCAGAGGCGTGTGCCTGCCTCCTCTCCGTGCCGTGCACATGTTGCCTTGACATGGGCCGTTAAGGATAAGGAAGGAGCGCCGCGCGCAATGCTGGGGAGAGGAAAAGAGAAAATGAAAGCGAGATAGAAAGAGAAAGAAATTGTAGCAGAACCTACGAGGCAATGCGCAGAGCTGCTGCCGACGCCGCCCGCGTTTCCCAGTTTCCCGTGGAAACGTGGGCGGCGTCGGCAGCATCTCGGCATGTTTTGACCAGCCACGCCCCGGCAAGTGTGAAGGCGCAGCTTGGCCATGACGTCACCGGGGAGATAAAGCTCGGAGCCGCCGCGACGGCGGCACAACTCTCATTGACTCTGTGGCGAGTACATGTAGCCTTGACATGGGATGACCAAAGAAGATCCGGACACCCGAAGAAGAAGCCGCTCATGTTGAAGCGCGCCGCGCGGCCAAGCGAAAATCTGCGCGTCGGCGGCGAGCTGATTCCGAATACCGTGCCTAGAAGCGCTTAGAATTTCCTAGCAAAACTTAGCCAAACCTAATAAAACCTGCAATAACATAGGTCGATCACCAGCTCCGCTGTTTACTCCAGCCTTGCACCACTAGTGCAAGCTGCCCACTTCTTTAACAGCGAAGCTGTTTAAGCCAGCCGTAATTTGTGGTGCATTCCCAGAAACTGCCGCGCCGTAGCCATGGTAACCCGGAAGAGGAGGAGCAGACCGCGTGCATGCATGCGCACGCGGTCCCCTGCTTGCCAGCTCCCTGCCTTCCCGACCCCCGCCTCTCTTCTCTCCGCGGCGCGCTGAGCCTGGAGAAAAAAAATTACTCCATCTCCCGCTAAAGGGAACGATGTGTGGATGCGAAGCAGCGGGGAGATGGTTAGCTTGAGCGGGAGATGGTTTCGCGGCAGCGGCCCGAGCGCTCATCGCGGCGCTGCACAGGAGAGAGAATGAGGCACGCGCGCTCCGTCATTTTCATACCACGGAACTACCGTGGCGCCCCTAGCGGAGTATGCAGCTGTCGCACCACCTGTAGTGCGCGCTGCTCCGGATTCCTAGAGGAGAGAAAGGGGGAGCGTAGGAGAGGAGAGAGGGGGAGGGGACGCGCATGCGCTGTGGGGGTGTGGGACGCCGCGGGACGGAGGGACGGACAAAGCCCCCGCCATAAGCTGCATCGCATCTAAAAAAGCGAAAGCTTGCACTAAGCCGCGCAAAGCTGAAGACACAGCGAAGCCTCCGACGCGTTCGGCATCGGCAAGCAGCAGCGTTCTTGGCACTGTGCCAACCTTGGTTAGCCTGCCTGCGTTTGTGGCATGCCAGGAACGCTGTCGCAAGTAGGCGCCGACGCGTCTAGCACTAGTCACGCGAAATGTCAACAACGCGTTCGGTGTGGGCAAGCGACAGCGTTCTTGGGACTGTACCAAGCTTGGTTAGCCTGCCTGTATTTGTGGCATGCCAGGAGCGCTGTCGCTCGTAGGTGCCGACGCGTCCAGCGCTAGTCACGCGAAATGTCGCGAAAGGGAAGGTACCTCCTGATCGCTCGAGAATGCTTTCCCAGATGCGTAGTTAAGTTAAACCAAGTTAATACCTAGCAGCGACCAAGATAATACCTAGCAGTATCAGCCAGTAAGTTTCGCTGTGCCTCAGCTTTGCGTGACCGAGTGCAAACTTGCCCGTTTTTTTATATGTCTCGTCATTAAAGGGTTAAAGGCGAAGCTTAAGCGTCCTCCGAATTTTCTTAGGTTGCCGCCGACTATCATTGCCAGCTTTATCAGAACAAGAAAACAGAAAAAGGGTTCTTGCTCATATGCAAAGCGGAGACCCGGAAATGGTGTCCCGCGGAACTCCGTCTCAACTGTTCATGTTCCTAATGTCAAGAGGTAAATTTAAGGAATTGTGTTGTACATGAATAACAATATCAAAACTTCAGAACGCGCAGCTTTGTGTGCAAATAAAGCGAATACTTGTTTGAATGTTTTATGAAAAACTTGCGCCATTCATGTGGCCTACTCGAAAAAGGCCCGCGTAGAAGCAGTATTACAAATTGGCGCCAAGACCACTGCGTACGGTGCTGTATTTTGCAAAAAAAATATACTATCTGGAGTGCTAGTCTGACCTGACGCGCGGCGAAAGCCGCAGCGTTCCTGGCTTTACATTGTATTTTCCAAATTCTCTTCGCCTGCTTACTTGATGAACTCGGAGCTAAGCGTTGATATCTTTTAAATGCGAAGCACTTGGCGAACATTGGCCACTTTGAGAATATCTATCTCGCCGCCTACGTCTTGGTGCTCTCGTGGTGGTTTCGTTAACTTTGTATGCACCAAAATTGGCGTAATATGACAAGAGTGTATGACGAACATAAATGATAGGTCATGATATGAATATCATTACATGTGTGTCATGTAGGTCATGAAACAGCCGCCTACGTCTTGGTGCTCTCATGGTCGTTTCGTTAACTTGGTATGCACCAAAATTGGCATAGTATGACAAGAGTGTATGCCGAACATAAATGATAGGTCACGACAACAATGTCATGACATGCGTGTCATGTAGGTCATGAAACAGCGGCCTATGTCTTGGTGTTCTCGTGGTCGTTTCGTTAATTAGGTAGACTCCCCTCACACTGCTTCGCATAACGTTGATTCCCACAGAGCGTGGGATCTGCCGGCTTTTTTTCAGGAGTTGGCACACACGTTTTTGTTTTCGTTACGCGAGCAGAAAAAGATCACACAGAAACTCCTCTGGTAGTTGTCTAAGTGTGCGTATTCATTATGCCACTTGCTCATCTCCACGCAGCCCGCTCTCATTATCAATGTTATTAAACTTAATCCGACCAGTATGAACAGTTTGAACCCTTATCGGACTAGATCCGACCCCTTTCGGTTGTTATCAATCTTATTGTACTCGACCCGAACCTTATCAACCCTTATCGGTCGGTATCAACCTTTTCGCAATCCATCTGATCCTTGTCAAATCTTATCTGTGCTTAACCTTATCGAATTTGATCAAACCTTTATGAACTCTTACCGGTCCCTAACAACACTATTGGACTTGATCCGACCCTTATCAGTACTAATCATTGCTTAATAATCTTATTAGATTTTCTACGACCATTATAATCCGTTATTGCTCTGTAGCACCTTATATTCTGGTTAACCTCCCGGCCTTCTGCTTTTTTCTTTCCTCCTCCTCCTCCTATCCATCCGCGTCCAACCATTATCAACCGGGATGGGACCCATCTAAATCTCCATCACGCCTTATCATCCTTCTGAACTCAGTAACTGCTTATCAATCTCTGTTAAGCAACGTGAGGCCGCATGAGCCCTAGAAATGGGTTGTAGTTCAGTCGGTGAAGGAACGTCCCAACAGAAGGCCCATCCCACGATCACCGAAACGCATCGGGGATGCGGCACGTTTGGCACTACATTTTCGCAAAATCAGAATTTTCATGATGGCTACAATGCTCCAAGTCGGCCTACATGTGGTCCTAGAGGTGGCTTTAATCCCACTAACATCAAAGTTTTCAACAAAGCCTTCATAGAAACTGTTCTCCTTTGACATTTGCTTTGTACTGCCGGTAGAACACATTCATATGGTGCAGATATACATTCACTTTTGCAAGCGTGGATGGTTAATCCTGTCAAAACCACTTCTTTTTAAACTGCATACTAATACGCTAGAAGTAAAGACATATATGGAAGAAAATGGAATGTTCGTGCCTTGGGGCACTCACCGTTTCATATGTAGGAAACCACAGACAATTGAACACGTTTTTCTAGATTGTTCCGGAGGTTACTTCTTTTGGGACATACTTCAAAGAACTTTAAAAAAAGACTTACCTATAGATAGCTACGGCATTAAATTTTTACCGGTCAATAACGACGAAGGCATCCCATTCGACATGATAATGCTCCTGGGCCTATATAGTATTTGGTTGTCAAGAATGGCCTATCGTCATGCAGATATTCACGCGCGGCCAATAAGGAGTTACTTTCGCGAATCTGTTAGCAGAATGGTTCAAGTGTATAAACTTCATGAACCCGAACCCGACTGGCTTCCTAGGTTAGAAGGGCTGATGTACATGCCCGAGTTTTGATTGGTCCCCTTTTCAGCCCTTGATGGGCCGATATGATTGTACGCCGTATTTCTGTGTGAATTGAATAAAGGTAATAAAGAAAGAAAAGAGTGGATGGTTAATCCTGTATGAAAGACACTCGGCTTCTGCGCGTGGAGTCGCAGGTTCGAAACTCACCACCGCCAAAGTTGTTTTTCTTTTTTTTTTTACAGTGAAGCTGTTTCCGCGGATTTTAACGCGGAAGCGTTAAGAGCCCCGTGTCGCAAAAAACCCGGCGTTGGCGCCGACCGTCGCTCGGCGAAAAATCATTCCGAACCACCACCACGCAGGCCCTCCGTAGACACTAAATAATTCATTTACCACTAAACTTGCTCACACATTGTCTTATGTTCTTTACAAAGTTATTCCTCGGAATTTTGAGAATGACAGCCCACCAAAAAATGCGACAAAACACCGACAGCGCATGCATCTTATGTTAGTGTGAAACAATAACAGAAGATCGGCCCCACGCAAGAAGCCGCGTTCGTGCCAGAAAGCGCGCCTTCGTGCATGCGTTCACCGCCAGTGTTTCCCAGTAAACATTACGGTTACATAAGCTGCAGTTGCCGGGCAGCGTCCCGGGCTGAGCGATCATCATCACGAGGAAAAGGCACGAGATCGATTATGTCCTCAATATATGCGGTAGAAGTTTCATTAGGTTCCTGTGCCCGTGTGCGCAGCCCTTGTTCGGCGCGTAACTTCCGCATGGCAGGGCGACCGAAAACGGCAGATATTGCCTCCCTGAAAGCGGACCAGTTCTCAATTTCAGACTCGTGATTCGTATACCACAGCTTCGCCACGCCAGCCAGGTAAAAGTTCGCGGTACTCAACTTAGCAGCGTCATCCCACTTGTTGGGTCCACTAACTTTTTCGTAGGACGACAGCCAGTCCTTGAGGTCCTGGTCTTCAGTACCCGAAAATACCGGGGGGTCTCGCTGGCGAACCGGGCCGGGGCAAACGGTGGCCTGGAGAGGTGGCAGCGGTTGGGTAGCGTCAGCGGGCATGGTCGAGTGCAACGTGTGGGATCGGAGTTCCAGGGTGCCGCACCTCCACCAGATGTAAAGAGGTTTATTGGGCGAGTACAACAACAGGCGGTAGCTCGGAACAGTACGCAGGGAGAACAAGATGGTGGTGTTCGAGCGCCGATCTCGTGCCTTTTCCTCGTGATGATGATCGCTCAACCCGGGATGTCATTCTCTTCATTATAAGTGTAATATCATCAGAAATGTCGATGACATAGTACAAGCAGCGGAAGAATTCTATACATACATGTACAGTCCCCAGAGCAGCCAAGGTATTTTCATTCCAAGTAGTGATGAACAGGATACAGAGGCTCCTTCTATAACTAGCGATAAAGTTGGAAGGGGCTTGCAAAGCATTACCAGGGGGGGAAACTGCTGGAGACGATCAAATAACAGTAGATTTAATCAAAGATGGAGGAGATATCATGCTTGAAAACCTTGCGGGCCTTTATACGCAATGCCTCACGAGTTCAAGTGTACCAGAGAGCTGGAAAAACACCAACATTATACAAATCCATAAGAAGGGAGACATTAAAGAAGTGAAGAATTATACACCCATTAGCTTGCTTTCAGTATTGTATAATATTTTCACCAAGATAATTTCCAATAGAAGCAGAGCAACACGACTTCAGCCAACCAAGAGAACAGGCTGGCTTCAAGAAGAGATATTCTACGATGGATCATATCCATGTCATCAATCAGGTGATCAATAAATCTGCGGAGTACAATCTGCCTCTATATATGGCTTTCGTAGATTATGAAAATGCATTTGATTCAGTAGAGATACCAGCAGTCATAGAGACATCGCGTAATCAAGGAGTACAGAAGGCATACATGAATATCTTTGCAAATATCTACAAGTATTCCACAGCTACCTTGGTTCTCCACAAAAAACAAAGTAGAATGTTACCTATCAAGAAATGGGTCAGGCAAGGAGACACAATCTCTCCAATGCTGTTCACTGCGTGCTTAGAAGAAGTATTCAATCTCTTAGACTGGGCAGGCTTAGGAGTGTGGATCAACGGCGAATATCTCAGGAACCTTCCGTTTGCAGATGACATTGTCCTATTCAGCAACAATGGAGAGGAATTAGAACAAATGATTGAGGACCTTAATCGAGAAAGTGTAAGAATTGGGTTGAAGATGAATATGTCAGAAGACAAAGATAATGTTCAATAGCCTGGCAAGGGAACACGAATTCAGGATCGCCAGTCAGCCTCTAGAGTCTGCAAAGTAGTACGTTTATCTAGGTCAATTACTCACAGGGGACCCTGGTCATCAGAAATAAATTTACAGAAGAATAAAATTGGTTTGGAATATATACGGCACGCATTACCAAATCCTGACTGGGAGCTTACCACTGTCTATGAAAAAAAAAGTGTAAAATCATTGCCTTCTACCGGGGCTAACAAATGGAACAGAAACTTGGAGGCGGACAAAGAAGCTCGAGAACAAGCTAAGGACCGCACAAAGAGCGATGGAACGAAAAATGTTAGGCCTAACGTTAAAGGGCAGAAAGATAGTGGTGTGGATCAGAGAACAAACGGGGATAGCCGATATTGTTGACATTAAGAGGAAGAAATGGAGCTGGGCAGGCCATGTAATGCGTAGGATGGATAACCGGTGGACCATTAGGGTTGCAGAGTGGATACCAAGGGAAGGGAAGCGCAGTCGAGGATGGCTGAAAATTAGGTGGGGATGATGAAGTTAGGAAATTTGCCGGAGCAAATTGGCAATCAGCTAGAGCAAAACAGGGGTAATTGGAGATCTCTTGGAGAGGTCTTCATCCTGCAGTGGACATAAATATAGGCTGATGATGATGATGTTACATGAATTTCTTTATAACTATTCGTCTTATGTGACGGACGAACGGGTTTCGTTGTTGGTTAGACTGCAATATAAATGCCTAGGCGAATAAAAATTGAGGTTTTGACAGTGCCGTATTGGGGAACATTATACAAGCAGCGTTGTTTCCTTGCCGCTTTCCTGCATTTTTTTTTCAGAAATGGGGAAATTTGTTTTATTATGTCTTAGTAAGCTATGCAGCTTGCAGCATACATATGTAGAGCCTTTGGAAGAGGTGCATTTTTCAGTGCTGAATTTGCGTGTGGCGTTTGTATAAGATCTACCGACCCATTCAGTGTGTAAGGTGCATCTAGCAGCGGAGTGTTTTCCTTAAATTATCTTCCTTTTTCTGGTGCAGAAATGTCGGCTACAAAGATCATGTCGTCCCGTAAAGTCTGGCTTTTAAGTCTTTGGATGGGATGTGCAGGGGATAAAGTTGGCAATCTTATCCGAAGGGCCATGCATTCATACCGATAGGAGGTTAAGGGATTCGTGTTTGAACTCCTTGGACGCTTTTCTAGCTATACGTGCGTGCGTCATATTGGCCCGACGGAGCACGGGGGGAATGCAAAGCACCCGGGTCCCGTGCATTGGGTTCATGGTAAGAACCCCTGGCGGTCAAAAATAATCCGGAGTCCCCCACTATACGACGTGTCTCATAATCATATCGTGGTTTTGGCACATAAAACTCCTAAATTTAGTAAAAGGTTGTTGAATCAGTGCTCTTCTTCTTGCTGTTACTGTGTAATTTCATTGACGCAGTTTACTAAACAGGCCGAAGCATGCGAAAATCTGTGGTTCGAATTTCTACAAAAATTACGTACTTCCGGAAGAAGCCGACTATCGTCTGCTCACACTCGGTCTGCTCACGCCCGCCTGCGCAGAATTTGGTCACACTGGTTTTTGTTGTCCTATCTGTCGGGTCTAGCTAATTTCTATTAGTTTTTAACGCTCAACTAGTCTCGAACCACGTGAAACTTAAGGTCATACCACACATACGCTTGCCAACGCGCGCTCAGTACTGGCACCTCCTGTCTAGAGGCGCTGCTTGCTGGGTCGGTTGGCTCGCACTGTAACTTGAGAAAGCCAGCGAAAAAAAAATTGAGACGCAAACACGAAGGAAACAAAACGCTGGTGTCTGGAGACAGCAGCGTTGTGGTGTCTTTTTTCTTTTTCCCTTCGTGTTTGCGTCTCAATTTTTCTTTTTTTTTTTCGCTGGCTTTCTCAAGTTACCGTCTAGACGACTTGGAAGACGTCGCTTCGTATTGAGCTATTGACAGCGCTTCAAATTGCGCAATTTGGATGTGGCTAATAGTAATGTGCAAGGTTCTTCTCCCTCCACTCTCGAGGGTACGGATGCTGCTTCCCCACTTGGGCGTCCGAGACGCACCGCCAGAGACGGTCTACGCAAGTAGAGGATACTGCCGCTAACGATAGCAGTGACGGGTTCGCTGGATGCTTCTGGTAGATTGAAGTAAACACAGATGACGATTGAAAAACACTTTCTATTTACAACTATTTACATGGAATTACACCTACAAATAAACGATGGGACTGGAACGCATAGGGCGACCCTATATCGGCAGAGCCGATGGTGCATGGCTCCACAAGTTGCTTCCGTAAAGCGGTGGAAAGACTCTCCGTCGTCTTTCGACAGCTGCCTGCCATGCGGATGCGATTGCGACCAACCATGCCCCTGAAACGTGCGGCTGGTACTCGCGGTGCCTTCCTCACCACGTGATAGTTTTGGGCTCATACCTGAAACCATCTTGTCGTTGCTCGCGTCGGTGCTCGCCCGGATTGTCGCATCCGCACTCCGGTCTCAAATCACGTACAGGACGCCATCGCAAGACTGTTTCCCCTCCGAGTCCGAAAGGTGAGCTTTGTCTGCCTCTTGCGGCAGTATTGTGCGATCGCCGTCAGCAGGCTGTAAGCACGGAGCTGTACAACGTGACCCGGGTGCGCGACAGACATCGTCATCCTGGTTGCGCGACTTATGTTCAAATGTCGGTCACGATGATGACAAGTGATGCAGGTGCTGATGCGGCTGTCGTCAGCTCAGAGCCGCAACAACCATCACCGGCCGGGTCAGCGTTTGCAACTACCAGCTGGGCCTGTGAATCGTGCTCATCTTTTACTGAAGCACTTTCGCGCTGAAAGCTTTCCTCAGCCTTGCAACCAGCATCCGCCACCTGATAACCCTGAACGGCCTGTGTTGCGTCGAGCGCAACTAGTGCCTCAACCTCCGACACTAACAAAACTGCGCCCTCACGCCCTGTCTCGCACACGCCAACCAACGCCGCTGGTGCCTCCTCCGAAACCATCTCAGCGGAAGCGTGCGAGTCCTGCTGAAGGTTCCTGCTCCGGAACGGCGGCTTACTTCCTATATCATCCTGATCCAGTGCGATCCTGAAACCGGGAAGATTACGGCCCTCAAATGCCTGAGGTCTACCCTTTAGTTCTGACGGCACTTCCTCAATTCCCTGGCCCTGCTGTAAAGCTCTCGCTTGCTTTAATTTAGCTAACTCTAGCTTACGTTCCAGCTGCTGGCTGTACTCCTGCGCCTTTTCCAAAGTGCGCTGCATTTCTAGCTCCGAGAGCTTGCCTGTCCCCACGCAGCTCTGGCTCATCCATTCTGGCCACGCGTACCTCTGAAACGTCCGTGACCTACCTAGCGACATTTCCCCTGGCTCGAACAGGAAAACAGGAACGAGATAAAATGAGACCAAAGCAACTCACCCCATTCGCCCGCCTGTCTCCGTTGTCGGCAGCTCCACCATGTGTGGTGAAAGGTGGTTCCGCTGTCCACTGGTGGTCAGTCGTCGAGGGCTGCCTTAAACCAGCCGCGCCTCGTTGTCTTCAGAGAAGGCACTGAAATCTGCGGCCTCCAGCCACTACAGCATCCTGCTGCAAAGTCCGTCTAGACGGTGTCGACTGGAGATCAAACAACGTCTTCCGTTGTAAATTCCTTCTTCGCCCGAGGTGATGTCTTGCTTGCCTTCAGCACCGCCTTGCTTTACCCCGCGAACCAGTCCTTGCCAACTGCGCCAGTAATGTCCAAGGTTCTTCTCCTTCGCTCTCGAGGGTACGGATGTTGCTTCCCCACTTGGGCGTCCGAGACGCACCGCCAGAGACATTCTACGCAAGTGGGGGATACTGCCGCTAAGGATAGCGGCGACGGTTAAAGTTTCTATTTACAACTATTTACATAGAATTACAAATACACATACAAGTACATGACGGGACTGCAACGCATAGGGTCGCCCTATGCGTTCCAGTCCCGTCTTGTATTTGTATGTGCAATTCCATGTAAGTAAGTTGTAAATACAAAGTGTTTTTCAGTCGTCATCTGTGCTTACTTCAATCTACCAGAAGCACCCAGCGAGCCCGTCGCCGCTATCGTTAGCGGCAGTATCCCCCGCTTGCGTAGACCATCTCTGGCGGTGCGTCTCGGACGCCCAAGTGGGGAAGCAACATCCGTACCCTCGAGAGCGAGGGAGAAGAACCTTGGACATTACTCTAATAGTATCCGTCGGCAAAGCTGGTACAGGACAAAGCCGGTCCACACCACGTAGCACGGTCAGACTGGTGCGCGTGAGCGCAAGCGCGCACTCCAGCCCTGTCGTGCACGTAGTCATTGTTAACCACTACAGTTGCATCTAGCTGGCGTCTGCTACGTAACGTAGATACTGCGGCTGCCTCAGGGGGACGCGACGAGCCCGCTCGCTGAGTTCACTGCGGCTCGGTGAGAACAAGCGCGTGCTCTGAGTGGTCTGTGGGGGCAACGTAGTTACAGCCGCGGGGTGGGCCTGCCCGAGCGCCAGCATCCGACTCGAGGCCATCTGTTTCCCGAGTTGCACACCTTCGAGACGTGTGTGTCGGTATCGTGGTTGAAGCTCGTTACGAGCGAAAATAAAGACGACGTTTCGTTCGAGCCCTCGGAAATAGTGTGATTGCCGTAGAGATAATTGCGAAAGGAAACGCGCGACTTGCGACTCGGTGCGAGAAAGCACAGCATCACATAGCTAGCTAGTACACTGCAGCACAGCAAAGGGACGGGACACCGTGAGCTCAACCGTAAGCTGAAGGACATCCTCCGAGTTTGGCGCGTCGTAGGTGCCAAAATCGAAGGTAGTCGCGTCTACGTGAACATCCTAAATCAAATTTGAACTGCGTGCCACGGTGACGTTCAATAGCTAGGCGGAGTGCTGTGGCCACGCCCCACTCCGCCGTAGCCTTCGCAGTGAAACGCATTGAAGAAGTAGCAGTAATACCACAGAGGAGATCAAAGGCGATCTTCGATTATGAATAACTCCGCTTCTGCTGAACGCATTCAAGTGCTTCTTTCTGCCGAAATGCAGCAACACCCGTGTCCCATTCATTAGGGGCATGTTAAAGATACCTAGGGGTCCAAATTAATCCAGCGTCCCCCACTACGGCGTGCCTCATAATCAGATCGTGATTTTGGCGCGATCTGATTATCCCAGAATTTAATTTTAACTTCTGGCTGCAAAGTATTTCTCAATTCGTCTATTTTAACTTCTAGTGCATTTCTCGACTTAGATAAAAAGTATTTCAGAGCGCCTATAAGCGTATAGGAAAAGCGTGACTAAGTTTTCTTTTGCGAAGACGCCTATCCCGTTGAGTTTTTGAAACTTTCTGCTCAGTCGCCAGTTTGGTTGGACAGCAGTGTAGCCTGCATCGTTTTCGACTTCGGTGCTTTCTTCACGAAGTTGTATTCTTTGCACGGCTTCGTCAGAACTGCATGGAACCAAACTTTAGATGGCTGCTATCCGCTTAGCTGTCTACTTTGACGTCTACTTTGACGTCTACTTTGCTGTCTACACCGAGTATTGGACTGCAGTCTTGCTGCTGTATTTACAAACATGCTCGTGTCACTCACACATGCACAATGGCTAGCCCTACACAAACACATTGTTCCTCTAGTAATGATTGGCAAACCCCAAACGATCATGAATGGGCCAGATATACATGCAAAATGTTTGTCATGTATTATCCATTCCTACAGTGCGTGGGATCTGTGATTTTCTTTGTTTTCTCAATGTTTGGTCCTTTGCGATAAATTTCAGCTTCATGGACGCAGAGGTAAGGATAAACTGACACGGGATGAAAGAAAGACACAGTACGACGGACAATGCGCTCACTTTCAACTCACGGATTTTATTAGGAATACGTTCATATGTGCGTCATGCCAACCCCGCGCTGTCATATTCAGGAAAGGGGGTAAAACGAAAAATATAACTGAGCTCCGTGCAATGCAACTGTCGCGAAGCGAGAAAACTCACGAAAAAAAAAAACGTCTAAATGTGTGTTGATGAAATTATTTTCTGCGTGTGTGTGAATTCGTCTCCTTATTGCTCTCTGGTTTTTTGCACAGATCCCATGGAACAACTTGAAGGTATGCGCTTCAAGTCATTCTTCAGTTTCAGCCGCTCGTGCATTCAGACCGCTTTCAATAATGAAGTCGTGCAACTTACATTTCTTCTGCATTTTTCCTCAGAGCGCATCACGCCACAGAGATGTAAGTACGACAGTCTTTGTCTTTCTTTCTTTCTTCATATTTTTTCTTTTTAGGTCTTTACGGTTTCTTTGACGTCGCGAATTGTTATGAAGATACCAGAATAAAGAAGTGATACTTTCTTGCTCGTCAACATTTGTAGCAATGTTGCAGGCCCCCGTAATTTGTGGAATAACCAACAAATATGCCACCTGTTTTCTTGTGCTTATTTATTTCAACATATTACAAAAAAAGAACGTCTGACAGAGAGAACTCTTCCACCTTGTACACGTGGATTATTTCTTTTTTGCTTATTTATTTAAACATATTAAAAAAGAACATCTTACAGAGAGAACTCTTCTACCTTGTACACGTGGTTTATTTAGGAGACGATAATTACCCGTGTGAGAAATCACCGTGTCCGGATAGCTGGATGAAACATTCACTAATTGACTTGGGGATTATTTTCCAATTAGCACAATGGAAGTCAAGAAGTCACGAGGTGCTGTCCTGTTTTGCACAAACAGTGTGACTAGCACAATTTTAGAAATGTCCGTTTCCGGAATCGTTTTTTTTTAATTATCGGGTTTTACGTGCCAGAACCACCGTCTCAATATGAAGCACGCCATAGTGGGGGACTCCGGATTAATGTGGACCACCTGGGGTTCCCCTGAACCACCCCTCGGGCTTTGTGAAATAACAGAGTCCGCGGGTAGCATACGCTGCTGTGAACATCTCAGCCAAGTTTTGCTGTCGTACGCGGTGCGTGGAACCCGCAAGCGGAGCGCGAAGTCACCTTTCCCTCAAATGCTCTCGTTTCAACAGGATCCATGATCCTCAATCTCTTCCCATACGTGGCTGCTAATGGCCGCTGCGGTCGGTTACGCCGCGGCCTCCGCGGGGTGCCGCCACTTAGTCCACTGGCTAAGCGCACTGCGGCTCTCTGAGGACAGCCGCGTTTGGCTTACGTTTAGTGCGGCGTAGGCACCAAAATCGGAATTCGTGGCGTCTGCGTTAGCATGCTGGTTTTTTAATCAGAACTGGTTTTGGCACGTAAAACCCCAGAAAAAAGAAGATAGGTTCACATCCAAAATGAGATTTGAACTGCGCGCCACGGTGATGTTTCGAAGGCGGAGCGTTGTGGCCCCGCCCCACTGCGCCGTAGCCTTCGCAGTGCAAGGCATTGACGAAGGAAGGGGAGCACAGCGGAGGCAGTGTTTGATTGCCAATAACTCCGCTTCTGCGGAACGCATTGAAGTACTTTTTGCCGCAAAGTATTTCTGAAATAGCCCATTTTTACCTCGAATGTCTTTCTCCACTTCGATAAAAAGTGGGTCAGGGCCCAATTTAACGTGCATCTAAACCTAAGTACACGGGTGTTTTTCTGCATTTCAGCCCCATCGAAATGCGGCCACCGTGGCTGGGATTTGATCCCGCGACGTCGTGCTTAGCAGCCCAACACCATAACCACTAAGCAACCACGGCGGGTCGAAATCGGCTGACTAAGCAGCTTGGTGTACCAGTGGAGGACGTGACGAACTTGTATAAACATGAAGTGCTTTTTAGAGTGCTAACTCGAAAAGCAATGAATTTGGCAGCCCATTTTAACCATGTAATGCCCACACGTCGTTCTACGTCGGGGAAGATTTTAACATATTCTTGGCATTTATTTCTGGCCGTCCAGTGTACACAAGTCGAAAACAAAATTAAGAAATGTTTTTCAGTTATAACCTAATTACTGTACTTATAATTCATTATGTGTGTTAAACTATCAGCAGCTGAAACTTCACTCTAGTATATTAAAAATAGAACTATGGGCTTTGCACTATGTTTCCAGCGCTTCAATCAGCATTTTGAGGCATCAAACTAAGCGTAGTATATATGATACATTGCGCATTACAGGGGCAAAGGATGGATATCTCGCAAGTGCACGGTGCATATCTCGGTGGTAATTTTTTAACGACGTTGCTCTCAATCAATTATTCGTGGCAGTGCGGAATCGCTCATCGCCTTCAGTTAGCACTGTCCCTGGCATCGGATGGCTTGCCGGGAAAACAACCTACAAATAAAAAAAAAAGAACAGAGAGAGATAAGAAATCTGTGTAATTATATTTCCATAACATCCACAGCGTAACGAGCGGGCGACTGAATAGCACTGCAATAATTGTATCCGCTGGAAAAGAAGCTGAGTTAAGTTTTAATTTCTGAATATTTTCGCAGGCAACGAAGTTACCTTCACGCGTAAGTATTTTATTTTGCCAGTCTTCCGGCTTTTAACTTTTACTTATACCGTTCCCTGTGCAGTCAGTGTTGTCTGATTGGCTTTCGGTGCAATATCAAAGCAGAATTTCGAAAGTACCGACCCCAAATTTTTATTCGCCCTGCTCATCGATTGAATTTCGCTCTGCGTTCTGGTTTATCTTTACTTTATAGCAGTAGAATAGTCATTGTAATAAAGCATAGTCCAGCTAATTTTAACCTTAACTCCTGTTATCTAACGATTCGTCATATCAGTATTCATTATA
This sequence comes from Dermacentor silvarum, assembly GCF_013339745.2. Classification (NCBI taxonomy): domain Eukaryota; kingdom Metazoa; phylum Arthropoda; class Arachnida; order Ixodida; family Ixodidae; genus Dermacentor; species Dermacentor silvarum. The sequence goes on along the minus strand of NC_051164.1, from coordinate 46,963,920 downwards.
GTGATGTTTGAGTGAAATGTCGCGACAGTTAAGGACGTGTCCGATATTATGAAAAAGCATCATCGAAAGGAGAATTTCGTAGTGACGGATGACGCCATTCTTTCTTTCCTCATCAGCCAACAAGGAGTACCCTCCCTTGTTGTGTTCCGTGAACGGCAAGGTTGAGTTGCAGTACCTGAAGCTCCTGTGCACACACTTCATCTTCCTCTCAGCCACCGTGGACACAATCAAGCTAGTGGCGCAGCCGATCGCAGGCAGTAAGCATCTGTGTGTGCGAATGTCCGACTATTGGTACAGCGCGAGGAAGACAAGAGGGGGGGGGGAGTAGACGCACTTAGGGCTACTCCCGTATGGCTTGTATTGCTCGCGATATAGCTGTACCGTGTGTCCCAGATAACGTTAGCCGAGCTGTTCGACGAAAAACAAAAAAGAAAACATCTAAAACACGGTCCAAGATACAATAACAAGACCTGCAATGTTCAGTCGTCCGACCTCTGATGACCGACATGTCTTAAAGTCGTATTACAACATTTGTTTATAAATATTTTTATTGATCAGCTTGGCTAAAGTTTGCTGGGACACCTTATATAGTCATGACCCACCGATGTCCAACATTCTGCCCTGGTGTATGATCGCGTCGTACAATTAAGTGGCTGGTAATATCTGCATCAATTAATGTCTAGTGTATCGTACCCGGCCATGTAATGTTTCAAGAAACTTTATCACAATTTATGAATAATGGGCAAACAAAGAAAGCCCTCAGCCTTTGAGGCTCCCTGCAACGACCTCCAGGGTCCAACGTAGTAAGCAAGTGACGCCGAACGATAGTTTTTGTAGATGGACCTCCTACTTTACAGACGATAAGAAGTAACGCTGCGCGTGCTATGTGAAAAACATGTAAAAGGGATCGTAAACTGGCTCAGCAAGTCCGTAAGGTAACGGCGACAGGAACCTTGAAATCATTCCTCCATGCTTGACATCGGGTGCTTCGTCGGGTATCGCCTGCGACTTATGTTCAGTGGGCATGCTAGCTTTAGGCTTGTTTGGATCGGGCCAACCTATGCATCAGACTTCCCATCAGAACGTTTGCCACAGTGGGCGCACACATAAACGCATAATCAGCGATCTATTTCTTTACCAAGAAAAGAAGGTGTTTTTTTTGACGACTTTAGTTATAATTTTTCTACTGTATTAGCGTGGCTTTATTAAAATGTTTTATATCAAACCAAACCTAAAAAAGTGCCTTCCAAATATATAAAACATGTCACGTCATAATATATCCTATAATTTGTGAAGTATGAGATTTACTGAAACTTACAGGAAATGCTTACGATGTTACACTGATGACAGAGAAACAAAAGAGAAAAAAAGTCACTTTGAAATATACAAAATATCTTCATTTGGATTGCCTACAGCACATTAAATTTTTAGTGTTCTAGCTCGTTTAGGACATGCGCGACAAGAAAACATTTTTTTTTTTTTGTCTGTGGAAGCTGCTTTTCGTTGGTAGCTTCCAGAAACAGTGGGCAAAATAAAACGCTCTCCTGCACTTGCGGTACTAAATCTTCACCATACGCTGTAGATACATTGTAACTAAAACCTCTCATTGTGACAACATCACTACGACATCACAGTAGGTTCGAGAAATTAGTCACTCTTCGACAGCCAGAAAAGGAATCTTCCCCGCCAGCAACTCACGACATTACGGGATGGTTTTTGTGGGACTTCGTCGTCCAAAACAACCTTCCATGATCTGACATCAACCTCAGTCTCATGGCTACTACATGCGAACAATCATTTAATGACGCTGCAGAATCGCGAGGCCAACGTCCTTCTTGAGAGACCTCAGCGATCAGCTACCGGAGTGACTGCTGTATTAGCCATAACCACGGAGGCCATAACCAAGAGCACGCTCCGGCGCGCTGACTAAAACTCGCCTCCCATATGGGGAGGCAAATGAATATAAAAAAGAAGGGACTACTCAGAAAACGAAACCCCTTACACTGCATTGTAAACGCCGCGGCAAATTTCTTGCCTTAGGAAACCTTGAAACCAATCGCTGCACTCGTGGGTTCCTCAAGGCCCCTGCTCAATGGCCTTGGTAAGGAAAGTAAAGTTAACACAGTGCAAACAGGGACACGAACAGAAATGAACGAAGCAACGAGACGTGTGCTGGAGTTCACCGTCGTGGCAATTTTGTCCCGTTAGTATGCCATAGTAAAAGTTTTACTTTACGCGCATCCTATCTGTGTGTGTGTGTGCGCTGTGTACAGTGCTCATCGACCCAAACGAGCTGATTATCGTGTTTCAATCGCTGAGCACTGCGGAGACTGGCCCCTTTGAGAGACAATTCTTCACCTGACAATGACTACCGCAGTTCTTGGAGTTCTGAGCATTTAGGATGGTCACTAAACGTAACGAGTGAACTTTCTCCTTAGGCGAGGAGGCCTTCGCAGAGTTCAAGAAGATGAAGAGAGAGTTTGGAAACATCACTAAGCTCGTGTCCTTCCCGGTGCACGAGATCGGCGCGATAGACATGGCGGACATCGACAAGGCGTTCGCGTCGATCCGAGGCGGTTTGCTGGACGGCATCGACATCCGCTACATACAGGGCACGGAAAGGTCGATCCACAAACTGAAGGTATGCCAGTCGGGGTCGCCAGTTCCACGTAATAAAGGATATCGCGTAATCCAGCTTTCTTATCATGTCATGTCCCTCAGTGTCATGGCCGCGCTGCCCGTCTCGAAGACCGTGCTCATGCACTTGTTTTCTTATAGCTGCCATCAGGTGGCGCGAGGAGTTGAAAGTCCGCCTCTTGCTTTGATTTGTCTCCTTCCTACTCTAAGCACGAAAATGCCTGGAGTTCACCGACGCCCTATGGACACGTGTTCTTATTTAGCCTTTTTCGGGGAACTGCATTTCACCCGCTAACGAATTAAAGTTATCGATCAGCGCAAGACGTGCGTGCATGACTTGGAACTGACCCGAACGTTATCGTTGTATCTATCTGTTGTGTATGTTCTCGCCAGGCTTAATTTTTATAATCAGATTGTATGCGCGACGCCAATAGTGTTCTATTTTCTGGAAGGTATGCGATCACCAATGATTACGCTGGCACCTGCCGCACGACACATGTATAGAAGACGACTCGCTTGACCCGCAAATGAGATTTCGACAATCGCCGACAGTGTTCGCAGCTATCGCTGTGCTTCAAGTGGCACTTGCTTTCGTGGGCACAGGTTCACCCAATAAAAAGCTGTTTCGTAATTCAGAGTTATCCTACTTTGTTGTTCACCGTCATTACAACGAGACAATATACGGTAGTGCGCTAATACTCTTCCCTCTCGTTAGAAGAAAAGGGAGAAGTGCAGCCACTTGGAATTTCGATGGCTTCAGCGAGATTAGAAATGCTGGAAGCGTGGAAACGTGTACTAGACTAGAGTAGTAAAGCAGAGGACAGCATAACAGGCGTCGAGGACAACCGCTTGTCCTCGTAGTTGTCCTTGTCACTTGTTAGCTTGCCTTGCATTCTGCTGTCGCGCTGTTACCCTGGTAGGATGAAACAGTACGACTGGGAAAACCTGTATCGACAGAGAGCATGATAAAAGCTGCTTACGTATTGCTTTATAATAGCTGCGGGTGCGGTATCGTCCTCACTACATTTTTAGTGGTGAATATCGAAGCTTTTTGAAGGTGGTCAACGAGTTGCCTCTCTCGCATAGATCTCACAATTTTACACGACTTTTCTTTATGCTTTCCTCCAGGAGCTGCGAAGTCTGGCCGACCAGAAAAAGTACCTTATCCACGGGGTTTTCGAGAAGGTTAACATAAACGTGATGAGGTAAGAAGCCATTTCTGTTCGGCAAGAATGTATCGCCATCCAGTAAACGACCTCCCATAACAAACACTACAATAGTGAACTTACCATTCCAAGCATTATGTCTCCACTTCCTGCGCCTTTAGCTAGAATAAATGTTATTTTTAAGAACCTTTCGAGTGGCGCCGTGTTTTGCGGTTTGATCAAGACGCTATGTAGGATAGTACCGTGAAAGTAGTTTCTGAAATGCCACCGTGATATTTTTACTGGCATAACGGATAAGACTTTTTCATACTTTCCTTAAATCTTCATGACGTGGCTCGCCCGGGAAACAAATCCACCATAGGTTTCCTTGGTGTCCCTTGATGTCCGACTAATTTCAAACTCGAGAAAAAAATGCAAACGTTGTGATTTATTTGGCTTTTGCCGTTACATTAAAAAGAAAACTGCACCAGAACACTTCATTGCACTGCTGTATTCTTCAAATTTGGCATGACGCGAATTCGCGACGCTGGGCGTTTGGTCCATCTTAGACCATTGGTGAAAATTTATAGAGGTAGGTTTTATTTGCCTAGTTTTTGTCTTTTGGGGTGCTTTTTATATTAAGGAAACATAAATTCGGTCTTGGTGACTCAAGTGGGGAGGAACACTGAATAAAGAGTTCTCACCTTAACTGACGAAGAGAAGGGCATTGCAATTGGAACACTTGAAAACCATCTGTTCTGTAGAGTTAGGTTACTTGCGCCTTTGCCGTGTGTCTCTTATGAGTGGCCCGTGCCCCGCGCTCTTGTCCTGACGCTCGAAGTTGGAACTGGCTCCACGAGACCCTTCCTCGTAACGACTGAGAATGATGTTTTCATGAATGATGACACTCTGCCGCTACGCTTTTGGGATAGCGTTGTCTTCCTGTTACACAGCATGGTCCTTCGTAGGAAAATTCTCAAAACTTCAACCGGCGTCTTCATTCTCTCACTCTCAGGTGCATCCTTGCCACTGTGGTATATCACATTTCTCGGGGCAGAATATCTTCGTCCACGACATAATTGTTTTTATTCATTTGCTAATTGCGTTTGGAGCGACTATACAGTTTTCGTCTTCCTCCTCTTCGCTGGTCGTGTCGATAATTGGAGACGTCCTGTCTTGAAGTATGCATGCATGGTCTTCGTCATCTTTGTCGCTGAAACTCCTGTCAAGACTGTCGCCTTCTGGTGGAAGACGTGTTTTTCATGCGGACTTGATTCATCGTAAGAATGCACAAGCATTAAATAAACCGAGTACACTACCCTTTTAATTATTTCCATCCGTTATCCAAGCCATGTGCCCGCGCCCAAAAAATAAACAAACCACGCGATCATCGTACGCAGCTACACAATGAGTATTGCATTGCGGCAGATACCCGCGAAAATGAGGATTCGAAGCGCCACCAGTGTAACGACAACACGTCTTAACGGTCTGCCTGCTCACGTCATTTCACTAGTGCTGCTATATCAGGTTCTTATTCGATTCGGTTGTTGATCGCGCGCTGCATTCCCACCTAACCGCGGGAGTACGAAACAAAAAGGCGCAAATGTCTGGTGTCGACATAGAGAAAATCCAGTCATTGCGCGGCTAAATTTGCATTCTGGAGGGTTTATAGCGGTAATAATAAATGTCGAGGTGCATAAAAATAAAAACAAACTTTACTTTCCGACCAGTCTCACATCGTATATGAGTAGAACAACGTTGAAAAACGCTTCAAATTACACGTGCTCGACTACAACATAGTTGTCTCGGTGCGCTCTTGCTTCTCATTCAGATTATTGCCCGGAAATGGCGATCGAAAATTTTTACCGTAGAAGCCGTCAATAGAGAACACACGGGGACCAATACTAACCCGTAATTTGTGTCCGTTAATGCGGAGTCGATGGTTATTTCGTATGTATCAAATTCGCGACAATCGGCAGTAAGGGGTTCAAAAGAAAAAGTAGGGGTTCAGTCCTGTGCGTACCTTGCTGAACAGGGATGGCAATAGTATAACGACCCTTACGCTTTGATGCTCATCCACTGAGGGAACTGTCAGTCAGCTTCTCACAAATCACTTGATTGGTCCCCCCAGGCTCATTATATATAGCGCACGTACATAAGGGACTGTGTGCTTACATCCACTCGTCTTTTAATGAACATAGCTTTTTATCTGCATTCTCAGCTTTGTATTAGCATCTTAACATGAGAATTTTGACTTGTTAGCAGACAAATTTCACGATGAGTTTTAAAGTGAGGCCGCTTGCACAAAGCGGGCATGTAATATATACTACTCCTAAGCGGGCTAACGAGAACTGTGCTAGGAACCGTGTTGTGTTTGTACCGTGGCTATCCCCCTTACCACTCGAGATCAAAAATCTGGAAGGTGAGAACAAAAATATTCTACAGTAGTGGGTGCGTTTGATTTAATAGCGCGAGCAAGACGGCCACTTAAGAAAAACTGACAACACAAGGGCTAACCTCAAACTAAAGTTTATTCCCGACGAAAAGTTTTTTTCAACTGCCGTCACACAAAAAAACACAGGAGTAAAAACAAATCATCGAGCGTGCGCCCTCAAAACATAATAAGATCGTCCAACCTGGGCTATTCAATAAAATATGCATGGTCATGAAGGCGCGCAAATCCCAGTTATTGTGAAACAGGAGTGACGTTAAGGGGATACATGCCCCAACTTCCCTCATTTACTGGAAAGAATTCACTAACGTAAGACCCTCGGCACCACCCCATAATGTTGCCTTCCACCCAAGTATAGCTGGACATCCTGCGGTAGATTAGTGGCTTGTCATTGCGCTGCTGACCTCGATGTCGCCTGTTCGGTCCCGGCTGCGGCAGCCACATTTCGATGGGGGCGAAATGCAAAATCGATCGTGTATTTAGGTTTACATGGATGTTAAATACCTCCAGGGGGTCAGCATTATTCCGGAGTTCACCACTACGGCATGCCTAATAATCTGATTCCGGTTTAAGCACGTAAAACTCGCAGATATTTTTTTAGGTACTGCGGGTAAGTGCCGTGGACTACTACTGTCTTTACGGTGCCAACAAGTTCGCTGCGCATGCGCTTTGAATGTGGCAAAATCTGTTTGTTGATTCTCTTTAAATTCGAACGCCTAACTGAACCACCATAGATGAAAAAGATTCACTCATTGGCATGTACGTATTTCCAAGAAATTCACTGCTTAAGATTTTGTAAGCACTGGCAACACTGTGTAGGATTTTGCAAGCAGGTTAACATATCTGGATGACCTTACGCGTATTTTTCTTTCGCAAACAGGCACTTCCACCTGGCGTCCCTTCGCGCGTACGCTGCACTGTCGCAGGGTCCTTACAAGGCTGCACCCGTTCAGCCCTCGATGAATGTTGTAAGTGCTCCCCCATATGTGCATGCAGATACAATCGCTATTTACTTCGCGTTCTGTGCAACTTAAGTTGGCCCTTGACAGTTCTTCCTTCATTGCGCGCAAATTCAAACTGTAAAGTAAATAAACGCTCTGTGATCAGTATGAATGATACACTTCGTTGAACGGACAGAATTGAGAAGGTGCCTTCTCGCGGCAGCTTATTATTATTCTTTTACTGTTGCAGCTGTTATGGACTCGAGTGCACTGTGCAGTTTCGAGACGCTGAACCCAATAGTTTAATTTATCGACTTAGTGCGGCATACGAAAATCTCATCTCATGAAGACAATATGAGAGCACAAAACCTGGAATTGGAACCTATATTTGCTGTGTTATAGCTGCCCGAATGCGCCAACATTGAAGTCAAGGTGGTTCTTCTTCCCGTTTCCACAGAGTAACAGTGCATAAACGCGTATTGATTGCGTGAGTTAATTGACGACAACGTTATCAATGTTTTGACTGAATACAGGTCAAAATATTGGCTGCTCTATAACTGTTCCTATTTTGGAACTAATTTAAACCAGTCACCGTTGAGTGTTCATGCTCTCGAAAATCGTCACGCATTAACGCCTAAAGAGTCGACCTTTGCCATATGCTATGCATGCCCAGAAGCGCAGCCACTTGATAAGGCACAACCATCCTCATTATCGCACAAGACTGGGTCTTTCAAATTACTCCGTGTTAAACTCTTTTTTACCTCTATCGTTTGCTATGAGGCCACACCACTCGAACGCATTCGGTATAGTGTTCAGATCAAAATTGTTTTACGTTCGTTTCATCATCCAGCACAGCCGCCGCCTACTCGGGTGGTTCGACCTGGTATTTTATAGACTTCTCTGGAATAAATCAGGTGTTTCATTAAAATTAGGAATATTATCACTAAAATAGTGAACAGAACAAGCCAGCGCTTAAGTTTAGAGAAATTCCCGTAAGGGTTCATCGTCGTTGTCGTCCTTGGGTCAGTTAACTCTTTTCTGAGCTGAACATTGTAGGTACAGGGCCAGAGATTGCCCACAGAAAATGTATGGATGTAAGAACATCTTGGGGCTCTATACTGTAGGATATCTATTGATTTTATGCGCAAATACATGTTGGTTTGTATAAAGCTGTGCCCTTTATAAATGACAGACCACAGAAAACATATACTACCCAAGACGCGTTGCTTGACGTTCCGGGCCTTGCACTTAGAGCAACACGTCTAAGGCTCATTCACACTGGCGATTGACAGAGGTCGTGCGACCAAGTTGGTCGCTACGCGAGAAGTCTCAAATGGTCACTTCTCTCGAAAAGTGACCATTTTAGTTCATTCGCTTGCCACTCGATTTTTCATTTCCGCCGCCGCAGTCGCAAAACTGCTGAACCAAACAGATGCGCAGAAATAGGACGTCTGTGTCTGCTGATACTTACTTACGTGAGCAGATAGTGACTGGCAGGTCGCATTTGCCAGTGTGAGCATCGGTCGCCTTCAGTCGCTTTTCGACCGCCAATCGTGAATGGTCGGGTGACCTCCATAAGTTGCCGTTGTGAATGAGGCATAAGGTATACAGTGTTTTCATGCGTCGGCATGGTGTGCTTGCGCGAAGAGTTCTAAAAAGCACAGTTTGCTAGAATCAGCATGTTCTAGCGGATGGCCATGTCTTCAAGAGATCTCTCGTAACACACATGGGAACTTCTTGCAGCAGACCACCGTCACCGCCTACGCAGCGGCAGTGATTGATGCCAAACTCGAGAGTTACGGCAACCACTGCATAGCGTTCACTCTGGCCCCGGTGGGGTTTCTGGGTGCTCGCCAACTCGACGATCACGCGTATGGTGTGAAGAAGTACGAGTACTGCACGGTGCGTACGTTCCCCATCGTTTTCTCCCAAATCTACGATCAAGTAGTCGCCTAATGTGCAACTCCGAGCGAGTTCTTTCAACCGTAGTTTCTTACAGAAATTACTAGATGGAACTATGGCGCTATAGTGCATACGGAAGCCGCAAGTACGGTTGTTCAGCCAACATGCAAATAAAGGTTATAGTACATGGACTTGCCTAAACTTTGTCCTTCTGGCTTCAAACGGCTTTCAGATTCGCCAGTTAGTCGTTTGCAACAATATATTGCGTTATAAATGTAGCGATTCGCTGTGATTGTGCGTGTGTGCAGTTTAATTCACTTATGTGTTCAGAAAAAAAACATTTATTTGAAATTGAGGTAATACAGACAGAAAAGAAAGGTAGCCACCAAAGCCACGAGAAGGCCTGAAGTCACAAGCATGAAGATCACAGAGATACATGCACTAACTATCATCCCCAGGACCTGAATGTGATTTCAGCGCCCGAATTTCTACTAGAATTTCTGGGAAAACGTCGTCTATGCTGTAAACGCCTCTTAAATAACTGCAAGCCTTCGCTGTTACTTCTAGTACCCTAATTTTATTTAAACTTTTCATGATCTAATGTTGACTTCCTGGCCACTTTTTCCTGACTTAGTATTCTGAAGCCTACGCTTCGTCAAGGTGGGAAATTTTTTTGTTTGTTTTTCTAGAATTAGACATGCTTTATTTGGTCGCGCCACTCTAGTACCTATATTTAAGGATTCACTTGAAGTGGCCCACGGAGGGCCTTTAGAAGCAACGCTTTGTAAAACAATGGGGTCACATCACAATAAGCATGACCGCAATCCCAAGCCGTGGCCTCCGATATCCCGACGACGTGCCTTTGCGTGACATTGTGACCTCAGAAGCCATGGTTAGGTTGTTTGGCCACAGTTATCGCGATGTGACACCTTTGTTTTACAAAGGTTGATTCTAACACTCTTGCTGCCCGGGAGCGTGACGTCACTTCTCAAAACGTTGGTAATCATTGAAGCACTGTTTGATGTGGCATGAATGAGGCTATAGTCAGATTTGCTTGTTAAGCTGATTTCAAAAAGTCCGCATTCTTATTTGAAGCGACCACCAGCTTACAGAGATCGTTAAATCTGCACAGACAGCAACTCTGAAAGAAAAGTGTGTAAGCGTTCAGGTGTTTTCATTATCTGGCTTCAAGATAGCTCTTCTTGAGGCGATCACAGACATACAATAGCCAGACCTCACAAGTGCTAAATCTGTGACCACATTATGTAATGAAGGGTTTTGTGTCATTTATGATTTTGGCCTGGGTGTATTAGTAAGGCCACAGTGTAAAAACGAAGATGACGTCTTTGATAGGTAGGACGAAAATGACATTACATAACGGGGGCTCGGGTCCCTTAATCTCACATAATGGTACACATATAGTAGCACCAATGTTTATATTTCTTTGTCACGTGTTGTGCCGTTGTACCGCATTCCTCGTGTTGTTGGGCGCCTGGCACGTAAATAACTGCTCATTGCCCTAGTCTACCAAGAGTGCGTCAAGCTTTTTTAGAGAACGAGTCTCGTGCTCTTCCCTGTGCATGATTTTGACGAACATTTAATATTTTCAGGAGCTAATGTTCACTTCTTACTAATGTTGACTTCTTGCATCTGGTAGATGCAAGGACTCACTTCAATTTCCGCAAACAGCTCTCTTCTGTTCGTTTGGACTATATTAAGCTATATCCCTGTTGAGAACTTATGGCTTCAGCAAAATTTGTCTAAAGCTTACCATTGCCTGTCATGTTGACTTCATAAAAATGTTCACTCTGAGCATTTTACACAAGTTTTACTGATAGTCCCACATGATGAGCCAATCTTCCCACCCTATCACATTTTACAACAGTTATATGGCATTCATAACGCTAAAGTTACAGATTTCTAAGCTAAAACCTTCTCCCAGTCATACTTAAAGCGCGCAGCAGTAGAGTCTATCTTCCCGCGCAAATCGCTGCTTTTCAAAACCTTAATAACGTTTTGTAATCAGCCCCTCTTGTCATTCAGTTTTTATTACATGCCCTGTGGCTGGTAGCAACACTCTCTTCTGTAGCGTTTGTCAGATTCTAGAAATTTTGTCACTCACCAAGGGGGCAATCGCAATTTAAAGGATTGTGTTTTTTGGGTAAGTTCAGTGTGGCGAAAACAATATTGACTTTTTCTTTCTTTCGTTTTGTTAACCGAAAATATGGAACGTCCTTCCAAATAAATGACGAGGGTTGTCGATTTTATACTCATATACAATGTTAAAAGTGGCATATTTTTTTGGTTAGGGGACGCATAATAAAAAAAACTGTCAGCCCTTCCACTGGGGTGGAGATGGAAGACCAGCGAAGCTGTACTATGGTGGGAATTGTGTATTTCCAATTATAACTATTAAGATGTGATGGTGTAATTAGTTATTTGAACTATTAAAGAATGAGAAATATATATGATACTGTGGTTTTCATTTATTTAGAGACCACAGTGACCATGGCCTTATGGTCGCTACGGTACACCGCCATAGAGTGTACGGCCAAAGGTTGGCACGTTCTTCATAAACACGTCCCCAGCGCCGCGCACTTTCGGTGCGAACGCGGGCAAAACGTCGCCGCCGTCGACAACAGTTCTGCGCGTTGTTTGTGTGACCGCACACAACCGCTGTCAAAACGCTGGCGTGAGCAAGCGCGCCTGCAGCAGCTAGCGAAGGTTCATGCGGTCTATCGCTTCAACGGAAACTGAGCGGCGAAAGCACAGCGCATACAAAGGTAGGAGCCGTGTTGCAGATCGCTTTCAAGAGACGGTGCCCGCGACTGCACGGCGGCGCGCAAAGTACAAGTTGCTCGCAGAGCAGAAGCCGCAACCCCTCCCTCCCGCACTGCCTTCCCGCTGTCCTCCTTTCGCGTGGGACATTGAGTCGCCAGTTGGCTTCCCCTTGCGCCCGGTCGCAAGATACGCATTTGGTGCCGCAGCTAAACGTCGCCTCCCCTCCCTCCTGTCCCTCCACGGCCTTTGGCGCGACGGAAGAAGTGGCGTTTGCTCTCCGCTGTGCGTTCACTGCCCGTGAAAGCACGCGTCCCTCGCGCGCTTTCACTCGCACATACAGTATACGGCCAATGAGTTTTTTTTTTCTACATCCGTACGCGACCATCGAAGACTGAGCCCTTAACAGCTTCGCTGTAAAAAACATCAGTTGTTTTTATAAGTGCAGTATAGCATAGATTGTAAGATAAAATAAAGGTTCAAAGGGGAAGCCGTCTGGTATCGCAAGATGATAGTAATATGAACAGTGCTGACCAAGGTAAACAGACAGACATTTCCGCTCCCCCGCAGGAACAGCGTTCACCATCACAGTACTTCTTTTAATAAATCTCACCGTGGTCGGTGCTGTGTCTATGAAGTACTCGACTGTAAATATGTGGACAGACGCCGAATGCGCGGCACGAATTTTCCAGAGCCGCGTATTTTCGTTCTTTCAGGATTACAACCAAGCGGATGCTAAGAGGGACGCTGTGGACCTGTCGTATCATGTTCGCACCAACACAGCGTTGGTTGTGTTCGATAAAGCAGAAGATTTTGCAAACAAGGTGGGTTGCTCAGTGTGCCGGTGTTTCACAAGCTCGGGAAATGATGCCTGTTATAGAGTACATGTTTACCAGCCCTGTTCTAAACCACACTAGATCTAGCTAACGAAAAGGAATCCTCAGTATCAATGAGCATTTTCAAGTACTCTATTCTCACTGCTTCCTCGGCAATTCACGTAAACGTAGCCAGCTGATATCTAGACTGGAAATACCCTATTCCTCGCCTGCTTGTCCTCACAAGGCTGTTTACAGGAGTAATTAGATTACGCTTTTTGCTCGCCTCCTCATTTAATCTTGCGCTTTCGAAGGTACTTCGAGGTATGTCAGTGTCGATGTTAGTATATTAACAGCGCAAGGGGGCAGCACGAACAGAAGGAAACGAACTAAGCGCGGATTATCTCATTTATTGCACGCGCAGCAATATATGAACGTGCGGAAGACGAAGAGGACCGGAGACGGTCAGACAACCAAGTAGACTTCGAAACAATAAAGATAGCATGAAAGTATAAATAAAAACCAAAATCATAAATTGGAAGCCGTCAGTGACGTTAAACGAACGAGATTACTCTAGAGGAAAGCGACACCGACAGCGCAATCACGCACGTTTTCGCCTTTTCTGGCTTTGCAGAAACCCTCAAACCCCACGTGCGCCCCGGACCAGATAACGCCTTAGTATTTTTCACTGGTTAACTAAGACTTGATAACCGATCGGGAGTTTCAGCCACTGCCATGTGGCGGCCTACACTTCGTTTCATTAAATTGACATGTTCGCGAAGCGGCCGTTGACACGCCAGCCAGTTTGCCGGCCAAATGGTTTTAACTACAGCATGTACCAATCAGCCCAAGTTTACATTTCATGGCGGTGTTGCAAGACAGTTTTCGCGTTCGTAGTCGAACTCGGAAGCACCGGAGATGCTTATGCACTAAGAGCAGTTCTGTATAGCATGTAATTCGGCATAGCAAACTGGCTTATAACGAACATTTCTGATGCATTCGTTAGATATGTATTTGTTATTTCCAATGGGGAATAGAAGCCGGGAAGGAATCTGAAACTGCCGGCAGCTTTCGCAAGGCTGGGCCAGCCTGCAGGAAGCAACGCTACACCTTCTCCTCTTCCTAACTAATCATCTTGTTTTCTATGAGCATCAGGTCGAAAAGTGAGGGGGAAGGTAAAAGAGTGAAAGGGGGGGGGGGGATGGCGGGGATGTTTCCTTACACATTGATACGAGTTGTGTCTTGTTCAACTAGGTGGTTTCCCAGCCGTTACGATTAAGCGCAGTCTGGAGCTTCCTCCTATTTATTTTGGCCCTCAATGTGCCAGAATATCATTTGCGGGAGGCCGCCATTCACTTAGCTGTGGGTACCTGTTTTTTGGCATCGCCTTCTCAGGTCGAGAAGATAGGCGCTCTTCCCAATGCTTGTGTTCTGCTGGACGACGTCAACTACGACAACCACAATTGCAGCTGCGACAACAAGAACTTCAAGCTACTACGCGCCGCACGCCGTGTCCTGTGGCAGACCCTCAGGGATAAACCAGCCGCGCTGGAGTCAGCCTCCCTGTATAGGCGAGAGCCATCATTTGGGACTACCTCGATGATTCCCACGATGCCTCCAAACTTAGACTGATAGCCTACTGATTATCCCTCCGCAAATGACTCCCTCGCGTATTCCTGTAAAGGTGCTTAATCATTGCATGCTTGCATCAGAAGTCCCCAATGGGAATGATCCAGCAATGCCTTACGACTTACTTGAGTGATGGGCTACTTATTATGCCTGTATAACCTGTATATTCGCTCATGACAATTGTCTCTCTGTATAGGTGTTTAAGCATTCAAGATATCTGTGAAATGTTCATAAATGTTCCCACCGGTAGTGAATACAAGGCAACGTTTTCTTTTTCTTGATCTCTATTTATTCATGGACATGCTGGCATGCCTTCGTCGATATTGCGTGAGCTTACAGGTTCGAAACAACATATGCGCGTTGTGCCGCATGTTGATCGTCATTTCTGGTTGAATAAGAATGTCCAATGGGGTCAAAGTTTTGGCATTCACAGCCCTGAGGATGTGGCTATGGCGCTAATCAAGAGCAAAGTGGTGAACCTTTGAACACTCCGAAGGGCACCACGCCGAATAGTGTTGCTTCTATTACCTTCCTCACTCTTCGCGTATGTTTTCTGTAGAGCCAGAAAGGCACCGCACATCACGCATGGCCTTTTGCAAAGGACGAGTCAGGCGAACAACTTCATCCAATTTTTTTTTTTTTTTTTGAGGCGCACACCTATAAACCCATATAAGATGGTTAGTCGGGCTGATCACAAACCCTGTTGGCGGCGGCACTTACGCGTCACTCAAGTAGATTACTCACGCTGCGTTTCGTAGTTGCACTGCGTAGTAGGAAAGTAACTTTAAATAAAGTTCCGTAAGGAAGACCTTAAATTTACTCTGCAAAAATTAAATTTGGCGGAACCAATCTCCCGATGACTGTCGACGGAAGACGGGATTTGAACCTCCGGCTCCCCAGCAGATCATCCCATGCTTTAACCCATTGCTTAGATCTTCGTGGACTTAGAGCATCGTGGACAACAAGCCATTTCAGATCTCCGCGTGCTGATTATGATGATTGCCATACTATGGCACATACCCAAAATGGGCGATTGGGCAAGGAGCGGCCGCCACATTTAAAATAAATAAGAAGAAATGGGAAAATGCACAAAACAAAGAGGCGGGCAAATTTGCACTCGGTCGTGCAAAGCTTAGGAACAGCTAAATTGTCAAACGTCGTCTTACGGGCTGCTTCTGCTAGGTATTAACTTGGTTGCTGCTTGGTCTTAACTACCGTTGGACGCGTCGGCGCCTACGAGCGACATTGTTTCTGGCATGCCACAAACGTAGGCAGGCAGGCAGGCAGGAGCCGTGTCTGTGTCGGGCGAACCGAGCACGCCCCTGCGCCAGCGGTTACTAGGCAGCGCGAGGTGACGTCATCGATACTGCTTCGGCGCATGCGGGGCTCGGCAACGCGGGCGGCGTCGGCAGCAGCTCTGCGCGTTGCCTCGTTGGGGCTGCTACAATTTGTTTCTCTCTCTATCTCGCTCTCATTTTCTCTTTCCCTCCCCTTGAGCATTGAGCATTGCGCGCGCCGTGCGCAATGCTCTCCTTCCCTCTCCTTAACGTCCCATGTCAATGCAACATGTGCACGGCACGGAGAGGAGGCGAAACACACGCCGCTCCTCGAGGTGGTTGCTAGGCAACGCAGTGACGTCATAGCTGGGCGAGGTGTTGCGTCAGCAGGCGCCACTTTTTACGGTTAGCGAGAGCAGCTTCGCTGTTAAAAAGGACACATTGAATTCTGGTGTCTCACGTGCCACAACCACTATTTCATTATGAGGCACGCGATAGTGGGGCGCTCCGGGTTAATTCTGACCACCCGGGGTTCTTTAAACTGTACGCGATGCATGGCAGGAGCGTCCCTTCTGCATTTCACCCCCATCGAAATGAGGTCGCCGTGGCCCGGATTCGATCCCGCGCCCTCGGATTTAGTACCACAGAACCATAGCCACTACGCCGCCACCGCAGGTCGGAGAAATGCAAACCATTATAAGAGTTTTCATCGCGGGATCGAATCCCGGCCACGGCGACCTCATTTCGATGGAGGTGAAATGCGAAAACACCCGCGTGCTTATATTTAGGCACGCGTTAACGAACCCCAGGTGGTGCAAAATTATTCCGGAGTGCTCCAACTACGGCGTGCCTCATAATCAGATCGTGGTTTTGGCGCGTAAAACCCGATAATTAAATTTTTTTATGTTTTTGAGAGTTTTCACTTTGTGCAGCACGGGTGTGCGCGTACACATGCGCGCGCGCCAGTTTCTTTTACGCCACAAACCAATTCTTCATAATACTAATTATGCTCGCATAATGTTTTTCGGTAATACTTAGATATTTATCATTCATATCCGTAACAATAGACACTTTGATAACCATTTACAAGATACTTATTTCGTTTCACCTTACTTTTCTCAAAAAGAAAGAATAACAGTGTTGTTTTTTTCACCACCCGATTCATCCGATCCCCCAGAATGGGTTGCGCCGTTTCACTATAGCTAGGAAACAAGAAAAAGAACAAGAATTTTAGCATTTCATCAACCACTTCACGAAAGTTTCGCTTCACGTGTATTCCAAAATTTGCGTTCGATATGCATTTTTTTTTTCATCTCTTATAAAAATTGAACACACGCATGATCTTGCGCTCGGCGGACTCGGCCCAGGGTGATTGGTAGGTTTAAATATGAACGCCCCAAGCATGAACGCCCCATCATGAATTACGTTAAAAGTGTAATACATGAACGCCAACATGACTTCAGCCATGAGTAATACATGACTTCAGTCAACCAAGAGAACAGGCTGGCTTCAGGAAAGGATATTCTACGATGGATTATATCCATGTCATCACTCAGGTAATAGAGAAATCTGCGGAGTACAATCAAACTCTCTATATGGCTTTCATAGATTATGGAAAAGCATTTGATTCAGTAGAGATGCCAGCAGTCACAGAGGCATTGCGTAATCAAGAAGTACAGGGAAAAAATTAAATTGTGGGGTTTTACGTGCCAAAACCAGTTCTGATTATGAGGCACGCCGTAGTAGGGGACTCCGGAAATTTGGACCACCTGGGGTTCTTTAAGGTGCCCCTAAATCTAAATACACGGGTGTTTTCGCATTTCGCCCCCATCGAAATGCGGCCGCCGTGGCCGGGATTCGATCCCGTGACCTCGTGCTCAGCAGTCCAACACAATAGCCACTGAGCAACCACGGCGGGTGTGAAGTACGGAAGGCATTCGTGAATATCTTGGCAAATATCTACAAGGATTGCACAGCAACCTTGGTTCTCCACAAGAAAAGTAGAAAGATACCTATCAAGAAAGGGGGTCAGGCAAGAAATCGTCACAATCTCAGCAGTGTTATTCACGGCATGCTTAGAAGAAATAGTATTCAAGCTCTTAGACTCGGAAGGCTTAGGAGTGAGGATCAACGGCGAATATTTCGAGAATCTTTGGTTTGCAGATGACATTGTCCTATTCAGCAACAATGGGGATGAATTACAGCAAATGATTGAGGACATTAACCGAGAAAGTGTAAGCGTGAGGTTGAAGGTTAATGTGCAGAAGACAAACAGTGTTCAATAGCCTGCCAAGGGAACAAGAATTCGGGATCGCCAGTCAGCCTCTAGAGTCTGTAAAGGAGTACGTTTATCTTGGTCAATTACTCACAGGGGACCCTGATCATTAGAAAGAAATTTACAGAAGAATAAAATTCCGTTGTAGTGCATGCGGCAGGCATTGCCAAATCCTGACTTGGAGTTTACCACTGTTGTTGAAAAAAATGTGGTTGATCCCTCTTATATAGGAATCGGTATAGAACACGAAAGTGAAACGTGTCTTCACAGAAGTAGTGTAATGTTTATTGCACATTGATATATAATGTCTATTGGTGTTTTGTGGCTAAAGCGCCCTTAGGCGTTGATGCACCCACGCTGACGCCTGGTGGCACGTCTCCTCCATCACGACTACCAACGTCGATGACCATGAGCAACCGTCGTGCATATGGAAGCTGCACTACGCTGCACACGCTAGCACAACGCGAAAGACGAAGCACGTAACTGACACACTAATACAACGCGCAAGACAAAGCACGTAACTGAATCGTCACCGAGTCAAATCAGCGCGTACAGCGCGTCGTAATTGCAGCCTCCGCGATCAACTTCAGAAACATTTTCAGAGCTAATTGCGGAGGCCGCGCTCCGCTGTGCTGAGTACGGTGAACGCCACTACCAACGCCACCTAGGTGGCGTTGGTAGTGCTTCTTGATGCCAGCGTCCCTTCGAATGCTGGCATCGAGGCGTCGTAGAGCTGAGACCACCGAAGCGTTCACTGTCGGTGCGCGTTAGTGTCATAATGCAGTACTTCTCTTTTCTGCTCGTAGGCGGCGGCACCGCCCCGAGCAAGAGCGCGGGTACACGGAGGAGAGTTAGATATATAAGGCGCGTCTGTGTAGCTCTCTGCAAATGCGTTTGTGGCGCAATGGGTTAAACGCTCGGCGATCTATCGTCGCGGACCGAGAGGTCGTGGGTTCGATTCCCAAATTTTGCATGTTTGTGGAACTTTTTCTTCTGGTTTCTTTCTTTGTATTATGTTCTATGACGTATTTCCGTGACGGAAATACGTCAGTGAAGTCTTGGTGGACCCCGGCATAAAACACTTTCGTGTTAAAAAAAGTGTATAATCATTGTATTCTACCGGTGCTAACATACTGGGCACAAATTGGAGGTTAACAAAGAAGCTCGGGAACAAGTTAAGGACCGCACAAAGAGCGATGGACTGAAACATGTTAGGCCTAACGTTAAGAGACAGGAAGAGAGCGGTGGGGATCAGAGAACAAACGGGGATAGCCGATATTCTAGTCGACATTAAGCGGAAAAAAGGAGCTGGGCAGGCTATGCAATGCGTAGGATCGATAACCGATGGACCACTAGAGTTACAGAATGGATACCAACAGTAGGGAAGCGCAGTCGAGGACGGCAGAAAACTAGGTGGGGTGATGAAGTCAGGAAATTTGCAGGCGCAAGTTGGAATCAGCTAGCGCAAGATAGGGGTAATTGGAGATCACAGGGAAAAGCCTTCGCCCTGCAGTGGACATAAATATAGGCTTATGATTATGATGATGATGATAACATGATCGCTACTTTAAAACCTATGGAATTTGATCCCTTACACTTCAGTAAGCTTGGCAACCGGGAAACTGCAGCCACTTTTACGTCCGACGTCAGCACCTTCGGAGCACACTCAGTCGACTGGACGGTCGACCCTTTACAGAGACAAAGATTCCGTGTGCTTGCCATCGTTACTTCACCAACCCAGTAGGCTACGCAGGATTTCATCGCATTTTTTAATCAACGGACTTGAAAAGTCGCTAGTAGACAACCTACGCCTACTACGGTGCAAGCATACTAACCCTCTTCGCCTTCTCATTTCTTCTTTTATTCCTTTATCTCCTCTCCCCTGGGCAGGGTAGCAAACCGGACGTTCGTCTCTTTAACCTACCAGCCTTTTTTTGTTTCTCTTTCTCTCTATTGGCGACCGTGTGTTAAATCTTAAGCACAACTATTTTCGCACACGCGAATCGCTGAAGCACTCCTTGGCGCCTAGATTTCGATCAGGAAAAAGGCACTCCTTAATGCAAAAGAATGAAATGGGTTCATACCCAGTTACATTTTCATTTCGGACGATGTACTAAAAGCGCTAAAGAAAGCAATAAATTGCAAGCAAACTGCTGTGTTAAATGACGCATCTATAAAATAAGAATAAAACAGATACAAAGCTGAGATGCCGCTCCAATCATGACACACTTCCAGGTATTCACAATACACGGAAATCGCACTGCACGAGTATGGGCTGTTTCACATGCTGCGACTGGAGCGACAAAAATTGGTGTAGTCGCGTGCGTCGCAATGCGATTGTTTAGAGGGCTCATTTCACACGATTGCGATTTCAACAATGCGGCTGGTGTGACGCCCAGGGTTGCTTGCCACCAAATTTTGTGGCATCCGCCGCATAATTTTTTTTTATTTAATAGAAAACCCTGTGTGTTACAAAATCATTGACCAGTCTTTAGCAGGAGCAACTAATAAGCGTGTTTTCTGACCTAAAAACGCTTGAAAGCTTAATTTGTTTTGGAGTGTGCAACAGCGGTTTCTGATGTTCAGTCCGAGGAGACATGGCGCGGACGTGAACAGCTGTTCGCAGCTGGCCGTTCAGCGCTGTGTGCTGTCTCGCGTGTCTTCAATGTCCGTGTCGTTCTGCCTGCGCTACAACAAATTACAACAGAACCTGTCAACAAGCCCATTTGGCTGCCCTCATCGCATATGCAGTATTCGGTATTCGACTACAGCGAAGTCGTCATGTCAACGCAGAGAGACCCTCGCGCCACCCGTGCTTAACGTCAGCTTCTGAAGAAAGGATGTGTGTATATTAATGGTGGTTCCTGCTGCAAGCCCTACACTTGCACCAAACTTAGCAGCAAGCACCAACCCGAAAGCTCAAGCCTGCCCTGAAGGAAGCCGCAAATTATCTTTGTGTAATTACTGAACGTGCAATGGAACTTGTGTTGTGCACTTTAATCTTAGCGCCAGCCTGCTTCGTCCATCGCGGCGTGTTTGCTGTAATTATGTATACAAGTCCTCTCTGAATATTTCGAAAGCTGTAAAAGCCGACACCGGAATTTTTTAGGAGCTGCAGTCACTTGTCTACGTAGCATCATAGCATTCTAGCTAGTAATGTGCTTAACGTGTATTAGAGAAATCTTAGAGCATGGTAATAGGAGCCAGTTTAAACTAGATTATTAGACCAAAATAAGAACGTACAAGAAAAGCGTCCAGGTACAATTTAATCTGGTATTCCCGAGCGGATTGTATTATCAAAACTTTATGCCTCCCTGAATTGCCTGCATTAACCCAATGCTGAAAGCAGGGGAAGATGATTCCCTTTCTTGCTGTTGAAAAGCGGCGTGAATGTCAATAGCATCCTACATATGTTCTGGGGGAAAGTGAGGGGCATTGACAATATCTCTACGTTTTTATATGACCTTTCTCCATGAACAAGTTTGGAATAAAACTGTTTAGTTTTGCAAGTCTCAGAATCCAAGCATAGTGAAATTTTTGAGGAGAGCACATTAAATTTTTGAAATATAGACAATAAAAAGTGCGCCTAAGTACAAGTGCAGACTGAACACATTTGAGTGGTTCAGTGGCCGGCTCTGGAATACAACACCGTCCATAGCTGCTACCACGAGGTAACTACTAGGTTCCACGTGTTTCTCCTACAGCCCATGTACACCTGGCAAGGGGCATGATTATGCGTGGTTTCATTGCAGTGTTGGCCTGTGCTTTTTTTTTTTTTTTTTTTTTGCAATAGATAGCGGCCACCTGATTCCGTCTGTACATATACTTAGCATTCGTGTGCATCTTATATTCCGAATGTGTTTGTATCATGTTCTGATTGTTGTACTTGCAGTGATGCAAGCATCTTTTAATAGCGGAGCTGTTTAATTAAGCCGACTGTTAGTCGTGCAGAGGGAACAGAAAATGTGGGCCGATCCTGGCGGTTGTGCGGAAAAGGTTCAAGCGCAATGGCACATACCCCTGTGAACTAGCGAAGGTGTTTAAGCCTATAGCTCCAATACGTGGCCAATACCTTGCGATAGCCAATCGATAGCCAAGCAATAGCTAATCGATAATCGATCAATAAACAATAAATTCCAGAAAATGCTGAGATGTCTTGGTAGTGCTTAGCCTAGCCCAAATGCGTGGCCAATACCTTGCGATGGCCAATAGATAGCCAATCAATAGGTAATCAATAATCGATCAATAATAATTAAATTCCAGGAAAATGCTCGGTATTACTTGGTTGTGCTAGGTACCGTCCCGCTGTTTCTTTAGCCTTGCCGCCACTAGTGCAAGCTACGCAAATTTTTCCTAATATATTGCACTACAGTCATTTATTCAACTTTGTGTTGAAATGTACAATATGTGGCCGCCGAGTAATGGCCAAGATAGCCAACAGCATCGGCAGAAACTATGATGCAGATTCAATGCACTTGTTGGGATTCACATAATGTGAAGCTTTCATGCAAAGGTCGATTAGATTCTATAAAACAAACTGCAATGTGTACAGTTGTCTTTATTTCATCCGATGCAACATGGACTCGTATGCAATGTTTGCTAATGCCCCGCACAGGTCACAACTTTAATGTATACATAGCTCGATGAACTCACTCAAACGTCAGCTCACTAAGACTAACGGTGAGGCTGAGTTCCTGTTAGCCTGGCGGAGCAGAATTTTGGCGAATGAGTCGGAGCAAGCTCGGCTGAGTATAACATTAGTGAATATGAGTCCGAGCAAGCTCAGCTGAGTATAATTTTGGTGAATATAATTCAGAGCAAGCTCGGTAGAGTATAATGTTGGTGAATATGAGTCAGAGTAAGCTCAGCTGAGTATAATTTTGGTGAATATGAGTCAGAGCAAGCTCGGCTGAGTAATGATGGTATATGGTTATACGAGTTTATGCAGTAATCCATGTAACTGCAAACTCATTGCCAACATTGCCTCCTTCTTGTTGGGCACGGCCTATGCCTCGTGATGCGTTTGCACACTTTATGAGCTGTGGACGTGCAAGAACCATCCCCACTTGAAAAGATGCCATCATTCACAGGAAGAGATGCAACCGGCTGACTTCACTGCACAATTGTGATCTAATTTTCTTTAATGTGGTATCTACTGCTTATAAAAACAAGGTGTTTGCCTGCTTTTCACATTGTTGCATATGTTTTACAGGAAGTATAGACAGAGAAGCAAGAAAAGGCAAGGATGTTTAGTTTCTTAAATGCTGCGATATGTTACGACCAGCATAAACAAAAGAAATTCAACGCACCGGAGTAAGTGCAATATGCAATTACATTTTAACGTGAGTGTTAATACAGTTGCAGTAAGGATACAAAGTCTGCAACGCATTTAAGGTTTATCGGTTTATGCGCAGGAGAAAAATGATACATCAGAAAAATTAGATAAATATTTAAATAATGCTTATCGCGCAATAATGCTTCGAAACCAAATTGACGATGCCGTTAAATCCCAGTCAAAGCGGTTAAATATGCTTTTCTAGAAAATTAATTACGAATATAGTTTGCACGTTCGCTTTGCGAGCTGCGACTGCGATTTCCCTCGCATGAGGCGGAAATCTCACTTTTGGCGCGTTGTAAGTCGAATCACGTGAAACAGGCTTATCACATTGAAAACTGAGTTTATGCATCACTTGCCGGTCGCTTACGCTGAAAATTAAGCATTCCGGTTGTCTTGTGAATTCCAGAGCACAACTGCTTTATCGCACGCAAATCCGCCGCTCGTGCTTCGGAAAGGCAGAAGGACACCGTTGATACCAAGCAAAGCAACCAAATAGTACCTTTAAACATTTATTTCTTCGCGTTGTACTAAAAGCGAAATACGAAAACAAGACATCGAAGACCGCGATAATAAATTACGAAAAAAATACAATGAAAAATCGCTCGTCTCCCTGGGGACGGGGCACCCGAAACGCTCGGTTCGTGAGACAGTTTGCTTGCTGTATGTTTTCTTCCCCGTCCAATCAGCTTGCGCCAGAGGTCGTGGGCGAGCGCGACCGCGAAGCAGAGCATCACTTGAACCAGCGGGCGCTACCGCGTCGTCGTCCTCGCGCAGGCCTCGGCGCAGTCGGCGAGCGAGGCGAACCGGTTGTCGCCGGCCAAGCACCTGTGGCCGACGTCCAGGACGGCCGAAGTGCGCAGACACCGCATCCGACCCTCGGCCACCGAGAAGTGAGCGAAGAACGGGAACCGCAGCTGGTTCCGGCCGCAGGCCGTCGGCCGCGGGACGCCGCACGGGGGGAACCCGTGGCGCGAGCCGCCCGCGCAGCGGCTGGCGCACTTCGGCGGCCGTCGAGAAGACGGCGCTGTCGTTGGAGGGGCAGGCGCCCGCGGGGAAGCCCCACAGGTGGCAGCGGCCGCCCTCGAAGTACCACGCGGTCTCGCTCACGTCTTGCCTGCACCAACGAAGACGCGGCAACGACGTGCTACAGTCGAGAACAAGAAGCCTATAGACCACGGCATCAACAACAAAAAAAAAAAACGAACATTGATTTCGTCTAGAACAGCCGTTCAAGGTGAAATTGTCTTGACGGTGGTCAAACAGGGGCACGAGGCAGTACCACTTGATTTCAGCCTGTATGCCTAGGATGCGAAGAAGAAAAAAAAAATTACCGGTACTTCTGCTCCCCGGACTTTTGCTCTTGATCGTGCGTTTGTGTAGAAAGAATTGGGCGCAGCGTAAGTCGAAACCAAGAAAAAAAAAGCCAAGACGAGACAAGAACAGCGATTGCATTCGCGCGTTTTTTTTTTTTTTCTTGCTGCCTAGACGTTCTCTCGTCAATTGATTATTATCTATTGCTCGTTTTCTTTTTCCTTCCTTCCTCCCAGCAAATACTAAATTTATTTATTTATTTATTTATTTATTTATTTATTTATTTATTTATTTATTTATTTATTTACAAATACTGCTATTTCGCACAGAAAGACATAGGAAGAGTGAACGCAGATTGTAGGCAAACATAAAAGCAGGGAAAACAGTTGGGGGGCAATCTTTGTGACAAATAGGCAGAGAAATAAGCAATCATACAATAACA
Source organism: Dermacentor silvarum (assembly GCF_013339745.2). Taxonomy (NCBI): domain Eukaryota; kingdom Metazoa; phylum Arthropoda; class Arachnida; order Ixodida; family Ixodidae; genus Dermacentor; species Dermacentor silvarum. Next base: position 46,938,978 of record NC_051164.1, on the reverse strand, counting down.
TTTGTTAAACGCTCTACGAAATCACCAAGAAAGTCACGCACAAGGCCTTCTTAATTATGTCACTGCTCAACAGTGTTCAGGATGAAGGAGAATTCAGAAGAGTGTAAGCATGACCTAGGAGTGAAAATAGTGGAGTGGGTGCGTCGATTGCGTGGTGCAGAATGATTCACAAAATAAAAGGGAGCTTTTAGAGATGTATTTCCATGAATGTTCTAATCAGGCGGAAATATTCATTCAGATTTACGTCTGCTCTGCACTGGCAGAGGCTAACAGGTTGAATCGCTCGATAGCGCCAACGGCGTACAAAATATCGTCGTAATGTCGTTTACTTGACCAGGGAACTTTACTTGACCAGGGAATTGTATAAATTCAGGTACACATTTTTGCAAAGACTACACCAGGGGAGGTATTCTGTAAGAGTCCACCTAGTGGACATGTCCATTTCGTCTGCTGTTGAAGTTCAAATTGGCTGGGCTGGGGTGCGCTTTAGCAGGAGCCACGCGCCACAGCCAATCAGCACTTCAGTCGCAGACGAAATGGACATGTCCACTAGGTGGACTCTCACGAATACCTCCCCAGGTAACCACAAGTCCTATATTTCCTACATTCCTATCAATATGGCGGTTTCAGAAGTCACGAAAGTGGACTGCGGCTTTCGACCATATACTTTATACGATAGTTTGGCTATTCCGAATCAGTTACAAGGCCCTCCCTATCTGAACTTAGTTTACCCCTTTTGAAAAACCTTGCAAGTAGCACTCAGTCGCCCCGGGAACAGCTCAGGCTTAGTTGTATGGTCTAATGCGTTGTCGTGTTGTAAGTACCTGTTCTTCTTCTTCCTGTGGTTTTACGTGCCAAAACCAGTTCTGATTATGAGGCACGCCGTAGTGGAGGGCTCCGGATTAATTTTGACCACCTGGGGTTCTTTAACGTGCACTACAACGCAAGCACACGGGCGTTTTTACCTGTCGCAGCCAGAAAACAGCGGCGTGTCGAAGCAGGCGTCCTTGGGCCTGTAGCCAAAGACGCAGCTGTGCTCGCAGTTGGCAGCGCGAGGTGAACCTGTTGAACCCGCGAGCACACAGCTGCACCACGGGGTCAAGCGCGGTGGCCAGCAGGCGTTCACCGACGCCCGGTAGTGGAATTCACGTCGGGCCACCGGGCAGTACGTGTACACGACGGCCTGGCAGTCGGGCTTGTTCTGCGACGCGACAAACGAAAAACGATACATGAGTCGCATCATGCAGACTAGACAGATATCCTGAGGCTAGGTAATACCGCGGAATCTTCCGTGCGGACCAAGTAGGCTTTCGGTTTTATTTTAAAACTTGCTTGGTACGGACACAAGGACCAGCGCAGATGACGTACGTGGCAATAAAAGCCATGGCACGACCGCTGTCTTGCGACCAGACAGAAGCTTGGCGTGCCAACAGATGCGCCGTAATCGACAGCCTAGTGGGCGGGGGATTACAGTTTTTAGTCGCACATGCTTTAAGTTTACGTCACCAAACTCGCTGTTTTTGTTCTAGGTACAAGTGTCCAGCATCTGGTCTCACTGGGCACTGACGTGCTAGAAAGATAGAAGGAGCGCGTGTGCTCTTAGGAATGCGCATGCCCAGAGACTGGGCACGTCAGGCTTAAGGAAAGAGAGAATAAAATTGCAAAAATAACTTCTCCAGGTTTTCTGCTTCTTCAGTCAGCCAGGTTGAGCTTTCTGATGAGCTCGATCAAGAGTTATTATTTTAGGCGAGTAGGTTCGATTCGTAGATTCGAAAAACACAATGGGTGGTCCACAAAATGGTTCAGAATTTCACCTAGTAACAATCCGTGCAACTACTAACGGAAACTTGTTACTACAAAAATTTCCGGCACATGTTAGATTTGGCTTTTTTTCAATGGCTTTGTCTCCAAGGAGGCGACTGGTAAAAACGACACTAATTTGCCGTCCACCCTGAGGCCCGTTCAGGCTGTCATTGGCCAGAACTCCCCAACACAAAGAATGGTAAATCCTCAGCTACTCAAATATGCTCAAATATGTTCAAAGTTTGTCAAACGCCAACACGGAGATGCTTGGTGTGTTTGACACAGTCCTCATTTGATCGGAAGTGAAGTACTCGATAGGAAACCAGGACATGGTGCGAAAACCGCGGTGTGGCACTGCGCTTTACGCCTTGCTTTGAAGTGTATCACACAGAAAGCCTCTTAGAGCGGTAGAAGACAAGTTATACGGGCATTCATAAAAGGGACAGTATCGCTGTATTTTAGTGCAAAGAACACGCATTCTCAGCTAACCTTATAATTTTGAAGCTCGGCAGTGAAACCTTTATTAGTGCTGGAGTTAAGCAAACTTTCAATGTTTTTAAGTATTTTCTTAACTTTCTTCGAAGCCTTCCTCTGAAATAACTAACTTCACTAGTATGTTTATTTGCTCTTTCCTTGCGTATATGTTTGTTTGGGCGAATAAAAACAAGCTGTACGTTTGGTTCGTTTTTGCATGGGGTGCGCTAGCGAGACGTTTAAACTTGTTAAAACGAAAACGTTGGTCCGAGTATGTAGATACATTTAAGGAAAATTATTTGAATTCAGGGCTCCCGTAGAGTTTCCTTGACCGATTAGTAGTGCTCTTCTGGCGAATTTGTAAATTTCAATATGTGCCATAAGGTAACCAGTTAAACACTTAGTGCATTTTTGTTTATTTGTCGATTATGCATTTCAATTCTTTGTGCAAGTATTGTCCGCCTCTTCGAGTACACCAACTCACGGACTAGAATTTTGCTGTCCGCCACGGGCAATATCTTTAACTTACTGAAAGTGTGTGCCGAAGAACCCTGTATGTACCATCTACCCACTACGGCCGTGGTAGTACAACGATCGCAGAACCAGAGCTCCATCTAATAATTTTCCCGGCAAACGCTACGGACTCTCTCTCTCACCGTCCTCCGGTACGATCGGCCCGGTGTTTCCTCGGCCGTCCGCCCCACGTCGCCACTGTCGCCCAAATCGAAGGTACTGGCGTCCGGAATTCTCGAGCGGGTGATGCCTGGTGCGCCCGTGCCTTCACCAGCAGCAGTGTAGGCATCTGCGTTCGACTGCTCCGGGTCGCTAGCGATCACAGTGGGGACCTGCGTCGTCATCTCGTGGCTCGCCCGGCCGCACGACGTCACCGTGTGCCGAACCCGGCAGTAGACTGACTGGAAGCCCGGGCTCAGTGGCCGAAGGCTTCCGGTTAACAAGTTTCGCCTGTGGTTGAACAAGAGTGCCGTACGAGTTATGAGCCCGACCATGTTTTCAACGTTAAAGTAGTCGGCAAGCACGCATAGCCTCACCCTTGAAAGCCGCCCAGGAGGTAGCTGACCAAGGACATCGCTGAAGTGCAATGCACTATCGTTTATTATTACGGTAGAAGCAGTGGCGTAGCCAGTAATTTTGTTCGGGGGGGGGGGGGGGGGGGGGGGGGCTCACGTTGCAGCGTGGCCTCCTCGTTATACAATTTGTCGAGGGATCAAATACATGAATAATAACTGCATTGCGATTGTCAATGCCATTGTATATTAGACACTGCAAACGAATTGTGGAACGCGACGCACTGTCCAGTAAAATATGTATTTTTTCATAAAAGAATATATTCGCATGTCCCAGAAATTGTGGCAGAAATAAGTCGATATCAATGCTTCCTGCGTTTTTTTTTCTTTGTTTGTGCATTTAATATGTAAAGAAAATATCACACGAACTTTATAACTATGTCAGTTCGAAACCAGCAAAGCAGTGCATGCAGCCGTTATGAAAAACGTAAAGGGATGAAATCAACAAGTTGAGGACAAACATTTTGATGAATCTTTGTCATTCAATACCTTGTTTACATTTTTGTACCTATCCGATGGCCAGGGATAAAACTCACTGACGCTGTCCTTCGCTGCAATAGATTGCGCAGGAGCAGCTGTTACTGATCGTGTATTGTAATTATACCGATATTATAGTCGCAATAGTGAGTACACATAAAAAGCAGCAGATCTGCAAGATATAAATTAGAAATGTAAAGATAGAAGGGAATATCCAAATGCGAAGATACAACTTGATAAAGGGCAAGAAAGGGTCGCTGGAAACAAAGTTCATTGCTTGTATACACAAAACCTCGCAACAAGATATTTAAATATGCGTATAAGTCTCCAATAAATTTACGTATTTAAGCAAACGTCAGTGTATGTAATGCGTCAAACAAGACAAATAAACATGTTGTGCAGTCACAGATAGTAAACTTTACGCATAGAAAGACAGACGATCTAGGCAAGAACAAAACTATGATCGCCGAAATCGTGATATGTACTTGGGCCATGCGGTGGTCGCGACAGCACCATATGGGTAGAATAATAGAGGAATAATGCAGAAATCAGTACGAAAATGTGTAATTTAACTGCCTACAGAGCGGAAACAAATATTCTGCACCCAAAATTAAAGAAGGGTATTGCTTCGGTTCAAAACAGAAGGAAGAGCAGGTAGCTAAAAAGCCACAGATGATGTGGCAAGTTGAACTACCCAATATCCGAGTGTGTTTGTTCGGAAACGCCACGTGGGCCGGGCTTTGAATCAGCAAGGTTGGCCAAAATTGGTTATTGATGTCCTCGTAATCTTCGTATTCGCATGATAATTTTGATCATGATCTTAACTGTTAGAATAAACGGCGAAAATTTCTGCGGTTTTAAAACTAATGAACAGCCATGCGTTTTCATAATTACGCGTTTATGGACCTGAAGGAACAGAGTTTTTTTCATTTGCATTGATGTTTGCTGCTTCACTATCTAGAGGTCCAACTTCAATTGGCGGGGAAGTTTAGCGAAGCGGTCAATGATTTTGCTCACATTGATGCCGACGACTCTGTGGGCGTATAGAATGGCCAGCCTAACCATGCGTTCCTCAGACATTGTAGAGCGCAAGCAGTTTTTTAGTAATCTCATGTTAAAGATAATCTCTCTGCGCTGGCAGTGGTCATTGGAAGGGTGACTAGAATCTGCAGCAGTTTGTACACATTTACATGGAACCTACAGTCGCAATGAGAGAAGGTACCGATCCCGGTGCTAAAACCTAAAAACACTCCTTCGATATCGTTGGCATCCTTGTTTAGGTAGCTTGCACAAACAGTATAAGCTGTTCGATTCCAGCAATATCCGTCACTTCGTCAGCAAGTATGGAGAAGCAGCCTCCAGCGTTTAATTTTGCATCTGGGATTTCTTTGATAATTTCACCACAAATTTCTATAATTTGGTTTTTTACTTCTTGGCTTAAATACGAGGCATTACTGGGACAACTTTCCAAATGGTTCTTCAGATACGTACCTCCACAATCAGCTCACATGCGAAAGAGCGCTCTGAAAATACCAGTATTTTTAGCGGATCCATTGCTTAAATTCATAGGACCACTGTCCCTATGGCCACGGAGAGCCGAACCCTGTCGCCCGCAAAAAATAACTGCCTCAAAATAGGCCGTCAACTTTCTTATGTTTTTTCTTATTTTACTTTGCCTGCCCTGGTCCAGCTGATCGAACACATTGGGTGGGCTTTCTGAAAGTGTTTGGAGAAAATTATCAGCTGTCAGCTGACAGTCACGGTGATATTTAGTATTTTTCGCGTGTGTGGAAGATTGCGAGCGCGTGCTTCCATTTCTGGAACGGCTTGGAAAATGAGGGCTCCAGTGCGCGCATGTTGGCCCAAGTTTATAAGAACATTACACCCATAAAGTTCCAGAATTGAAAATCTAAAGCGCGCCTTTGGAAATATCAGTGCACGTTTCTCGTCAAAAGTTTCCGAGAACGTTATACCCATAAAGTTTCGGAATTGAAATTCATGCGCTCCGTAGATTCCGCGGCCGCTGCGAAATGCAGCAGCGCGCCCGCTCGCTATCGAAAAGCCCTTGAAAATTTGTGCTCGGATTGAGCTCGATCCTTGCGTCATGTGACTCCAGGTGCAAGGGCGTTGCCACGAAATCCAGCCCGAGTTCGCAATGTTCGTGCCGAAATGTATTTTCGAGCGGGAAAAAGACATTGTACACAAAATTCACAATGATTCCCGACGCCGGTGGTTATGGTCGGCGGTGAATGCCAGCACGAAAAAATTTCGGTAGGGGCTGAAGCCCCATCAGCCGACCCCCCCTGGCTACGCCCCCGGGCAGAACCCGTCTCAAGTTGACTGTCGGAGGTAAATACGGTTAGCATTCAAGCAGTGTAGCAACACACCGCATTGCTGAAGTCAAGTTTATTAAAATTGCGTTGGCCATTCTCAGGCTTCCACAGCATGACTATATTCAATGTTCACTTTGGCATGGCAATCGCTTACCGAGGTCGCCCATGACCAGAAGGAATGGCGTCGATGGAACGACAAAGGTGGTACAACTACGGCGGCATGATGACATTGAGATTAAAATGGGATAACCACGACAGAGTGACCACGACGCAACGAGGACAATGGGACAGCGACGAGTGTATATGACGACAACCAAGTGACCAAGCTGGAATGACAATTACGTCACGTGCGCGACGGCATCGCGCCATGGCGGCGGATGCTTGACAGCGACTGTCTGACGATTATGAAATGACGGTGACGGCAGATTCCCCTATAATACCTATATTAGGACATTAGATACGACAGATAGAGGGGCCTGCGGGCGCTTCTAAATAGCACAGTCACTAATTTAGAGAGCGCAATTAGGTGGAGTCTGAATGAACGAACGCGTAAAACATGAAGGGATTCCGTGCTTCACACCCCCACGCCCCTGCGCGTGTTCGGCGTTTGTTAAAGCCACCCCAATTACACGGCGGCCAATAGGGGGTATACATACCTGTCGCGTTTCGTCGGGCGACTCCGTGTCCAGAGAAGCGAGGACGATGCGGTTGACCTTCGCGTTTGTGGCCACCACGGCGCACACGAGCAGAGCCGCCAGTGCCGTCAGTGCCACGAGCCGGAGGTTCGAGGGCGCGCCAGCCGGGCTCGGCGCCCTGCCCTCCGCGGAGAATGTGTGGGTGTCGAAGGACGGCGTTGAATCTATAGACGGGGATGCGCGCAGTTTGGAATGCAGTGATTGCTCACCGAGTCGCGAGCAACTTCGTAAGCAATTCGCGTCTTCGTTCGCTCCATATTTATTTTTCAGAACAGTAGGGAACTGGATGTACACCTGTCGAGAAAGCTGTCGTTTCAGTTTCACAATGGCCCAGGCTCCATTAGCAGCAGTGCTTGTAATATATGACACACGGTAGCGACTTGTAGAGTGAATAGGTGTAACAAAGAGAAAACAAACAAGTGACTTCTATCTAAACAAGAAAAGTAATCAGTTACAACCAACTCCATTTTATAAATTACGCTTATCATTATTGGAAATAACACACACCTTGTTATTTAATAAACGAGGTGATTATTTTTAGGTTTTCATTAATTATTAGAATTCGCCTGTTGCAGATAACAATATTGTAGTCCTTGAAGTGGATTTTAAGATAGGCGGATGTTAATTGCCGGAGAATGTAAAACACATATTGAACTAATTAAAAATCACAAATTGACTTAATTACATTATGTCACATATTGCAATTACGAATTGTAGCCGGTGAGCTTGCAAGGCGTATTAACTTGGAATGATTTTTTTTAGAATTACATCAGTTTGGAGATGTCTGCCATCAGACTTTCCGTAAAAATTCGCTGTTCTTCCACTTACTTTTTTTTAGGATAGCGCTCTTGTATACATTGAAGCACAAGAGTTCACTGGAACGCCCATGTATTTTGTCCCACACTTTGCAAAATATTATCAGTTACCACACCTGCGGCGTCGCACGTGAGAATTTGCAATCGAAATCGCCAAGGTTATGTGATGTTAACTTGGCCGGTATAGTGTAGCGATTCCTTTCGCTATATTCTATTCCTTTTTTTATCGTCCGCCGCTCAGGACCGGCTGATCCTGGCGATAAGTGGATGGTCGCTAGGATCACTGGAAAAACGGCTAAAGGAGAAAAATTATTCAAGGAGAAAATATTCATTGCATTATCCCCGCCCTTGCAGTGGCACGATCAGTCGCTGACTGCAAAGAACAAAGGACCGGGCGGATACTCACCGGAGTCAGCGTCGTGCCTCGAGTAGTGGCGGCAGGCGGACGCCGAGCTGCCCGAGGATGCAGTGTCCTCCTCCGCAGTCGGACCGTCGCTCGATAGCCACGTTTCCCACACGGGGGCGACGTGAGGCGCTCGACCGCGGCCTGAGAACACTTCGGAGTCCCAGGAAGGCACTTGGACTTGCTCATGGAATGGCGCAGCGCCTTCCCGCGCAGCTGCTGCGTCCGACCACCGGTGCTGACTCCGCCAGCGAGATCGAGCGTCCTCCGTCGCGCTCGTCATGGCGAACGGTTCCGTCTCCTGTAGGATCGCGGATCCATTCCTCGCACCGGGCTTCCAATGCGCGTCGGTTCAGCTGCCGGCTAGGCGTCGCGCTACGAGCTGTATACTTTGTGCAACAAAGGGCGACCGCCTCTTTCGCCGACCGCCGATTTCGAACCTTCTCACTAAAACAAAAATGGGTGCGTGAAGGCGCCACGCGACAAGTAACGCTTCTTTTTCTTCAGCGAAGCCTAAGCGAAACTGCTGAAGGAAACACACTATTTCTAGACAACGTACAATCAAGGATAAGGTCGCCCATCCAGTCTAGGTAACTGCATGAAAACGATAGCGACAGGTGACAAAATTACGCCTGTGCGTAATTTCCATTCATTCACTATTTTATTGCGAACGAATGAAAATAAGTGCGGAGGCGTAAAGCAAGCGTATATCAGAGCGAACTTAATTGCCACGTGGCTACGACTATGGCTTCTTTTCTCGCTGGAATCTGCTTTGATAGGGCATGAAATACGGATGTCCAAGACTAGTCTGATGCAATTTTGCGCAGAAAGAGGGAGATGAAATTTGCTTCAGCAAAAGGCGTAAAGATCCATGCTCTAAGAAACATGCAGCGCTATACACGCGTTGCACTTGAAATCTTGTCTATATGAAATCCCCTAATCTGCAAACCTCTATATAATTGAGCAGACGGGGGCGTTGTTACAATGACAGGGGTGAGAGTACAACTGGACCGTAAATAACAATGCAGGAGGTCATTTGGCCGCACATTGTAAACGTCGCAAATGCCGTCCGAACCTTTATCACACCAAGTTTCTGGCACAATCCGGAGATAGACAAGAAAGGGAGATACTTGAAGCTTTTTACATTGCGAGGGTCGAGGGCATGTGCATTAGCTGCACGTCAGTATCACTTGCCGACAGAGAGATTGCCTTTCTGATGCGATAGAGAGTCAATGACGTCACGGTGATGCAATAATTATTCATGTATATAAACCTTGCTTCTTCAAATAAAATTTAGTTGGAAGTTAAGCGCCCGTCCGTTGTACCAGTCTTCTTTTCGTCCTCGTCTCTTTTGCGCTGTTTTTTTTCTTCAATCTCAAAGATTAGTTTGGCATGGCGCGCTCTAGCCGGCTACAGTCCACGGGGATTTGGGGAAGGGGGATAAGAGAGGGATGCACAGCTCTAGATCGAGGCCTCACAAATTCAGAAATTCTAAAAAATGGCACCCGAAAATATCGCCTAAAAACTCGCCGTGTTTCGTGTTTTGGTTGAAGCGACTGACACACTCTAGAAGGGTGTCATGAAGACAACAGCTAGGAGACAAGTACGGATATGGCCAGCCGCAATAAACGAAACTCATCCGTTCTCCCTGATGAAACAAATGCATTCTTTAATAAGTGCGACTCGCATCGTTTGCGTCCTAACGGATAGAACGTGACACAAGCTTTTATCGGAGCATGTCATTATCCTTGTTACATAACCTTGTTGACTAATAGATATTTCTTGACGTGCTTATGATTTGGTGCCTATTTTCGGATACTGTGGGCACCGCAATTTAGAGACAGAGGCATTTCCTACCGCTGACGCCTGTTCACCAATGGATGTGGTTGTAGAGTGGCGGCTTTGAATTGTTCGGTCCGCGCTCGACTCTTTACCATACAGCAGCATGCGCGTCTTTATGCCGTGTGTTATACTGCCGTTTAGGTGAGGTAAATTCCATCACATTTCTTTTTTTTTTTTTTGCCACGCGGATCCGCGGCTGGACCTGCCCATTGCTACAAGAACGGCGACGAAGTGTTTGTTGTTGTTTTTGTTGTCGTTTTCGTTGTTGTTGTCGTTGTCATCACTATTGTTGTTGTTGAGCGTGAGGTCCTGGGCTTTTTAATATTTTGCTCGGTTTAGCTATAGACCAGAATGTTCAGTGCTCGTACGTGGCAGCCATCTTTTACTGCAGATTGCTGGAACAGGCCAACCAACGGCCGCGATAGCTCTCAGCCTGTTCTGGTCGCATGCTTGCAGCCTGTATTCGCTCGCCATAAGCTGTCACGTCATCAATCCCGCAGGCTGTGCGCGAGGCGCGCCGAGAGATGGTGGCTATAGGGCCAAGTTTTCGTACCCGCAAATCGACTGTAGTAATGTACATTAATGTACAGTAAGATCGAAAACAGCAGCGTTAACAGCCCAAGATGGCGGCACCTAAACGCTTCCGTAAAATAGTCTATAGCGGGACACTGGAAGTGAATCCCGCGTGCTGAAGACAACAATGAGGCGAAGGTACTTCAAGAAAAACAAAAATTATCGTTTATTTTCTACAACGCGAGAAATCAGGCGGTCGCGCGGCGGGCCTGGCGACTTCCTCTACTTGGTGACGCAGTCGACGGGCACGTCGACGGTCTTGGTGATGGTCGGGATGTCGGTCAGCGACATGGGCAGCTCGCGCTTGCTCTGGATGTCCTTGAGCATCTTCTTCAGCTTCGAGTTCTCCTTGTCCAGGCAGGTGAACTCGAGCTCTCGCGGCTCAGTCTTGCTGGGCTTGCATCCGCGCTTGCAGGCGGTCACCTTGTTCAGACTTATGCAGACCTTGCCCCCCTCGTAGACGACCTTGCGACGCTCCGTCATACACTCGGGGTTGGTCACCTGGGCGACAACTTCGTCTACGCGGACCGAAGAAGGCGGGAAAAAAGAAAAAATCGTGTAAGATTAGAGCGGCAAGTTGAGCGACAAGACGCTGGAAATATGTAATGGATCGAATGAAATAATTCCACACGAGGTATTTATTATTTTCCTCATGCTTAAGGAGATGTCTTATGGTATTATCTATCAGTAATCTTTGTTTTTGCGTAGTTGCATGTTGATCCCTTAGCACATTTTTTTTCCTTTCTACTCAATATGAGAGTTACCATTACAGTGATTTCACTTGGAGCCTCTTTCTGTACATAGTTTGTAAGATGTATTGCTTTACGACATATAACTCACAGGTATCACTTCACTGTAATATTCTATTTACATATGCTCGTTAGGGCGCTTGTAGTCGGTGACAATCTAAGAATTACAAACATGTTCCCCGCACAAAAATGCATTGCACCTACTCTTAATTGCTGAAAGAAAGCCGAGCCTGCTGGAGTCTGCTCACGGCTTAAGGACTTCGCTGTGCTAATGAAAATGCTAGGTTAATTGAAAAGTAGAACTAGTTATCTTAACCTAAATTGTTAGCTGGGGCTGAGCAGTGACCTCAAGGTCACGCATAAAATTTGCCCTAGACGTTCAGATTTCATCCTGAAACCACTGACACAAAGACAGATTTGTACGGGGAAAACAGTCGTTTTAACACGCGAAACCGCTTGACGTCAGGTGGATAAGCGAACCTGATTGGCTGGCGCATCTGTGGGAATTAGTGTTCGAGTTAGACATCGTACATATAATCTTGTAATTCTTAGGTTCGAACGTTTTCCTACATCGCAGGTGCGCTTCTCCGCATTGCACACTTGCCTAATTATCGGCGACACCAACCATGCTTTCATTGAAATGGACTGCCAGTTGCACATGCCAAAGCATACCTCTCGCGCACGGTTCTATCACGAGATCCATGTCTACCTTGTCATAACGCAAGCAAGTCATGTCAAGTATGTCATGTATGTCGCAAGTATGTCATAACGCAAGCAAGCTGCGCGCTTTACACGGCCATTGCAAAAATGGGCCCTTGCGAAAATGAGGCGGTTTGCCATTAGTTTGGCAAATTGCCTGAGGGAAAATAGCTTTACAATTACGAAATGGTTCTATTGCATTTAAGTCCTGATTGCAGCACAGCAGGCGCTCGCAAAGCTTTCGTTGGCACAATAGTAAAGGTGCTTATTCTTCAACCTCCCTGCATTATTACGACAATTATTTGCTGCCCCAAGTAATGCGCAGCGATATTGAGCACATGCGTCAAGCCCGACAAGTGCTTGTTTTCAATGCCCTCAATGTGCTACTTGCAAGGTACGCAAACAACCATTCGAGTCCTTTGTTATAGTGAAAGACCACTGATTTCTAGAATTCTACGAATCTTCGAGGCTTATGTTTCAGCTGTATGCGCACTAACGACGCAATTCTCAACCTTGCCCGTGTACTGGTGCCTCAGAACCGCACTCCAACCCGACCGATGCATCTCGAGGTGGCCCACGTACCGTAGACATCGTCGTCCTTGTACACCTTTTGTCCGCGGATCTTGCTGATCTTGCTGATTTTGCTGATCTTCGTGCTGTTGTACCTGGTGTTGTTGTACCTGGTGCTGTTGTACCTGGTGTGGTTGTACCGGGTGCTGTTGTACCAGGTGCTGTTGTAGCTGGTGCTGTTGTACCTGCCGCCGTACACGGGAGTGCCGAACTTGGGGGTGACGCCGGCCGGGCAGAAGATGTGACCCTTGAGCACGGTCTCGGGCTCCAGGGAATAGGAGTTCAGGAAGTCTTCCACCTCGGTAACAACGCACTTCTCGGGGGTGACGTACTCGTACTGGGACTCCTTGTTGTTGTCGCCGCAGAGACCAACCAGGGTACCCGTGTACTTAGGTTTCTTCACCTGAATTGGAGAAATAAAGTGACCCAGAAAGTGTGAGACAAAGCAGCGAAGTGCACTGAAATATCCAGCGTACGCGGTAATCGAAATGGAGGAACTGGACGCGCGTCGCTCAGTTGTTCACGAAATCGGAAGAGTGCACAGATAGAGACGCGTTACAGCATTTTAGGCAATCCAGAGCTTTGTTGACGTTTACGCTAATATTGCTTGTTAAACTGGCAAACAACACTGTCGTGGTCACGTTTATTTATGCGGAGCCTGAGCGGTAGTGCTGGCTAAAGCTCCCAGGAACCGATCTCGTGCACACGCCCACACACAAATGGCACCGTTGCTCATCAGGTGTAGCATCGCACGCGTACGACGCGAGATGCGGATTCGGCAGCCGCCAGCGGCAGATTGTTTTTTCGTTCACTCTCATTTACCTTTTTCTTTAATATTTATGCATTAAATTGAAAATCCAAGTTTATTTCCCCCATTCCACCCGTGGCTTCATTGTCTGTTGGAGTCGTGAATATGGTGGTGAAAAACAAAGATCAAGCCCCTCGGTTCCCCTTATGCCTGCTCACTGAAAGTCTTCTCGTCCCACAAGCCGTAGTATCTACCCAATTACTGCCAAATTTTTCTGAGACTCTAGACTGAGGCTCGGCATCGTCTCCGCCCCCCCCCCCCCCCCCGATCACCTCACTTACACACCTCGAATAATAACAACAAATATGAGTCAAATAAAGAGTAAGACAGCTACAGTTACACGCACCAGGCGCAAACCCGACTGTGCCAAGCGTGTCATTATCAGAGCGTTCGTGCAATGTCAGAGCGTTTGTGTAAAAGGCCCTGCAACAGTAACTCTCCAGTTTTCAATAAAGAGCCCGGAAGCTGTTTCACGAGGCAGAGAGCACGCTTTGAATGTTCAGGTAAAGCCCGGATGACTTAACGATTTAATGTACTTAAACCCAATTGAGATCGCCCTTTTTTTTTTTTCATTGGTGCACTCACCGAGACGATAACGCTGCTTCCGTTGTAAGCCAGGAGGAGGCCAGAGTCGCGGACCTTGAGCCACAGGGTCGGGGCCACCTCGTGGTGGACGGTGACGTAGAGAAGCACCTGCGAGCTGTAGTTGTGGTAGTACTGCAGCACGTGCGACTGGAGTGGGTCCACGGTGAGCAGAGTGCCGTTGACCTCGACCTCGTACGTGGTCTGGTCCTTGGGCGGCGTCAGCTTCACCAGGGTCTGGTTCTTCAGCACGACCTGCAGGGCCTGCAAGTCGGCGGTGCCATTCGTGAGACAGGGCAGTCAGTCACTGATGACGCGGCGCTGGGCAAACACCGCATGTGTGCCGTTTCTCGCGTGATCGTATTTCGACTGTTAGCCCTGCACTTTATTTGTGTGCCTTAGCTGTTCGAGGGAAATCCCGTGGTTCTTAGCAAAAACGTGTCGTCGTACCGCCCAATACGTGTGTTGAGCTCTACGGGGATAGTGCCGAGCTATATTCGTACGTGTGGAAGCCCCGTTCTGTCGGGGTACAGAAGCCATGTCTAATCTTAGTTTCTGTACACTTAGTCAGGAAAACTCGCGGAGGACGAGCGCAAAGATAACAAGCATAATTGAATTTCTTGAATTTCAGCATATTGTCGTCTTAGGCTTTCACCTTTACGCAGACTTTCTGCATTGTCCATCCGAAGCGATAAGCAACGTTTTTATGGTGCTCCGACCTTAATGCTTGTGACGCTTAATCACCCCTTAGTGAGCATTTGCTTAACTCATTAAAGCTACACTAAAGAGACAAATTATTTCAGCTGAGTTAGTATTTACCCTTCTATAACGACACTAAAGCCACTCTTGCCATGAGAATAGGAGGGGTAAGCCATAAAAGATGCACAAGCGAAATACGAGTCACGGCACTACGAGATTGATTACACCGACTTCTAAAATATAGAAAGACTGAGCGTAGCGAGCTTAAAGAGCATTTAGTCGCCCACAAAGGCTCAAATACGAGAAGGTGCTTTGAAATCCATGATGTCACAGTGACGTAGCGGTGCTTGGCTTTTGGAGTGAAATTCAAGATACGAAACTTGTCGCCTACATTTTCTCTTCTATAGCAATCAACGTAATAACGCCAATTTAACCCAATTATCGTTTTGAAAAAAAAATAGAGCGCTTTATCAGTATAACCGGATTTAGTGTCGATCTTTAGTGTCCCTTTAAGCACCACGATGGCTGACTCGTTTGCTCTTGGCTCCTCACCGTAGCATCCTCGCTCTTCTGTTCCAGGACGACGTAGAACTCGGGGTCATCGACAGCGTGGCGAAGCAGCACGTGAGGAACCTGCTTCTTCAGGGTCTCCAGGGGCAGGGTGACGTTGTCGAAGGTCTTCAGGTAGTAGGGGCTGACCATACAAGTCGCTGGACGAAAGGAAACAAGCCATGTTGAATTTCAATGCTCACTTTGACTCTTTTGGCTACAGGTGTTCGTACACTTGGAAAGCTAAGATATACAAACACGTATGCTTAAATACCTTAAGGAACTACGTGGAAGCGACCCATGGATACAGCTGGTAGGCGTCTGCAATTGCATTTCATTTTTTTGAATAGTTTCTTCAAATCCGAGTGCTTCACCCAGCACTACCCGGCAAGGCGCTTCCAATGTGACTTATTTACAAGCACTCTATATAAGGTACGGTACACTTTAGTCACAGGTGAAATTTACTACGCTCCTCTGCTTCGAGTGATGGTATGCCCCTTCGACCGTGCTTGTTGCTATAGCAACCGGATCGAGCACAAGAAGGATCAGCGCGCCGCAACGAAGGCGTTGTTGATTGTCTTGCGAGGCACTCACGGAACGGGTATCCCTTCCTGGCGACGGCCAGCAGCTGCGTGGTCAAGTCGTAAGCGACGGTGGGCCTGAGGAGCTTGAGCCAAGGCATGCGCGTGAAGGTGACCTTCTCGAAGTGGGGCGTGTGCACGGTCACGTTGGCCGTGGTCACTCCGGTGTACAGGTCCTCGAGCACAGCTTCCACGAGGAACTGGCCCTCGGTCACGGCGGGACTCTCAACGTACTCGGTCGTGGACTTGTCGTAGAAGAGAACCTTGGCCGTCTGGAACAGCTTGTGGGTGACGTTCAGCGCCAGGCTCGGGTACTGCGACGGCAGACAAGCAGAACGACCGCTTGTCAAGGCGTGTGCGAGAGGTGCAGTGGCAGCGGAAGGGGCTCTTGGCACCCAAATGCGACAACAAATTGCGTTCGTCAAAACTCAACAAAACACCTTCCTTTTGAGCCTGCCTTGGCTGATTCAAAGTAAGGTCTTCTTTCAACCATGAATTGTCACAAGCCCGGTTTAGTTCCATTAGCGTTCAAGCAACTGTGACAGGGATCACGGCCTTGAAATATTTTCTGCCGTGTAACTTGAAGTTCTACTGTTATTCTACTTGTGATATCACGACTTCTAGTTTTGTGTATGTTTATTTTTTTCTGTGCGCTTTTTACTTCCGCGCAAATTTGGCTCTCTAAGAGACGCACTGTTTCTTAAAACTTTTAATAAGTGAAACGCTTAAACAGTGCGAAAATAAAAACGAAGTTGCCTTTTCTCATTCACAAGTTACCTTACTTTCCACACACTTCTGGCAGACTGAGCCTGCTATTAGCCGCTTTCGCAGTGAGAGAGGTATGTCGCTGCAAAACATCTCATTATGGTAACCAATCACTGAATACCGATGATACGCGGAACAAGAAGCCTTTTGTAACAAAAATTGTCATTAGGCAATGTTCATTGATTGATTGTTGATTGATTGATTAATTGATTGATCACTGTTTTAACACGATCCACCAGCGTTGAAATGAATTTACCCAAAGGTGCTTCTGCCTTGAGATCTACCCTGGCAGGCGCATGAAGGTGATCCGCTTTTGTAGCGTATCTTACTCGTTTGCATAAACGCAGTGCGGTAGAAATATGACGCGACGCGCTACTTTTGAATCCACGCAAAGGTTGCCGGTGATTGAACGAACGAGTCCTCACCTGGGTGGGCAGGGTGACCTTAAGGACGAACTTGTCGAGGCGGTGCTCGTGCAAGTGGACCTTCTTGCATGCGTAGCTGACGAGTTCCTTGCCGAGCTCGATGTCCTCCTGGCACTTGGTGTAGTACCAAGGCAGCTCGCTGACGGGTACGCTGTACGCGCCGATGTTCTCCATCACCCCCGCGTAAGGCTTGGACTCTTCGTACTCTTCGTACCTGGGGTTTTTGCGTCTGTAGCTGTAGTCAACATCTTCGGGCTCCCTCTCCCAGAGGCTGCTCTGAATCATTCTGGGACGCTTGGTTTGGAGCTTCTTCATGACGCCATCCTGTGTCGAATAATTATAACGAGTTGCGTTACGCCCGCGTTTCCAGTTCTTAGTTCGAAAAGCTCAAAAGTGTTCTTCCACCAACAGCATGTCTCGAAGTTTTGTGCCCTTCACAAGACATGCTTTTTTTACATTATTGTTGTGATGAAATACATTTACGATAAATCAGTTCTTATTTCTGTTGCTACTGCATATGGTCATCCTGTTAGTTACTGTACGTGACTACGGTATCTCGTGCAATAGTGATAACTTCACGCTTTGCACCCTGCCATTTGTGAACCATGTCTGAAGTAAGGGAGTAATTTTGATTTGATTGATGGCGCTTAACGGCCCATTAGCACAAGAGCGTTTTTTTTTTTTTATTTGGCTCTCGTCGAAATGCAACCGCGACGGGAATCGAACCCACGACATCGTGCTAAGCAGCGAATGTCATAGCCATTAGACTACCGCGGCGCGTGTGATACTTTCGCGCCACCCCTTAAGCGTTAAATCGAAAATTTCCTTCGCCGCTGCGGGATCTCTACCAAAGTGTACACTCCTCTTACCTGAATGTTAACTATTTACCGTATACAAACATCGATATTACCAGTAAGAGTAAACGTGCCAACCGTAGCCGTTCGATAAGGCTGGCCAACGGGCGCACACTTCCTTACTATAACTGATTGCTTGGCACTTTTATAAACACGTACGTTCTGGCATTGTGACCCGTGTGCAGCGGGTATGGAAGGGAACAGAACGCAATTAGGTCACTCTGGCAGACTGGCGCGTCACGTAACACGTCACGTGGTGAGAATGAGGAGGCATATCGGGCTTCGAAATTCGAAACACGGTGCTTTCGAACAGCCTTATTCCCGTCGCGTGCTATGTCCATAGCACACTCTTGTTTGCCACCTAGCGCACCAACCCCAAAAACAGCATGGGTGTACTTAAGCATGCTATACTTACAACAATCATAAGCGGATACGTCTCGAGCTGCTCGGCACTCGGGGTGGCTTCCAGCTGCAAGATGATGAGGAACATAGTTTAGGGCACTATTCATTTCGTGTCGTGAATAAATTGATATTTATTCATACTGCATCAGCTCAGCCTCTGAGCTGTACTCAGTAGGTAAGCCTAAGAGCTGTAACCCCGAAATTGTGGCGTAATTCTAGGCTTGTTACAATGCTGGCCTAGAATCAGGCTGTCCTAGAAGAGAACTTGAGGGTACTTCATTTCTGACAATCTAAATTTAGAATCGGGTCGGATTCTTTATGTATCTCAAGTTTTGCCTTCGCTTTTAAGCGTTATGCATTCTATTGCCTATCAGGCGACGCCGCCCTGGTGCATGCTAATATTTGTTTAATACAATGGCAACACCTTCTGAAAAATATCTAGTGCCTATAGTAGCTCATTGTGACGAAAGGAAACTAAGAAACTGCAATTTTCATTGCGAATTGTCATGTCCAGAATTTTCGGGGTGTTTCTTAGCTTTTGAAAAGAGTTCTGCAATTTCATGAACGAGTTGAAGCTGTAAAAGCTCGCGCGTTAGATTTCACTTACGTAGTTCTTACGGGAGTGTAAATATTCGAAACTTTCTAATAACAAATCTATAGTTTCCTATTCGATTCGGTTTTTTAATCGAATAGTCAGTATTTTTACCCGAATATATTTCGAAGGCCTGCATTTGTGAATTTAGTAAGCAGCGCACCATAACGCGCCATGTAATAACAGAATCTTACTAACACTTACTAACGTTTCATGTTAACTCGTGAAAATGGCTGTCCATCACTCGAAAACTATTCGAAAAGTATTCTGTATTCGATTCCCTTCTGGCAGTGCTGGATTCGTATTCGATTACGTCTCAAAACATCCTATGCGCACTCCCCTAGTAGTTCGCAACCAATAAAACCTAGGTGCCCGTTCTCAATCGTTAAGATTTCCAGACGCCTGGGCAGCTGAGTAAGTGGGCACCAGCACATTACGACATGCAGAATATTTTCCCAGTGAAATCACTTGAGCCGCTGCATCCCCGCCGGTGCTCAGTGAGACAAGCCGTTCTCGGCGGATCGGCCACTTGCTGCCGTACCTCAACGCTGTACTTGAGGGGTCCGTAGCGTGTGGAGAAGAGTTCAGCGGTGCTGGTACCGTACAGGTACTGGGCCTCCTTCTTCGTGGCGAAAGTCGTGAATGGGCTGGGCCTGGGCGACTTCAGAAGGACCGAGTTCACCACAGCCTGCGCGTGAAAAAAACGTACATGCAGAGTGAACATCGCTATTGCGTGGCTTCGTTCAATTTCTACGTAAATGGAAAGACCTGACACTTGACCGTTTTTGCCGTAGACACGCTTCGTTGTCTAGTGTAACACCCTTGAAGACCTGCAACACGTATTGTTCTGTCCTGCTGCTGCCGCTACGCGTCAGAGAGACTGTCTTTGAAGGTGGCACTACACCTGCAACGATACTCGAGCTTGGAACTGCGGCACATTCTCGGCCCATGGCAAAGCACCACCTGCGCGTTACGCGCCACGAGAGCGCTGCTGACGGTCTTGCGGGATAAGAGCTTTATCGAAAGTGTAAATGTATCTATAGGGTATATAGGGGGTGTGTGTGTGTGACTGTACGTGTTGTGAAGTGTTCATCACTCTATATATCATAATCATCACCCTGCAGCTAGAGTAGCTTGCCAGGCGAATATTCAGGCTAACATATCCAGCATATCATTAAGCTTGTATATATATATATATATATATATACTTAAAACCTATGCTGGCTGAATTTCTAGGAAAACTCACAAAATAGGGTTTGTCTACTTAGTCAGCTGTTGTTAGGAGTTGTTAACTGTTGTTGCGAGGCCCCAAAACAAGTTACCCATCATTTTAGAAAGAACGTTTGCCGCAGTATTATAGCGCTGTTATCGTATAAATATATCTGACTCTCGTTTCCACTCTGTATAATACCTTACTACTAGAATCTGTGCTTCCTCTCACATGGGATCAGCTGCCCTGGCACTTTTTTTTTTATGCCGTCATTATGTATAGTGCACTGAAGCTCCTTCTTCAGTTTAGTAAGCCCAGTTTAGTAAGCCAACGAGGTCACACTGAGCAACAGTACATCGCGAAATATATTATGCAGCAGTGATGCAATATAGTGCACTTGAAAGTAATTTAGGCTAGCACGGTGGACTCTCAAAGCAATTTGTGATCAAAAGCTGTTTGCAAGAACCAGCCAGGAGAATCGTGAGTGTTAGCGCGATGTTAGAGAAAGCATTAGTCACACATAGCGACGGTCTTTGCGAGTGAAAAGACCTGCGAACCGAACTCCTGGATCCGATGGTGGATTGAACTCTTGCATAGTCATTTACCATTTGTTCCCTCGCATTCGTAGGGCTGTTACTTTTCGAACTGGGCAAACAGTGAGCGATTACTTCACTAGGAAGGCAGCCATACCTCGTAGTCGCTCTCGACCTTGTTGGCGTACAGCTGGTACAGCTTGAGGGTCTTGTCGAAGCTGGTTCCGTACACGAAGTGACCGTACACGGCCTTGGGCACCATGGGTCCGAGGGCAGAGACGACGAACTCGACTCCATAAGCGTAGGTGGTGTTGGTCACGTTCTGGAGCAGGGGCTTGACGTTGTCGGCCTTGGGGTACGACGCGACCTTCGAGGCTTCCACGACCTTGTGCAGGACCTCGTAGTGGTCGAGATCGGGCGGCAGGAATCCGGTGGCCTTCACGAAGAGCTCCTCGTAGACGGGCGTCTTCAGGTCCTCGGGGTAGGTGTGGCGAACGGACGGGTAGTGCGCCTGGGTGCGGTACAGGGGCTTGACTTCCTTGACGTAGTCGGCGGGGTCGGTGCCGTTCAGCGTGGTGCTCAGGCGAAGGACGACCTTGTACTGCGGGCGTGTGGGAAAAGAAGGTTTTTAGCTAGGTCCTCGTACTGTTCTATTAAAAACAGTGCTTGTTTTATTGGTAGCTCTTGGACGCGAGCGATACCCACGTAATCTAGTGTCACGCGTTAATACGCCTACAAAATGAATCAATCTGAAGTGCGTTAATCTATACGTTTACACTGTCGAAAACCGCCCTGAATATATATTGTAAAAATAGCACAGAGAGCGAAGAAGGCGAACCAGGAAGATCACTTTTTGTTAACAATCTTATAAAGCCAACAGACAAAGAAGCTTTTCCTTAGCTTCATCGTGCTGGCTTTATATGATCATTATTAAAAGAAATCAAGTTATTCAGTGCCGCAAGACGGCATCAAGTTCTTTTGCTTAAGTATTCTCGGAAAAAAATTGCATCGTGCCATTTTTCTCGATAAACAGAAATATTTTTTTGCGAACCATAGTACCGCTCACCCATTGGTGCTGATGGAATTAGGTTCTCAATATTTATTTTACACTGCTTTTTTACCGCTGCTCTTGCCCAAGAGAAGTATCATTAACTATATTACAGTCAATTTTTTTTACCTCTGCGTTATAACTCATCAAAGGACTGTTCGTTGTAATCACTTGATTTTTTCCACCCTAATACTACTACGCCTTATTCTCGGCAATACCTCCTTTAGTCTGGAGCAAGAAAAGTAAAACGCTGCAGAACTGCGCTTAACGTGAACCGAACGGCTTCATTGCAACTCACGATGGACTAAAAGCTTAGTCACGAGGACGTTCCCTTTCCTACACGTAGAAGTGCGGTTTTTATTAAGCAAAAAAACCTAGCATGCCTGAGTTGCAACAGCATTCACGGGAGAAACACTGCCACAACGCGAACAGTTTCATTGTTAAAACAGCCCGCTTTGAAAGAGCGACTAGAACCAACAAACCGCAATCGTATTTTGCTTTTCGGGTCCTTACCTCGTCAACGGGGGTCTGAGGGTTGCGGACGAGGCGGGCCTCCCACTTCCTGGAGACGGCCCACGGGTTGAGGACGACCTCGAGCAGGGACTTCACGAGCTCCTTGCGCTTGGCGAGCAGGAGCAGCGGGGTCTTCGTGGGCTCGGCGGTGAGACCGGTGACCTCGAGGCCGACGCCGACGTACTTGTGGCCGAGGACCTTCTTGTACTCGAACGGCTTGGACTGGGTGGCCAGCACGGACATGGTGGCCAGCACCGATCGCTGCGGGGCGGTGAAGAAGAACGCCGGGGTCGTGTAGGTCATGGTCTTGGTCTCGTGGGTGAACAGCTTGGTGAAACGCGGTCTGAAGGTGAACGCCAGGGTGTGGTTTACGCCGGAGAACTGCAGGGCGAGGTCATGCGGCTGCGTGAAGCGGGTCTTCTCGATGACGCGGACAGCGGCCACCAGCTTGGTGAAGGGAGTCACGGTCACGGTGGACGTCACGGCGGTTGAGTACACGCTGCGGAAAGCAGGAGGTGGTAATTACGTGGGCGCAGGCAAAGTTAATACGGCACAGAAAAGAAAGTGAACAAGACCTAGATCGAATACACGCACCGCCCATGCTCGAAAAGAGCTAAAGCCTGTATTGGTCACATTCCCTTTTTTATGTTTGCAAGCAGCGGGAGCAGACGGCTTCCTTGGCCAGTGTTTACAACGTTGCCTCTTCAGAGATTACATCAACCTGTACAGGATGATACAGGTTTATGTGGTCTCTGTGGCGTTACTCGGTTGGCTTGTAATACGTGGACACGAATCACGCAAATATTAGCTGCTCTGGTTTCATCCTCTTTCACCAGCACAGTGTGAATGACCATGGCCAATTGACTCATGTCAGCCTTTCTGAATTTAGTTTGTGTACCCATGAGTCCCTATCTTATTGCTTGAACAAGTCCACATACGTTTTTTACCTTCGGTTCTCAAGTATTTCTATCAACGAAAGGAAATGTTAGAGCATGACTCATACAGGGCGCGAACGCCCCCTAAGCTCGTTAACTTGTCATTTTCTTGGTAGCCGTCTTAGGGCAACTCCTTTTCTACCTTGAACAGCTACTACGAATATTTTAACCGCCTTCGTCAAAATTTACTTTCGGTTCCAATTGTGACCATAGGAGGTTCTGGGCTGTCTCTGGCTACTTTTCTGACACTTCTGGGCAGCCCTAAATGCTAAAGTTAAAAGCTATTTCACTTCTGGAACACTTTTAGCTACTGTAAAGCAATACCGGCCCCGCTATACGTTTCAGAGCTAGCTACTGTCAAAGCAGACGTGGCCTTCATATAAATGGCATAGAAGGTAAAGTGTACAAATATTCATATAGCACGCTCTTTTTCCGCCGTTGTATAGTAACGGCTTCCTGGAAGGCTTCATTCAACAGGGACCCTGATTTAATCCGAATCATGGATTCGCTTTCCACGGAATACATGTGCGAAAATATGACAGGGCGCTTTTCTTGACACCGTAGTGCGCGCTACTGAGGGGCGACTGACGAAGACCTGCCTAATTTGCAGGACACTCACGTGGGCTGCACCAAAGCAGACACGGCGAAGATGGAAGGCACGAGGGTCTTGGGGTTCGGCTGGTAGCGGACCTTCAAGTCCTTGAGTGACAGGGACACGATGGTCGGGTAGCGGGTGGTCATGGCGACCGGGTATCCCACCACGGTGGGGACAACCTTGCGGTAAGTGTAGGGCACGCGCAGCTGCACGTAGCGGAAGTTCACCGGGTGCACCCACTTCTCCTTGACGTACTCGGCGCCTGCACAATGCATGTAGTCGGTTACCTAACTGGTGAGTTTCTTCTGTTGCTTCCGAACAAAGCAATCTTTGGAGAGAATGTTCAAAACAGATTGTTTTGCACACGGCCAATTACAGTTGGACCACCAGAATACTTGTGTCGTGCACAGTTAAGCGATGCACTATTCCTTTATATTTTTCCACTGCATTTTTTCTGATGTTGAGGCAGTTGTAAAGCATTGTTAGTGATACGAAAGTTACTCTGACGGCCATGGCTTATTCAGATTGAAGCTGCAGCAAGTGGTTTGCTGGTGGCTTGAAGATTCCTTATTTTGAAGAAATACGCTTAACGGATTGCTCCGGAATGCCCCAAAATTGCAGCATAGATTTCTTTCTTGCTCGAGGTGAGCCCCAGGAGGCTCAACAAAAGTTCCTTACTGCGAAATATCGAGAAGGAAACTTGCTTGCGAGTAAACCTCGTGAGCCTTACCCTTCGTGAGAAGCTCCTTGACGAAGTACTTGTCGAGGGGCAGGAACAGGTCGGTTCCCAGGAACTTGGTGTCCAACACCAGCTTGGGCTCCTCGACAACGGTCTCGGTGTCGAAGTTGAACTGTGGGAATAGCAGACGGGGGCCGAGAATAAATCTTGAGACGGTACTTGTGGAACTCTTTTAGGCCCGTTCGATTTGCCCCCCTACACATCTCATTTAGATGCTTCTATAGTTTCGCTGCAATCTATGTGAAAATGTGTATTACGGGTTCGTAAATATAGGCGTATCCGTGAACACGACGTTTATGCTCAGTATAAGCTTGCTGAGAAGCGTATTCGTACTTGTCCTGCTGGACAGTTAGCTTGTGCTTGCTTGTTTACGACGTCTCTCTCGTCTTAGCGCTAATTTCTCTCGGTCGAAGTGACATTCGTTCAGTAGGTAAGGTCAATACTATAGTTGTTGTTGCTGTTGTTCTTTATTTGGCCTAATAGGTAACCTCCCTGCGTTTTCCTTCCTCCATTTTCGTTCTCTCTTTCATTTGACGGTGCATGTTGGCCAATCTTTCTGTCACCCCGTTTCCTTTCCAATGGCCTTTTCATGATTTTAGGGTTGTTAATTCCTGTATTGCAGAACGACGTTGCCTTTCTGCGTGACAGGGCTTGACGATTCATTTCGTTTTCGTTGTTGTTGTTTTTATAGAACCGAAGCGAGTAGTTTGTTCGGTTGCCAGCTGTACTGCACCTCTTTGTGTTTTCGTTCTTTCTCCGTACTTGATATCCTGCTATATCGAGACACATTCTTTGTTCCGCTCCATCCTTACTTCATCGCTAATCTTCACCTACCTGCCGAAATGCAACTACAGTTGGCCGAACGCGTCAACTTACGATACATTTCGTTTATTCGTGATAGTGTGAGGTTGAATGCTAAGAGTTACTTTGATTTTAGTGACAGATCGTTTATATTTCCAGCCATGATAATTCACAATCTGCTCACTTCATTTGTCCAAATCGTTTTCGCGTAGCTGTGTTGCCAGCTCAGAATGTTCAGTCACTACTTACGTGCTGGTCGAGGACGTCGAGAAGCACAGTCAGAGGCGTGTAGGTGTCGGCAAGGTTCATGCGGAGGCCACGGCGGACCCTCTGGAAGGCGCTGGCAAGCAGAGACAGTGGGCCATCCTCACCGAGCAGCAGCTTGTGCACGTTCTGGAGACCCTTGCTCACAACCGTGACCTGTTGAATGACGCAAGAAAAGCAGAGATTATTGCAAAGCGAGTTGCGGCTGTTCACGTTAAAACTTGTGGGCCATAACCAATGGGTAAATACTCCTGTCTATGCCGTGAAATTACATCATGAGGCAGCTACTTAGAAATGATAACAACCGCAATGTCACCGTTCTCACTTTCGACGTATTCGCCGCAGAATCCAAGTTTAGAGGCAGTGCACCAGCGCAATTACCGGCAACTTGACAAACGATGCATTAAGTCATGAGTGCGCGCAGATAATTTGTGGTGTACTTAAAGTAAATGTTTAATGGATGCCTATTTGGATGCCTGCAGTGAGTGCCAAGCGCTTCCCCGTCGCCAGCTTCAGTGGCAATTTTCATCCTTTGGTACGATTAGGTTTGGCATTCTTTTTGAGTAGCTGTCGTCTACTCTTCCAGTGTTTTATCTTCATCATTGACTATGTGTGTTTTGTCTCCCTTAGAACCTACTAATTGAAAACGTCCGTCGATCAGTAACTGTAGCCTTGTCTTCTGTAGACACTTTCATACCGGCAAAGGGCATGGACATTCACTTTAGCGTTGATATCCCCCGCGAAGCACTTCCAATAGTGCTACAGTCTCTGCAGTGCGATCAATACCCGCGTTAGCGTAAAATCTATCACACGTACGTCCAAGAGAGGAGAGCTGTACGGGCCCTTGGTGAAGTCAAGGCCATAGAAGACGCTACGAGGCAAGAAGGAGTTGTTGCCCTTGACGACTCCGAGGTAGCCCTGAAGACCAACGCCGGATTCAACTGCAAAACATAAAAGACACTGATATTCAGATTCCACAACTTACAAACAATGTAAATGGACACGTACATGCAAGTGACGTCACGAGACAGATTTCCGGGCGTCTCGACCTAAGTACCAACGCAATAGAAGCGGGATCGTTGAAGCACTTCAATGCCCAAGGCAATGACGAGTATTTACAAGGTTTTGTTTTGTAATAAAATATACATCACACGAAGTTAAACTACGCAGCAGGCATGAAGCAAACTTCTATGAAACAAGCAAATGTGTAGAAAGTCGGGCTAGTACCTTACTCCTCTGCAAATGCAGCAAGTAGATTACGGCAATCATCACTTCCTTGACAAAGGGATACTTAATAGTTTTACTCTGTGTGATAGATACCCGTAATTACTCAAATCGCACAAAAAATATTCCCGTTTTACAGATTTGCCCGTAATTGCTCAAATCGCACAGAAACTATTCTGTTTTATAAATTTGCTCATAAGGAGTCCAGCAAGCACATTACTGAACATATTACGCCGCACTTATCTTTAGAAAGACACTGGCTCTACGTAATTTTTCATTACGTTTAATCGCCGCCTTGACGCATGGGATGTTCAGCTTGAGATCTGACACCCCAGTGTTAGTTCGACAGATCAATATAGCGAACAAAAAATTGTTTCGTTTAATGTCTCGTGCATATTTTGTAGCGTTATTTTTTTACATGTCTGAGGGTACAAGACAGTCGGAACTGAACACCAACGCAGAGCACCAAGTTGATACCGCCAACCTTTTTCTACAACAACTGTGTCGTCACAGAAGTCATCGACAAATTTTATCGTACTACCTTCCAGCTTTGCAGGCTCAGTTACACTTCCGGAAACCATTGTCAAGTACTACACCCGCGCAATAAGTCACTGATTTTGGGACTTCATTCTCGGAAAACTTACCGGTGTAGCCGGTGACGTAGTTAAACGTAGAGTACTGGAAGCCATACTTGTGGTGGGTAAGAGCGGGAAGAAGCTTCTTGAGGTGGTGCACACTGCAAGAAGAATTCACACATCGTAAGACGGAACGAACGCATAAAAGCAAATTTAACGTGGTTTCACACCCACAGTCGTGCCTCAAAACAATCACGCGGCCAACGCGACGTCAGGTCCTGTTCGAAACCGTGGCACTCCTTATGCAAGACGTCCCGCTATATATCAATCGGGTCTTCTTTAGCAGTCTCATTATATATCATACAGCCGCTTTCCTAACAATCGTAATGCCGCGAATTTTGTGTGTGTGTGTGTGTGTGTGTGTGTGTGTGTGTGTGTGTGTGTGTGTGTGTGTGTGTGTGTGTGTGTGTGTGTGTGTGTGTGTGTGTGTGTGTGTGTGTGTGTGTGTGTGTGTGTGTGTGTGTGTGTGTGTGTGTGTGTGTGTGTGTGTGTGTGTGTGTGAACGCGCGCGCGCTTAGGTTAATCTTTACCTTGGGGAATATTTCTGTATTGTCCGCTCCAATTGATCCTCCCGAACATGGGAGTTGCGAATTATATCGGAAAAGCTCGTTATAGCACATTTCATCTTTTGCTTTGAATTCTCTCCCACCTCTGACACTACGCCATTACTGGGCACCTCGAGCATATGTGTAAATACGCCTGGGTAGGTAATTAGCTCTGCCTGTATTGTTTATGATATTATACCAGCCGTCCTTTAGAAGTCGTATACAGCAAAAGTAGCAAGCGTAAGCATTTAGCATCAGGAGCTTTTGAGACGGTAGATGTTGCCTAGCCTTAGATGTAAACGTAGTTCAAACACGCACAATCGTGCAACTTCATCTCGCAGAGCTTCGTCGTGATGTCTTTAGCGCGTAATCATTTGGTCGCGTCCAATGTAAAGCGTGGCGGGTGCATGGAGAGAAACGCGATGGACGGGACGGGCTAGTTTGTTGAACACTGGGGAGGGCGTAAAAAAAAATATCTGACAAATGCAAAGTCGTGCGATCTTACGGCGGGAGGTTAAATGCAGAAAGCTGAAGTTGTGTGTTAATTTTTTTTCAGAACCAATTCTTTCATTTTATAACTGAAGTTCTCGTTATCGACGAGTTCAGTGTTTTGGCGCGTTCGTTCGCACACTGTGCGTACTCACGTGGGCTTGTAGCACGGCAGGGTGTGGTTGGAGAAGGCCAGAAGGGCGTGGTAGGTGTAGGAGGCGACCTGCAGGCTCTTCTCGCGGGGCAGCTCGAGCACGACGCGGGCCAGCACGGGCTCCGGAGGGTGCGTGAGCAGCAGCAGCGACAGCGCCACGGCACGAAGCTCGTAGTCCTCGTCCTTGTCGAAGTAGACGGTCTGAAGCACGGGCTGCACCTGTCGACAAGAGAAGGCAGGTCGTCGGCGAGCGTTGAAGGCATGTCCACTGTCGTCCGAAACGACGCCCGTTCCCGGACACCCCAGCACTTCGCGTACACCATATGTGCAAAGGGTGTTCCGGTGTTGTCCAGGCGTTCTCGGTCCGTTTTGGTTGCGCGCCTTTACAATGAATTTGCACCAACTAGTCCAGCTCTCTACTCTCTTGGGGTTCTGGCGACCTTAGTATCCGTAGGGTGACTTCAATTCCGAGTACTTTCTCCTGCCCCCTTTAGAATACTTTCTGTGTTCTCGGGCACGAGCAGAGCGTTTTATTCGGTGAGTGTACTCAGGTCCCTCGGAACGGCCCTAATATTGACAATTTTTTTTTTCTTTTTCTATCTCAAGCGATATTTCATCTCATGCGTCTAAACCACAGCAGCAAATGTGCGGTTCAGCATGGGCAGTACAATAACCGTATCGCTGAGTGACCCTTCGCTGTGGCAACCGCAACGTGATGTGGTTGCGATGCCGGCTGCAATTGTGCATGATAGCATGTTCTTTCTTTCATAAAGACTAGTTCAGTTTGTTAGGCCAATCCGCATGCGCTGAGCGCGATATCGTATAATCGATATAATCCTTGTGAGCCAAGTTTGCAAAACGCAAGAAACGTACCGCCAACAGAAAACCCACATCGCTGTTCTGTTTTCTCTTCCTTCTTGGCCCCCTTGTGTTCGTCTTTTGTGCTGATACACGACAACGAAACTAGAATCACGTTTGCGTACTTTGTTATTTCCCATAGATCGTTGGTACTTTAATTTTCGTCCGAGCATTCAAGTGAGCTATCTACAACAACATGAAATTGTTTTAGCTATCCCCTGAACGTACTTTCCAAGACAGCACAGGGAAATGAGACAAATGACGATCAAGGACAGAAAGACCGGCATAGTGTCCTTCTGTCTTTAAAAACGTGCTTTTCGCTCCAGTTCTCCATGTGCTACAACTACGTACAACACGATCAAGAGTGCAACCGAAGGACTCACGAGGGCGGCCTGGGTGACGGCGCTGTGCTTGAGCGCGTGGAGAGTGACCAGACGCAGGTACTGGCAGGCCTCGGACTCGTCCTCGGTGCCGAGGGTGACCTTGCAGAGCGGGTGCTTGCCGAGCACGAACGGAACGACAGCCTTCAGGGCGAGCGGGTGCTCCAACTTGGCGAGCGTGTGCAGCAGGACGGCGACGACGTGGAACTCCTTGGACTGCTCCAGCTTGCTGACGACGGCCTGCGGTAAAGCGGAACGAGGCAGTGTGAGAATGCGTAGGGAGCGCCACGGCAGCGGTGCAAAGTATGCTGAGGGTTCTTGCAACATCCCTACGCCGTGAAGCTGCGTTGTGAACAAAACGTTTATTTTTGATAGCCCTCTTCGGGAATGTTGAGAATGGGCAGAGGGGAACCACGAGAGGAAAAGAGTGGAAAAGTAGTAGTGGCACTGGAGTACAGTGCAAGTGGTGGAAATTGCTTCACAGGAGTTACAACTTAGGTATTTGCTGGTCCGTGGCAAAAACAATTAAAGTTTTACTTTACTGCCCTTCGAGTAAAAGGCTTTTCGACCGTCCTAGTTCTCTGGAAAAGCGACAATAACCAAAAGGCCGAGGGCGACATACAGCTGCAAGCGTGATCCTGCAGACGTAAACAAAAACTGAGCAAAAGGCAGCTACGTTTGGTCAAAATTTCTGTGCGTAATGCCATATACCGAAGACCTTTCCTCGGTACTCTTTCTTCTTAGGGTACAGCGAAAACATTTATGCCCGAATGTGAGCACACCCTTTGCTCTTAGTGAGCCATCGGCATTCAAGACGACATTAAGAAGTCCAGCATCAGAGACATGCTTATTAACATAAAGGGACGTTGGTATGAGTACGAAAGTCGCCACGTCATGTGAAAGCGGGACTGTGTTTCCACCTATTAGAGCGTGTTTGTGGCTAGCATGACTTTATATTAACTTCCAAAAGTTCTGTTATTTAACATTGAACGTTAAGACGTCAAGTTATTCGACCTAAATACTTATTTTATTTATCGTCCCAACTTCCTGCGCACTGCATTTCATTCTCATTTTGTGCAACATGTGCCTCGAGCCAAAGATGGTCATATTTGAGTAAATCGGTAATTATTTATTTCTTTTGTGTCATTACCATGAGCTGGACCTTTTTTCTTTCATTTGCGAGCGTTTTGTATTTGATTTCAATAACTCAATGCCCACTGCTTAGTTTCCTAGGGCTACTAACAAAAGTTTTCGAGCGAAGTAAAATCATTCTACAAAAATGTACATTCTGTAACTGAAAACAGCTCTTAAGCAAGATAAACGTGGGAAGTTTCTTAAGGCTTATCTCCAAGGTGAGATGAATAAAGTAAAACAACAGTAGCTTGCATCCTAATATTTGTTTTACACGTCTAACATTTTACGCATTATGACCATTTAAACCAAAATTCAGAGAGGTGAAATATCGCGAGGAAAAGCAGGTGGATGCTTGTTTTAATTCTTAAGCAGCAAAAGGTGCATGAAAAAATTAGACAAGAAGGCGTTGGTATCTTAGCGCCTTTCACGGGAAATCGCTTTTCAAACGATAGTTGCGGACACCCTTACACACTGGTTCACAATGCCGTTCCTCCGCAAAGAGCAGCAGCCAGTGAAGAACTGCCAGTCAACTGTGTCCTAGCCAAAGCACTGGCCAACGCCATGCATTCACCACAGATTAAAAGCTCTGTGAGTCAGTGCCCTGCAGAACATGGCCTGGACTCGGCCGTAAATCAAAAGACGAAGCGACATTCTTACCTGGACGTACTTCTCGTAGTCTTGCAGAGAGCACGACACACTGGTGTCGTACTGGGGCAGCTCCTTGTACTCGGGGGTCACCTCATCGTCGAACTCCTCCGAGGAACTGTGGTGCTTGGAGCGGATCTTCATGATGTTCCTCATCATGGCCTTCTGCTTGAGGTTGGTGTAGGTCGACACCGGGTAGTCGTGGTGAGTGCAGTGCTTCCTCACGGCCTTGGCGAGGGCCAGGCAAGAGGTCGAGAACAGCAGGCGTTCCTCGGTGAACTTGTCGCTGACACACAGGTCCTGCGAAAAATCCGTGCGTGTTGATGCGTGTGAGTTCGAAGATATGTAAGATCGCAGATGGAGACAAAATATGCCAGATAAGATATGCTCGACAAAAGACCTTAAGCTCGGGGTACGCCCTGTGCTTCCTAGCGTGTCACGGTATGATCTCTTTTGTGTGTACGTTTGCTCCAGCGAAGCACTTATTCATGGGGGCCGCCACAAGTAAAAAGCATCAAATTTATCAGGAACTCGAGGGCTATTAGAGTGCACCAAAATTTATCTCTGTATGTCCTTTTGCATTTCGCTCTCTTCATCTCACAGGGATGGGTGCAGGTTCGGAGTGGAGGTCGCTGATTACCTCTCAGGAAAAAAAAACAGCACGTTCAATACATGCAAAAGAAAAGTCACGCGCGGTGACGCGATCTTTCGCATTACAGATGTTCGTGTTTGCATAATGAACGTTTATCTGCGAACAGTGTGTTATCTCCTTAACATTTTTTCCGTGTACTCGGAGTGAGATAGCACCACAACTTTTTCATTGCGCTCAAAACCCAAACCAATCATAACCCGCTCCCGGCTAATAACTCATCCAACGTAAAACTATTTCTCAGATTATGCGGTCTATGCCTATACTTTGCTGTGAAGCAAATTTTCACTTCGTCCCATGGCCACAGTGCGATAGCATCTAGTCTTATTCAGGCAAGTATGATATCAATAAAACTAAGGCCAATTTTTTTCTTCTGTTCGAACATGTGCACTTGAGCAGAATTCACAGGGTAGTGTGCGGATAGTATATGGTCAGCTTTTAAAACTTTTACTTTCGAAATTAACATCCAAGGAAATGCAACTCAACTCTTGGGACCTTTTCGCTTTCACACTTAACGTGCACGAAAGCTTCTTGTGTTGAATAAGCAACTCTATACGAATAGCGTCTGCTATAATGTTCATCAATATGCGAAATCGTCTTCTACTGTCCTGAAAAGTAGGCTTTCCATTTTCTTGCAACTCACAACGCTACAAAGCAATCTGGTAAACAACGTTCACTCACGAGAAGCTCGTCAAGGACTTCGGTAGAGGGCTTGGCCAGGGAGGTCTGCAGAGCGGTCAGCACGTGCACGGACTCCACGAGGGTCAGCTTTTCTTCCTTGAGCAGCGTGAGGACAGTCTTGGCCGTAGCGTCGGTGCCACCAAGGCTCAGGGCGTCGAGAAGAAGTTTCCTGAAGACATAAGAAAGAGTTAGTAGGGTGTCTGACTGGACTAGCTTATGGTTATACATCGGGGATCTGGATCCCTTATGTACTATGGAGTAGCGCTCTCGGTTCATGACTGTTCCTTAGCTTGCGATCTACTAAGGGACACTTTAGCTTTTTCGGGATGCATAGTATTAACTGGTAAACCTCAAGTTAAACGACAAATTTCGACGGATCTTGAATTTTGTTTACAGTCTGCATGCACATACAAATTCCGCTCCGATATTTCAAGGATGAACGAGTCCTCGCCTTCGTTCACGCCAGTCATCCAAAGAAAATGTTTTATTGGTATGGCTATTAGGTACGTCTCTATCAAAGTTATATTTGCACTTTTTCCTAGACGCAATATTTTTACATTTTCTAACACAATAACGTGCTTTGATTAAAGAAGAATCAAATAGAAGACATGGTTCTTTAAACTCTGCGAGCAGAACGTGGCCGCTTTAGAACAAAACTACCATGTGGAATACGCTTGAAATGAAACACTCGTAGTATGCTCAACATGACGCGAGCGATGCTAGTTCCTCCCGTCACTATGATGCAACCGCCTTCCAGGATATAAGTCGATGTGTCTAGACAGTTAAACACTGCGTTAGCTCTCGCTAGCGGTGGACCCCCCTCCATCTCCTAACAACAGGCCTGCAACTTACCTTTCGATGTATTCCTTCTCGCTGACTTCGTTAACCTTCTCGATGGATACAACGGTCTTCAGGAGGAGCTCAAGGTCTTCCTGGGGCAGGGCGTTGACCACGGTCAGCAGCTGCACGATCAGATCGGCGTAGTCGTCCTTGACCTCGAGGTCGTCGAGAGCGACCAGCTCGGCCAGCCTGGAGACGAGGGCGCGGACAGCCACCATGGCCTCCTTGCGGTCGATCGGTCCCCACAGGCTGAGGTGCTCCAGCTCGAGGGCGGGTCCATGGGACACGTAGTGCTGCTCGGGGTAGGCGTAGGTCAGGTTGCTGTAGGTCCTAGCGTGCACCGTGGTCTCATCAAAGACGCTGATGGCAGACTTCTTGTACAAGAGCTCAAGGGCCAGGCTGTTCGCGTGGGAAAAGAGAGCAGAGAACGCGCACATTCAGCGTGCCTTAATCGGCGAGGTCAAACGCACGGCGATACAGTTGAGTGAGTGCGCCTCATTTTGTATTAAAAACCGCGTGTGGCGGAGACTCCGATAAATATCAATGTTGGGCCTTTATATTCATAGTTTGAAAAGGCCGAATTAGTGTCCTTACCAACATGCTCTGCTATCTGTCGAACCAAGTTTCAAGTCCTTGTATGT
This sequence comes from Dermacentor silvarum, assembly GCF_013339745.2. NCBI lineage: Eukaryota > Metazoa > Arthropoda > Arachnida > Ixodida > Ixodidae > Dermacentor > Dermacentor silvarum. The sequence continues at coordinate 46,904,690 of NC_051164.1, read as the reverse complement.
TGCCCGTGATGCAAGAGGCCCTTTAATTTCATGTCATCGCGCGTACTCTGTTTAACAGCTGCATTCCCTTTATTCCTTGTTTTTTTTTTTTTTTTTTTTTTTTTTTTTTTGCTCGAAGTGCTAGTATGTGATAGGTAGTTTGCACGGTTTCACTTAAACATTGCGCCAGTGTCCTTGTATAGTTTGAGAGTAAATTCTCGTCAGCTCCGGTACGCTGTTTCAAACATCAAATGCTTTTCCTTATTTGCTTCACATGACTGTGGCCAGTGAATCGTTCGTTTAGAAAATTGCTTGTTCAAACTGTACAAACCAAGGAAGGAGTGACTAACTAACACGCGCGATTTATAGGGTAAAAAAATGGCGTAGTTAAATGCTGTTGCACTCACACGGAGGTGGCAACGAGCTGCTGCTTTCCGCTGACGAGAACCTTCTTGTCGACGGCCTTGACAGTCTCCAGGAGACCGTACTCTCCCAGAACGCTGACGTTGTACTTGACGGTCAGGAAAGAATCACCAAGGTCGTTCTTCTGCAGTACACAAGAGTGAGAGAACGCGTTGTGAGCTCGCAGGCTGAGCTATAATCTGCCATAACTCCTATGGTGCGCTGCAAACACTGCATTTTCGCATTGTTCTTGCATTTTTTGCCTTGGCACGATACATCTTGTTTTCTAACGCAACTTTCACATAATTTGATTATTAAGTGGAACGTGCTCTGATGTTTTATTCTCGATGTTCACTTGTTTATTTATTTAGAAAAAATGAGAAGTAAGCGTCCATATAAAGAAATTACGTGAAGTGGGCTAAACAGAATTCCACGAACTTCACACAGCCCTTCATTCCCCGTAAACAACGAACTCCTAAATCTTTTACGAAGCGGTGCCTCCAGAGGCCTTTGTGCCTCAAATGTCGTTTCGCGACGTGACGTTATGTGCACGATTCTTTGATCAAGTGCTTCGGTAAATCCGATTGAGATCGTGGCCGTTGTGCTCGGCGAATGCTCGATATACGGCAAACCTCTCTGTTGTTTCCTGGGCACTCACTCAAAAAGAGCGTGGTTGTGTGAGCTATTGCGCAGTACGCCAAGGTCACTAATGTATGTTTCTAACTGTTTTTTTTATTTGCACCATCATCACAAAGCTGTTAGGAGTGGAATAATTGAAGGTTTACCTGTTTTGTACGCTAGGCGCTACAGTGACGCATCGAGCAGTAACGAATGACATGCAAGATTTATTGGCCGAAACTTTCAGTCTTGACTAACGGAAAGTCATGATTTTTTCCGCAAGTGCGATTAATCAGGTAAATATTGGGGTCTGCTCTAGCGCCCAACATAGATTTACCTCACAATGCCAATGCTAAGAAACAGCTAGGAGCGAGCCGAGCGCTTTGGTTCAAGCATTTTGCCATCACGCTTCACTCAGTATCGTGATCTGTCGCGATCCCTTGCTATCCATCCATTGAAACTCACATCGTAGAACTCCTTGACGCATCCGGCTCCATAGGGGTCGTTGTACTGAGTGAATTCAGGCTCGACGCCCTCGAAGACAGTCACGGGCTTGTGCACCTGGCACGTCTGCGGGCATCCCTGGTACTCGTAGTCGGCGTGGTGGAACACAGACGTGTGGCCCAAGCACTTGTGGTAGTTCTTGCTCTTGGTGAGGTTCAGCACACTGAAGTCGTGCACGTCGGACAGGACGTGGTAGGTCGTCTCGCAGTTACCCACAAGGTCGTGCTGTGAATGAATAAACGAACGACACTGAGGCAACTGTCGAGTAGTTTGCGGTTTTTTTTTCATTCGGACGTACATTGATCTTCCCCTTTTTTCGGCGTTGTTTATGAAGAGCAATTCATAAAAGAAACTCAGCAGTGACCCTCATTCGCGATGGACTGCTTTACGGATGCCCTAAATTAGCCAGCATATCGAATCGTTCCCAACAAATATTAGACGGGCCTATCACTTCTGCTTTTACGACATGGCCAGGAACATTGTATTGCAGTAACCTGCATAAATAAACGCTTTCGTCAACTTAATCTGACGTCAGCCTATCTGACTTTTCTATCCAGAAGCCCCTTCCATTGTATCATGTAATGTTACAACAGATGTGACATTACACGTGACTCACCTCGAAGACCTTGTACACGACCACCTCGTCGTCAGGGCTGACGGGCGTCACCTTGCTGAAGGGAACAGCGTGGGTGAGCGGCTCGCTGAAGGTCAGCACAGAGGCGAGGCCACGGTACAGGTTCACCACAGGCTCGGGCAGATCCTCGGGAGCCTCAATGGCGGTTACCTACGGCAATGGTTCAAATTGTTACATTGTATATTTCTCTTCATTTGGAAAATGTTTCTCTGCAACCGCTGGCAGCCTTGTCCGCCTATGCAGTTGGCACTATACAACTTACGAAAGCAGCCTATTGTGTCCACAACGTCTCCTTGAATCGTACCTTGTTAATCTAACGTTATTCATTAGACTTCGAGCAGGATACAAGTGCAACCCTTCGGGAGACGCACGTCAAGCATATTTAACACATATTTGTAACGTTTTCTCTGTAAGCTTTACCAAGGTGAAGCTTTCTACAGGAGCGCATTGCGCTTGCTTGCCGATTGCGAGTTTTATTTACAGGCTCAAAGTTTAACCTACGTTCCTTGGGAGGTGTTATACAGTGGTAAAGTCCAACTTATGTATAATAGTCTAATGTTTCTACAAAACAGTGACTGCGTATGCGCTCGTCATACAACCGCACTCTCATACTTCTTTTTGCGTTTGTTTTAAAGCCTGGACACTTTTTATTAATTACCGCAGCTTATATCCCATTATTTGCGGCACAATCAGCGAGAAAACGGCAACTATAGGCTTCGCTTACCTTGAGCTGCTCGACCGTGAAGACGACCGGCTTCTCAAAGAGATGCAGGTACTGCTCCAGGGGCGTGTGGTACAGGCCCGGCACTGCCTCAGTGTGGTCGTGCACTTCCTTGTCGAACACCGAAGTGGTGACGTTGAGGAGCTGCACGCAAGCAAGATGCAGTCAGAGGTGTAGTTCAACTAGTGCACCATTCGAAGACGCAATACTTGGGGCAACGTCGGGCTGTCTAAAATATTCGGAGCTTGCACCAGGTCACACTCCAAAGTCTTGAATATTCAATGTGTGTCTCGTTTATCAAAGTAATCCTCAAATATAGTCTAACTCAATCTAAGTGCAACAGCTATCGGGTTCTCTCGTCTTGGCTGCTTCGTCGGCTCAAATTGCAGACCTTGGAAGATGGAGTCTCAAAGCCGAAAATGAAATGAGAATGGAAAAACGTGTTTGATTCCTGGTTACAAAATCGTTACTGCGCATTAAGCAATAGATAAGAGTCAGTGACAAGGTTCTGACAAAATTTGCTTTCGTTGCGTTTGTTTATTAGTTGTTAGAGTATTTGCTTAAATAAGTGGCGAGTTTTTTTTTTTTTTTCTGCAGCCTTCGCTTTCTTTCTGCCGCTATTTCTTCAGTTCTGTCGTCCGCGATGACGTGGTGCGCTGTTTTTCTCCGAAGAGGTTTTTTTAGGTACCGTCACTCAACGTTTTCTCATCCTCCTCAGCTTTTTTTCCAACTTGACCTTTTTAGGCAAATCATAGTAGATTTTTCCTAGCTACTTCTTCCCAAATAGCTCCCATTTGTAGCCTTCTTTTACCTTTATGAACGCATTGCGTTCTCGTAGTAAAATGCATCCTATAAATGTTGTTTTAGTAAGGCAAATTACATTCAGCATGCACGATAACCAACAGGGCCCTACGAGTCTACACTTTCGAAGCTGCAAGAAATATAAAGATAGGCGATTTGCGTTTCTTTCATCTGAAGACAGCGCCGCTTATGGACACCTGATCTGTACAGCTACGTTTTACGAAAAGAAAGTTAACCTGGATTTTGCTTCAGAAACAATATTATTAGGGGAAGAATTGCGGATTTGTACCTTGAGCTGACATGGCTCATAAAAATTAACCTACGCACTCGGGGCCATAGCCGTAATTTAAACAAGAATATCTCTCGGATTACGTTTCAGCTTCTGCGAAACGTGCGCTCTCAAAGCACTTATTTAGGTGCCCAAGGAAGTTTTCTTAAAATTTTGCGCCTGACATTGTGTCTATATTATATTCAGTATTCTCCAGTACTGATCACAATGTGCAGTGCAATTGCTGGAGATTAATACTGAAAACTTCACCGTATACAGTATAGGCGCTGAAAACGTCCATCTTTGTAGCTTTAATGTGTCGTCGAGTAACTGCACGATCTTTTGGATGACTATGATCGAAAGGTATTTTTTAACTTATCAGCGCGCCTTGTTCGCACGTGTGAGAGAGTTCACGCGAGCCGCCTCACCTGCACGAACAGCCTGGCCGTCTTGGCGACGGGGTCGGCGGCGGTGACGCTGATCTTCAAGTATCCATAGACTTCCTCGCCAGTAGCGTGCGACGCCTTCTGAGGGACACTCAGGGCGACGGTCGTACGGTACTTGTACAGGTACTCCTGCCTGGGCTCGAACACTGCAATGAGATGACCGTGGGTACTGTCTAAGCAAGCACTCTTCTTCTGCAAGTGCGTTTAGATCTTACTACAGTCATGTCACTTTCCGTACTGTACTAAAATAAACGGTTCTAAACGAAAACATTTGGAAATTATACGCTGTGTTGCCTGCGGTACGAGTAAGCATGTGCAGACCCCGGTGCTTCGGTTAGTTTACAGCATGGTCCACTGTTTAAAAAAAGCACGCACTGAGTATTCTGCCCACGATTATCCCCGAGGTATAGTACAAAGGCCCACAGACCTATTATGTATGCCCAAATGCGTGTCCTATTGGGTGTATCGGCCGTTTATTTCGAATTATTTTCGCCTGCTCCTGTCCTAGTCGCTTTATAACTGGTAATGTGTTTCCTTTAACAGTGGCCCATACTCCACTTGCACCTGATAATTACTTCTTTATTGGCCGCTTGCTTCTACGGGCGAACATAATTTTATTCGCTGCCTTATTTCACTTTTACCTCAGTTGATCGAGTTGTCGATCGAATGTCGATCGAGTTGCGACTCATCTTTCTTAGCAAAAATTTAAATACTTCCTCCTAGCCTCTTTTGCTTTTCATGGAAGTTAGTATGCACATTTATCGTTTGGTGAATTGCAGAATTTAGTTGCTTTAACTTCATCGCTTGCGATCATAGACAACGAGAAAAAGTACTCACCGAGCTTCGGCACGGAGTAGGGGACCTCCAAGGCAGCTGCAACAAGAGACAACGTACAGCATTAGAATCAATGTTGAAATATCTGCTAGTATCAAATGGCCAAATCTTTAAAATACGCCAGGTCAATCGCAATTTTACAGTTAAGAAACGTCACACCTCTTCGTCTATATTTTTTTCTTCAGTCATTCAAATAATTTCTCATTGCAGAATAACTATATATATATACTTGTCATGCCAACTAGAGACCTAATCCGCATCAATTTCACACCCTCTGCTTCTGGGTAATTTTTTTTTCGCTTGTATCCGGCCCTTCACCTTTACCGTGAGTAACTGAGGAACTCCGGAAATAGAAAACAAAGCACTAAAATTTAATCGCACAATTCTCTAGCGTACCTGAACGCATCTGATGTATTTTCAAGTAGACAGTAAACATACACAATTATTTAAATAACCTCCGTCAATGAGCCGAGCCATGTTGTCTTGAGAGACAAAAGCCTCAAAACATACATCCCGTGAATTCTTCTCTTCCAGCATCGCCATCATTTTGTTTAAGTATACAAGGACGAAGGCCTCTCCTTCTCAATGACCTACAGTTACCCCGGACTCTTATCAGTGGGCTCTATCCCGAGAATGCAAATCGCCTAATCGCGTCATTCGATGTCTGCAACCCTCCCCTGCATTTTCCTTCTCTTGGCACCCAATTTGATAATCTAACAGACCACTGGATATCTATTTCTGCAGGTTACAAAACTTGTCTACCTACACCTCCTAATGTCATCACCTACCCCGCCGCGGTTTCCTGACTCATCAGCCACCTTTTTATCTATCGGTGCTACGTAGTAATCACCGACCATGGAGCCAACTTTATGGAACATGCAGGTTATAGGGCGGCTTACTTCATTATTGCCCTGAAAAATGTGCGTGTCGAATGTGACAAGCTGACTGGGGGCCCGATCTGATGCAAACCAAACACTTAAACACGCTGCATTTTTGACAGCACAATATGAAGTTGTTCACGTGGCTAGTACTCGGTGCTGGCTTTCTAACCTCTTCATCTTGTATCCGCTGACGACTATCGCAGCTGACTTAGCGTTTTTCGCCGCATCGTCTTAAATAGGTGACAGGTTCTTTGCTGCTGTCGTGCCGCTAGAGCACTTCACTCCTTGTGAACATTTTGGATTCTCTTTGTGGAAATAGTTTTGGCTAGGAACACTCCGTTATCATTTTATCGGCACGATAAAGTGGTCGTTCAGTCACTGCTTTGGAAACCTGAGAAGCCTAATTGAATGTTCGGTGCCTAGACACGATGTTTATCGCCAAGTTAAGAGATATGTGTTTATTTACTAACCCGGTCTGGCAACCAATAAGCAGCCTAAATAACCTGGTTAACTTCCCCGCCGTAACTTCGAGTTCATACGCTTAGTTCAGACAGCGATACTGCTCCATTTCTGCGCAGTGGTATTGTGAGCCAGTAGGTTTTCGCTTTCTCAAATTATCGCTCAACAATTATTTACACGCGCACCATACTCAGGCGTCAACAAAGGCATCGCGTTTCTGCACGGTAATTGTACTCGCAGTATTCGGTACCAATTGCAGATCTGTAACTGACTTTGCTATACTCTGGGCCTACTCACGACCTTCTCATTCCGCCAAACTCAGTCGCTTCTCAGATAGTCTCAAGGTTCTTGATGCGCCTAACCTACGTCTTTTTCTCGGCTAACCGATTTTGCCTTCTCCTTCGGCGCTGCCTCTACGCTCCCATACTCGCGAGGAGATCCGTGCAGGCTTGGTACCCCCGTGGGCGCTTCGAGCATCGCTCTCGGCCCTGCGACTAAGCTACCATCCACACTCGGCTGAGGCAATATGCAATCCCGGTTCCGTCGGTAAGTCCTGGGCGACGTGCCCGCGCCTCGGAGTCCTGATCCCGGCCAGCACTCACCGACAGCTGCGACGAGCAAAGCGAGGGCAGCGAGGACCCTCATGGTGGCGAGTCCGGTGGCGCACAGACTTCCTGTGGTCGGTGCGTGTGTGTGGGGCCTGCCGAAGAACGGAGCCCGACTGTCCTGTCGTAGCAGCGGGTCCCTGGCCCTTATATTGGGTTCGCCCCGGGAGTGCCCAGCCAGCGCTGGCTAAGCATCGCGCGTCGCTGGCCCTTGCAGAAACTCTAGGTGTGGGAGGAGAGGGGAAGAGGGGCGAGTGAACAAAAAAAAAAAAAGACAGATCGCACCGACCTCGGGGGCAGGTCGCGGTGCGAAAAAAGGAGAGAGCGCTCGAAGCAGCGGCAGCAGCACAGGCCAGCAGTCTTGGCCAGTGGATAATCATCGCCAACGCGAGCGACCGCTTGAGAAGTTGCCTTACTGCTGCGAGCCGGAACGATAAGCAGGTTTGCGGCCGGCGTGCACTAAGCGTTCGGTTGCGGACGAAGCTCAGGGCAGCCTACCTGAAAACAAGCAACCCGACCACGGTCCTCGCTCATGTCCACAAGTCTTGAAGAAGGCGTTGGTCTCAACTGCATTTTTGTTCGAGTCATGTCGGCCGCCCATGAACCGTATTGTCTTTGGCGTTCAACTGCCATCATCGAAGATGCCATCAAGGGTTCGATTTCGAGTCGCTAAACCTGCGTGTTGACGTGGCCCACACGCAGGGCCCTTTGTGCAACAGGAAGGTTATGCGTGTTCCAATTTGCCGACTCCGCCGAAGTACAGTATTGAGTTGTCCGGGTTTAAGGCATCGCTTAGGCCTTGCTACTGTCTAGATCGTGGCACGAAGCTTTCTCTAACTGGCGAAAGTAAACACTTCAGTGAGCCTACATTCTACTGGAACATTCTTTTTGACACTAGAAGTCAATGTAACGTTGAAAAAGAAGAAGTTGTGACGTTGACAAGTCAAGTATCGCTGAAAAACTTTGGCATATTTGTTAGCAGAAACCAAGGTGGGGGAGTGCAAATATTCTTCTTTCTATGGAAACAGGCTAGCTTTTCCAAATATATGTCGTTAACTACCAAGCCAAGTGTGTCATGGCCATAGATCCTAGCTAAATAAACGAAATTCACCCAAACTCGGTGGCAAAACATGTCCGCGTCGTACATATGTGTCTCGTCCCTTTTCGTGCGCTAAAAAGTATAAGGCAAAACATATTTTAACGCGTGAGCGTTAAGGCCCCGTGTCGCAGAAAATCCGGCTACGGCGTAGGCGCCGCGTCGTTGGCGGAAATAATCATGCCAAACCACATCATCCCGAACCACACCGACCGGGCAGGCCCTTCGCGTGGCGCAATGCGTTAGTGAACAAAATTTGAATTTCTCAAAGTAAAATCCGTCAGAAAAATCGTAAAGTACGCCTTAACCACAACGTGCAGACGTGAAAGCGTCGGATTGTAATTTGAATATACGAGAAAAAAGCCTGACAAGCAGCCGGGGTTCTTTGAATGCTATCGCGTTCCACTCTTAAAGGCGAAGCTTAAGCGTCCTCCAATTTTTCTTTTTTTTTTTTTTTTGCTTAGGACTTACTAGGACTCAGACTCGTCAAAATTTTACTCAGCTAGGTTCACTCAGGCTCACACTCACGGGTCAGTCCGTAAGTGAATCTGCTCATGAGTGAGTCCGTATCCCACATGCGACTTCATGGCTCGCGATACTAGATGTCAAGCTGAATCTCGGTGAACACAATCAATCTGGGTACGTCTGTTTACGAGCGGGCTCCGTTCAATCTAGGTAAGCTTGAGTGAAGACGTGTGAACAAAGGCCGTACGCAATTTGTATCAAAGTTTGAAGACGTAAGCTTTAAGGCGGTCAGTTGTGTAGCCGAGTTCATGCGAAACGGATTTGAGTCACTGAACTGATGTATACTGCGCGCGCTCCCTGTTCCTACGATGTGCAAGTCTTTATAAGCACACTTCTCCAGCACGCGCCACTCACGCTCTTTCACTTGCGCATGCTTTGCGCCGATGTGTTCTTTGTTTGAAAAGGTAAAGTAAAAGAGAAAAAAAAACGAAAGGAAGCACTCACGGCCAACGCGATTGCCAACAGTCTCCTTCCCTCTTAAACACCCACCAACAAGAATCTATACCCAAACATCCCCAATATACTACAGAAAGTCTGAGAACTCTCTAATAATGCGTAAGCATTCCTTAGCTCGGCTGTTAGTTCGGTTTTGCTACTTATGTTGTTGGCTTATGCATGTCTACCCATCGCTTTTTCGGGAGCCAAAGAATGATTACACATTAGTAGACAATTCTCAGAATTTCAGTACCACTTTTTTTATCGAGCGTCGCCCTATAACGTCTCCGATCCGCTTCTGAGCACCTCCTTTCCTCTTGCTGTTGATTATCTCCTAGTTCCTGTCGCTGTTCTCGTTGTTACTTCTGCCGACTACGATATTTCGTTGTCGTTCAGCGTTCCTACGCCGCTCCTTCGTTTCACCAAGTTTCTCTTTGTGGCCATTGCGAGAACTCATCTCGGCACATTCAACACCTTCAAGGTGATCGCATAAACTGAGATTAACCGCTACCACAACGGGTTGGTTTTTTGCCAAACCAGATCTATACCAATCAGTTATTATCATTTTATACTTTTTATTGCATCCAATGACTATATTGAGGCGACGGCGATGCGACCAGTGTTTTTATCGATTCCAAAGCTAGCAATCATCTACAGTTACACTGCTATAACGACTAGATGTATGTACTTGAGCATTTAGGCACTTATTTCCCAGTTACAAGTAATTGTAAACCTTTCTTTCTCTAGTGTAAAAATTCTTTCTCTAGTACCCCGGTTTCTCCGGGGTACTAGAGAAAGAATGATTAAGCATTGATGTGTCACGCTTAGCGTATATTATACTTTCTAATTGGTTACATTTGCTGTTTTCTCTCTCGCGAGCCTCCTGCTGTCATTTAAAGGGTGTCGAACCGAAAAAAGTACCTGTTCAGTTCTGCTTCAACGTACTTTAGCTTTGTTCCGGTTCAGTCTCAGTTTGAAGCAGTGCGGTTTGCCCTCAGTCTCCCACACTGCTGGATTAGGTCGGCAAAACAAACGGGGCTCACTTAGACTCACTCAGCAAATATATTTTTGCTTAGGGCTCACCCGGACTCCGACTCACAAAATTTTACTCAGTTGGTTTCACTGTGACTTGGATTCACCAGAATTCTATTCAGCCGGGCTCACTGAGACTGACACTCACGGTCGATCTGAGGCTGAGTCAGTCCGAGTCAGTAGACTCGGAGTTCACCAAGTGAAAGTGTGTTTGCTGACCTTGTTAGTGAGTTTGCTGACCTATGGTCATGGCTAACGGAATCACTCTAAGCAGGTTACCACTTTCCTCTGGACATCGATATTTCAGGCTGCACTAAACCTGCCCAGTGACGTTCAGGGGCAGACCGGGTTCAGCAGCGTCTATGAGAATGAGCTCATTAGCTCAGCTTGAACCTTGCCCATGTATTCCCAATCACTAGTAATTTCCCGCTCTGGGAAACCAAATTCAATGCTCGCTGATCCTACGAGCTTTGCGAAACGAAGGTAATATGCTATTTCAAGAAAGAAAGATGCCTGCATTCCTGCTCGAATATCGAAACTGTATGGTAGGCAGATTTTGCTAGCAGCACCTAGATACCACAATGCTAACGATGAAATCTTCAAGCGTGGCGAAGAAAGCACGACGGCTCTGAAAACACATAGGTGTGCTCAAGCAGTTGTCTACGAGGAAGATCAAGTTTTGCTTGCATTATTCTCAAGTAGGTTGTCCATGTCATCGCCATTTTTCTTCAGTGATAGCATTTGTGAATACCAAACTGAGTATTGTCAGTTTCCGAGATTGGTGTGCAACATGTCAAGAGCCATCGATAATGTATTTGGAATGTTCCTCTTTACATACTTATGCGCATCTGGTGGGGGCAATCACGATATGTTGTAGGCACGTTATCTGGTTGTAAAGGACACTCACGATCGTTGACACAGCACATATGGCACGAAAAGATGTGGTAGTCATTACGATTGGAGCCTGCTTTACGACAAAAAAAGATATTAATACAACCCTGGGCATATTGGAAAAGTCCGATGCCAGATACAACCGGCATACATCAACTGTTGAAGCATAAAATTGTTTCGCAGTTTAGTAAATATTGTTGGGCACCAGCCATCGTCTAGTAAACGATATGGTAGCACGGGCGCCGGACATATGAAACACACTTCATAAAACGTGTCTGAATCATGCCCTCAAACACAACAGTTTTTCCAGCAGCCAAGACGTAACATTACATAACGATTCTTCAGATGGCTGAATCTCAGTCTTCGACTGCCACTGCCTCCTTCCCCGTGATGGTGATTGAGGGCGCATTCACCGTAAAGTGAATACTAAAAGAATGTGTCATTTCAAGAATAATTTGAATACTCAAGTTTGCAGGGTATGTTGTTATGCTGTTAAAAACATGTGTGCGTGTTTTTGTGTGCGTGCGTGCGTATGTTATTATGTGTGCAAGTGTGCGCGTGTGTATTTACATTGGGACTACACAACACACCGTGAACATTGTCAGGGACCTGAACGCGTGTGCACAGACATTTTTTTTTTTTTATTTTTGTGCCCTTTCTACATGTCTCTTACTCCGTCTCCCTCAGTACAAGATCCTCAACATAACATCTATTCTGGTAAATTATTCATTGTTCTCCCATTTTACTTGCACATTGGAGTTGAGTAACATGCGAGTTTTCAATATGGTTTTCTTGGAAGAACATCCGCTCTCAATAAAGATAAACAAATAAAGATAAAGATAAAATAAAGATAAAGAGCCGGAAAATTAAACAGCAAGCAATAGGATTGCTGTTTGTACGAATAAGCAGAGTGAATGATGTTAAAGGCAGTGTGAAATATCAACGGGAACAATTACTGACCGGCCCGATGGCGATAAAGTAGGCTGGGCAACATCAACGCAAAGTAAAGAGCAATTCAGTGTATATTTTTTCACACAATTTGAAGCAGGTGAGTACGAGTAACACAGTGTATAAAATCTCACCTTTTCTATGAGCAAGTGAAATTAACCATCAAGAAGTGTTGCCGTTAGGGTGAACTTGAAGGCATTGCGGGCTTTATTTAGACGTTCGACTCGGCTACAGTGGTTGAAGGTCATCTGTTTCTTTCTCCTTTAGTAACCATACCGGTGGGAGTTCACTACGGCTGACACTTTATCAGTGTTGCAAATAAATTCTGTATCAATTAATAGAACATATTGCTGTAAATAAATAGCTATTCAATAACCAATTTTGGGCATACTACAATTTAATTTAAAAAATAATTCTGGGGTTTTACGTGCCGAAATCACCCTGCGGATTAATTTTGACCCCTGGGGTTCTTTAACGTGTACCCCGTGCATGGTACACGGGCGTTTCTGCATTTCACTTCCATCCAAATGTGGCCGCCGCTGCCGGGATTCGATCCCTCGCCCTCGGGATTAGCAGCGCAACGCAAAAGCAAAAGCGCTCCACCAGGGTGGGTTGCAACGCCTTTAGAGCTTAACTGTCTAACACAGCTTCAGTTGTACTACGCTATGTGAACTTAGTGACTGCGAAACAATTTCAAAGTATTGTGTTTCAGAGTCTCTCACTCCTCTGTATATTATTGCTCGTCAAGGTCGAAATTTCAGTGATGCAACCACGAAACCTTTGTGAACGCTTTTTAAACAGATTTTAACGCGGTCTGGACAGTTTATTTGGGCGTTTCCGGTGGGACCAAGGCTGGCCAGGCCATTTGGCATGATCGACGATGGGCTGCTGTGAGCTACTCTCCCAGCATTTATATCGATCACAAACACCTGAAGCACATTTAAAAACACATGAAGGATGTGCCACCCACGGGTTTACTAAAATGAAGGCTCTCACAAGTTCATTTACCTTCATGAAACATTACAGCGGGCAATGACCGAGGGAGATACCAAGTAGAAAAAAAATGAGAACAAGACATCCTATCTCAAATCAGTCCTGATCTAGTGACACGGGAATCGCCCTAGTGCTGTTTGAATGTTCGTCGCACCGGCAACTCGTCGGATCTTGAAGTGAGAAGTTATCTGGCTGTCAACACGCAGTGCGCAAGATAGTTAATCTCATCGAAGTTGCGCTGAAATCGTCTTCAATGGCTCCAGAAGGGCGAATAAAGCGGCAACGTGTGTCATCTTAGGAGGCAGCCTCACCGTGAGCTGAACCCTGCCTCGATAAGAAACCGCAATGCACGGGGCTGGACCACTCGGAGAGATATCTGCGCCGGTCTTCGTTGCACGCCTTTGTAACAAACACACGCCGCTGATACGCAAGACGTGGGGAAAAAATGGTATCGACAGCGCTTCCGCGGCAGGAACTCTCCATCTTTATGGGCGCTTTTTTGGGGGGTCATCTGAATGGGAAGCACAATCGCAGATTTTTATGATTTCATTCATTCATTCATTCATTCATTCATTCATTCATTCATTCATTCATTCCTTCATTCATTCATTTTTCTTCATTGAAAAGGAAGAGACGGTACTAAAAGCCACAGAAGCTACTTGACGAAGGTTCATTCTCATTTCTCTCTATTACAGAGCAGTTCAGCAATTGTGGAGTATAAACACCCACTCATAGACAAAAAAAATACTTGGAGCTCTTATCACGTTAAATACCCATACAACCATGTAGTTTTACACTGCATAGACAAAAATAAAGCGCAGGAACAATGAGCATGCGAATAACACAGTGAAAAAAATGCACTTCAATTTGGGGCAGTCTGGATTCACAAAGAACACGTAACGAATTTAGTAGAAGCAGAGAGAAGATCGAAATCATCTTCTAATTGTTTATTTGATACTACAGTCATTTTGTAGCGTAATCAATGACGTAATATCGTAATGAGTTTGCGCAATTCGATTTTATTTCCCATCTTATGACCATATCCCTTTCACGCACTGCGTGCGCAATTCTGCACGCGAAGATGGCGCCTCAAAAGCAAGAGCCCTAATAAAAATAATTATGCTTATAACGTGCCTCACACATCTTCGAACACTGATAATTGATGTCGAGGCTCGTGTCTTTGTCTTCAAAGCCGCCAACGGCGGTTTCGTTCGCCCCCACTTTCCAATCACGATGCTTTTCTTGAGAAGCACCACATCCTGACCTTGGATGGAGCTTCTAGGGCCAAGAAACCCTAAAAGCTTCTTGTCTCACAATCAAGTCCGAAAAAAAAAAGATTCAAATCCGCAGACATCACCGGTTCCTCCACCTCTATGCTCGGTTACTACGACAGCATAGCAAGCACTCACTGCGCCACTGCGGACACCACCCCCTCTTGAAGAACCAACTTCTTTGCGATGCACACTGCGTCGAGTTTTGGTCGTTGCAGTATCGTCTTCTGTAGCTCCTAATGAATACGAACAGACGTCACCACTCGTAGAGTTCTGTGTGGCGCGAGCCACGTCGCGCAAATTACTGAGCGGCAAAGCTGGACGAAAGGAAATAGTTATTGCTGTTTGTGTTCTTTAAGGGAGGTTTCAAAAATGTTAGTTATTTAGCTCAAGTCGCAAGGCGTTGATCAGGGCTACTATTGGTGCATGGCAGAATATACCGAATTCCAAGTGGAACCCGTCAATGGACTAGACTGGACGAACTTTATTTGGGTCCTGCAGGACGCGCTTAGGGCGTAGCGGGCGTCTCCCACGTATAGGGGCCGACAGGGAATACCTGGCGGCCGCTTCGTGGGCCTGCTGGACTGTATGGTGTTATGGGGCGTGCTTAGACCATGTGTCTCCATAATTTCTTTAGGTTTCATTCTCAAGGCTGAGGGATTCTTTGTTCCCTAAAGCACACACCCAAAAACCAAGGCCGGAGTCTATGGATCATTGCTTGAGTGATGCTGGAAGGCAGCACATATTTTAGTATTCTAGAGCGGTCGTTGTCCGACCTGCGATTTAAAACGCGATTGGTTTGAAAAGGCAGTCGCTTCGATGAATGACAAGATGACCGTCATTTCTTTAAGCATTGCAGCTGTGCTGTTTTCATTAAAGCATCGCGCCGTCTGACTGACGTACATTTTACCACAACTCAGTTGGATCTGATAGATCGCGGCTTTCTTGCATTGAACGTACTTGAATTTCTGTTTCGCTATGCATTCTGAAGGCAACTTATACGGATCTGTCATCTTGGAAAGACGAGCAAGCTTCATACGTGCTTAAAAGACCGCTTACGCTCTTGAACGCTGCCCGACCTTTGAATTGTGTGATATACCCAATGAATATAAGGTTACGCTACCACCCTTTGCCTTTCTGTGTTTATTGGAGGTATTTTGTTATGGTTGCAGGTTTTGCTTTCACTGATGTCACAGTAGGAAAAAAGCACGTGCTGTTTGCCAAGAAGCAAAACATTTAGTGCCGCTTCACCCGTTTTTTAAGTCTAGCTATATGTGCGACAAACTCTGTTCGCAGAAGTTCACTTATACCTCGATCATAACTATTTGGATGTTGTTCGACGCTATAGCAGCGGGGGGAAACGACGCTGACACGTGTTGAAATACTCGAAACGCGCCTATGCGAGCCTAGTGTGCAGGGCCAACTACCGGAGTTGTCGTCCTGTGTGAAACTTGCCTGCGCCGGCGTGCTAAGTTACCCCTGTTGACGGCTGAAAACGCAGTTTTGTGATGCGCTTGCGGTGGTGCATCGATAAGGCCTCCCGACTGCTCTGCCAAGGCCCTTCCGAGTTCGCTGTCCGCGGAGACAACTTCAAGCGGAAGAAAAATATTCGGTGGTCGCCTTCCGACGCGACACACTCGGGGATTTGTCATTCAGCGATCAGCGTGCCGACGTTGTCGTTATGGTGATTCCTGCCGTGTTGTCTTCGTGCGTTTCGCCATGCATATATCACGTTGTCCTCGCTTCAAGGTGTACTCGCGCGACATTATCGACAAGTGTAACAGTGCCCTAAATGAGTTACTCTAACACTCGTTCCTGCGAACCAGGGCCCGTGTTGACAAACTACATCGTTTGGAAGTTCTTCGTCATAAGTTATCCACCTTGGCTAATGATATGTCGGACGTCAGGATTGGCGATGCAATTTTCTCTTTACGAGTAATTCTAGCGTAAGAGATTTTTGGGAATACGGGTCCAGATCTTGTTTCGTCACCCAAGAAGTCGTTGCGTCATGACGTCATGTTATATTAGCTCGCTGCGTATCTGCGATTGCTGCAACTGTTACAGACGAGCGCAGACCAACTAAACAGACGCAACACTCTTGTTTATTTCTTATAAGCAACATCATCATACCTAGCCTCATTAGTACACGACGTCAAAAGATTAGCTCTGTATAATGATGTCATGATAGCGTCAATGACGCTGACTGTGGCATACGCCAACATTAGCATCAAATTAAAATATGTGTTTATCAACTTGCATGTTTGCCATTTGCCATCTTTTTCATATAAACGAGAAGAGTGTAGTGGAGTTCCTTCAACTTCAGAAATATGTTCCAATACTGTATTAATATCCTTTTTGCCCGCTTTGAATCCCTTGAGCAATACTCACCACGCCTTCTATTTTGTCCGGTACTGCATTACAGTCTAGAACGTTCAATGGTAAACTGGATGCTGAAGACCTACACTAAATCAGCTGTACTAGTGAAGTATTGTGTCAGAACTCCGTCGGTCATTGATTTCGCTGGCAAGCGTTGATTATTATAATAGAAAATGAAGTCCAAACTTAGAATTTTTAAGGTTTGCGCTGAAACCTGGGTGGCCAGTGCATCAAAAAGACTTCACGGATT
Source organism: Dermacentor silvarum (assembly GCF_013339745.2). Classification (NCBI taxonomy): domain Eukaryota; kingdom Metazoa; phylum Arthropoda; class Arachnida; order Ixodida; family Ixodidae; genus Dermacentor; species Dermacentor silvarum. Next base: position 46,887,721 of record NC_051164.1, on the reverse strand, counting down.
TCAATGTACCTACACTTTGTTAGAAATGCACCCAGACTTATTTTTCGTTGTTTTTCCATGATGTTCAAAGTCAACGGGTGTTAATTAGTCACTTTGCATGTGCTTAGAGGTGGCGTAGCATTTGAAGGGTTTCCATGTAAACTCACTAGGCGGGAGAGCTGTGTTTAACAGCTCCTTCGCAAGTTTAATTGGACGTTACAAGAGGGACGGGACGGACACAAAATTTAAGCAGATAGTTAACATTAATGTCGGAGTTATACTTCGGAATACACCTAGTGTGAAATGCAAAATGATTCACCAAGTACATGGTAACGAAGTATTTCGACAAGTCATGTCCTTGAAAGGCGAAAGATTTCGGGAGGGCAGAGATTCAGCGTAAGAGGAACTCCAGCGTCGACTACCCGTCAACGTCACATACCACTGCAAATGTAGAATGTTTCAACCATTCGTTGCATATTACTCGCCGCGTTATTGTCCTCATTATATCAGAAGATGTGAAATTGAACAGGGATACGTCACTAGATATTGTGCGGCGATTTAAGGAAATGGAAACCGAATGCAAAGGCTGTCCCGCACGCATTGATCTACGAACAGAAAGAAACACGGACAATTACTGCTGAACCTGCGGACAGAAGTGGTTCCACATTTGAGTTTAGCATCATTGCCAATGGTGAACTTGCTGCTCCCAGCAAGACCCTCAAGTAATGCGGCAAAGCAACAAGCGCTGAGGTGTCGACTCACTTTTTCTTAGAAAACTGAAGCCTTAACCATCAAAAATAAACGCAAAGTTAATTAGAATGTTTTGGTGCTACAGGCTTGGTGCACCACGAAATCCTGTCTGAAGGACAAACAATAAACGAAAACTTCGACGTTGAGGCGCACAAATGTTTGGGCCAAACGATCCGGCGGCACCATCCTGATATGCCGTCCTCTGAACAGTGGTTTTGGTGGCTGGTCAACGCGAGGCCCACACTTCTGTATCAGTCCTGGTGGAAACAGCCATATACCTGCTCAATGGCATTCCCTTTATTCACCCGACCTGTTGCCACGTGGCTTCTTTTTGTGTCCCGGTGTGAAATGTGCCGCTTAAAGGGAGCGTCATGAAGCACAGCAACATAAACTGCTGTGACTAATGTGTTGAATAGAAATCGCAATTGAAGCTTTCTTCTGCTTGCGTCCATGACCTCCAGAAAATGTCGCAGCTGTGCGTAGAAATCCGAATGGTGTACTTTATCACGTCCTGGAGTCAATAGTTTGTAAGTTGAGTAAATGCGTTTTTGCAAACTCAACTTTGTAACTTTTTTGGCGATGGTTGCGTATGGTACAATTAGTCACTGCTGCATGGAAGCAAACGCAAAAGTTTCTTTGTTAGGTATATTATATATAGAGCCATAAGGGCTTCATGACTGTTTAATCAGTCATTTTAAAGCGAACTTTTATTTGCCGCTTACCCTCACTTTTTTCGTGCTAGCTGCTAGCTGCTGTCTGCTGTCTTGCTTGATTGGTCGGTACTGGATCTTCTGCAAACAAGCACCGGACATAGTTCCAACCGAGGCGGCCCAGGGTGGCAGGTGATGCGTGTATACGCGGACGTGAGCTCCAACACGAACATGCCACCGTCGCCATGCAATCGTCCCCATCTCATCGCCTTTATTACATTGCAATCATTCTTTTGTTGTGATGCCGTCGCCATCGTTCCGCCTTCTTCCCCGCGTCGTCATCACAGCGTTGTCATTTTATTCGTCATCATGACACAGTTGTCGCGCCGTCACCGTCATTCCGTCATCTCAATTTTCGTCGCAATCTTTCACTCGTCGTCACTCCACTGTTAATACGCCGTCGCCGTCACGCTGTTGACATCTCCCGCTGAAAGCGTGTCCAACTTGATTGTGTGCTCTAAATTGCCGATGACCGCTAAAAAATAAATACCCCCCCCCCCCCACCTCTCACACCCCCAGCATTTTCAAAAAAAGAACCGTACAGAGCTTCTCTTCAAACGAGTCCCACAGCGCGTGGAATCCGCATATTATTTTTATTGGCCATTTATGCATTTAGATTCCTAGTACATATAATGTCCGTCACTACGAGTCCTCCAGCTCAAGAAACAGGATTTGTACTAGCTGCCAAAGACGCATCTCTTTAAAAGAACTGTTAATTTTACAAAGACTTAAATAACACAAGCACATGGTGTTAAGGACTGAGTATTATTCACTTCTGAACGTTCCCCACAGTAAGCCCACCCTTCTGGAAGCGCTAGCCGCGCCTTCAGGCTGCGTCCGCGTGGCCCTTGCGCGCCCCGGCTTTCTTGGTCGGCCCGTGCTATCTCGGGAGCATCCAATAGTGCTGAGCCAGGGGAAAGCTCGCTGCATCGGCTTACCGATTTGGCTTATCGCCCGCTGCCCCGGCCGAGTCACTCACCCCTCGCAAGGCTGTCGCACTCGCCACGGTAGCTGCTTTTCCTTTCCTTCACTTTTGAACCTTTAACTGGTAAGATGAGGAAAACAAATGTGCGAATAACTTTTCTTCACTGGCTCCGCTTTAAATTGTTTGTAGGAGCGGCGAAGCTAGTTTAATACCAATCGAAAGCCATATAATTTAAATATAGAACACCCAGAGCTAATCTCTAAAGAGCGGGATATTGAGAAATTCACGCTCTCTGCACCTTTGAACAGTAAAGAGCAGAGGCATCTTACATTGAAAATTCGATAAACACGTGACAGTGAGAAAACGGATAGTTTCTGGAGAATATTGTCATGAAGTATTTTCCCTGTCTTGCCTACAGATTTGGCGAACGCTGGAAAAAAAGGTACGCCTGCGCGTGTCCAGCGTGTGCCCGTCATTATGCGCTGACTGTGAAGCGTTCAAGCCACTTAAATGTAAAGCACACGTTCAAGAGAAACTAAATCATGAGGTACGGCCGGCTTTTTTTTTTTCGTGGACGTGTTTTTTGTGGACATCCTCAAATGAAAGGTTTACTTAAGCTAAAGACCTCCTTTTGAAAAAAAAAACTAATCGAATGATATAGGCAGCAGCCATTACAATTTATCAGTGTGGGTCTTCTTCTCGGTGCAAATTTTTGCGAGAAACACTGACAACACTAGCCGAAGAAGCAAGCCGATTGCCTCCCGATTGTGTGGCCAAATTTGATGTAGAGGTCTATTTCGGAAAACGTCGACATTAACCCTCATCATGATGCGGGCGACGTATTTTTTATATCTGTTACTTTCTTAATAATCCGGCAGTAAGATAAAGTGTTTGACATGGTTTAGCATACCATTAGTTAGGGGCACTGATATCATTAGTTATTCAAGGTAGGAAATTCGGAAAAGAGCGATAATCTGAGCTCTAAAATTCCCGGTAGTCGCGGACTAAGCGAATGGGATAGTCGCCACTTAGCGATTTATTTGAATGTCATACCAAACCGAACCGGAACTGAACCAATAACTAGAGCTTAAATGTTACTTTCAGCTGAACTGGATCCGAACCGATATTCTAAGGCAATTAGCATTCTTAGGGTATGTGACGTAGTGATGACGTTGTGCACAGTCACACACAAGCATAGCGTTGTACGCCCCCTTGCACGGTGGATATATAACCTTGGGCCTCCTGGAATAAAGCGTCCTTTTCCACACCCGCACCCGTCTCGTGCATGTTACATGGTGGTAGCGGCAGGCATGACCGACAGCAGCTTCGACGAACTTTCGGCATGCCGGGCACGGACCCAGCGCCTCCCCGTCAGCAAGGTGCCCCGGTCACCACGCTACTGCCGCATCCGAGGGCTCTGGACACCAGAGGGGACGTTTGGCAGAGCTGGAGAACATGGAGGCAAAAATTCGACATGTACGCCATGGCTACCTACCTCAGTCAACAGCCAAAAGAGGTACAAGCCGCAACTTTTGGTTATTGGAGAGGATGCGCGCAGGACTTCCAACACCTTCGTCTTCGATGAAGGGGAAGAAAAGCAGGATATGTCAGTCCGATATGGCAAGTCTGATATGGCAAAGTATGATATGGCAGAAGTTCGAAACCTTCTACAAACCGTCGTTGAACCAAGCGTACCATGAGTTCCGTTTTGACTCACGTAACCAGAACGAAGGGGAAAGCTTTAACGAATGGTTAACCGAACTGCGAATATTGGCGAACAGCTGCGAGTTTGGTGAATGGAAGAGCGCATGCTGAGGAGCAGACTTATCCTCGGCACAAAGGATAAAAAGCTTCCAGAAAGGCTTATTTCGCTTCTTTCGCCGAAACAGTAGAACTGTACCACGCTCGAGAGCACGGAAAAGAACAGTGTGAAGAAATCCAAGCGGGCAAGAAAAACGAAGCTGACATCTGCACAGGAGATTTTGGCGCTGTGAAAAGTGCCATCAGGCTAGTAAATGCCCAGCTAAGGACGCACATGTAAAAAGTGCGGCAAAAGAAATCATTTTGCTGTAGCATGCCGAACGAAGAGTGAAACGCCGCACAAAGCCAAACAAAGCGTCGCAACGGTAGACGCCCACGATGAAAACTTCTGGATCGAAGCTCTATCTCAGAACAGCAAGAAAGAGCAGCGCTGATGAGCAGCTATAAGGATAGAAGGGACGCCCGGTCTTTGTAAGCTTGACACAGGCGCAAATTGCTTGGTGATAGCACGAAGCAAACTGCGTGAGATAACAATAAAAGAAGACAAAATCTGTGACGTGTCTTGAACAGCTTTCTTGGTCATCAGAGAGGAGTTACAGGCCGCATCCGTCTTCGGGTTGATGGAACTGATCCTTCCTTTGAAACAGATTTTTTTGGTGTCCATAGATGACATCCCACTGACTGAGTGGATCAGTCGCTGAACAACTGGGTTTACTGCGCAGAATTTCCTAGAGAGCTCTATGAGAGTAGAGAGCTCTATGAATAGAGAGCTCTATGAAGCCGCGAAACCTTATGAAGATGTTTTCGACGGCCTGGGTAGGCTGAAAGGTATAGTCTACCATATGAAGCTTAAGCCACTTTCCCAGGGAGTGACTAGGCTGGCAAGAAGCATTCCACTAGCACTTAAAGAAAAGGTTCAAGAACTGTTATGGTTATGGAACTGTTATGGTTATGGAAGCCGAGCAGGTGTTTCAGAAATTGACGGAGCCAGCAGAATGGGCCAGCTACGTGGTCGTCATGACAAAGAATGGGAAAGTATGCATCTATCTTGACTCCATGGAGTTGAATGAAGCGCTACTAAGGGAATACTTCCCTATGCCAACCTTAGAAGACGTTGCACCCTATCTAGCGGGAGCCCAGTACTTCTCAACGCTAGATGCTGCAGATGACATTGTCCTATTCGGCAACAATGGGGACGAATAACAGCAAATGATTGAGGATCTTAACCGACAAAGTGTAAGAGTGGGGTTGAAGATCAATATGGCAGAAGATAACGATAATGTTCAATAGCCTGGCAAGGTAACAAGGATTCAGGATCGCCAGTCAGCCTCTAGAGTCCGTAAAGGAGTACGTTTATCTAGGTCAATTACTGACAGGGGACCTGATCATGAAAAGAAATTTATAGAAGAATAAAATTGGGCTGGAGTGCATACGGCAGGCATTACAAAATCCTGACTGGGAGATTACCACTGTCGTTGAAAAGAAAAGTGTACAATCATTGCATTCCATCGGTGCTAACCTATGGGGCAGAAACTTGGAGGTTAGCAAAGAAGCTCGAGAACAAGTGGAGGACTTAATGAGAGCACCATTCCGGGCAAGTTGGTAGTCCATTACTAAAGTATTATTGCGCAACAAAAGGACATGGACGGCAGAGAAGAATACACACACCAAGCGCGAACTTTCAACTAAATTTATTGTGCCACTGAATCAGATTATATGTGTGAAGCAGTATAGACTGCGCATGCGCTTACATGAACTAAAAGGATTGCGTATTCGTGTAACATAGTTACGAGTCAAGTGATGCCGCCTCCAAAAAACTTAGTTCTTTTTCTGAGAGCCAGTGAAGGTAAACTAACACACTTATCACCCAATTTTGCAATCATCTGCGCTTCAGTTATTTCACGGATAAGCTACGTCCTACCACGGGACACAATCGTGCACTCGTCCTCGATAGGTTTGCAGCCGTGATCGCGACAATGAATCGCCAAGAACCCATCGGTGCCATTTTTTACATTATTGCAGTGTTCGCGGAGCCGATCATTGAGGCAACGCCCAGTTTTCCCGATGTATTGCTTCCCACATGAAAGTGGGAGATTGTACACCACGCGGTGAACACACTCGACGAACTTTTTTCGGTGATGCTTAGTGCACTTATCGGGGGGGACGGCATTTGGATCCGTCAACTTGCAAAGCTTGCCGAGCTTGTTGGGAGCAGAAAAAACCACTCTTACATTCGCCCTTTGGGCCATCTTTTTCAAGTTATGGGATATCCCGTGCATGTAGGGTACAACACATACTTTGGGCCGTTTGCCGGGCGAGACATCGGCAGCAGGTTTCGGCGTGCTGGGTCGCGCTTCTCATAAAATTCGTTCCGCGACAGACACCTGCATCAGCTTGGGATATCCAGCCAAGGACAAACGTCGAGTTTGCTTCTCAAAACTTGCGTCCACTACATGGCAGCAAGATTTGCTAAGGGCATTCTTGAAGCACAAACTGATAATAGCCCGCTTAACAAGCTTAGAATGTGCGGACGTATATGGCAGAAGTGGCTTGTTTGCTCGCGGCTCATACGACCAACACGTGTGGCTATCCTGAAGCTCAGGCGAAGATCAAGAAAGCGAATAGACCTCTCCACGGGCAACTCATGAGTAGTTTGAAGGGGAACTAAGTACTTTTGAAACGTTTCTAACGCTTTCTTTGTTTCCAGAATGAAGGCATCAGAAGAGCAGTCAATAAAAATAAGAAAGTCATCAACATATCTAAATATCTTAAAAACTACAGTGCCTTGCACTTGTAATGAAATGTCACGGTCTAAAAAGGATAAAAACAGGTCACTAAGAATGGGAGCAATGCAGGAGCCGATACAAACTCCGCTCTTCTGCAAAAAACATTCGTTATCCCAAGTGATGAAAGTGGAATTAAGATAAAGCTGTAAAAGTTCTAAAAACTGACTACACGAAATACCGGCCTCGTTCTGGAAGGACACAACACCATACTCATCAATACATTGCTGAACACAGGACAGTACACTACTATGCGGCAAAGAATAATAGAGGTCCTTCACATCAATAGAGAACGCCTGAAGGCCACGGTCAGAATTTAACTTCAAAAAATCACTCACAATGTCTGAGCTCTTAACAAGGAAAGGGTCGCTGACAGGAAGGAGGCCCAATTTATCTTGTAAAAACACGGCCAAAGGCTTTCGCCAAGTATCAATTTTTGATACAATCACCCGTAACGGGACATCCAGTGAAGGACCACACAAATAGCGATGGAACGAAAAAATGTTAGGCCTAACGTTAAGAGGCAGGAAGAGAGTGGTGTGGATAAGAGAGCAAACGGGGATAGCCGATATTCTAGTTGACATTAAGCGAAAAAAATGGAGCTGGGCCGGCCATGTAATGCGTACGATGGATAACCGGTGGACCATTAGAGTTACAGAATGGATACCAAGAAAAGGGAAGCGCAGTCGAGGACGGCAGAAAACTAGGTGGGGTGATGATGTTAGGAATTTTGCAGGCGCAAGTTGGAATCAGCTAGTGCAAGACAGGGGTAATTGGAGATCACAGGGAGAGGCCTTCGTCGTGCAGTGGACATAAATATAGGCTGATGATGATATTCACGCACACATGCAGACACACACCCACACACTCGTATAGGAGGGTGCTACATGACATGTTCATGGACTCTAACCAAGATATATCGGTGAGCTGGAGCTTCGGGCGCTATCATGACATTTTCCCAAACTCCGCGCCCCGGAGACGACATCCTCTGTCGTTGAAATGATGAACAGCTCAGGCACGGCTCTTGCCGTGTATTTTAAATGCGAAGCATTTCTTGGCGAATATTTGGCACTTTGACAGTATCTATCTAGCCGCCTACGCCTTGGTGCTCTCATGTTCCTGTCGTTAACTTGGTATTTTCCTAAATTGGCATACTATGAAAAGAGTGCATGACGAACATAAATGATAGGTCATGACACGACTATCATGACATGTGTGTCATGTAGGTCATGAAACAGCTCCATACGTCTTGGTGCTCTCATGGTCGTTTCGTTAACTTGGTATGTACCAAAATTGGCGTAGTATGACAACAGTGTATGACGAACATAAATGATAGGAGATGACATGAATATCATGACATGCGTATCATGTAGGTCATAAAACAGCCGCCTAAAATGACATTGACCCAGCGAAAAAACATTAATACTCTAAAACCACTGAAATGGGTTCGGACGTGGGTACTAAGTGAAGGCAACACTAAAGTATGGTGGTAGAAGTCATAGTCATGAGCATGACTCAGCAAAAATGAAAATGACTCAGCGAAAAAAGATTACCACTCAAGAAACACTCAAATGGGTTCTGACGTGGTTAGTAAGTGAAGGAAACATTAAAGGATGGTGGTAGAAGTCATAGTCATGAACATGACTCAGCAAAAATGACAATGACTCAGCGAAAAAAGATTAACACTCAACAACCAATGGAATGGGTTCGGATGTGGCACTAAGTGAAGGAAAAGGCTAAAGGTCAGTGGTTGAAGTCATAGTCATGAGCATGGCTAAGGATTTCGCCGTAAGTTCTCCTAGACGCTCATAAAGGCACTCTGAGGACTCATGACGTGAACGTCATGACATGCGTGTCAATGTAGATCATGAAAAAGGAGCCTACGTCTGGGTGCTCTCATGGTCGTTTCGTTAACTTGGTAGGCTCCCCGCACACTGCTTCGCATAACATCGATTCCCACAGGGCGTGGGATCTGCCGGCTTTTTTTACTAGAAGCGAGAGCTGTTCGCATGTAACCATGCCTCTCACATTCCACCTGCCCGTGGCTACGTTGGCACCCCGAGGACACGCTTCAGGGAAGCTGCGGTCAGGTCACATTATCGCCTAGGGGCCGGGACAGTGTCATCGAAGTGATGGATATTCTACCTCTGGCAGTCCAGCCGACAAGAGATGCTGATTGGGGGAAATCGACTGCATTTTTAAAGGGGCCTGATGCGGAGTCGCGTATTAAAATAAATAACCTTGTATACCCTTCATAGAGACCGCATTCCGACACACTATTTCGAAAGCAGATTGATGGCAGATACAGCGAGATTTCGAACTTGTCAGAACACAGCGAATCGCAGTTACAATGCGAGAGGCGAAATCACAGGCAAACACCTCTGGCGTCTATAGGAAACATTCGCTGGAAGCCCGGAACAGCAGTGCTCGGTCTGTTCACCGCCCGTCTAGCGACGGAAACGGTGGTCTCCGCCGCACGGGCTGTAAGAAAGCGGCGTCATGGCGCTAAGGATTCAGGCACACTGATATGTCTTCGACGGAGACTGCGAAGCTGTTGTGACGCAACAGTGGCATTTGCTTACGCCCCAAAAGCTGTTATTGAATCTTTTCGGAAGTTGAAGGCAAGATAATTGCTTTTTGTTCCTGGAATGCCTGACATTAGGTCGTGAGTTATGTTGCATCTTGAAACTGCAGCGCGCACTCAAGAAACGAGGACAATGAGGCAAAGGTAAAAGGCAGGTGCTTACCTTTGCCTTATTGTCCTCGTTTCTAGTGTGCGCGCTGCAGTTTCAAGATGAATAGCTACCAACTCGCCCATCTTTCAGTACTTTTACAGTTATGTTGCAGTTCAAGCGGACCCATAAGGCCTAACTGCAGTTGAGCTTGTGGGGACCAGGCATACTTCAGACGAGCAGTTTCGTCGGCAGTAAACCCGTGGAAACAGTCCCGTCAGCCTTCTTCCTCGAAATTTTTGTCGAACATGCCCAACTGCGCTGTAAAAGAACTCGTAACCGACCCAGGGCAGCGTCACTTGATCGTGCGGTTACATTTTAAAAATGTATTTTAACACGAAAGTGTTTTATGCCGGGGTCCACCAAGACTTCACTGACGTATTTCCGTCACGGAAATACGTCACACGAACATACACGAACATAATACAAAGAAAGAAACCAGAAGAAAAAGTTCCACAAACATGCAAAATTTGGAAATCGAACCCACGACCTCTCGGTCCGCGACGATAGATCGCCGAGCGTTTAACCCATTGCGCCACAAACGCATTTGCAGAGAGCTACACAGACGCACCTTATATATCTAACACTCCTCCGTGTACCCGCGCTCTTGCTCGGGGCGGTGCCGCCGCCCACGAGCAGAAAAGAGAAGTACTGCATTATGACACTAACGCGCACCGACAGTGAACGCTTCGGTGGTCTCAGCACTACGACGCCTCGATGCCAGCATTCGAAGGGACGCTGGCATCAAGAAGCACTACCAACGCTACCTAGGTGGCGTTCACCGTACTCAGCACAGCGGAGCGTGGCCTCCGCTTTTTCTTTTAATTAGTTATTCCACTGCTCAATAAATCAGAACGCTCAGGTAATAAAAAAAACGGAACGCTTTTTAAGGAGGATTGGAGATCACGTCCTTATACCTTTATTAACCAGAGTTATTTTAAAAGAATGGCCTTTAAAAGTATTTTAAAATATTTGCATTTATGGCGCATGAATTACACATGGTTCAGCGAACTTCTCAAATTATAAAAATTTCCGGGGTTTTACTTGCCAAAACTACAATATGATTAAGAGGCACGCCGCAGTGGCGGACTCCGGATTAACTTTGAGCACCTGGGGTCCTAGCATTCGTCCCCCATCGAAATGGGGGCCGAAATGGGGGTCGTGGCCGGGGATCGATCCCGTGTCCACGAGCCTAGCAGTGCTACTTTTCATATGTAATGGCGCTTGGCAAACCTCAAGGATAATCTCAAAAGATAGCACAAGCAAAAAAGCCAATAGCCAGCGGATTTTATTACGCTCAATTTAACGTGTCCACTGGTGTAAATTCTAGGATTACAGGTGTTCTGGGCTGTTCACCATGTTTGTGATACTTCCCCCCAAAACTGCTTTGGTAGCAAAGTGAAATAAAATGTCCAAAATGTCCCAATTGACTAGTTTCTTCAGGGCTGGGAAAACAAAGCACCAGAGAGATATCTCCTCATCCTAAACTCATCGCGGCCCCGCTTCCTCTCGTCACTTGACACTCGCACTCCCAGTTTCGGCGCTTGCTCGGGAGGAGTGAAGCCGCTTACCATAGAGTTACGCGAGTTGAGACATTAAATAAGCTCTGCGGTTTGCGCATGGGTTTTCGCCGTGGATAAGGTTGCATACGTCCACTCGTTGGTTTCCGAGGACCTTTCAGGTCTCTGTTATGATTTTGGCGTTGATTATATTTTATATTGTGTAATACTTTACAAACAATGCGAGAGCGCTGTTGACTTGCGTGAAGCAGGTGAGTTTAGTGCATTTCAGCAGAATATCTGCGCGTTTTTTCATCTTTTTTTTTTTTCTTGTCGCAATGTGCTTGCTGTCTGCTGCAACTCGGGAGTGTTTTGTAAGTCAGGTCGCTTCAAAACAGCCCTGTCAAATTTGCGCGTACTACATTGCTGTAGTTTATAGCTCTGTCGTGTTCTCGGCATTTATTGTGCGAATGGCTTTTCCGCAGAATCCTTCTCGTTGTTAGGCGGGACAAGGGTGGGAAAATATTTTCTCTCCTGCTAGCGACAACAGCGCGGTTGATATGCGCTCAAGCAGGCGAACAGAAGTCGCGTAGCGTTTGTTCTTTATTTTATGAATACTGCCGACCTCGAGATCGTTGCAGGGAGGCCATACATATAAATACAAAAGAAGCACAATCAAGTAATTTACACATGGAAAGCACTAAAACACTAGCAGAATTAATACACGAAATTATTGGTAGCAATAAGCGTGGCATGATGAAAAAAATATATATAAATCACGAAAATGACAGGATGCGCAATGATGCGATCAGATTATTCAACAAAAAATCCCGATACAGGTTTAAAATAAGATTGTTCACTGAAACTGCTCAGCATCTCCATTCATTTCCACCATAGCTAATGTTACACTGCGCTTCTGTGGCAACCGTTAGCGCGAGCGAAAAAGCGCGGACGTCAAAATCAGGCATCCGAACACGTTTGCAGACTGCGCCAAAAAGGCCGTGATGCGAACTTGCGAAGGCTCGTCGGCTTTTAGGGAGGCGCCGACGACCCGGCGAGACACGACCGTTGGAAGTTGTGTGTGCGCGTGCGTGCGTGCGTTGTACCAACTAGAGAGACTAGTACCAACCGGCGCCTACTCTTCCTTCGGCCGCTCACCCCTCCTCCCCCTCTGCGGGCTCGACAAGTTGGCGCCGGGTGCTTGCAGGAGCGCGTATGAGACTCCGTACAGTCGAGTCTATGGTCGAGTTGGCGAATGCTCTGGCGTCATCTGCCGCAGCGACGCGAGAGTATTGGGAAGGTGGCTCCGCAGCTCGGCCGGCACGATGTCTATTCTTTCCCGCGCGCTACACTTCGTCTCGGCCACGGTTGAAGCCGTTTTGCTTTGTTCGCCGGCCTCCCTCACTGTTTTGGATACGTCTTGCGACGGTGCAATGGAATGCGCTTCATCTGCAAGCGTCGAAAGTGACGAAGGTGAAAAAAAGGCAAGTGGAACTGGCGATACTGCTGTCTAAAGGACTGTCACAACCACGAAGGCCAGCCCGGGATAAAGTTGTACAGGTTTCTTCCTGGCAAGTCGTACGAAGTGAACGGCGAAAGAAATGGATCGCAGCTGTGAGGAGAGTAAAGTAAGTCAGCTTCTTTCATATTTGTGAGAAGGGTTTGTTTTGTAAACCGTGCTACTCATGCGCGTTTCACAGCTCGTTGTGCGATGAATCTTGATGAATTTTTTCATGGTTCATTATCACTTATAAAGCTGCCAATTATTTAATTTACAATATTATAATGATTAAATATCTTCGCAAATTACGCATTTCTGCTGAGCTACTCGCCAAAGAATGTTTACGCATTAAAAAGACCGGATAAATAAGGGCTCGTTTGTCTCACTTGCCGCGCAAAGCGACTCGTAGTTGCGCGGATTACGTCGGCATGTAAGTCCCGGTTCTGTGTTCAGCAGTGAGCCATATGACAGACCGCTTACAACTGCTTTAAAACCGCAAAAAGTTTTTGTTTGGCGGCGTGCCAGACGACGACGAAGTACACAACTTAGAGCACCGCGGAGTCACACAGTCAATGTCAATCAAGATCGCGCCCGATCCGGATCACATTTCTCAATTTCGATCAAGCATGGTCACTGCCACACGGTCCAACAATCCGAATCGAGTTAATTTAGCTCACTCGATATGACTGTGCTGACGACAGCCTACGAGAGAGCGTGTAGCTACACGCGGTCCAGATCGAGCTGTATGGCAATCTAAAGTAACAATGTGACAGGTGCATCAAACGATAGGCCGCGGCGTACAACGCGCCGGAGCGAAATGAGGCATGCGTTGCCAACAGTGAGGCAGTCGATCAAAAATCGGTCAACTACAACGTTTTCAGAGTGCCAGTTTAGTGACTTCAATTTTAGTGTAACAGTAGGCTTTACTCACGTGAAGAATGATTTCGTGTAGTAGTTGCTTTCCCAGCTGCGAACGGCACTTCGCGTGAACGTCCACGCCGCCCGCTTCTTTCACAGAGGTAACATGCGAAGCAGTGTAGAGCTTGTCTCCGCTGGTTAACGCTGCACCATGAAAGTACTCGTCTATTCCTTTAATAGGCCTGAACCCCGCAAAAACTATTTGTGACATCACAGAGGCCACGCTTGCACTTTCACGTACACACACGCACAAAAAAAAAAAAAGAGACGGCGGATCGCGTATGCATAGCTTGCACGTGACGTCACATCCGCGGGCTCGCTGCCGCGGCCGCCATGCTTGCGAACCGCTTGTCGCTAGTCTGCAGCGCGCGCGCTGCGAGAATCCGTCGAGCAGTTGTTTTCTCTGTGTCGTGACAGGCTTCTATTCGTCTTTTCCTTGGACATGCCAGCATTTCCAACTGCACAGCCCTTTTGCGAGGACTACTTCGCACAGTTGATTGGATCTGCGCGTGTACGGTACAAAGAAAAGATTCAACTGTGCGAGACGTCGATCCCTACACACTGCGCCTGGGAATGGACACAAGTGCCGAATGGACATAAGCGCAGAGTTTTTTTTTTTTTCGCTTTCAAGGTTACTCTACTGGTGGTACATAGTTTAAGTTACGGCCCGTACAGGCGGGCGATACTGTATAGAAATGGCGGCGCACGTGGTTGTTTACGTCGTCATGGCACCGGAAACAGAAGCCGCGCGGCGCCTCCTCTCTATAGCACTCTCTTTTTTTTCTGTATGTGTTTATTGCACCGACTTGACCGCTACCCGCTCCGCCCCTCCTCCTGTCGCGCGCACAGGTTAGAACACTGCACGGGCCTGATTTTTTGGCCCGAGCCCGGCCCGGGCCCGGGTGTACATGACCGAGACCAGCCCGGGCCCGGGTGTACATGACCGAGACCAGCCCGGGCCCGACCCAGGTCCGTTTTACAGAGCCCGGGCCCAGCCCCGGCGTTCATTACTAAGCTTAGCTAGGACCCGCGTGTGCATGACCAGGCCCGGCCTGTAAGAAAATAATTCTTTTTTTACTTACAGATTGTACCGTATCTGTCAGCCTCACCTTCTCGAGGTTTAATCAGCTGCACTATATAAGCAATTAAAGGCCGAAATCCTTGTTTCTCCCACGGGAACTTCAGTAATCGGGCCCATTGCCTGGGCTGCTATTTTTCCGCTGGTGCGCATGTACTTACCTCGATTTGTACGATATGGTTCTATGATGTCATTTAGCATGCAAATATACAGGGTGTTTGATTTTAGCTGAACCAATTTTTTAAAGATTGCCTGTGGCAGATAGCACAATTATAATCCTTGATCCAAACTACACGATGAGGCGGCCATTACTTCCACGAGAAATCAAAACGCCTAATTGAATGAACATAATTACGCTAATTAAGTTTCTAATTAATTATTTTACGGCACATCTTTCAATCTGCGAATTATAGCCGCCGAGTTCGCAAGGCGTATCCACTTGGAACGAATTCTCAGGACTAAACCAGTTTCGAGATAATAATTTTCAAAGTGTCCGACGAAATCAATCAAATCAATTTATTGTCCAGTTTACATGCTGGACGGTCATTTTGGACTAAAAGCTACATATGTAGCTTGACGTGACCCAAAAGACCAGGCAAGGCAATAGTACAGTAAACAGTGTGCGCACATGCACAATAATTCACATATATTTCCAGCTGTCGCTGGAATTCCTCATAGACGAAATAGCTATGAACGGAAAGACAAAGAATATTTCCGTCACGGTGAGTTCACAGAATTGTAAAAAGTTGTCACAGAATGCATTTTAAACAACGCAACACCAGCTATACAACATAGCATGAGACTGAAGTTAACAAGATATAACATTTTCTAAGAAAACGAAACAGGATTTACATTATATACTCAGAACCATACACAAAGGCAGAATAATAATCACATCAGATACATTACAAGCGACCAAAGTGTCAGCTGAGTTCTTTCTTACTGAAATTACCGACATTTTTGTATTTGTTCAAAGTGAATAGTAGGTTATGTATTAACGACTGATGCTTATAGACTGTTCTGAAGTATGGAATTGACCATATCTCAGGATTTCTTGTGTTCGCATTAATGCGACGACGCTCTAAGGAGGCTAATTGTTTTATGTAGTTCCAAGCTAATTCTGACATGGATGGCCTAATGGATGGTGAAAACGCCTAATTGAATATTTAACATAATTACGCGAATTAACTTTTTAATTAATTATTTTACGGCACATCTTTCAATCTACGAATTATAGCCGCTGAGTTCGCAAGGCGTATTCACTTGGAACGAATTCTCAGGACTGAACCAGTTTCGAGATATTAGTTTTCAAAGTGTCCGATGAAATGCATGGGCGTTTCAGTTAACTTTTTGATGAAACGCTGTTTATGCATTGAAGCACAAAAGTAACTGGCCTTAGCGCTAAAATAATGCAACAGTATCGACACTGGTAATAGTGCAATCGCAAAAGCGGTAACATGGAAATGGTTTGAGGAGTGGTTCTTTGTATAATTTATTTTTCCTTACGCGGAAACAATGTTCGTTTTTACGGAAAAAAAAAAAAATTTGCATAGCTTGCACTGGCGGCGCAATGCTAAAAAGAGACAGCGGAGCTGGTGGGAACTTAGCTAGTCCTGGCTTTTCGGCTAAGCTAAGCACTACCAAGTCATCTCCAGCATTTCCCGGAATGTATTTATTATTGATTGATTATCGATTAGCTATTGTCTATTGATTGTCTATCGCAAGATATTGGCCACGTATTTGGGCTAGGCTAAGCAGTGCCAAAATCCTACTAAGTATCATGTTAAGCACTGCCAAGTTATCCGAATTTATTGATTACTGATCGATTAGCTATTGATTGGCTGTCGATTGGCTATCGTAAGGTATTGGCCTCGTATTTGGGCTAGGCTAAGCACTAGCAAGTCATATCCCCAGCATTTTCGGGAATTTATTAATTATTGATCGATTATCGATTAGCTATTGATTGACTATCAATTGCCTATCGATTACTATGTTTAAGTAGTCCCCACCATTCTTAGCTAGACTTATCCAGGCTCAGCTTCGCTAGTTCACAGGTGTATGTGCCATTGCGCTTGGACCCTTTCTGCACTGCTGCCAGGATCGGCCCACAGTTTTGGATGCAGCAGACACATTACGCCCGGCTGAAACAGCTCCGCTGTTAAAAATGAGAACTTAATCTGTTTTACTATTTTCTTTGATAAGATATACAGTCATCTGATAGGATATACAGTCAAGAGAGCGGTGTGGATCAGAGAACAAACGGGGATAACCGATATTCTAGTTGACATTAAGCGGGAAAAAATGGATCTGGGCAGGCTATGTAATGCGTAGGATGGATAACCGATGGACCATTAGAGCTACAGAATGGATACCAAGAGAAGGGAAGTGCAGTCGAGGAGGGCAGAAAACTAGGTGGGGTGATGAAGTTAGGAAATTCGCAGGCGCAAATTGGAATCAGATACCGCAAGACAGGGTTAATTGGAGATCGCAGGGAGAGTTCTTTGTCCTGCAGTGGACAAAGGCCTCTCTGTAGCACTGAGCTGAGCCGTTCCGAGCCGCTTTGCCCATCTATACAACACAGGGTCCATCACAGGTTCCACTCATAAAGGCGAAGCATAAGCATCCTCCAATTTTTGTCTTTCTTTCTTTTTTTTCTATTGAGATTTTCGCTGTTCCTTACAAGATTGTCTTCAGCGCGTATACCTGTTTCCTTCCCATCATGAAAGTAGATAATGTGAACAATTTATTTGCGCATGCTCACCAGTTCGCGCATGTAAATAGACCTGTTTGCAAATTAAAGTTACAGGAGACCATTTACTACAACGTGTTACGTCACATTTTCGTGTTTTACCGTCACCATAAAGGTAATAGCTGTACTGATATCTGTTCTTGATTGACAGATGGAAATGAAGTGTTTTGAATTGCTGGTATTACACGAGATCTGCCGCTTTTCTAAGATAGCCAATAGCAGCCTAATTCGGCTTATGTTAGTGTTTATTTTTAATTTTTTTTGCGCTCTTTCTCGTTGAGCACTGTATGGGGCTTCTGCGTTGCCCAGGGGGCGCTGCAAAAATGGTGCTAAAAAGCGCCCTCAATCCGAAACTGGGTAGTACCAAGCTCGGTCGTCTGCTTCGGAAAGCACGTTTACAATATGGACCCGCCACTTTCGGTTGTGTTGTAACACGGCTTGCAGCGAATATCGGGCGCCGAAGATTTTTTTCAGGGGTGGCACGCTACGTAAAGGCAAGAAATCATGCAACGCCGAAAACGTGTACGCCGTTCAAGAAATAAGCGGCGAAGTTTTAGCGCGGTGTCAATGAAGCGAGTCACGTACGAAGTTGAACTTCAGGTAAGGTTTGCACACTGCTAGATTCAGGCGCACAAACGCGAGAAAATGCTTGCTATAAATGAATTCACAGCAGCGATAAGCAGACATCATGTGGCTGAACTGTTCGAGCGCACGACGGTACGCGCCGCGACGGCAGCGGTCTTTCAGCTTGCCGCGATGTACGAACTGCTCGAGCGCACGATCGTACGCGCCGCGACGGCACCGCTCCTTCAGTATGACGCGAATGAACTCGCAGTAACGTACTACGTGCGAGTCGCGCTGCAGCGCGAGATCGTGCGCTGCTCGCTTGATGCAGCTTTTAATGACAGCGCTCGAACATCGATGTGCTGTAATCAATACTGCCTTCCTGCGCTGCCTCAACGTGCTGGCTTGAGGTGAAGTATGAGCACATTTAGCTATCAAACCTGTGCTGCTCATAGTGGGGTAATGAAGTTATCGAGCGCGCCCGACGCTCCGCTTCGTGAGGCCTTGAAAGAAAACGGTGGAATCTGATGTTGGGATTCAGGCCTTCTTGCTCGTGGCAGCTCACGACGCAGCAGTAATGACGGTGACGCTTTTTCGCGGCTGAGCTACGTCTCTCCGAATCGGCGTCGCCGATTCCTTCTGCTTCCAGCATTACGTCCCACGGCACACGGAGAGTCCGTTTTCGTTAAACTAGGCTGTGGCCAGCTCGCAGCGTCGTCGGCGTGGTCTGTGAGAAGTGACGAGGCTTTTCGCACTCGCAGCAGGGCCGAAAAAAGTGCGAATCGATGTAAAACTCGGGCTAGAAACGTGCTTCGCCATAGCAAGGGTTCAATACTACCCAAGCTGGTACTACCCAGATAGTAGCGCCGCTACTATTGACCCTTTTCGCGGAGCAGTTTGTTTTAGAGAAATGAGATGGCGCTCACGGTGGCGCGCTATACGTCTCCTCAGTGACCGCGCACGAATACGAAACCATTACCGCTTCTGCCTTGCTGCTGTGCGATCAGCTGTCGGAAATGCAACTGACTTTTCGCTAATACACTGTGCTCCGATCATGCTAGATTGAATCATGTGGATTGAAGACGTGTGCAGTAGTTGGCTGCAAAAATAGTGACTGGCATGTTAAGGGATAGAATGAATCTGTGTGGCCAAGTTCGCGGACCGCTGCTGCAACTGTCCGAACGTGTTACCGGCACTTCGAGATGTACTACGGCTTTCGTCGAGGATACAGAAATTTGCTCATCCGCCAGCCTTGTATCGCTAACCTTCAAAGAAAGGAAAGGGCTTCATCCCGAGAACGTCGGCGAGAGTGAGTACTACTCCGTAAACAATGGCAAAGGGAGTAGCACCGCTTCCTGTAACAGTAAGTTGCGCGCACGTTATCTATACACATCTGTCCCAAATGGCAGGAAAACGTACGCCCACTCTATCGCCGACGTATCATGAATAAGTGAATGGGTGCACACTTGAATATATGCGCACTGTATATGCACAATAAATGACGGACTACACCGATGGCGCACGAATGGTCGAAGCTGAATGTTTCGTGACGGTCCACAAGAGTAAGCGAGTTACTAGCTGTAATATATATTTGCTACAAAGTATTACAATGTAACAGCTACGTTTCAAGCTTTGTGCGCAGCAAGAACAAATCTATCGGAACTGAGCACACCCGCGAGTGATTAGGCAGAAAATAATCAGCTAGTGGGCGCACCGAGGAACTTGACTGAGTAAGAAACTGACAAGCCACTGCTTCAAAATATTTGCCAAAGAAAGAACAAAGAGGAAAACACACTAATCCTGACTGAATTCATGAGCGGAATGTTTGGATAGCTTGGAATACATATTTAGACCCGCTTTTAGAACAAGCACCACATACGCTGCTTGCGCTGTTTGGGCATAGCTTAAGCAGCTCCGAAATCGCTTTTGCATGTTCTCTGAGTTCTCTGAAGCTGTGATCTAAGCTTCGTGTCGTCCACCTAGTCACCGTCTATGATATCTCCGAAAACAGAGGTTTTCTAAGCAGCGCCGGCGTCATACACTTCCAGTGTAAACAAGGAGGCAACGGAGGCAGTTGAGGCAAGCGATGGACGCGTCACCACGTGATCAAACATGGCAGCGCCCACGGCTGCGCCGCGAAAAGGGTCAATACCTCAAACTCCAGCGCAAGACGCCCATAGCACTTGAGCGAGACCGCGCATGCTGCTGTTTAACACATGGTTCTTGCACTATCTTGTGGCCCTAGCATTAACACAGCCTGCAAAATATGTGTAAGTACGATGTCTTGTTGCACCTATAGGGATAAATACCCTTCAAGTGGCTTAAGTAGCAACTGACAGCGACAAATTACAACGCATAGCAGACGCCTGCCGCTTTCTGCTTGCTAAGCGAGCTCAGGCCGCCCACGGTTTCGCTACAGCAGCGCCGCTGCACGGCTGTTCACCGCGAATGCCTCATGCTGACGCTGTCGCTTTGCCCACTCTATCGACGACACTCTATCTAGGGCTCTGCGTTGAAAGAGGTTCTTTGCAAAGAGTTCCGTGCGGACAGAGAAACCCATGGGTGCTTTTTGCTGGATAATCTTGCTTCTAAATGTGGTTTACCTAATCTAGGGACCTTTTTCTGGGTAATCTTGCTTCTAAATTTGCCTTTGTCTAGTGCCTTATACGCCGCCCAGCCATGAACAAGAACTGGTGTTATAACCTGCAGATTAATATATTACACTAAATCAAATTCGCAGTAACAACGTGTCTTAGTCGTTGTTCTGCAGCCGCTAAAGTGGCATCTACCGCAAGAGCGATAGCCACCCTTTCAGCAGGGCACAAACAACGCCATCTAGAATATTTTGCAATGCCCCCGCACGCCACCGTGACGTCACGCCGGTTTGATGGGCTGCGGAGGTCCGCCCGCCTGCGCCTCGCCCTTTCTGCTTCTCAACGTAAGAAGGCCGCGAACGCTATCGGCTACAATTTATTATTATTATTATTATTATTATTATTATTATTATTATTATTATTATTATTATTATTATTATTATTATCATTCATTCAACGCACGGAAAAAACATAGGCTTCTTTCGCCGGCAGGACATCCATTACTTCATCCAGACATGCGTGTACTATCAAGGTACACGCACGAAAATTATTTTCGCAGTTATGGTGTAAAAAGCTGAATTTAAAGAAAAGTTTAATGAGACCTAAAATAGTGCAATGAAATAAACTAGTTAAAGTACGTTCGCTAAACTCAACACGATTTTATTTATTCAGTTACATGCCATGGAGTTTGTGAAAGGCTATTTTTTTTTTAAACAGAATCACTGAATGAACCCGTACAAACTGAGTGTTCAAGCAAATAATTCATTGCAACCCACGAGACACGAACAAGTACGGCAACAGCAAAAAATAAATAAAGCTCCAGCAATGACAGAAAAAGTTGTCGCAGTTTCACCTGAAAGGCGAAGCATCAATTGCGATAGCAAATTTGTAGAGAGCTATACGGAGTAATGATATTAGCTTTATAAGCTGTATAACTTGGACATGCAGCAGCACCGGCAACACGTCGGCGTTTATCCCGCGTTCGCTCAAAATGCGTGCGGCGTTGGTGACTGTTGCCGGAGCCTCTGATATAAATAGGCACTTGGTGCCGCAGCTAAACGTCGCCTCCCTTCCCCCCCCCCTCCCCCACGGCCTCTCGCGCGTCGGAAGAAGGCGCGTTTGCTCTACATATATGGTTATTGTAAAGGAGGAAACAGACGCCTACTTCTGCAGCCCTTAAGGGGGGACGTGGCTTTGAAAATCAACTTCCTGATTTCTCCATGGATTTTGATGAAAATTGGCACAAATGTGTAGAATGTCTCCCTGATACTTCCATAAAAGTTTCAGAGTGATACCTTGAGAACATTTTATTGAGCAGAATTTTTCTCTGTTAAACTTTCTGGAGGGCCTGGGGAGCTTAAAAAACCTGATGGAAGGCTCGTTGAGTATTGACTGCATAGCTCAATGCGTGCTGAAGGTCGTGACAGTCCTACTTTTCTTTTTTCGCAACACAAATTTTTTAGATAGTCATTTTTCAAGTTACCTTCGCACCAAGCACACTTTCGGGGTGAACGAATAGCCATGTCATAAATTTATAAAAAGTCAAGATAAAAATGCGAGACTGTCTCGACTTGCACTGTAGTCCAAGGAACGTGACAAAAAAAAAAAAAAAAAAAAAAACAGAATCAAAATAGGCTAAACAGTAACGAAGAAATCAGCTCCAGAAACTGAGCAGAAAGGTGAAAAAACAGTTTTGAGAAAACGGCTCTCAAAGTTGCACCTTCTCTTCAGTTCTCTAAAACGCACCAAAGTTGTAATCTATGGTGTGTGTTGTGACATGGGGCTTCTTGGACATGTGGCCTCTGGTCTGCTGAGCCTTCGTTCTGCCTTTTTCATGTTTGTATGGCATTCTTTACTGCTGCTCTACAAAGAGCATGGTGCCTGGGTTTCAAACCAAGTGAGGTGCATAACTATATGGGCACAAATATACAGTAGTTCTAGCATTGTATCTGCAGACTGCCTCATTGATAGCAGCCTCTAGTACAGTCAGTGAGGCGTTGTTTTCTTTTGGTAGAATCGACCATGCATTACTGAATGAAGGCTCTCAGCAGCCTTCTGAATCGTCTTCCATTGACATTGGCTATGGAGGTTAGGAGAGCCACTGATAGATAGGCAGCAATGCAGCTGCTAGGTGCTTTCCAGCCTGTACTTCTGTATCATGCCTCACTTCTGCTGCCAGGTGTCTGTGCCAGCCCAAGTGGCCTAGTGAACAGAGCTCATGATGAGGTTCTCTTTATGAATTAAAGGGGTGGTATGATAGGTATCGTTACGAGATACCGTGGCATTACGACAATAGAGTCGGCGCGCGATGTGCCAAGTCGCGGGTTCGAGGTGCCGATGTGCGAATGCCTCGTCGCGGGTCCGCGGAATAGACGCTCGACGAGCTTAGTCGCGCAGTCCGAGGTGCCGATGCGCGAAATGCCTGGTCGCGGGTCCAAACGCTCGGTAAGCTCAATCGCGCAGTCCGAGGTGCCGACGCGCGAAATGCCTAGCCGCGGGTCCGAGGAATAGACGCTCGAGGTGTCGACACTCCATGAGCGATGTGCCGACGCGCGAAGTGCCTAGCCGCGGGTCCGAGGAGTCGACACTCGATGAGCGATGTGCCGACGCGCGAAATGCGTAGCCGCGGGCTCGAGGAGTCGACGCTCGATTTGCTTAGTCGCGCAGTCGGAGGCGCCAATGCACGAAATGCTTAGGCAAGGATCCGAGAAGTCCGCGCGCGATATGCTTCATCGCCGAGTCGGAGACGCCTACGCGCGAAAGGCTTAGCCGCGTGTCCGAGCATTCCGTGCCCGAAGCTCGGTCGCGAAGTCCGCGTCACCGATACTCGGAATGCTTAGCCGCGGGTCTGAGACATCCACAAAAAGCGGAATCGGTCACGCTACTGCGATGTCCGCGTAGCGCCCGCTTTAACACTCGTCGAGATTACGGAAACTGTCCGGAGCTCGCGAGGAGACCGCAACAAGCGGAGCAGACGACGCCATCACGGAGCGAGCACCGGACCAATGGCGAACCGCGCTGGAGTCACGTGGCGGGCGCGGCCAATCGGTGGCTCCGGCACGACCTTCAATCATTTGCTTTTTGTGTGCTTGTTTCTGTATGGAGGAGATAGCTGAAGTGGCAGATTTGAAGACGGAGAAATGCGCTTTCCAACGAGACCAAGATGTCGGCGCTCGGCTGCGCCGTTCCGGAGATATCGTGGCTTGAAAAACGCCGTTTTTTCGCGATTTCCGTGCAATTTTTCAGCACCTTGGCTGATACAACATTTTTTTAGAGCACTTCTACTTGGTTTTCAGCGATGATATTTCGGAATCAGATAGAATAAGAGTTACAGAAACTGAAAATGTGATTTTCAAAAAATCGATTTTTTAGCCATTTTTCGCGATGCGAAAGCCGCGTCCCCCCTTAAGCGAGCACGGCGCAGAACGCGCGTTTGTTCTCCGCCGTGCGTTCACTCCCCGTGAAAGCGCGCGCCCCTCGCGCCCTTTCACTCGCACATACAGCGTTCGGCGCGCGGCGATGATTTCATCTCCATTGACGTCATACGGAACCTCACGGCGACGGCGACGCCGACGGCAGAAATCTGCTTTTGAGTGTCCATATAATTGCTATCGCAATAAAATTGGCCAGGTGCATACACATAGATTCAAGCATTAGAGTTCCGTTTTTTTGAGAACCCCCTGGGCGTCGGCAAGAACCAGCGCATTACTTGAGCATCATGTTTACAGAATATGTCCACATATAAAATTACGTACTCTGTTTCTGTAAAAAGTCAATGTTCGAAAGTGGTATATACAAAATTACCCATACAACTTAAGCAAACGGCGAACGGACATTCTAGGTATATTGGTATTGTAGGTATGGGCATTGTAGGTGGAGAAGACCGCCAAAAGCAAGTACGTCTGGCGGACAGCATAACGACTTTCCCAGAACAAGTTTCACTTGGCTTGGTAGCGTTTCCACAAAGCAGGTCCTGCCTCGTTTTTCATGCCCCCTTTCTGTCGTTTTTGCACCCGCCCATCTCATGAAATTTCGGTTAACAGCTCGAGAACCATACCGTAGATGATATGGTTTCATACCGCTCCATACACACACACACACAAAGACACATACACAGGACATTTGTTTAAAACACGCCAAGGCTGGAGAAACAGTATAAAACAGGAAAGTGCGAATGGCACAGCAAATGTGTTGGAGCCAAGGACATTGGCTGGAGCAACGTTGGGTTGGAGTACGCCAGTAGAATCAAGTAAGCATGCAAGTTGCGAACAGCGCTACCTATACAACGATCATCGCTGTGGCGGCCCCCGTTGCCTCCGGGTTGTCGCCCTGTCGTTTCACGGGCGGCGCAATTTTCAGTATTTTAGGAGTAGTTCATTACAGTAATTTCCGAAAGACCCCGCCTCTCCCTTCTTGTAGCCTCAATTCATGGCTTTCTGGACTTCCTTTTTCCGGAAGAAATTCACATTTACTGTGTGATTTGGTCGCATAAGACCATTTAGCAGGCAAAAATGAAAATAATACAGGCACATGGAGGTTTCATGCATGGAGAGCACCTGATCTTATAATAAAGTAGACTGTACAGAAGCTCCAGGGCACACAAGAAGCAGCGGAGCGATCAATGCTGAAACCAGGGCGGTCGTTTGGTTGAGGCCAGGCCACCAATGCAGGAGCGTGCCGGGGGAGTGTTCGCATGCACGATTGGCAGTTCGCGATAGCGGACGGCCGCTCTTACACTAACCAAAGCTGGAACCCGGACACCCAAGCTGAAAATACCCGGACACCAAAGCTGGAACTACCTATACAGCAAAGCTGGAACTACCTGTACACCAAAGCTGGAACTACCCGGACACCCAAGCTGTATAACTACTCCGACATCCAAGCTGGGACCCGGACTGGTCCGTGCGTTGGGACCATCGAGGCTTGAGCGTGCTTGGGGGTTTTACCATCACTACTTTGATACCGAAACTTGGAAAATGAAAACGCCGCCGATACTGCTCGCCGGAAATGACGTGAACCCACAACGTTGGGAACCAGTGAGGTGCCTGGGCATGGCAACCGAGGTCTGGCGGTGCGGCGAAAATCTCAGACGTCATGGTGAGAGATTTGTATCTCATCTGTAACTACCAGGTGCCTACGTACCTCGTCTGTTTATATATGCTATATAAAGGCTGGTAGTGAGATTAGACTATATATATTAGCAACATTGCACCTTTTCGAAGATTGCTTCGATTTATAAACAACTTAGCTAGAGTAAAATTTGTTGCAGTTGGCCTATTTATAAGGGCTTTATTAAAGCAACGGTTCGCAGGGCAAAGTGAGTGGCGACGGTGGAGGCGTGGCCGCCGTTGCGAATGGCGAGAGGTGTGAGAATGACGCCACAGGCACTCTTTTTACCAGTCAGTTTCGCCTTCGGCGAGTCAGCGGAGGTGAAATAATCGTCCGTTCCAGACATTCTTCCAACTGCTCAGAAATAAGTGTTGCTAGGGCTTGAGCGGGAACAGCCCAAAAGATAGCAAGACGTCAGGAAGGGACAGACAACGGCGTTGGCTAACTAAATGTTTATTCTTTAAAGCAGCATATATAGGTACCACTTCGCAAAAAAAAAAAATAATAAAGCAAGAATAAAGCACGTGAAGGGAGCATGCTGGAAATGAACTAAAATGTAATCGCTCCTATAGTAGAATGACATCTCCTTCGGAAGGACTGAAATTGAAGGAAAGCTTACACAAGCAGCTCGAGACTCTTCTGGATGTGGAAGCATTCAGAAATCAGTCGTGCGCGCTTATCGTGTTGTGTTGACAGTATGGCACAATCTTTAAAGGGAAGTTCGCAGCGACATTCAACGCAGTGAAATGACAGCAGGTGGCTACCTCGTCTTTACTTACTGATCTTATTTGAGTGTTCGCGCATGCTGTCATTCACACAACGCCCCGTTTGTCCGGCGTAGAAGCGTTCGCAGGAAACAGGAATCCGGTAAACAACGTCACAACGGCACTTAGCAAGGTGCTGTCCATGCTTTTTACCACAATGCTTTTTTTTTTTCATTGTTGGTCTCGCGAATGACTTTATATTGGCATTGAGTACAAAGCTTAGTTGGGGCAGTGAACAGCAGCCCAGGTTAACAATATTCTTCGTCAGATTGTGCGATCTGCGAGCGGCTCTCCCGTGGACGCTTTTATGCAGGACGGTCGGACAAACGGGACGTTGTGTGAATGACTGCATGCGCGAAGAGTCAAATAAGGTCCGTAAGCAAGGAAGCGATAGCCACCTGTCATAGCACTGCATTGAATGTGGCTGTGGCTAGGAGCCACTTTTAGAGCGATAGCTCTACTACTCCAGGTACAAACCCAGAAAACGCCTGGTTCCATAAATCTGACCTTGAAGCTCATCATCATCATAGTCAGCCTATTTTTATGTCCACTGCAGGACGAAGGCCTCTTCCTGTGATCTCCAATTACCCCTGTCTTGCGCTAGCTGATTCCGATTTCCACCTGCAAATTTCCTAATTCCATCACCCCACCTAGTTTCGACTGTGCTTCCCTTCTCTTGGCACCCATTCTGTGACTTTAATGGTCTACCGGTTATCTACCCTACGCATTACATGGTCTGCCCAGCTCCATTTATTTCTCCTAATGTCAACTTCAAGCTCAGCCAAAGTCAAACTGGGACTTAGCCTGCCACTACCGGCGGTTACTGCGTACGCCGCGTGGGTGCCCATATCTTGAAAAACGATCTGCGATGTGGACAAAGTGCGCGGTCGCGCGAGCCTCATCTTCAAAGCGATCTGCGATGTGTACAAAGTGCTCCGAGCGCTGGTAGCTTCGTATGCGCTGTGCTAAATTTCGACGCTTAGTTCGCGTTGAAGCGAGACGCAGCATGAAGACCAATTTGCTCGCTGCTGCTGCCGCGCCGAGCAGCGTCTGCGTGTTGTCTTGTGGTGCAATTGTAGATGCGGTAGTTGCTGGCGGCGTCGAGCTGCGTCTGTGTCCTTTCCCAAAGCAAGCAAAACTGTGCTATCGCTCCACAAACATGGTTTAACCAAGGTCGATCTAAATGGTCGCGAAGCTTCGGGCGAAAAGCGGTTCAGAACTATTCTAGTACGCTGTATCAGAATGAATTGTCACCGACATCAGCAAGGGTGGTTATGGGAGCAGCGATTGAAGCGCGACTGTGTTTGGAGGGAACAAACATCGGGAAAGAAAAAATCGTTTTTTAATTAAAGCGAGACATAGTTAGATTCATTCGACGAAAGTAAAATTCCTAATAAATTTTATGTACGCATGGCAAAAAAAAGAACAACTCTATTTTACTTGATCATTATCAATAAATACCTTTTTTCAGCGCCCACCGTAAGAGCGCCCACAGATAGTGGCGGGCGTTGACGCCGCTATCACTTGCAATGCAATGCAGCTCATGAAGTGGACAGAAAGGCGCGTTCAACTATAGTGCCTAGAATATAAGTATATCCTAGGCACTATAGTTCAACCGCGGCAACGTTTTTTTAAGGATTGCGCCATACTGTCAAAATACCACGATGATCGCGCGCGACTGCTTTCAGAGGCTTTCCACTGCCAGAAGAGTGGTGGTGTTTGTGCAACGCCTCCTAGATAGCAGGCCTGTTCACTCTGCTTTATGACGTCATGCTTCTTGGACTGAAATTTCCATTGCCAAGGACGGCGTGACAAAAGCGTTGACATCAAAATCACCGCGGCTTACTCGGAAGCATCGCCATTAGATACTATGGCTGTCGGGCAGATTATCATGACGTCATGGATCGAAGTGAATAGCCCTTGCCCTATCTAGGAGGTGTTGGTTTGTGTCAGCTTCCCTCCAATTTCACTCATTCCAAGGAGATATCATTCTTGTCGGAGTGATTACATTTTAGTTTACTTCTACGCATGCTCCCTTAAAGTGTTTTTTTTTTCTTCTTCTTTTCTTGCAAAGTGGTACATGCTGCTCGAAAGAATAAACATTCGGTTGTTAGCGCCGTTGGCTTGATCGCGTTCGAAAGTGAGCCGTACGTGTGGCAGCCGTATAATACTATTTCGCCTTTTACCTTTAATGAAAGGAAATGCTTTGTGACATCAATAGTAGGAAGTTCAATAAGCGGCGCACTGCTAATAAGGCAATAATCTCGACACCCAAGTTCGAAAATGAGGTCTACGTTGATTTATTTGGGCCAAAATAATATTTCAGTGCACGCGCGAAAAAGATAAATGCCCCGTATGAGGACAATCCCGTTGTCACGTGCAGTAATTCTGCATTTTTATGCTGCCCTAGTCAACACAAGAACCGCGTTGTGGGCATACCTGTTTCTATCAGCACGTAGTTTGTTTAATTTTTTTTTGTGTGTTTGTGGTTGGTTATATTAACTCTATGTGTGTTTGTGTGAGCGGGTTCTTTACTTTTTTTTTTTTTACTTCTTTTCGCACAATTTCTCTCTCGGATAGCACACACGCCGTGATACTTTTAACCTTTCTGTCAGTGTTTCAGTTTGAGCCTTTCGTAGAAAACGCATATGTACTACAGAAATCGATGCTTTCAATTTCATTACTCAGAAAGATTGCTAATCACGTTTCTCATGGAGGATGAATAGTAAAATTATAACGAAGTCATGTCCTCCGAGATCGCAACGTCGCACCTCACTAACGGTGCGCCGCTGTAATCTTAGAGGCCACAACGAAAGTAAATCCCCACCAGAACACACCAGTGTTGCCAGATCTCGTCTTGTACGGTTCCCTAGATTTGCGAGGCGGATATGCCCCTAGTGAAGTCACGCGCCTGCGTGCCGCGCTCGCCTTCTTATCGCTTCCCCCTCCTCGTACGTGCGTGAGCCAGATTTTTAACGTCTGTGCACGCAGGAGATGGACGTGGGCGCAAGGTCCACACTTGCAGCTTATTCTGAAGAGGAAGTTAATAAATAAATGAAACTACGTTTCATTTATTTATGAGAAATCTAAGTTAGCACGTGTTACGACGGGGTAGGTGAGCCTCATGAGGCTAGGCAACTGGCCACGGCCGTCTGGTGTTGAGCGATCGGCCAGTGACGAGACGCTCTCTCGACTCGTTCTTGACGCCTTTTATGCGCCCCCCCCCCCCCCCCCCCCCCTCATTCTTAAAATTATTTTCTGTTACGTCAGTCACTGTCGCACTCTTCAACATTCACCGGATTTTCGATCGGCGGGGCGGCGCCTAGCATTCTTATATTTGTTTCTGCGTGGACTTCGAGGCCATTCGCCTACCTGCCCTCCCACCTGTTTGTTGTGGCGGTTTCTTAGCTTCCCTGGCCCAGCACACCCGTCCTTGACATATCTTGCCGTGCGCAAATTAGCGTTCTGTAGGTCGTTCGATCTTGTCGATGCTCAACACATTTAGCAAACGTAATGCTATCGATTCCGCAAGGCAGTTGCTAAACTTCTGGTGGTGCAGTTTATTTTGCAATCAGCATGTCATCAGCACTGCATGGTTCCAGCTAGCAGGCTGACCTGAACCGATTATTGTAAAAATTTTGCACGTCTGAGAAAACTCGATCTCGGTTCCGTTTGTGCCTTTGCATATTCTGCATCTCATAGCAGCACACACTGCGCGACTTATCGATTCACAAGTTCAAATAAAGTCAGCCTGTAACCTGCGTTGACAAACGCGCTGACGATCTACAGGTACATTGCAACAGTCGCCTTACTTCTTCGACCTGTCACGCGGACTCCCCGTAGCTCTAACCGACAACAGCTCACTGGTTCAAGAAAACGGACAGATCATGTTTCTAACGCGACTTTTTGGAATCATGAGGTTAGTGGGTGCACAGATGTGAACAGATTGCGCAATTTGAGAACACAGAAAGAACCTGAAGCTTGACCGCGGAGCGAACTAAATTTCTTGTCAAATAAACACACACACACAGGTTAATGCGACTAACTGATTCCTTATCACGCACAATCGACCACTTACATACACAAAAAGGGTCAACAATCGTCGCCACCAAGACGATTCATCCAAATGACCGCACATGCCACACAAGACCATAAGGCATCCCGAAGGTGAAGCTGTTGACAGTCCTAACAATCTCCCCGTGAATTCATGGGAGCGCTCGCGAGATAACGCAATCCTGGCTAAAACAAACAAACAACAAACACAGAAAATATTATAAACAGAAAAATGCGCATAGGCGGGTCCATCATTAATCATATGGGCAGCAGCGAAAAAATTCGCACAGCGAGTTTCACTTCGCCTGTTCAACTGGTCGACTTGACTAGGGAATTTCAGGTTCCATTCTGGGTACATAAAAAAGCTAATTTTGGTGAGCAGCCCAGAGTTGCCAGCATAGTGTTTTCTATACCGCTAACCTTGGGCGATGTTGCGGTCGGTATTTAGTCTCGCGCCTTGAGCTCAAGCATAGCCTCTGAGATCATGTAGCGCCAGCGGCGCTGTCGAAATCGAGACGTTCCGCTGATACATTTAGGCGCGTTCTGCGCCGAACGATAATTTGTAACAGGGATTAACCGGTGAAAAACTGTCACCGGAAAAAGATAAGGAATCTGCGCCTGTCAATACACCATATACCTCCTTGGTCTAAATCGCACTTTCCACACCAAGCGACGGCTCACTCGAAGCAGGACAAAAATAAATCTCGAAGGCTATTTTGTTTTGTGTACTAACAGCGCCTCTAGCAGCCATAACTAAGTTTGAAAGCCATCTGTATAAGAAATTGTCACTTTCGTTCCTCTAGAATATAATAAAACATGGCGGCGATGATTCAATAAATCTTTTTCAGCCACGTTTGGCGTTTGCAGTACGCAAAAGCATGCAGATATTTTTGTTTTTGTTATTTATTGTTATTCTGTGAAAGCCGTCGCTGAGGGGCGTATTGTGGAACTCCCTGTTGATGTCTGTAGAGTCGTCGCAGTCGTAACTACATATTCTAGTACACTCTAGCCGCAACCCTCATCGGTGATCCAGTCGCAGTAAACATTTCGAAGGCCATGCTTTTTTGTACTGGAAGCGCCAGAAACGAGTTACGGCTGTGATGTACAGAAACGTGGGGTTGTTTCTCTAGTAAAATCGTAGAAAAACGATCTTGGCGCTTACCGCTGCTTTGTTCCTCACATTTAGCAGCAAGATTAGTTTTATCGTACAAATGCTGAGAAAACAAATCGTAATGTCATGCCTCACCACACTGCAGTAAGATATCTGTGAGGCCGCAGTTTTTTATTGACTCACCAATCAAGTAACAATGTCAAATGTCATATATTGAACAATTCAGACCATAAAATGCGATAAATTTGAGCAATAGCGGAGCAGCGGTAAGCGCAAAATGTTTCTTTCTGTCCAACGAAAGTAAACATTTCGGCTTGTGCGACTTGGAACGGAAACTACGCCACCTGGTTTCTATGTGTCGCACTACAGCAATGCAAGTACAGCTTCCAAGATTGTAAACCGATTTGACAAGCACGGACCTAATAGACGTATGATGCTGAAACAAGTTTACTAGCGCCCTCGTGTGAGCTTTCAGTTGTCCCTTTGTTCGCCTGCGACTCGGCTTGGCCCGGCTCGCCCGCGCCTGCGCAATCCGCTGATCGGCTCGCTTTCTCTTTCTATTTTGCCTTCCTCCTCGTCGCGAGCTTCTGCGTCGGCCGCCGCCGCCGCTCCCGCAGCAACGGACGCCTCGGTCAGCAGCAGCGAGCGGTGGACGAAAAGCTCGCCATGCGAGGTGGGATCCTGCGGGCACCGGGGCTGGCTTCGGGTGGGCTAAGCCGGCGCTGAGTCGGTGCACGCTCTGTTTTCCCACGCCGAAACGCGCGCACCGACGCCGCAAGCTTCGTCCTCCCCCCTTTGTGCGGCTCGCTTTGTCGAAGCCGCCGCCACCGCGGAGAAGCGCCCAGCAAGCAAGCAAGCCACCACTGCTGCCCGCAGCGCCACCGGCTGACAAGGGACAGCAACGCACTTTCTTTCTTTTTTTTTCCCCTTCCGCTCATAGGGGGGGTCCCAAACAAACATGGTGGACGTTTGGGATGTCCGTACTCAGCTGCTGAATTACTTCCACTCGCATCCCGGCGAAAATGTGCGCACCGTGGACCTTTGTCGCGTGATCAAGCAACCCAAGAAGACAATCAACAGTGTGCTCTACCGGCTGCAAAGGGACGGCGTGCTGCAGAAAGTGGTCGAAAGTCCGCCGACATGGAGGGAAGCTGGATCTGCTGGTAGTCGCATTGAACAGCAATACTCGATCGGCTATCCGAACGACGGAGCCGCGGTGAGTGTTTACGTCGTACGTATAGTTGGCCCGCTTTTTTTGTGTTTTCGCTCGCCGCTCTGCTCCGTTCCGCTCCCAGCTGCTCGCGAGGCTTGGAAGGCAGCACGCCGCCGGTGAAAAGTTGTGGACCGGCGGCTGGGGGACGCGGACGGCGCAAGCGGCGGTTCGCGCAGTGTCACCGAGCGCTTTTGTCTGCTCCCTTTCGCCGGACGCAGAGCACGGGAGAAAGCGCATTTCGCCGGTGGCGTCGGGACTTCGCACAAGTCGCCCACCTCGTGCCGTCTCCGATCAGACCGCGGCGAGATTTCGTCCCGTTTATTATTTTCTCTTTGTTTCTTTCCTCCCTTCCCGTCGTGTCTGACGTTCATCTGGGCGAGAGCCGTTGCCGAGCGCGCAAGCTAGGGGCAGGCAGGCGGCCCTGCTGCCTGCTCCGCTCTCCTGGCTCCAAAAATCGATGAATGGATACCCCCCTTTCTCCTGCCCGCCCGTTCCGTGCCTTAATGTTTTGGATGGAGTTTTCTCGTTGGCTCCCGCTGGCGTCCGGCGTCAAAGCAGCGACTGTGTTTTCGGGCGAGCCTGTCGTGATTTTGTCGGGAGTATTGCCTCCTCGTATTCGCCCCCTCAACTACCGTACCGATACGCTGTCGAAGCTTGTTCTCCGCCGTCGCTACATTTCGTATATAGCTCTACGAATAGCATATTCCTTTTGTTGTTCTTTTCATCACCGCCCTCCCTCCTCCGGTTAGCAGCCGCTACAGCTGGCTGTCCGTCCCAGTAGCCAGCCCTTTGTCGATCCTCTTTCCTTTGTGGCTGCGCATGCGGGATCGACCGACGAGCAAAATATAAACAATAATACCGCGACGGTAGCGCATCTCACCGACGTGCTATCGAGAAATACCCTGAACATCGCAGACCCGTAGCGCGCCTGGAGCGAGTCGATACCGGGCCGAGACGCCGCTCACGACAGAACGGCGCGCTGCCGTTTTTTTGACGGCTGGTGCCTGACGCACGGACTTGGCCTCCGCCAGCCATCCCGACGCGCTCCTCTCCAGTCGGGATCGGTGTTGCGTCCCTTGCGCGCTGCTGCTGCTTGACGCCGCTCGCATTTGACGTTCCGTCAAAATCGCGCACGTCGCGCGAGCTGGACTTCGCTAAACGCGGCGCTCCGGGCAGGCTTTTGTCTCCCCCCCTCCCATGATCGTCTGCTCCTCGCTCGCAGCGACAGACGGGAGGAGAGCGGTGTGCGTCTCACTAGGCCTATCGGTCGCGCTTCGTCTTTCGTCTCGCTGTCAGACAAGTCGCTCTGCGGTTTCGCTTTTGACTGGCCGCCGTTGTCGTCTCTCGGGCGAAGAAAGCCGAAGCTTCCGTCGTGGGATGCGCGGATGATCGTTTTTCTTTGTCGCCGCTCGCGCGATGCTCGAAGTGACAAAGGGCTTCGGCGACGTTTCGATTTTTCTGTTGCTTTTTTTATTTTTTTTTTCCCTGTTACCCTGCCGTTTCTCGTCTCCGTGATCCATTGGTTGCCGAACCTGTTACCACCCAAAAGGTTGATGCGCTCGAAGAGAGCGACGTAGCTAACGAAAGGCGCTGCACCGTCTTTTTTT
Source organism: Dermacentor silvarum (assembly GCF_013339745.2). Taxonomy (NCBI): domain Eukaryota; kingdom Metazoa; phylum Arthropoda; class Arachnida; order Ixodida; family Ixodidae; genus Dermacentor; species Dermacentor silvarum. The sequence goes on along the minus strand of NC_051164.1, from coordinate 46,853,321 downwards.
TTCTTTTTTTTCTTCTTTTCGCGGGCGGTGTTTTCCGCTTTCCAGCCGTCGCAGCACATCGCAGGCGCACTGCCGTCGATGCGCCGGTGTTGCCGCAACTTACGCGCACATCGGCGTGCTGCGGGCGGGTTGTTTTCGCCGTGCCAGCACGAATCGCGGTGTGCACGTAGTTACGAGAGAGCGAAAGAAAAAAACGAAAACGGGGAGAAGCGCGGAAGAGAGAGAGCAACCAAAAAAAAACGACGAGAATCCCGTGAAGTCACGGAGGCCCGGGCTTTAATCGCGGCGAAGCGCGTGCTGCACGACATTGCCGCCACATCTCTTCCTTCCTGCGTTTTTAATATTCGACGTGGGGTCACGGAATAAGGAAAGAAAAGAGAAGGTTAGAATACGACGGCCTCCGCTCGATGTTGGTCTGCTCGATCGCGCATACCGCATCTGATCGCGCGTCGTGGAGTTTGATGAAAGCCCTACCTACGCCCGTTACTGCTGCCGCCGCTGCTGCTTGGTCGATCGCCGCGCGTAGCTTGCACGCTCTCCCGAATTTTCTCTTTCTCTCTGTTTTCCTTATTTCTCTCGGTGACTCTTGATTTCTTTTTCGCAGCGGCTGTTTGGCGAGCCTTTGATACTCGCGTCTTATCGCGGGGCTCTGAACGCGCGACGGACTGTCACTGTTTTTACTCTTTTTCACCGTACCGCGTGCGACGCTTATGGCGCAACTTACGCGCTACCCCGAAACAAAAGTCTGATAGGAGCTGACCTCCTTTTCTTTTTTTAGCGTTCCCGCTTCTTTAGTTGCCCCCCTCACGCCCACTTCAGAATACGTGCGGAAAAATGAAGCCCTGTTTCGGCGTGTGCGATTTTGCTTAAGATTTGGCAGTTGCGCCAAATCAGCCCCCTGTCTACCCGATGCGAAATCACACATGAGGTATGGACGGGCAACCAATGACAACGCGGATCACTGGAGAAGTCGCGGTGGCCCACTGACAATTAAAAAAAAATTTTAAATTATTATTTTGGTAAAGTAATGATTTCAAGCACGAGAAACGTTTCACGAGAACCGTTTCTAGGTTGTCCTGTTTTTCACCGAAGCGCATTGACGTCAAGATTAATTCAGCCTTCCACTAGGTGCTTGCAAATACCAAAATCACAGCTGCATTGATCTTGTGAAACGGCATCGCGAAGTTAGCTTGTACAAAAACCGCAGCTAAGAAGTGTAAAATCGTTGCATTTGAAACAAGCTAAAATGGCTGCTTTTATGGCATTCACCGGTCATTCGTGTGTTGACTTTGCCACCATGTAGAAAGAGACAGTAGCAAGAAAATGGGAAAAAGGCAGGTGGCACTGCATTATGCACGTTTTCCTTCCGTTGATGTTTTCATTGAGGCGTTGTACGCTCAACGTTGCTACAAAGTGCACACTGGCGCAACTGAGAAGAATCCTGGGAACAGCGCTTGCTGGTGTGATTAGGGCTTGGACTAGCTTGATACCGTTCTCTTGTTGAAATGTGCCACGAAATGATTTCAAAGCTATTTCAAGGTAACTGCTTAACGACGTATCTGCCACTCTATGTGGTAGCACTTTGAGCACTATTTTCTCCCTCTCAGATCTGTTGAGTTGTTGTTCATGCACTGTGGTTTGGTCTGCAGAAATTCCCATTTGCGGTTATGATGGGCCTTACTATGCTCAGTTGTACCAGTGGTGCTTAGTAGTCGTATTAAAAATGACCGTGTTCATTAGATAAATGCTGTTTATTGCTAAACATTCCTGTCATTTTCTCTTTCCAAATATTTTTGAGCTCAGTGCGTACCTACGGACCTTTTGCTTATGCATAAACAGTTAGCCAGGGGCGAGGACCACTAAAGCTAACATTACTCTAGATCCAATGATTGATTGGATATTAAGATGTTACACGATCTAGCGATTAATCTGCTTCAATGTTACATGGATTTCAAACTAATTCAAAACTGCAAAATTTTTCTGACGTGAGAGCATTATTCTGGACAGCACATAAAAGAATAAATTGATAAAACATTTAGCCAGCCCTTCCTGGGCAGCAGATCACTATTTCGCTCAGAATTTTTTTTAATCGTCTAGGTGAACAAGGCCAAAATAGTGTAGCGATTCCATTTCAATTTCTTTCCGCTTCTTGTCAATGGTCCACATGGCACTCTGCCAACGTTATCACCGAGATCAGCCAGTCGCAGTCGTTAGATGACAAGAAAGGAATAGAATCAAGTGCTGCTGCTGTATACTGGCCCTTTGGTTTGTTTATTGGAAGTTTAAGACTAGTCAAAAGACTTAACCTGTGGGCCATGATACAGTATGCTCCTGGAAAATTTACAGAGGCAGAGCATGCAAGCTATGAACTATCTGGTATTCTTTATAAGGGAAATTGGATGGACACCTTTTCAGGACTTCCTAGGAAAGCCACATTAGAAGATAGTATTTATATCTTGCGACTACTTGGGGTTCACATATCATGCTTAGCCGAAGTCCAGCTGGCCAAGCTATATTTATAGTTCACAAGGGAAGGGCAAGGATGTTCTGGACAGCAGTCAACTTTGGTTAAGGTGGATCACATTCTTCATGAGTATGCTTTGACATTGCTATTTAAACACAGTGTAGGCCTACCAAACTGCCCTAGTCTTAACATTACAAGTCATATAGGAGACTTGGGTAAATATGAGACTTCATTTTGAGCTTGGCTAACCAATTTCTGTTGAATGAATTGGCACAAGACAAAGCAGTTCTATCAGCTCAGATGCTTCTGGGGGGTTGTTCATTTCAAGACCACCACCCATTAAGTTGGGTGACTTCCATTCTGTGTCAAGTAATATAGCCCCAACAATTCCTTGAACCATGTAATTCCTTTTTCATTTCTAATTTAATATATACAAGGGTAAGTCAAAAATTATCCGCAACGTAGCTGTAAATTTTATTGTAATACAAATAGGAAACTCACATTAATGTCATTTTTCAATATAGTCCTCTTGCTTTTCAACACACAAGCTTCCTGATGCCCTCAGAAATGAAGGTTTTTGACTTAGCAGCGGGCCATGCATGCACTGCGTCCTTCGCTTCTTGGTTCGAGGTGAATCGACGGCCCCCTAATGCCTCTTTGAGGGGACAAAACAGGTGGTAGTCAGAAGGGGCAAGACCAGGACTATACCGAGGATGAGCCATTACTTCAAACTTGACTTTCCTGAGCATTTCAGCAGTGTGGGCAATGTGGACGGGCATTGTCGTGCAACAACACACCTTTTGGCAGTAGTCCTCGGCGTTTGTTTCGAATTGCAGGCTTTAGCCTGTCAGAAAGCATCTCACTGTAACGCGCACTGTTTATTGTTGCGCCACTCTTCTGATAATGTTCCAGTACTGGGCCTTGTGCGTCCCAAAAAACGGTAAGCATCAGTTTTCCTGCGGACGGTTGGGTTTTGAACTTTTTCTTGCTGGGCAATTGTGGATGTTTCCATTCCATACTCTGCTGTTTACTCTCCCACTCATAGTGATGGATCTGTGTTTCATCACCAGTGATGATTCTGTCTAAGAAGCCGTCACACTCGTTACCATAGCGATCCAAATGTTCTTGGCAGATGTCCAAGCGCGTTTGTTTATGCAACATTGCGAGTTATTTTGGGACACATCTTGCACATACTTTATGAAACCCAAGACTGCTGTGGATGTTTCGTAGGCAGAACCATGACTAATTTGCAGACGATGTGCCACTTCATCAATAGTCAGTCGTCTAACAGAACGATGTCACATGCACAATCAAAGTTGTGGCCGTAGATGGTCGTCCGGCTCATTCCTCATGCGTAACATTTGTGCGACCATTTATCAATTTTTCAATCCATTCGTAGACACTCCGTTGCTGCCTGACACTGTTCCCGTATTTTGCTGAAAGTCTGATGGATTGAGGCCCCTGATACACATTCCGACCACAATACCCCGGATCACTGCTCATTGTTCCTCTTTGGTGCAAACGTTTAATGGAGCGGCCATGATCTAACTACGACAAAAGAAAGTCAAATGGCGGAATTAAGATCAAACTTTCATAGTATGACCACAACATATAATGAAATAAACGGGAAAGCAGGTCAGTACGAACAATGTAAGAAGAGTTATGTCAAAATTGCGGATAATTTTTTATTTACCCTCGTATATACACACACACACACACACACACACACACACACACACACACACACACACTGAGCTATTACCCATGTATGTTAGCAAAACCGCTCTATATTATGGAAGGACGGGGGGAAATGTCTCATGCCATAGTACCAAAGTGAACCAAAGATAAGACAGCTTGCACATGCAGTGCAACATTATTCATGAGAGTATGTAAGTTAGGTTTATGTCAGGCAATTTTCACAAAGCAGTAATTCTCATGCAAATAAGTGTTTCGTATGACTCATAAAAAAAAATTAACTGCCTTAAACAAAAACTACCATGCATGGTGGTTCTATTTCATATGGAAATAGTACATTTGCTTTATTTTTATAAGCCCCGAAAAGTTTTAAGATACATTTTTAATCTGGTAAAAAAATACTGGTTCACTTGTCTTTCTATGGAATTGGTCATAACTTGAAAGGGAAATGTGTATTCTAAGAACCAGCGGGTAGCTTCATTGCACATTCACAAATAAAAGTCCATAAATGTGCAGTATTTTATTAATTACAGTTTGCTCGAACGGCAAAGCAGTGAGAATGATAGCAAGCATGCGAGGCCTGTAAATCGTGAACTGGCACCACGGTGACTATCAAGAGTCGTAGGTGTGGCAAGCGTGCATTAGAGCTCCGGCAGAATCGCGCACTCACCCATATACATGTTCTCAGTTGAGCCGCTGCCATGACACTGAGCTGTGACAATTCTCACTTACTGGGAATGTGCCGAGCATATTGTCCACAAAATTACTCAGTGATAGAATAAATGATACCTGAATATTCTCATTGCAACAAATAAGTGTCATCAAGAGACAATTCTGTTAACAAAGCAAACCTTTCTAAGCTTTCCGTGCTTACTTTCCTAAACGTTGAGTAGGCACAAAATGGCAAAATATGACTGCAAAGACACTTCTAAGCGCTACCACCTTTGCTACCCTTCTAGGTGTTCAGGTTGCCTGGCATAATGTCTACGGAACTACTCGGTGCTAAAATAAATGATAGCTAAACGTCATATTGCCATGAGTTCACATTTTGAATGGCACAGTTCCTTTGATAAACTGAACCTTCTTAACCTTTCTTTGTCTTGTCTAATCATTAAGTAAGCAAAGTATCGCCACCTCGCACATGATGATGATGGCCTGACATACGTGTACCGGACAGATTTTCAGCGGCGCCTGGCATAAAATACGTTCATGTTAAACTACCTTCTCTATAAGGCTTGACTTAAAACAGCAAAATTTTGTCAACATGGTGTGATAGCTGTGCACAGTCCTCCTAAAATTAAATCTTGATGTGCGGAGAGATGAAAAGTCATCAATTACTATGACAAGAGCTGTGTTCAATAGTCTTGTGTGCATGCACTCAGCAAAGCTTAAATGATTGCTCTTAAATGTTCTGGTGTGGAACTAAGTAGTCTTATTGTGTCTTCTGTGATTAGTTTGAAGGTTTCGACTACAGGCTTGGTTTAAAATGTGTACATGCTTGCAAAATATTCAAGCACATTGGTGCCATGCATAAAAACTCATTCATTTGCCAAAAGACACAATTGAAGCGACTGTTTAAATTTTTCTTGAAAAGGTATAGTATCTCTGCTTTCCCGAGACTTTAGCTAAAAATAAGCAAGTTGTTTTTTTACAAAGCAGCATTTGAGGACCTTTAAAGAACCCCAGGTGGTCTAAATTATTCCGGAGTCCCCCACTACAGTGTGCCTCATAACCAGATCGTGGTTTTGGCACATAAAACCCCATAATTTAAGACATTTATGAAATTATGTCAGCTTCATGTTACAGCTCCTTGCAGTAAACCATTCTTATAAGCTCATTAAAACATCACATCAAAATTATCTATTGCAGAAAGTGATGTCTGATTGATGCTGGAGTATAAAAGCCCCTAGCATATATTTTTTTTTCAGCCACTGCTTTTCCTTTTTTGAGTGCCTTCCCCAAAGTGGTCGTTTGTAGCAATACTCTGCAAAGTGTAACGGAACGCAACCACATTGGGCACAGGTTCAGTTTACTCTCAGTGCAGTGGCTGAAGTCTTGGCACCAACGGACAGAACTAGCAAGAACAAGCCACATATACAAATGTGGACGCAGTAATTGAAGGGGATCTTCATCGGCCTATTTTTCTGTCCACAGCAGGACGAAATCTCTCCCAGCGATCGCCAATTACCCCTGTCTTGCACCAGCTGACCCCATCTTGCGGTTGCAAATTCCTGAATTTCGTCACACCACCTAGTTTTCTGCCGGCCCCCCTTCTCTTGGCGCCCCATTCTGAAACTTCTAATGGACGACTGGTTATCAGCGCTTCGCATTGCACGGCCTGCCCAGCTTCATTTATTTCTCTTATTGTCAGCTAGGATATCGGCTACCCCCGTTTGCTTTATGATCTGCATCGCTGTCTTCCTGTTCTCTTAACATACAGACGGGGACGTGCAATCATGAATGGGGTAGGTTTGCACACGAAGGCAATGGCGGGAAAGGTAGGATAAGAAAGAGGAGGAACGAGCTGTGCCCTTCGACACTTTCACCACCACCGTGGAGCACCACCCTTCTCACAAAGAAAGGCGACGGGGACTAAAGTCGACATTGAAGAATATTTTCTTCTCGAAAGCAGATTGCTCGCACACCTCTTTGAATATTTGCTCGAACCATACGAGAAAAAAAAACAGTGCAGAACTTACTGTATATAGTACGCTAGCTATCGCATCACGGTTTCACATTATGGGTAAAACCGCAGTTATTTGTTGCTTTTTTTTTTTTTTCAGGCAGCTGTCGACTACATAATTATGGTATGAAGCATCGATTCCTCAAAAGCACCATGAATAATTAATTGCAGCGCCTTTCACGCAACTAGTTCAAAAATGCGTGCCATGTGCAAGTCGGCCACGGATGTAAAAAAAGGGATACTATTCAATTCGCCGAAAGCGAAGGTAGCAGCAGTCAGGTGGCATTACAAACAACTGGGGAGCATGTCAGTCAGCCCAATGTGGTGGGTGAAACCCATACAATGACCATGCCATCGAAAGCCCGCCAATTTGGCCCGTCCAACACTTGGAAACGCAGTTTAGCCCGCTCTTGTCTCGTCGAATGCTTAATAGGGTCGGCTTTTGGCAGCACATTCAAAGTATGTGCGTACGCATCAGTTGTCTGGTAGCACCATGAGACTGCCCTGTCGGGTTTTGGTGACGTGAATGGTTTCCTTTTTTCACGTCTGAAGATGCACTACCATTTGTGCACGTTTTGAACACTGTATATTAAAAGGTAGCGTAATTATTTGTTGTGCTCTAGGAGAATTGAGGCTCCATAGTATGATTACTGGGTTGGCAGCTATCCAATAAAAAAAGTAAAACGAGATGCAAACTTTCTATCAGTATTCCTATAACTTTCTTTACACAAAATCCATTGTTCAAGTGTAAAGCCGTTCTGTACTTGGCGCATTTTTGAAGCTGGCTGCATTAGGAGGTGATTTACTTGTGTTTCTCAAGGAATCGAGGCTTCATGCCGTGATTAGTTGACAGGAATCTTGTACCGATAAATTTTTAGAGGCAGTTTTTTCAGTTTCTTCTAACATTTTGAAATAGTGACTGTATTGTAGTCCTCATAACTTCAGTGTGCTAATCCATCTCATTAGAGTACCATGTAAATAATCTGAAAGCATCAAAGGGGCAAAGCTCAATACATTCATGGAAATGGACCCATACCAGCTAACCCAACTTTCAGAACTTGTGTACAGAAGTAGCACTTGTTTCACATAATGTATCTTATAACATTTATTTAGCAAGGAAAAAGTTGGCATTTGTAACTTTGGGCTCACTTATGCCTTTAGAGACAGAAAATTAGGAACAAAGCACAATTTGCAACTGTCTATCTTTCTTGGTCTTGAAGTGCATGCCCATTTGCGCTTGTGCACAGATGCAATACTAATGCAGTCTGTGTACCATGAGGGAAAGCCTGAAATTTTGGGGGAATTCATCAGTTCTGGAAAATGGAAGGGGAAAAAAGGGGGAGTTTCTCCTCTGGTTGTTTTGAATCAGGGAAATTGTTGCCCACAGTTGCTATGGCGAAGCTGGTGGGATGCCCGAAGCAAGCAGTTTTTAACTGAACCTACGCAATCCGCAAGTAATGTTGTCTCTCGCTGGTTTTGTGAGTGCGTGCCTGGCCAGGGTGCTTGCTGCAGTAGCATGTAGCATGTGATTCAGTCGAATCTGATAATGCGTCCCACTTTTACAGCTTACCGGTAATTGTTGCTGAACAGTATTGGCTGGCAAAGTAACTTGGAAAGCTATAAGCTGCCGTTTCTTTCCTTGCACCTGAACTGCAAGTGTCATAGGTTGTCGGGGAATTTTCAAAAAGAAACATTTTCATCTACATTGTCCTTGGCCTTGTTGCATTACTTTAACGTTAGTGTCAAATATGGGCCAACTAGCACAAACAAAAGATTCTTACTTAGCATCTCCTGTACTTGCGCCTTCTTTGATGGAACACATTTGAACACCTGACAGTTTGGTCCAGCGTAGCCAGATGAATCTGAACCAGTGGGTGGATGACCCTCTTGAAGCAATCCTAAATAAGTGGTATGACTTCAAGATAATATATAAAGATACCTCTTATTCTTATTAAATTACATGCACAGTGTATTCCTGAGAAGTTTGACTCCCTCAGCATTAACCCTTCCCTGCTTTAGACGAGCTTGTTTTGTCCACGTGTTTCTGGTAAAAACGACCAAGGATGAGCCCAGCTCACCTCACCCATGGTGGATTTTCTAGCAATGCCGTTATTTCTCTGTGCTTAGTTGTGCTTTTTAGGTAGGTGGCAGCATGCAGTCCATGGGACAGCGGAAGCAGAAGTGAAATTAATTATTCTGAGGAGGTAAAACATGTTGGCAGCTGGGGTCTCCAAGAATAATATTTTTGGTCGGAATTGGGGATAATGGCGTGGCACGGTATGAATTAAGAAAAAATGGTGATAGCCTAGTCGCTGCTGACTAGACAGATGAAGACTGGGCGGTTAACCAGACGATGTTTGTCTACCCTGTGCTGGGGAAAGGGTAGAAAAGATGAGAGAATTGGCATGAAAGTGGGGGAAATAAAGTTTCCAGTGAGAATTGTCTGTTTAAATCCTTCAATTCATTGAAAATCAGATCGTGCAATGAGACCCATGGAGGTAAAAATGTATGTTAAATAATATTTTTTTGCGAAAAGAAAACAAAACCAAAACAGCCATCTAGCCATTGTGAAAGGCTGTGACAAGTGGCTGATAAAGTTTACACTCAACTTAGCCTAAACAAGCCCAAAACAGCTTTCTTTTGCTAACCTGCCAACTTTTAAGATATTCTTCATAAAATGTCAAATTTTTAGAGCTTGTTTACAACTGTAATGCCACCAGTAATGTTATAGAAGTACTCTGTTATGGGCTAGATTGTTTGTACTGACCAATTTTTGTATTGTACTGAGCAAATTGCAATTAGGATTGAGGAGAGATAGGACTGCACTCTGCCCTATCTTTCGTCTCTTCTGTTGCATTTTGCACAGTAGATTACAAAAATTGTGTAATTCAATTTTTATGCGCAGTTTAGGGTGCAACCGATTACAAAAGAGTACAAATACAGTCGCCAAGCGATATTTCAGAGCTACATTTTTCGGACTAACTCAATCATTCTGACCTACCAGCAGCTCTGCCACTCGCTCCATAGAACCAGTGTATATAATGGCAACCAAACTTTCAGTGCCATTGCATGAATATCTCATAAACTCTGTGAATGTTTCTATTTGTCTTTGGCACAGATCATTCTAGCTGCGACTAAAAAGCAGAGGGCCTGTTTACAGCATCCATTTTAAATAAAGTCAAGATCTCGAGTAATGTAAAACAATTTTTAGTAATCGACCGTGGTTGTACGAGTGATCTCTTCGGCTGGGGCCAACATTCCAACAAGGGGATGTTTCTTCATAGCAAGTCATGTAAAACAATTTTTAGTATTTTTCACCATGCTTTTTCACTTTTTTTTTTTCTTTTTTTTCACTAACAGTTTGCAAATTTTAGGGTTGGGAGGGCGGTGTTTGTAAAAGCACAGGGCTTGTAGCGGTCCCTGAATGGGGGTGAAACTGCCATTTTCAAGGCCTTGAAAGCATTTAAATTTTACGGTGTGCTTAAATATTTTCAATTTTTTATGCTAAGCTTTGTGGATTTTATTTGTGTATCTGTATTGATTTATGCAAGCCAAGAGTCGAGCCCACTCAATTAGAATCGTGGTGATCGAGAGCCAACTTATTTGCGTTAGCTGGTGATAAGATTATGTCAAAAAGGCTTAGTGAGCATGTTTTCTTTTTCGATCCATGTGCAATACAATGTTTGCTCATTGTTTAATACTGCTGTCACATGGCCAATTTCGATCGTAATGAGCCTGATCCGGATCGAAATTCTCGACAGAGAAATTCGATCTCGATCGTGCTCAATCGCCATGGAAAGTGTGCCATGTGGCACCCATATAAGACAGTGTTCTGTTCAAGCCTAATGGGGTTTTAATTTTCGAAAATGCTTTGTCAGCGCTTAGAATGTCTTGGAAACTCTTGGAATTTTTCACAAGAAAGCTGCTGTGAACCCAGTAAGCAGTGTGGGTCACTGATTTGTGCGTACCATTCTTGGCTGGTTCTTTTGCAGGCCGATGGTTGGCATAAGTTGAGAGGGCACCCTGACGAGAACTCGACTGGCAAGCCTCTGGCCATCACAGACGGCCGTTCGCCGCCCCCACCTTTCCCCACGGGAGCGACGGATGTGTCTGGTGAGTGCGGGACTTTCTTTCTTTTGTCACAGTTCACTCTAACCATCGTGTTGTCCTCCACCTGGCATGCCACCTCAAGAAAGTGCATAGCACTGCTGCGTCTTAAGTGAAATGGTCAGTACACTCCACAGTGATTGTCGAGCCAATTTTTTTCTAGCTGTACTCTGTCTCCTACATAGCAGGCAGTGTTGCAGAAACCGTTCAAATAGTGCATTCATACAAGTCTCGCTTTGTGCATTTATCAGAGCAGTTGCTTTTGATCTGTGACACTTTCTGCAGACTAGCTATGTCACATGTTGCAACTACAACTTGTTGATGTATGGTTATGTGTATAATCGCATATTATTCGTGCTTCCAGTATGTGGCATACTGCATTTTGGTCATGAGCGCAAGCTGTGCGCTGTGGCTGCTGGTTGCAAAAATGTGTTACTCTGCTTGTTTGGTGGTAAATAGTTTAAGATCTGCTGCGCCTTCCGTGGTAATAATTGCATCATCTATCGCGACGTAAAAGTACGAGACCGTATCTTGCATCTAATAACATTACACATGCCTATATCTTTCTTTTGATATGCGGCACACTGCTTCTTGGTCACAAATTCCAGCAGTAAGCGAAGTCTCTATACCCTTCGAAGTGTTTTTTTTATTTATTCAATGCTGCAGACCTAAGGTCCAATCAGGGTGGACAATACATATACAAAGTAGCAAAAAAAAACAGCTACAAAATAACAATAACGATAGGAGGTAAAATGTATGTACCTGCCTGCCATGTAGGAAACGTAGTATAGGTGCTTTCAATGTATAGTTGAATGTATTAGCATGAAGGTGTGTTTCTCGAGCAAGTCATGGGGAATCGCAAAGGTGCTCTTGAAGCATAGTGTCTTGCTCATTTGCACAACTGTGCGTCACTCGGTGGAGTCTAAGAATAGCATCGAGTCAAAGCCTGTTGGGAAGGTACAGTCGTGAGTAGTATGACAGAGAACACCAAATTCAATACTAGAGTAGTAACACATATTTTCGAAGTTTTAGAAGCTTTACGGGACACCCTTCTCGTTCGCATTGGGATGATGACACTTGGCATGTATAAAGGTTGGAAAATGCTTATACCCTAATTTGATGCTGCAGTTGTTTCGAAATGCCAAACCTCTCGTCATGGACATTATTGTGATGGCATGGCACAGAGCAAGGTTTGTTGGCGACGTCTATAACAATAAGGCTATGCGTGATGGTGTTGCTAGTAAAACAATAAACAAGAGGGCTGTGCGCAATTATTCTAGCTGCGCTCCTGTGTAACAGCTGCATTGATCATGGGAACGGAGCCGGCGACTCTATATCGTGATGCTATGATGCATCCAGCTTCTCAGTACTGAAACTAGTTCATAGAAACAAGTACAGTCGAGCTTCGTTTGAGCGAAGTCGCATGTGACTCTGAAATACTTTCCTTACATCTGATATTCGTTATAGGCATAGATTTGTTACATGCTGATATTGGTGAGAAACATTTTTAGATTTACTTCATTATCTCCGTGTTTGTTTTATCGAGGTTTGATTGTATTTAGAGTAAATAATTTAGTGTGCTCTGGCACTTGCCACTGTATTTTCTACGGTTTAGAATGTTTGGATCTTCATTTACTGGAAAAAAAAAATATGACAAGTCAAAAAGCTCATCTCGGTATTCTGTGTGATTCGAAACTGACGCATTAGTACGCAAGAAGTAACTTTCCTATTATAAAACTTTGTCTCACTGAGCACATTTGCAGGGCATGCGGGTTTAGCCACTACGGCCTCAAGACAGAAATTTGGGTTTTCCTTCATATATTGCTCTATGAGTAAGTAGATGGGCATTGGAAGAAGTAATGGTAACTTACAGTGTGAGATAATGATTGAGTCCCCTACCTCCCTTATAGCAAAATAGCACAAGTATAAGTTTTGCAAGAGAAAAAAAAATTAAACTACTAAGTGTTTGCAAGAGCCCTGCAGATTATACCGTGTCGTAATGGTCAGCAAATGCCACTGGAAAATGCCTGTTATTTGTTGTTCCAGCAATTGAGGCTGTGGCAGTATGCTCCTGGGCAGCACAACATAAGTTCAATGCCTGGTGGAAGGCGATAACACTCGTGTACTGAGATTTTAATGCACATGAAAAGGTCGCTTTAAAAAAAATCAAGTAGATCTAGATGTTTGAAAGATTAGGTTTCTGTGATAACGAATTCACATTCACAGCGAGAACAGAGCTTTCGTAAACGAGAAAATGGTGAGAATGAATAATCAGAGTGGTGCCACCTATAGTACTGTGGTGCCTCTCATGTGACTTCACACTGAGATTGCATCAGCTCTTCCATCGTGGTGCAGGTAATCTGAATCGAGGACCAGCAGTGACACCTTCGTTCTTTGCAACAAAGCCCCATATGGGCAAACGGAAAACAGTTATAGACTTATAGACAACTGATCTACATATCTAACTCAGCTTAATATAAAAAAAAAACACGTCTACTCAAAATTTACCCTTGGCTTTTCAATGTGGCATCCCACAGATACTGCTGAGCAACATAGTGACATGAAACTCCATCAGCTGATTACTTGAGAGCGATCAACTGATATTTATTCATTGCACTTGGTCTATCAAGCTTTCTTGATTTCAAGTCAAGACTTGGCCCCCTAATTTTTCCTGGAGAATATGTGCAAATAGGGTGGATGACGACTCGCGATGCAGTAGGCTTTTATCAACCCTATTAAGGGCTGGCAAAAGAATAAAAAATAAAAGAAAAGCATTCAGAAAAGGAAATTTTTCGTAATGTATATCTGGGATAGCAAATTTTTGCAGACGTGAGATATATATGACATGGGGGTAATAAATTCACTACTCGTGTCTGAAAATGCACAAAGGTAAAACAAGGAGATGCTGGAAGTAGGTATCGTCTAGGGTTACTGTATAGGTTCCCCTTTAGGGAGCCAGAGTTGCAGCAAAGTATGCCCTCTTGGGCTCCAAAGTTATGCAGGAAAGCCACTCCTCGTATGCGTAGGAGCTGTGCTCACGCAGCAATGCCAAGAGCGCTTTTTTTTTTTTCACTTCCTTTTTATTTTTTTTTCTATTTTTTATTATTTTGCGACTAGAAGTCGATCGCTCGCCTCATGATTACGAGCCTGGATTTTACGCTTGCTTGCCTTATTATCTGATGATTACTGAAAATGCAGCGTGTGACGAACACGTGCACCGGTGCATGGTGACAGCGTCTGTGAGCCTTTACACTTTCTATGCAAAGCGTCAAATGCCAAGCTGTTATAAATTAGTTATAATTCTTATTAGGCATGCATGTTATCACGGCTTGCGACAGCTAAAAGTCATAAGTGCATATATTCAAGAAACGGCGCTGTCATGTGGGTACTCAGTGAAGGAAATGCTGAAGGACGGTGGTAGAAGTCATAGTCATGATCATGACTCAGCAAAATGACAATGACTCATCAAAAAAAGATTAAAACTCAAAAACCACTCAAATGGGTTCTGACGTGGGTACTGAGTGAAGGAAACACTAAAGGATGGTGGTAGAAGTTATAGTCATGAGCATGACTGAGCAAAAATGACAATGACTCAGCGAAAAAAGATTCACTCAAAACCCATTAAAATGGGTTCGGACGTGGGTAATAAGTGAAGGAAACACTAAAGGATGATGGTAGAAGTCATAGTCATGAGCATGACTAAGGCTTTTGCCTTAAGGTCTCTTAGTTGTAGCTAAAAGGACTCCTGAGGACTCATGACATGAATGTCATGACATGCGTGTCATGTAGGTCATGAAAGAACCGCCTACGTCTTGATGCTCTCATGGTCGTTTCGGTAACTTGGTAGGCTCCACCCCGCACACTGCTTCACGTAACATCGATTCCCACAGGGCTTGGGATCTGCTGGCTTTTTAAGGCTGCACGCATTGCATGTTTATTGTAAAGTTCTTCTGGGTACATTGAATTGTGCAACTTCAGCAACGCCATGCCTGGACTTAAAAAAAGAAAGAAAAAAAGCTTTTAATTTTTACACTGTGTCATACTGCAAGAGCTGGCAGTGCGTCGTGTAATATTGATTTTGCAATTTAACCAAGTAAAAACCTGCAAAGACATTTTTTCCGTTCACATCACGGAAAATTAGGATTTCTTTACACTTATTTCTGGCCACAGAAAGTACATTCCTACCAATTAAATGTGCACGTGTAGTGTGTTTCATTCATTATCATTGCCCCTCACTCCGTGGCAGTGGTGGGATGCATCTCGGCAGAGCGTCTCAGGTTTTTCTTAGTGGCTCTGTTTTTCTAGCATTTTGACTCATCTAGAGCCCTGCGTATGCTTCGCAGAACGTGGAAAGCGATAGCTGCATTGACGTTTGAGTGCCTGCAGGGGACACACTTGGCAAACGTGCTCCACAAGACATAGTGACAGTTCATGCAGGCTGGCTTCCTGCCTTTATCAATGCTTATACAGTTGACTCCCGTCAATTCGACCCTTGTGGTACTGCAAGGTGTGGCTGAATTGTCCAAAAGGTCGAGTTAACGAACTGTGCAGAATGAATGACTTCAAATCTTTCTTTATTGCTTGAAGTAGGCTGTAATGTATTTCAACTTATTGCTCTTGAAAGACTTGAGCTTGATAGACAGCGTTGCGCAATCGCCTCGTGATGCTGTGATGAATGGACGAAGGAGACTGTGGAATGGGGGGCATGACATGACGTGAAAAAAACGGGAACGGGCGGTTTGCAGCCGGCATTCACAGAATGCAATAGCGGGTAGCAAGATTTTTTCCGGTTCGGTCGTCCGCTTGCCCCGTTCATCATATGGATGCTCGTTGCAGCCAGACAGGCTGCGGAACAGCCGTCCACGGAGATGTTTGTCGTGTAAATACACTGGTATTAGCGGTCACTCATGTGCATGTACATTGTAAGTCACATGCATTGACTCTTGGGTAACTAAATGTTACTTACTGATAAAGAGCTTACAGGAAGCTGCCCTGCTCATCAGTACAACCAGTCCTTCAGTGGGTGCTTCATATATGCCAGTGTGAATCCTAATGTATTGGAGCATGATGCCATATCTGCATTTTTATAAATATATTTCAATGAAAGCCTGTGCAGCAGTCATAACAGACTCCAGGTGTATCCGAGCCATCCGGAAGCATATGACGGTTATCGCAATAAAATGTAGGTGTACTGAGATTTCACTGCACATTGTGCAAGGCGATTACAAGTGATGGAAATCAGCGTGTAGTCCTTCATGGTGCCATCAATCATGTCCATAGCATTGTTTATAACATACTCGAGAAAAAGTGCGTAGAATAAAGGCTGTATACAGTACAAAAGAAAAAAGAAACTTTGTGAACTTTTGATACCTCTTGGAGCTTTTGGAGAACTGTTGAAATTTGATGGCAATCTCACAAACATCAAACGAGATGAAGCATTTGAAACCAAGTTTACCATGTTGCTGACTGTATGCTACGGTAGGTGGCAGTTCAAGAATGCAGGAGAACCTCCTCCTGCAAAAGCGTGCTGCACCTGCTCTGCATCCCTCTGCGCCTCAAAAAAAAAAAAAAAAAAAGGCATTCGAACAGGGTGACCCAATGGTTCACACACAACTAACATGACCCTGGAATGCACAATATTCGGCGAACTTTGACAGTGGACTAGGGGGGGGAGGGGGGGCATGACAGGACACCAGGGGAGGGGGATATGTGACCTCATTTAGCATTCTGAAACCTCCTCATGGGACAGTTAACGACGTGTGTGACGAAGCTGAAGCTCATTCTTTGACAGACCTAGTGTATCGTTCCTTTCTCGCCTACACCATCTCCACTCTTTCACAGCACGGCAGCACTTAACAGAGTCAAAAGTGGGACTAGTGGAGGGAGGAAAATCAGAATCATATGAGGCAATTGTTGGCACATGCATGCAAGTTTTGCAGGACAATGTGGCGGCGGCTGTCGTGGCGTGCCGTTAGCTCCAAATTTTATTCCGGAAAAGCGAGAGAGAGCAGTGACTACGAGCATCCAGCCTGGTCAGTCTGACGAAATCTTGTACTTGTTTGCTTGCGGCTTGAGCCACATGCACATGGCTATTACGGTTGAGGACTCGCGATGATAAACGTGACGCTACGGTTTCTTTCAAGGGGCACTTGCCGCAGCATTCTTGACCTTGACTAAATGGTACCGTGCACATGCCCTGCACACTGCTGATTGCCACGCACCCTCTGCATACACAGATGCGCTGGTCAATGAGGAAGAGCAGCAACAGCAGCAGCAGGGGCCGGTGCGGCTGCCCGAGAGCTCGCCTCCTCCCAACCTACCTCCCAACCTGGTGGTCACCCGCGGAGGTGGCAGGTTCGCGGCGCCTCCCTCCCTGGCTCCTCAGCAGATGGGCGGCGCACCTCTTCCACAGCAGCAGCAGTCGCCACAGCAGCCGCAGCCTCCACTGGGCTCCGCTCTGGTCGCGCCCGTGCCCAACAACTCGCTCGTCCCGTGCGCCAACTCCCTGTTGCCGGTGGCCCCCAACAGTGTCGCCGTCACGACCGCCAACAACCAGGCGGCTGCGCTGGCGGTGGCACAGCAGCCCGCGGCGGGCCCTCCCGTCGCCGCGGCGGCGGCCTCCAACAACATCTTGCAGACGGACCTGACGGCGCTGGTCATTTCGCACCTGCGCACCATCGGCACGCCCGTGTACACCAAGGACATGGTCAAGGCCCTGGGCCTCAAGCACAAACGCGAGGTGAACCCCATCCTGTACCGGCTCCAGGACCGGGGCGTCCTCACCAAGGTGTGGGACACGCCACCGGCCTGGACCCTCGTGCCGGGCAGCTACGGCGACCTGGAACGAAACAACCTATTTGCGGCCGCCGCAGCAGCTGCGGCCGCCAGCAAGCAGCAGGCGCCACCCCGCGACGCAGCCGCTCCGCCGGACTTTGGCGGCGACGATGAAAATGCGGTCGCCGCTGGGCCCAACGGGGTAGGAGGGCCGCGAGGAGGGCCCAAGGGACCCCCGAAGCCAGCAAGGCAGCCCCTTCCCCCCCACGAACTGCTGCGGCTGAGCAACACCTTCGCGCAGATGATGATGCAACAGCAGGCCGCCGCAGCGGCGGCTGGCATGGCGGCGGCCAATGGTGGGGTCATGCCACCGCAGGCCTCGCCAGCCTCCGTGGCAGCCGCGGCAGCCAACCTCAAGATCACCCAAGTCAGTGGTGTCGCAGTCACTAGAGGTTAGCTACGGGCAGCAACAGCAGCCGCAGCAGCAGCAGAGCAGCAACGGCAGCGATGCCGGCAGCAATGGGACTGCGAGGGAAGAGGCACCTGCGCCCGCGCCGGCTCCGGCGCCCCCGTCCAACCCACCGGGACCGCAGAGCATTTCTAAGTTCCCCAGCTACGCGTCCCTGACCAAGAACCCCGTGAGCGCGTTCCACGAGTTTGGCCAGATGCAGCACGTCGAGGCCAAGATTGACATCGTGGCCACAGATGGCCCACCCCACAACCCAAGGTACTTGGCATGTCTCAGTCTCTTGCAGCCCACACCACAGTCTTTTCGCTGTGGTACCATTGGTGGCTTTCGTTTCATTGATTTATGATTTATCCACTCTCGAAACGCCTAACAAGTGTTTCTTTTCTGAGGCCCTGTACAGCGTACTGCAGAGTCATCTGTACTTGCTGAAATACTGCATCTTGATCATTGTTTAATGTACAGTCGATGCTCAGTTTAACAGTCTGAAAAACTCTGCTAAATACTAAAGGTTTCTCTGTTTATAGTTCAAATTATGTTCCCATAGAGATCATCTTCACCAAGGTGCTATAGTGCGAAAGCATTGTACATATCAAAGCTTGGCATTTGGTGATGTAGGGAGACATGTCCTCGGCAGAGCAGTTGGCATGGCAGTGCATTTGGCAGAGTGGTGTGCAGTTGGCAAGGAGAAGCAGCGAGGTGGCATTGATGTAGAGAGGCGCGCGACCAGAGGAGTGGTGACTGGCATGGTGGATAGCACGCTGCTCACTGTCATACTGCTTCGTATGGAGGTAGTAATCTTATCAAAACAATATGGAAGATTAATTTTCGAGTGACACACCGTCCAAACGCTATCGAATTAGTCACTCAAGTTTAACATGAGGACCTCATTTCTTTTACTCTGCTGGCAGTTTACACTTCGAAACAGGGTGTGCTCAGTCTGTCTGTTCCGTGCCAGTGTCTCGATGTGTCTTGACGCCCTGTGTAATTAATATAAAATACATATGGCCACATTTAATGCCTTGCTTCAACAGCACCTAAGTCGTGCCCCTGGCGCTGTGGTGCCCTTGGCTGGCGTTGTATCATGCCTTCGCCGTTGTGGCATCTCGTTATGCTGTCGTGTTAAACATGGTTCGGAGAGTGTGCACAAGGTTGTAGGGGAGTGAGTTGAGTCCATTGTTAAAAGTAACCATTGTTGCAGTAAATAAGCTCGGAGCAGGAATCACCGAAATCAGCTGTTCTCACCCGTCACCGAAATCAGCAAATAACGCGGAACATTAAGAACAAGTGCCGCCCCTCAGCATGACTTTTGAGATTCCATGTAACCCGCTGCACACTGAAGATTTCGGACAGGATGTGCTGGGATTTGTCTTGTCTGCCAACCAACAGCTGCACACTTCGTCTACTTAGGTGTGGCCTTTAAGGGCTATTAATAAAAAAATGAACTCTGCCAAGATAGCTTCAATATATACGCCTCTCATTTATTACCAATTTAGCCAGAGAGGAATTTCATTGCTTACCACGATAAATGGAATGTGCACGTTGCGAGTGTGCCCACAAAGTGTTCCTGTCAGCAAGTGACATGGCTTTTTGCTTTTGTCTCTGCTTCTTACTAGGCCCTGATTAAACTGACTAACCAACTAGCCAAACCTGCGTCTTGTTTGTTAGGTTACATTTCAAGAAAAGTACTCAAGGTACACTGGGGATGTGTGATACATCTTTGTTCAATCACTAAATGTGCTCTTCTGTATTGAGAAAAATGGCTCAGTCTTCCGAGGACATTCTTTACGAAAGAAATTTCATTGCATCAAATTTTATTGATACCCGAGTTTTGACTGTACTTTTAAATAACTTAGCCACTTACATCGAATTCCACTTTCTCAGTCAAAGCATGCAGAGTATTTTGCAAGTCGTTGCTTGTTGCAGGTGCTGTTTGGAATTGAGGCAGCATGTTGTTGTGTAGCTTCGTTACTTCAGGAATGTGTTTGCTCGGTGCAGTTTACAATTTTCTTACCTGGCAGCTCATTTTGTTCGAAACTGTTCTCAGGGTGGCTTGGCAAAAGTAAGTAGTTGAACCTCTTTCCATGCCAGAGCAGCAGCAGACCTTTGCCATCTGTCATCTGTGCATGCTTTGCAGAAGTAATGGCTATCCTATCCACTCGCTTTTTGAGGCACAGGCCCCAAGTAGTCTTAGTGCTTTCTTGCGACGTAAGCCGCGAGTGATGCTTTTGCAAGCAGCTTCCAGACAAATTGGGAGAAATGCTGTGCTGGCCCACGAGCCTCTCAAGGTTGAGCTCTGGTCGTTGGTGACTTTTGGCAGGTTCAAAGCAGTTGCATTTTTGGACAAGAAACCTGTGGCCGAGGCCTGGGACAAGACCAAGAAGGAGGCCAAGCACCAGGCCGCCGAACTCGCCTTCCGCAAGCTGGTGGCGAGCGGCGCCCTCGCTTCCGACGTCCCCTCCCCAGAGGTGACCAAACCGTGCTCTCTCTACTTTTTTTTCTCCCTCCCCCTTCTACTTCTCAACACCCTTCTGCGTGCATCCTTGCACGCTTTTTAACCACACCTGTTGGTGTGTGTGTGGGTGGTCTTTGGCTTGTTGCCAAGGGGGCCAGCTGCTCGTCGCTGTACTTCCCGTTTCTTTGCACGTGCTTTCGTTGAATCCAGCTGGTCCGAGCTGTCCTGCATGACACTGCTTTGCGTCTCCTATGCACCTGAGTCACTTTTGCATGGAATTTCACCTTCTCTGGCCACGAGCGGGTTTTTTGTTGTAAGCTGTAGCATGGCTTGCCCACTGCAAGATTTTACTCGTTCACGAAGGTCCTTTCACTGTTGCAAGCAACCTTCTGTCTTCCTCCTGCCTGTCTTCCACCCATCTTGTTGTCCTTTTAATTTTAATTTTTTCGGTCTCCTTTCTCAGCGATCAGTTTCATTTTGACCTCTGACAGTGAGGCTCACCTTCCCCGTTATTTATTGCTTTTGTCTATTGTTCTCTGCAGCTTCTTTTTTTTCTATTTTTTTTTCTTCTTTGGCATGCTTAACACATCTGGTTTTGCCCCAGTGCCCACTTGGTTTCGTTAGTTATCTGTCACAGGGCATTGTGCCAGTGGCGGCGTTTGGGCGCTCTACGCCATCTTTCATTTTTTATTTTTTGCCTTTCTTATTTATTTTACTGGGAGCTGCTGTCCTACCTTTCCTGGGCTTTCCGTGTCGTCATGGAAAGCCATCTAGGTCTTGCAGCCTCACATTAGAAATATGCACAATTTGGAAGCCTTGGTGTTCGTTTTACTTGGGAAGTTCCCTATAAAACCTCAGAGCTAGGGCTTTGAGCATAGTCACCAATTTTTCTAAATGCTGTTACAGACACTGTCCGTTGTGACTTGTGAATGCACCATTAGCAGTGACAGCAGCTGTGCTTGGATGTCACGGCCGAGAGCTGTACTAGCGTGCAAGACATTGTCGCTGCTTTTCCTTTGCACACAACTGTGGCTGAATGATTGTGCTATGCATAGGCTGACAAGGTGCCCTTAGTTGTTGCAGGTAACTGTGCTGGGTTTCATGCAAGTGATAAGAATAAGTTGGCTTAGCATGTCTGTAGAAAACGCGTTTTGCAACAGCTTTAGCTGGGGTTGTCAATTGGATTACAGGGTTCTCAGACTGTGCTGCTTTGCTTTATTCGACAGTCAAGCCATAAAAAAAAAGCCCAGTCTTGGCCATACGATGCGCAAGATGCGGATTTCAACAGCTGTGCTTAAGCCATTATGTAGTTTTCGCCTTCGTCTGTGTAGTCATGCAGACACCTATGCGTTCGTTGTGGTTTTCAGAGCATCCATGTTTTCAGCTATGTTCTCCTTGCATAGCTTAATGCATGAGCACGTAGGTTACTGCCATGGCCCCACGATGACCGGTGCACGCAATGCTGCATACATAGTGCGCGTTGAAGTAACATGTCCTCTGCGCACGTTACTTCAATACACAGTGAGCAAATCTGTTTAGTGCAGCACGACCACCTGAAGCTCATGCCAATAGCTAGGGAGAGGATAAGCGGAGGTGCCGCTGTCCATTTTTTCTGTTTACCAGAGAGGAGTGTGTGGAAAGGGCGTAAATAGGAGAGGGAGATGCTTTAGGCTGGGAGACACACGCAGTCTTAATTTTAGATTAACTGCGCACTCTTGTCGAAGTAAAGAGCTGTCCTCTAATTCCATCTCCCTACGAGTTCCTGAAAACTTTTAAAAAGCAACAGGCACTTCACAAAAATCTGACTGCGTTGGCATTCAAGGTAAGTGAAAAGTAGCTTACGAGAGCATTTTGTAAGAACGTATGTACTCAAAGCTTGCCTGTTTGAGCTGATGAGTAACTGGAGCGGTAGTGTTGTGCTGCTCAGGTTACTCACACAGATGGATGCTGGCAAGTAAACATGAAACGGACTCGGAGGTCTGTGCCCCTTTTGTGTGTGTCAGTGCTTGTGTGTCACTTGAGCAGTGCAACCTACACCATCAGCTTGTGCAACATATTACGCATCATGAGTAGTTAGCCTGCACTAAACAGGCAAGGTGATGGTAGAAGAGCACCGGAAAAATGCTGGAACATGCTTTTGCTTCCATGGTCCTGTTTGTTTATAGCTATTGATCCTTGATGAGTAGTGCTAGTCAACGAATAGCCCAGCTTTCCGTTTCAACTATTTCAACCTGTTAAAGGAATACTGGCAGAAAGCTTTTGTCTAGTTTTTATTTCTATATTCGATGGCTGTCAAGGTAGTAATTATGCTGTGGATACTCACTTTCCAGAGAATGCAATGTATAATTCATTCCATTACGTTTTAATGTGACCAATTCAAAGCGCCTACCAAATGCAGCGTGGCTTTGGACGTGGAAAGGAGACCATTCATGTCATCAAAACTTATTGTAACAGATAACAGATACTACCACTAGCGCAGCGCGTACACACCCCATCTATGGCCGTGCTGCCAGCGTGGTCCGTTCAGCACTTGGTGGGACAAAAAGGGAGTGTTTGTCCCCCTGTGTTTACAAGAGAAGTGATCAATTGGAAAGGCCAGTTTGTGGCAATTTGGCAGCTTTTGGCAATGCAGTCACTGTATGGCTTTCAGCAGCCATGCTGGTCTGACAAGCGGGCTTAAGTTTGTGATACCATGCGACCATCACCTCTGCTTTTGGTGACCTAATAAGTCATCATTTTTCGTGTTTGAAGCTGTGCTGCACCTGACGCTGGTTTGGACGAGCCACGTAAATGTTGCTGTATTTAATTATTTGTTGCACTCTCAAGAAATTGAGGATTTGTAATGTAGTTTCGGGAGTCGACGGGTACCTAAAGAGAAGCAGTAAGATCAAAAAGTGGGACGCAAAATTTTCGCATCAGTGCTCTCGCTCGACTTGACATGGCACGCATTGCACGTGGTTCTGACAAGCTCCTCTCCCCAACCCCTTTGTGCAGACGGACATCCTGAGCAGTCAGGATGAGAGCATCCCCATGTTTGATATTATTGCTGCCCTGAGTCACCGCGAGTTCAGCCAGAAAGTGCTGGAGGTGCCCGAATACGTGGGCGGCCGCAAAGTGCTCGCCGCCCTAGTCATGAAGACCGGAGCCTCCGACCGGGGCACTGTGGTCTGCTTCGGCACAGGTGCGTGCCGTGTCTTCTCCTACCCCGCTGCCTTTGCGGTCTTTTGGTGTACCGATCTTGCCATCTTTCTCTCTGTGCCGCGAAGACCTCTTACCCAAGTTCCTCGCTACTTTTACTCAAAGTAGTGAAGCAGTGCAGTACAGCCATGACTGCACCGCCGTTTGCAAAACAGAAAACCCAGCTACAAAGTGAAAATCAGGAAACGCTATCAGCTGTTGCTGTTAATGGTATATCAACAACCGAAGCTGCATAAACCTTTCTCGCATTGCCCAGTTATTCATTGTAGTGCTTCTTGCTATGTAGAGCCAAGGATAAGAAACCAAGAAGGCTGCCGTATTCTCTTTTTTTTTTCTGCACAGCTGTGTAAGGTATTTCAGTTTTCAAAACGGAAGTTGACACTTCCACACTGCATCACTGCCCAAAATTTGGCAGCCAATGCATTGCCAATATGATGGGGATATATGCTGCCTCTGCAATGCTTATGTTTTTGTGCGTTCCTGCTCACTGCATTTGAAGCATAATTGCATTGCTAAAATGCCAGATTAATAGTTTTCTAAAGCGTCCATTTGCTCGTGCCCGTGACGTGATCCGATCGCCACAAATTTTTTGGGCAACTTGTTCCCACTCATTGTGTAGCCTTTAAAGCATTAGAATTTGAGTGAGTTCGGAATGCTGTTTTGGTTACACAGGTGGCTCGAGATCTTTGAGGACAGTGAAGCAGATGAATGCCTTTACTTTGCCTTTGTCCTCTCTTGTGCTGTTTACGAGTGCGAAATGTTATTTCATTTAACTTTGACATTTATTGACATTTATGTTATTCAGACTCTGTACAGTAAGAATTGTGGGAATATTCATACAGCCAAACCCGGATATATTGAACCCACATACAACGAATTATTGTGTCTAACAAACAGCAGTATGTTGCCTTGAAAATTTTTGTATAAAATTTTTATTTTATACAGTCTACGTCCGATTTTTCGGACTCCCTAGAGGCCACGTAAATGTCTGAACAATCGGGCTCTCCGAAAAAACGAATGTATGCCTTTACTGCCCCCAAGGGCTCAAATCGCCACAGGCACGTCCGAAATAGTGCTGAAGGCCTGCCAGTACACTTATTAGGCCTATCGTAGCTCGTACTGTGATAGGAGACAACGGGTGCACGCATGTATAATTAAAGTATAAACCACATGCACACGTGCTAGCGCGTGACAGCGACGCGATGGAGATGGCTGTCGCGTTCGCTCGTCGCCTACGTGTCGTACCGCATGCGAGCGACGACTTTGAGCGACGTCTCCCCGGTGTTGCCAGTATGAGAGCAGCAAATACTCGCCGAAACTGGCCTGACGCGTGCTTTATTAATTTAAGTTGATGTGTTTTAGCATAAAGAGCAGCATAAATATTTCTAAAGGTCTTGCACTACGTTATTATCCTTGCATGTATCAAAATCTAGTCGTTTGCTCGTTCCGTGCGACAATCGGTAGTACTTGACTGATGTATATCCAGTTTCGGCTTTGTGCTATTGGCTAGTCGCTCATAGAAGTTCCGGGCGACGGGTGACGAATTCTAGATTTCCAGAACCGAGCGATCGAGCAACAAGAATGAGCGATCTGTTCGTGCGATGGCCCGTTTCGTCGCTCGAAGCTGCCGCTCGTCACTGTCGCTCACAAAATTGCTCTCATGCTGTTTGGGCTTAAAGAATACATACTGCATCCTGTGACCATTGCCCCTTCCCATTCTTGGTATGCTTCACTGCAATTCTTTCCGGCATTATGCAATGTGTCGTGCTTTCTGAGCTTCCAAGACGTTGGCAAGGATTGCAAAGGTGGTGTCATTGTCATTGCTCACAGGGACGAATTGTTTCTATGAAAAACACGACACCGAACAGAAAGAGGCTTGATAGCGAATGTCGAAGCAGCTAGGCCTAGCGTTGCCGCTGGGATGGCTATGGCTGCCAACGGATGTGTGTGCGAGAGCGCTGGTTCGAGGAGGTTAGATCATGGGTTCTCAAAGTGGGTTCCGCGGAACCTACGGGTTCCGCAGGCCCCTGCTCGGGGTTCCGCGAGCCACTGATAAATTTTCCCTGGTCCCGCTCCCGACAAGTGTCTAAAACGGCGAACACGAGGTGCGCTTGATCCAAAGAACCTCCATTACCCATGCCCGAGTGTCAAAAAGCACATCACAGTGCGTAACAACAACGCGCGAACTGCGCAATAAATACACAAGCAGCTTGTAGCCACCCAACCTCTGAGAACGGGCAGCGCGCCTAAGCTTTCGCACTTGAATCTCGGAGGCCGTAACTTACCACCATGCGCCTTTCTCCTATTTGTAGATAGGGTAGGTGCCGATAGCGTGTGCACCGACCTATACGTTGGAGGAAAAAGAAAACGCGGAGCACCGCAAATGCGCGCCGCAGAAGAGCAAGAACGGCGTAGCGTCCAACCGAAACGAAGCGGCGCAGTCCGCATCGCCGTGGTCCTCAGCGGCAATCGTACGCGGCACGTGACTGACAGCAACGCCGAAGCGCTTCGTGCCTAATTGTGCCTTTAAAGCCTTTATTCTTGCGTTTATCGCCGCGCGTAACACCGCGTTGGCGGCTAACCGCGTGCCTTCGTAAGTGCGTAGTCTCTATCTCTGATCGCGTCGATAACCACCGCAGTTTCGTCCGCAGCGGTTGAGGCAAATAGTAGTTTCGTTTTCACTCGATGCGCGCGTCGGCTGCGTGCCTTCACAACTGCGTAGTCGCCTCCCATGGCAGCGTCGATAGCGACCGCAGTTTCGTCCGCACTTCTTGCAGCGAAAGGTAGTTTCATCTTGACTTGGTGCGTGCGTCAGCCGCCTGCCTTCTGAACCGCAAGATCGCCGTCCATGATCGCGTCGATAGCGGCCGCGGTTTCGTCGACAGCGGTTGCAGCAAGCAGTAGTTTCGCTTTTACTCAGTGCAAAGCTGTCAAAGATAAAAAGCACCGGCTACATCGCGATGGACGGACAATTTGTTGGCGAGCAGCTGAGTGGCGAAAAAATAATCGGGATGTGCGCCCGTTGGTGCAAAGCGCGTCTCAGATGAAAACGCGCGCCGCGAAGGATGTCGCGAGGCCTTCGCCGCTGCTAGCGCTAATCAGTCATGAGATGAAGAGAATTTCAGCTTCCGCACTGGTCTTGTGCTAAATAGAAACAAGATTTGACGATTCATTGAGTAAATAAAAGCGTGTTGACGTAGTGCAGCATTTGTTTGTTCTCTTGATACCCTCGATAATTCGGTTAAATCGGGGGGGGGGGGGTTCCTTGGCACTTTATGGAGCTTAGCAGGGTTCCCTGGGATGAACGTACCTGAGAACCCCTGGGTTAGATAATCAAAATGGCAGCGTTGGTGGCTACGATTAATGCCGTTTCAGACCGGCGGTAATGGAAAAAAGTTCGGAAAATTGGACAGCAGAGGTTTTTTACGTCCAGTATTTCAGACATTCTTATACATTGACTCTATGGGGTGCGTGGTGGTGCCGCAGTGGCGTCTGAATTATCGGGCATGTCTGAAAAATCAGGCGTCCGGAAAATCGTTTGTTGACTGTATATATCGAAATACCTATATATATATCGAACTGTGATCCCCTTCAGATTCGATATATCTGGGTTCGACTGTATATGTAGGCTACTTGGAAAGTGCTTCACGAAAGGCTTGAAAGTGAGTGGGGAGCTTTAGATTTTGCATACGCAAAGTTAGGGGACGCAAGCTGCCGCTCTTACGAAAGAATGCAAAAAGGTATACAAGACATCCCAAAGGAGTACAAGGGAATGCAAGCTGGGTGTGGCGCTTTGTATATGCAAAGGCCTCTCGGGTAACCAAACCGTACGCAAAATCTAAAACTCCCTAATGTTAGTTTCTTTTCTTTCTTTCAAACGATTTCTTTCAAAGTCTAGCCTTCAGTGATTTGCTTAGCATTGTTAATATATCACCTTGGCTGACCTCAGTACTTTCTTTTTGTCCTTTCCAACTCAAAAAGATTCATGGGTGCGTAAGTAAATGCCGGAGTGTTTTCCACACTTCTGCGTCAATATCAGCCCTGCCTAACGACATCAGTTGTGCAGTCATAGATAGTGGCAATTATAGGCAATCACAGGTGTGCTTGTGATGATAATTGCAAGATTTCAATAAATGACACACATAAGCAATGAAACTGTGTTACCAAGCCAGTGCCCAGTTTGTGGGAGTATGCTCTGTGTGGCTTAAGGCAAGCTCTGGATCTAGCTACACACAGTCGTTCCGTCGTACTGCCCAACTCGTAGTGCGTGCAGGGTTCGGGCAAATAAGGCAACGAGTGAGTCAGCTCAACAACGTTTATTGTTGTGGGCAATAAGGCACACTTGCAGAGGGAAGTCCACTCTGTAATAAGTAATAAATAGGCTTGCCTCGTTTCATGTGATAGTCACGCAAGCAAGGTCACTCACGGGTTACAGCAGGTAATATCCGTTCCGACAGGCTCGCGGTAGCGGTGCCAGACAGTGTCGGTCTCCCCCGGTGGTGCTCTTTTATGCCTTTTGAGGAGAGTAACCGCCTCGCCCGTCGGATACCTTCCCTTTCCCACGAGGTTATGCGCGTTGCGAGAGGCGGGAAAGGGCAAAGTGCGCGTGTCTCCTGTCTACGCCGGCTCCTGATGCATCTGCAACGCAACGTGCGCACACGACGAGAGTACGCGGGAGAAGATGGGTGCATGAGCTCCCCACAAGTTTTAAAGTTACATCTCAATATAACAAAGTTGGTAAAATCGGCAATTTGCTTCGTTATATTGAAATTTGATTTCTAATGCAAACAATTACAGTCGTCGACGCATGTTTTCTTACAAGTGAGGGGCTGCAGAATCGTCGGGCAATCGGAGAAAGCAAACTTGAACGTGAAAAAAGAAGTCGTTTTGTAGAATTTGAGAGTTGACGAAGAAAGATAGTTTCATGCCATGTTGGCGATGTCTTCAAATCAGCGGTATGAAGTTAAGCCAGCCACACTTCCACATGAACTCCGCCTCTACGGCTGATACTGTCTCCCGCAGTATGATAATGCTATCATGAAAAGCACCGACAGCGGGGAGCGAATTCTTTGTCTGCCTCTCGTTTCAAAGGGTCTCCAAAACTCGAGGTTATGCAAATCAACGACCGATTTTCCGGATGCCTGAGTTCAGACAGGCCCGATAATTCAGACAACTTCGCAGCACCGGAGCATTCCCCTTAGAGTAGATGTATAGGAACGTCTGAAATTTCAGACGCAGAAGCCCTTCACCATCTGATTTTCTAGACTTTTTGCCATGACCACAGGTCCAAAGTGGCACTAACCAAACCACCATTTTGATATCTTGCTGCGTTGAACTGGCACTCTCGCACGCAGATCCACTGGCAGCCTTAACCACCACCACCGCGGTAACGCTAGGCCTAGCTACTTCAACATTTGCTGCCAAGTACGTTTCTGTTCGGTGCCATGTTTTTTCAGTGAAACAATTCGCTGCTGTTAGCAATGGCACTGACTCCACCTTTATAATCTTAGCCGGTATCTTCGAAGCTCGGAAAGCAAAGCACATTGCATAATGCCGGTTCCCAGAAGTCAGCTTCGCCTCTATACAGCAGTGTTACGCAGTGAAGCATATGCAAAGTATTGCAGTGAACCATATCAAGAGTGGAAGGGCCCCGGGCAGTTGTCACGCGACACAGTTTGTATTCCTTAATTATACATGCTTGCATCCGTCATCTGTCGCAGTACGAGCACCGATACGCCTAATAAGTGTACTAGCAGGCCTTGAGAGCTATTTTGGATGCGCCTGTGGCGATTCGAGTCCTTGAGGACAGTAAAAGGCACGCATTCGTTTTTTTTTTTTTTTTTCAGACTGCCCGACTTTTCGGACGTTGACTGTATTGAAATCGTGTATAAACACTTCATTATATTGAGGTCCAAATTCAGGGTGATTTATGGACGAGAAGTTATGAAAAGTTAAATATTTCGTTATATCAAGATTTTCGTGATATTGAAGTTCATTATATTGAGGTTTAACTGGATTTCCATATTTGCCTGAACCCGCACCCAAGTTTCACAGGTTTAAAGTGAGGAAAGAAAAGCACACCTGAATGTAACATGCCTTCGATTTATGAAAGAAAAATACTATAGCATGCCCACCCCCCCCACACTTTGGCCATCAGAAAAGAGGAGTCTCATGCAGAACCAGAACTTACCTTTACAGGAGGGAGTATTTCTTTTTAATGAGCGCTCATAATGAAAGCGGCACATCATCTTTACACCATTTGCGCTTCATTGGCCACATTTTCCTGTCACACATGGGCATTATTCTCGAGCGATCACTTTTAGAGAAGGTACTACCACTTTCACAACATTTTACGTGACTCTCCCATCGACCTTGTCGAAGTCCGTTTTATCGGTCGGCAACTGTACTTCTGTGTGTGGTATTCACTTGTGCACGTCTGTGCTGCTCGTTTCAGGAATGGCTCCTTTAGCCATTGCTGCTTCGAGTCGTCCTCAGGTTTCACGTTTTCCTCAATCTCATGCTTCTATTGCTTGCCCCTTGCTTTTCTGCCCCCGTGAACGTTGCAGGGAGCCGATGCATCACTGGCGAACAGCTAAGCCAGGATGGAACCGTGGTGAACGATTCACACGCAGAAGTAATAACAAGGAGGAGCTTCCTCAGGTGAGCCAACATTAGCACTCGTGGATGCCCGTGAAAGGACGTCAAACATAAATTCAAGTTAATGCAGATGTTGTAGATTGGAATGGCAAACAGGTCTCTTTTGTTGTGAGGTCAGCCAAGCTTGCTTACACCGGAAAGGATGCAAGACTGTAGGACTGGTGGGCGTGCCACTTTTAACTCCGCAGAAAGCTCAAACACCATTCGACGTAACAGAAAATTAGAACTTGTTCACCTTTATTTTTGGCTACAGAGAGTACAGTCGTGCCGAAAAATAGTGAAATGTTATTTGTGTTCAAATAAAATATTCCGGTAATTGCTTAGTAGTAAAATGAAATGTTATTTGAGTTAAATGTCAATTATTGTAGTCATTGCTTAGTACTAATTGGTTTCTCACTCCATGTGTCAAATATACAACTATATGCCTTGTTCCAGCGCTTAAATCAAACTCTACGTAGCATAATTAGTATGTTGGCCATTGCAGGGTTAAGTGAACTTCTGTCACCTTTTACCTTAGTGTTCTTATGATGTTATCATCGATAACATAAAGTAAGTCATAATCTGTAGCTTCAACACATTTTTCTCACTCACAGATACCAGATGCAGAGTGTGCAGGGCACTAACTGCATGTTCAGCATTTCTGCATACTAAGTTTTCTTGGCTACTACACTCTTTCCACTTGCGCTCCTTATCAGAAGGGTGTAATTGTATCTTTATTGAAAATGTAATTGCAGATTTCATTTTTCCTTTTCTGTGTTTAATCCATCCTCCAAGCCAGTAACGTATGTTGATTGCGTGTGTGGTGCCTCCTGTGGCCATGTTGTTGCAGGTTTCTATACCAGCAGCTCAAGAACTACGGGCCGGGGAAAGAGCATCCCATCCTAGAACCCACGGAGGACGGTCAGCGCATCCGGATCAAGCCGGACGTCTCTTTCCACTTGTACATTTCCACCGCGCCCTGCGGCGACGGGGCCCTTTTTGCCCAGTGCGTTCCCTCTCCCACCTCTCTCTCTCTCTCCTGCCTTGCGTTGACGGCTTTCTTGTTACAGTGTGCTAAAGCTTTGAAGCGCCTTAGCATAATTGAGCATGCCAATTTTTATCTATTTGTTCATTGGTCTTGTCATGTGTTCTGGAACTCTGTATTTACTAAATTTACGCCATATTTACTAAATAAATACCCCATTCTAATTCACCCTCGATTTTAATGTGCACACGATTTTTCATGGCCAAAAATGGACAAAGCGTGCCATTATAATTGTAATGGGCGCTACAGTTTTCGTGCTTCACGAGATGCACAATGCAGTGTTGCTGATTGTTCCTTTGCCAGATTTTCATGGTAAGAGAGAGAAACAGTCATTTGTTCTCACGTGAAATAAGAAAATTGATTGCATTTGAGTGGACTAAATGTCACTCATCGGACACCAGTCCTAGATGTTGTCCAATGTTGACAAACTTGCGGCACTTGCGAAAGCTTCCAGGAACCCGAGTACACCTTAAGTGAGGCCTTCGAGGTTTCTGGGGGGGGGGGGGGGCATTGCCCATTGTGACTGATTTTATACTCGATTCTAACTTGCATGTCATAGTTTGGCGAATGAATTGCAAAGCGAGTGCACGGTATAATCAAGCAAATATGAAATTTCTGGAAGAGATTGTGGTGATTTTTGTCAGGCTAATTTGTGTGCTCAGACAGTTTTCTTGTGAGGTCTGGCAAAGGTCTTGGGAGCTGAGCGGCAACGATCGCTATGATATGAAGGAGAGCGGGATTGTGAAAATCTGCTGCATGGAACATGGGATTGATTTTTCAAACTGTGGCACAAGATGTGCTTGCGACAATTTCCATCGGTATTAAGGCCGCTTGTTGTGCAGTTTCTTCCTAGGTCCGACCGCTTGGTAGAGGATACCTCGAAAGCACGACATAATAGGTAAAAGGGCTTCGAAATTTGTGCTAAATGGGAATGCGTGATAACGAAGGCCCTTGTTAGGGTTGGATAGCCCGTGCCTCTTCTTTTTCCTCTCGTAGTAAACCAAAACTTTGGCATTGTTGTAGCTCAACAAAGACCACAGGAATTTAGCAGAAGTGGTCGAGGGAAACCAGCGTAAGTCGGGTGATTTAGAAAGACTGGTTTTTTTTATTGCGGGATCATTTTACCGGAGTTGCTTGCTAGAGCTGGTTGAGAGGTGGCCTCGGCTTTACACTGGCCTTTTTTTTTCTTCTTGCCCGCGCAGCACGACAAAGCCAGACGACAAGAACAAGACACAGGATCAGAACAGCGAACAGCATCACCCACTCTTCACCAAGAGCTGCCAGGGGCTCCTGCGAACAAAGCTGGAAGCAGGTGAGGGTCAACTGTAGGCGTACAATAGCCCACACGTCTCTCTAGGGCATGGGTTCTCAAGGTGGGTTCCGCGGAACCCTGGGGTTCCGCAGGCCCCTGCTCGGGGTTCCGCGAGCCACTGATAAATTTTCCGTGGTCGCGCGCTCACCAAGTGGCTAAAACGGCGAAAATGAGGTGCGCTCGATCCACAGAACCTCCCTTACTCAAGCCCGAGTGTCAAAAAGCACATCACACCGCGTAACAGCAACGCGCGAACTGCGCAATAAATTCGCAAGCAGCTTGTAGCCACCCAACCTCTGAAAACGGGCAGCGCGCCTAAGCTTTCGCACTTAAATCTCGGATGCCGCAATTTGCCAACATGCGCATTTCTCCCGTTTGTAGATAGCGTAGGCGCCGATTGCGTGGGCACTGACGTATACGTTGGAGGAATAAGCAAAAATGAAGAAAAAAAATGTGTGGAGCATCGCAAATACGCGCCGCAGAAGAGCAAGAACTGCGCTAGCGTCCAACCGAAACGAAACGGCGCAGTCCACATCGCCATGGTCCTCAGCGGCAATCGTGCGCGCCGCATGATTGACAGCAACGCCGGTGCGCTTCGTGCCTAACTGTGCCCTTAAAGACTATATTCTTGCGTTTATAGCCGCGCGTAACACCGCATTGGCGGCATGCCGCGTGCCTACATAAGTGCGTAGTTGCCATCCATGATCGCGTCGATAACCACCGCAGTTTCGTCCGCAGCGGTTGCGGCAAACAGTAGTTTCGTTTTCACTCGGTGCGCGCGTCGGCTGCGTGCCTTCACAACTGCGTAGTCGCCAACCATGGTAGCGTCGATAGCGACCGCGGTTTCATCCGCACTTCTTGCAGCGAACGGTAGTTTTGTTTTGACTTGGTGCGTGCGTCGGCTGTCTGCCTTCTGAACCGCAAGGTCGCCGTCTATGATCGCGCCGATAGCGGCCGCGGTTTTGTCCGCAGCAGTTGCAACAAGCAGTAGTTTTGCTTTCACTCAGTGCAAGGCTCAGTGCAGAAGAGCACCGGCTACAACGCGATAGACGGACAATTTGTTGGCGAGCAGCTGACTGGCGAAAAAATGAACGGGATTTACGCGCGCGAGGCCTTCGCCGCTGCTAACGATAATCAGTCATGAGATGACGAGAATTTCAGCTTCCGCATTGGTCTTGTCCTAAATATAAACAGGATTTGCTGATTCATTGAGGAAATGAAAGCGTGTTGACGTAGTTATGCATTTGTTTATTGTTGTCTTGATACTCTCGAGAATTCGACATTCGGTTAATCAAGACCCTTTAATTCGGTTAATTGGGGGGGGGGGGGGGTTCCTTGGCGCTTCATGGAGCTTAGCAGGGTTCCCTGGAGCGAACATGCTTGAGAGAACCCCTGGTCTAGGGCGCTGAATCGGTGCACCAAGATGCAAAGGCATCGCTGTCTGTGCATTTGCCGGCCGGTTTGAGGGACATTTTTTGCCATGCAGCACTCCTGCCTCTGCTGTGTTTAATGTTACTCTTTTCTCTGCCGTGCAGCACTCTAAACAGAAGTGTGGGTGGATGTCTGTAAAATAGAATGACAAAGCAAGTTAGGCATTTCGAAGTCATGGGACATCTGGTCCTTCCTGCGGTTGGAAGACAAGAAAACGTGTCAAGAAATTGACTGGACAGAAAAGAGCTGGACAGAAAAACAATTGGACTAGACACTATTTCTTGCCCGATCGTTTCTTGACAGGTTTTCGCATCCTGTTTTCGCATCCTATCTATGAGCCAACTAGGCCAGCAACAACTGGTTGATACAGATCTGGCATGAAGCCCACGTGCATACACACACACATCTCCAGATACCGTGAAACTTTCTCTCTCCGTTACACATAATACACGTGTGTGTGTTCACACAAAGTTCTTGCTTACACTTACTTTTGTCCACTGCAAGTGTGGCTGCAATTGCTGAACTCGCTCGAAACATTCAGCCAAGCCCGAGTCATCTGTGGCATTTGTACCGCCAACATTCCAGCTCCATAGAGATAAAGTTATTGTGGAGACGTACTAGCATAGGGATACATGATAACGCAGTAAACTTGTGGTAATTCGACTCCGGTTTATTTAATTTTTGGTTAATTTGATCTCCAGTGCAGATCTCCCAGGAAGTTTCGTGATTTCGATCCTAAAATTGGCCTTTGCCAGCATGTATGCGCCTGACCCCTATGGCACTTTTGATATTTTTCTTTTCACCGGAAAATTGCGACGAAAATAGTCTGCGCATTGCAATCGGAATACGAAACCACAACTGCATTTGCGGCATTTTTAGGCTTTACCACATAACACAGTTGTATTGCGGTGACGCTGACATCGGTCCCATCAGGGTTGAATGAATGGAAGTTGGTTGTACCAGAATATGTACGGGTGCACCGCATTGCTTGCAGTGTCATCATGCGACAAGAGTTGTCCGAATTAACCAATGTGCCAAGCAAGTCCGAAGTAACGATAGTTTGCTTGCATTAAACAATGCATATGCCTGCCGGGACCACAGGACAAGTCCAAATTATCCGATTTTCCGAATTAACGAGGTTTTACTGTATACCCGAATCTTTTTCTGCGGCATGTAAGCAGTCTTCGTTCCACAGCTGCCCGTCTATATTCGCATGCAGCATGTAACCCCAGTTCATTCTTTACTATTAAACCATAGCAGCTCCTCCTCCCCAGACTTTGCCAATTCATTGACGGAACTCCTTTTCGGAGCACAGAGGAACGGAAAGCAGGCGCAGCACGTGTTTGTAGGTAGATCTTCTCCCTTCATTTTTGACCCTGCCACTGACTAGTCGCGACATAGTTGAGAATTCAACGCAAGCCTGTACAGCCAGGTGGCAAAGAAAAATAATTGGACATGACACACTCAACAGAGAGGGAGAAAGCAAAGGGCTTCTGAAATGAAAGGTCGCATTTTGTAAGCCAATTGGTTCTTGATCATATATGCGAAGTCACGCTGCATAACTCTTAACAAGACACAAAGAAACACGATCACGCCCACAGGATGATGATGCAATAACAGCAGCTTTATTCACACAGAGAAAAAGAAATATATATACATAAAGTACATTTCCACAGAAAGCGAGTAACAAACCAAAAAGGAAAGGGATGTGAAACTTGCACATCCATTCACAGCCAGTGCTGCATCCTGGTTTTCACTAGATGATGTTTCACGGCACCTACAGACAAGGGTACAACAAGGGACTCGTAGGGACCCCAGGACGTCATCTCTCTAGTTTTCTCTCTCTTTGGCAAGTGTCCATTTTAACTGCAGGTCATACATAGCTTAGAAAAGGGCCCAGACGACTAAGCATACCGTTGTTTCACCATGGTGACGACCGCCCGTGGCTGCGTGCTCTGCTTCTTCTAGGCGAAGGCACGGTCCCCGTGGACCTGACTACAGACTACCAGACCTGGGATGCCATCCTGCAAGGTGAACGACTGCGTACCATGTCCTGCAGCGATAAGATTGCTCGCTGGAACGTTCTCGGTCTGCAAGGGGCTCTGCTCAGCCACTTTCTGCAGCCTGTCTATCTGAGCTCCATCACCCTGGGTGAGTAGTAGTGATGAGCACCCCTGCAAGTGCACTCTGAGGGACACCTCAGACAGCAATTATTAGAAGTTCGGGAACGATAACCTGCTGTGATAGCTTAGTGGTTGTGGTGTTTCCCTGCTGAGCTCGGGGTTTTGGGTTGGTTTGATCCCAGCCGCTGTGGCCATATTCCGATGGGGGCGGAATGCAGAAGTGCTCTTGTAGTAGATTTACAGTCGACGTCCGATTTCCCGGACCCTCAAGGGACCGCGAAAACGTCCGGAAAATCGGGCAGTCCGGAAAAACGAATGCACGTGAAAACGCACCTTTTTGGTAGGTATTTTTCGCTGACGGAGAGGGTCACGGCCGGAGTACAAGATTCTCATTGCTATTCAGCCAATGCATCATTTAGGTGGCTCTGAAAAGAGCCGTTTAAAAAAAAAATACGAAGTGGCCGGCGCTACCTCATAGGTCAACACTTGGGCGCAAAGAAGTCGCTTATTTTCTTTTGCACGGTCCGCTTGCCCGCGATCATGTCTGCCTCAATTTCAGTCAACGTCATGTTGCCGCTGTACACCGATGACAGTGTCATCAGTGCTCGCGTCAACTCCGAGCTCGTTTGCTGTGTAGGAGCTGGCTCTTCGTTCTCGGTGTCGGAGTCGTCGGAATCCTCCGTAACTTGTTGAATGATTTCGTCATCGGTCAACTCCGCACATAGCTCGAGGTCTTTGTCAGCGTCGGCAAAGCCCTCAAAGGTTATCCCGGCTGGAATCGACACGCCGGCAGCGCGCAGATCGTCGAAGGCAACGTCCGCGGATGGCAGTTCGTCACTTCGTCAGTTCGTCCACGGAGGGCAGTTCGCGGATGGCAGTTCGTTCGAAGGCGCGGACGAAGACGAAGGAGCAGTCGGTGCCATCGCTGTAAACGGCGAATCCGCTCGACGAAAAGCGCAGCACGAAACAGCTAGCAACTCGGTGGATGCTGAAGGTCGGGAAACGTGATCACTGAAGATAGCGCGCAGCAGCAAACGATCAACCGCAGACACGACCGCAGAGCTGGCAGAGCTGACAAAACAACACGCGAACGAACACAGTGAGGTTTGGCTTGGCTAAGCTACGGCTGGCAACGGATTGACACGTGCGGTTTCGAGGTTACAGCAGCCGCGGTACGGTGGCCGTAGCCGCGGCGCGGTGCGGCGGTGCTGCTGGCCACACCTGCGATGCGAGTATGGTGGGTTCGAGGATATGAAAACAGCCAAAATGGCGGCGTCGGTGGTGACTTTCGGTCGGCGGTTAACAGTAAAAAGTCCAGGAAATCGGATGGCGAAAGCTATGAGCGTCCGGAATTTCGGACTTTTTAATACATTGACTCTATGGTGAACTTGACGGTGCCACAGATGAGTCCGGGAAATCAGGCATGTCCGGAATTTCGGGCGTCCGGGAAATCGGACGTCGACTGTATATGCATGTTTAAGAACCCTTGGTAGTCACAGTTAATCCGGAGCCCCCCACTACGGTGTGCCTGATAGTCGGATTGTGATTTGATTCGTAGAACCCCAGAATTTAATTTTAATTTTGTTTCATACACATATGGAGGACTTGGATGCTGGTAGTTTGCATACCTTTGCAAGACTACAAATAGGGACAATAACTGCAGGTGTGCGAAAACTCGAGTATCACCTAATCAAATAGTGAAGGTTCGAATAATTCGATTCGCGAATCGAAAAGCTACTGTTTGATTTTTCGAATATTCAATGTAGAGACCAGTGCAGTGCCGCATGTCGCGTGTGCCGTGAAGCCCCTCATGCTCGATGCCTCAAAAGCGAGCGCTTCACTTCGTTTTTGGCGCAAAAGGAGTGCCAAGCATGCCGCGGACGGGCCATTTTGGCGGACGCAGTAGCGGAACTTGTCATTGCGAGCGCTCCCCAACATGGGCCCGATGGGGGGTTCGCACGCAGCACCTGAACGCCACAATTCGCAGAATGGCACCGCATCGGCCGGGGCCACCTCTATTGGTACAAGGTTCGTCCGGGTCTACAGGACCGATCGAAATGATAATGCGACAAGTACAGGGAGAACGGCAACAAAATCCGGGGCCACCTCTATTGGTACAAGGTTCGTCCGGGTCTACAGGACCGATCGAAATGATAATGCGACAAGTACAGGGAGAACGGCAACAAAATCGGCACGTATGTAGTAAAGTGTGAAAACATGTGCAAGATTGGTCCGATTAGCCACCGATAGGCACGCAGATCGTGTTGGATAGGCAGTGATGAACTTTACGCTGCTTCGACTAACCTGCACATGGGAACGTGGGACCAATCATTGGTGAGCCATCCATAGAACATGTTAGCGGCCAGCATTCCACGCCGGCTTGCAGCTCGTTACCAGATCGGCCAGCGGCGAATATTTGTCATGGTCACACCTAGGCCATTAGGCCTAATCGGCACTGCTTCATTGCGCATCAGCGACTTAATTAGACACATTGGTCTTTTACTGGTCGAATTTTCGTGGGAAAAAAATGCCGCTCGTTTGAATCGGATAATTGGCATAATTAGTCATTGTGAGCCACCATGATTGCTTGAAAATCTTCCTAGGGCAGGCCGAAAAGTGTTTTCAACGGGAAATTTTTGAGGTGTGTTGGAACACATTCACTGTCTCCTAAGCTCAGCCGAGACGAACGCTGCCAGTGTAGGGATCGTTATTAGGGGGACCATAGAGGTCAGGTACATGCATGCTGACTGGTAAAGTTCAAATTATCTGGCAAAGGCCAATTTGTGGCTTGAAATAATGAAAGTTCGGGCCCATAGAAGTCCATAAACGGTCGGCCGGGATCGAATGAACCGAAAAATTGAATTGACTGGAGTTCGAGTTAACAGAAGCCTACTGTACTAGAGCTGAGCTGTAATGCGTGCTGGCATACTAATTCGGTGTTTCCTTTAATTAGAGCAGATGGTACTGTATATCTTGATCTCTATGTACCTATGTTACTGATGGCGTGCTACACTTGTTATGCCATGCTAGAAGACTCCCGAGCATGTGAGGCACCATGTTTTCATGTAAAAAAATTGTAAGCATTCAATATTGTGAAAGATTCTTTGATATTCGATTAGATATTTGGCATTTTCTTCTTAAGGGGGGACGCGGGTTCTAGAATGGTAAAAAACCGCCGAAAAATTGATTTTTGGAAAAACGCATTTTAGGAATGTTTGGGCCTTCAAGCAGCGGCCCTCAAATTATTAACCCTGAATTCGATCGGTAAATAGGAAAAAATCGGCTTTCAAAACGCCACGGGAGACGCGAAACGACCTACGGCAGGCAAAATTTGTTCAAACTTCCCGCGCGCGCAGCCGCCAACCGACCGCCGCCATCTTGGGCTTGTTTTGTAGCTGTTTTCTTTGTGAGCATTTTGCGCCAGCTCAAAATGGCGCCGCTCAAGCTGAACGACCGCTCTCGCCGCTTTTCCGAAGGGTGGTTCCGGGCCTCTGATTGGGCGGAGCGCACGCGCGCAAGACGAGCCCCCCCGTCTCGCGCCTCCCATTGGCTGGCGCACCCACCGAGGCGGCCATTTTGCTTTTTTTTTTTTTTTGTTTTGCGTGCGCCGCCGTATCTCCGTTGCTCCCGGTTTCTCGCGGTCGTCTGCTACGCTTGTGTTCACGCGGCCCGCGCACCGTCTTTTCGTCTTGCGCTCGTCTGAAGATAACGCGTTAATCTTATGGAAAGAAACGAAAGCATCCATCGAACGCACGGCTGAAGATCTCGGACGAAGGCGCGCTACCTGAACGGCCGAAACCACCGCGTCCTAAGCGGCGCATCTAACGTGGCCGTTCATTCTACTGGACGTATTCTACGGCCCATCTGATGTCATCGGATCGTCAGGCAGCGCATCCAGCGGCA
The DNA here is from genome assembly GCF_013339745.2 of Dermacentor silvarum. NCBI lineage: Eukaryota > Metazoa > Arthropoda > Arachnida > Ixodida > Ixodidae > Dermacentor > Dermacentor silvarum. The sequence continues at coordinate 46,813,029 of NC_051164.1, read as the reverse complement.
CCCAAGACTGTGTTGATATGGCATACCATTCAGCGCAAGACCGCGTTGATATGGCATACTATTCAGCGCGGTGCGCGAACGGTCGGCACGAGCGGAACGGCCGGAACCACCTGTTGCGTCCGAAGCGACCCATTAACGTCGCCGTTGATTCTACTGGGCATAGCTACGGCCCATCTGATGTCATTGGATCGTCAGCCAGTGCGTCCAGCGGCATCCAAGACCGCGTTGAGTGGGCGAGTCGGCTGAGCGCGCGAGAAGTGCGGCGATCTTGAAGGAGTCTCTGGCATCATAGTGCGCAACGGACTGGAAATTCAAGTTGCTAGTCGCAAAAGCTTCGGAAGTCGCAAAATGAGCATCTATAGACAGTAGTGATACTAAGGTTAGGCTTTCAAAATGGCACAAGCCAGCAAAGAACCCTGCATATACAGCCCTGGCATGCTGTAGAGCGAAGTGTTGTTGAATGACAATAATCAATTTTGGTCATTCAATAAATATTCCATAAATGCGTGATTTTGACTTGAACATTGTGTAAGTTTATTTGTCTATGGAAAGGCTACTTTATTATACAATTTTTATATTCATTTAGCTTGCAGGCCACTGGAACGGGCACATGAAGTGGTAAATGTAGTTTCTCATGCTGGTTTAGGGGCAGTACATGGCTTTATGACAAGATTTTCCCAGTTTTCTGGCAGGGTACAGTCATATATTTAGTATAGTCATTCTCGTGAAGAATAGAGCTACAAAATGATGTCATTAATATTGCTGTAGCTGGATTCTAGAAAAAGTTTCAGCTGTCTAAACTTCAAATGCGTTTTTCTCAGTTCAATGTTTTTACACACTGCACTCAGCCTTACGGGGCTTTTTTCTATGATGTTGTGGAGTGACAATAACAAGTTTGGTATCAGTGTATTCGTAATGAAATGATCTAGGGGGTGATGCTATTTATGTTACTCTAGCATCATTTTATAAATTACAATCAAAAGTAACAATGGAGTGAAAATAAGAAAAATATAATCACAGTCAATGTTGGTCTCCTTTCTTACCTTTATAATGCTTTCAAACAAATAAAAATAGCATCACCCCCTAGAGCAAGTCTTTGGCATTAAAGTCATGCTCTTACTTTTTGTCTTTGACAAGGATAAATTGCCAAAAAGCCCCATAAGAAGTACTCATGAAATTTATTTCCAGATTTTAATACTTTCTGAACTAGAGTAGCTATCAAAAAACTTATTATAGATTTGAAATCAGTGTGAAAAATTGATCTAAGCAGTGAAGTTTAGTTAAGATAGAACCAAAACTAAAGAAAAAGTTTTTAGAACCCACGACCCCCCTTAATTTGGTTCAATATTCTATTCGAAATCTATTATTCGGTATTCGCACACCCCTGCTGATAACCGATGCTCCATTAGAGTTACATAATGTGTGCCAAGGGAAGGGAAAGCGCAGTCGAGGACGACAGCAAACTAGGTGGTGTGATGGAACTAGAAAATTGGCAGGCACAAGAGATTGCTGGGAGAGGCTATCGTTTTGCAGTGGGCACATAGTCGCTGACCGATAATTCGGGCATGCTGGCCCCGTACACCTAATGTATAAGGACGACAGAAATTTCGGACAACTTGCAGCACGCGCAGTGTGATAATTCAGACTCCGACTGTGCGACCACATGCTAATTTGGCCACCAAGTTGAGGTGGAGTAGGACTATTTTGGTTCTGATACGTTGTCAACGCCTCCTTGTAACCAAGACTAGCAAAGCCTAGTCAAATCTAGTATTCGCCAACCACACCCAAGCCACAGGACAAGCGAAGCCACTAAGTCTTCCATTTCGATTTATGCAATTGGTCATGCGAGCTCTGTTTTGCACATCTAACGTTTGTTAATTTACGTAGCAAAAAGCGACACGGTCTTGGACAACTTCTTCAAGCAGATTCTCGCACACATCCTCGAAGTGTGTGCAAAGAATGTTGGCGAGGGAAGTGCTGGACATTGACTGTTGCGAAGAAATACGCGAGCATTCAGCCTATCACAGTGTGGTCGACTTTTGTTAGGTTGCCAGAGAATGAAGATTCAGTGAATGCATTGACTGTCTGCAGTTACGGCATGACAATGATCGAGATACAGGCCACGATATTGTAGCCACGCCTTCTGCTCGATTTTATGCCACTCTCATCATCCGCTGTTCAACCCGGCTGATCCGGTTGAAAACGCGAGCAAGTGTCGCTCTGGCCACTGATGGAGCGCACGAAGCATAAAAAGGAATAGCATAAGAAAAGGCATTGCTTCAAAATCGCCGCCGCAGACTACCTGGGACAAAGGCAAGGGTACTGTATTTTGAGGTGTACAGTCGCGCTTGTTTTTTTTTTTTTTTTTTCGTTGGTATGTCTTATGGTGCAACTTATATACATTTTACCGGAAAAACTGCTGTCAAAATCGTATTGAATGCTATGACCACACGACGCCCGCTGGGTTGACCTCCTCTAGCCGTTGTTGTGGGTTGTGTGTGCGCTATGGAGGTTTGGAGGTTCGTCTCGTGATCGAGTTGCTGAGCGCCGTGCTAGAAGGACGGAGCAGCAACACAAGCGGCGGCATGCCGACCGCGAGTCAACCGCCTCCGAAGTCGTTGCGTCTGCAGATCACTTTCAACATATGGCGCGCGCCGCTGCGCAAGCTACGCAGTTGCTACCAGAGTACAAGCCACCCCCTCTCTCCCGCGCTGCTTTCCCGTTTCCCTCCCTTGTGCATGATTCGGTTCACCGTCGCACGCTTTCACTTGCATGTACAGTATACGGTGTGCGGGGACAACGTTATCGCCCGTAGACTTTATACGGAACATCGTGGCCACCATGACGGCAGAAATGCACCTGGAGTGTCCATATTATTGCTATCGCAATTATATAGGAATGGCACCTACACACTTACGCGTGACTCACGTTCACGGAGTGAAACGTCGCAAATTTTTTTTTAATGGCTTACTGAATGAGCAGGTGCGTCTTATACACCGGTGTGACTTGTATACATTCTTTTTCGGATAAACTGCCGTTTTAGTTTAGGGGTGTGCGACTTATATAACGAAGGTGCGACTTATAAACCGGACAACATGGTAGGTATGTGCATGCAGAAACGCGCTGATAAACTTGGTCCGTATTCACAGACGATCACTTTCAAAATATTGTTTCGCATGACTAGCACTGGACCCATCAACTGGCCATAGTATTTTCGGCAAGGTGATAAAACAGCATGCTTGGCACTGTGCTAAGAATGCCATCGCTCATAAACGTCGATGTGTCTTGCGCTAATCACACGAAATATAAGGTGACCCTAGAAGTGACGGTCGAAAAGTAAACTACACCTTTTTTTTTAGCCACTTGTGGAATAAAGTCGCTTATTTCCTGTCAAATCTGGTATTTTGGACGTCCGATTATTCAGACTTTCAGGTCGACGAGTCTGAATTGTCACTTGGAAACTGTAAATAAATAAGCTGATGATGATGGTGAATTTGCAGTTTCGGTTACGGAAGTGAGAGAGTCACTTTAATATAGAAATCTTTTGTTTTTACTTGCAATGTCAAGTGTTTGGAGCCTCAAAGTGTGCTTGATATCTCTGGGGTACTTGCGCAGGTAATCTGTATCACCACGGGCACCTGTCTCGGGCGGTGTGTTGCCGTCTGGAAGGAGAGCCCGGGCTGGACAGCCTGTTGCCGACACGCTACACCCTGCACCACCCGACACTGGGCTGCGTGAGCGGCCACAACCCGCCCCGCGACACCGAGAAGACCAAGCCCTATTCCATCAACTGGTGCGTGGGTGATGAGCGCCCAGAGGTTACCAACAGTGGCACCGGCATGCGCCAGGACAGGTGAGCAGCACGAGTCCACACCTATCACATTTAGACGCACGAGTGAAGTCTTGCAAGTGGCGCCACCTTTCTTCGACGCTTTAACCGATTCGCTTTCACAGTCAGCGATGTGCTGGCCGCTCAACAAACGGCTGTTTCTGGCTATTTTTCATAGATGGCAGCAAATTGCAGGCTATTTTCTAGTTGTTTTGGGTTTCGCACACTAGATGGACATATTTGTCTGCACTTTCAGCAGGATTTACAGTGCAACCCCGACTATACGACTTTGAGGGGACCACGCAAAACAGTCGTATAATCCGGGCGTCGTATACAGTCAACGACCTATTGTCCGGACGGCCCGATAATTCGGACGCCTTCGCGGCACCTCCACGTACCCCACAGAGTCTATGTATAAAAATGTCTGAAATTTTAGATGCAAAAAACCTTCGCCGTCCGATTTTCCGGACTTTTTGCCATGACCGCAGGTCCGAAACGGCATTAATCGTAGCTGCCACTGCCGCCATTTTGATTATCTCGCCTCCTCGAACCGGCGCTGTCGCACGCAGATCCGCTGGCAGCCGTAGCCACAACTGCGGCAACAGTGCTGCTGCTTTGACGTTCGCTACGAAGCTTCTTGCTGTTCAGTGGCTTTTTTTTTTTTTTTTTCATTGAAACAGTTCGCCACTGTTAGCAATGGCGCCGACTTCATTATTGTAATCCTCTCCAATGGCTTCGAAGCTAGGAAAGCACAACGTGTTGCATAATGCCGGTTCCTCAAAGCCAGCTGCACCTCAATAGAGCAATGTTATGCGGTGAAGCATACGCGAAGTATTGTGGCGAAGCATACTAAGAGCGGGAAGGGGCAATTGTCACGGGATATGGCATGTTTCCCTTAATCACACATGCGTGCACCCGCCATCTATCATAGTACGAGCACCGGCACGCCTAATAAGTGTACTGGCAGGGCTTTAGAGCTATTTTGGACGTTCCTGTGGCGATTTGAGTCCTTTGGGGCAGTAAAAGGCATGCATTCGTTTTTTGTTGTTGTTTTTTTCGGACTGCCCAATTTTTTGGACATTTTTGCGGCACCTAGGGAGTCAGAAAAGTTAAAATCATACAGAAGCCCTGAATCATACAGAAGCCACTGATACCCTATTTATCGAAATTTAAGGAACAGATATTTTGCAAATCTTTGCAGAAAGCAATGAAAGAAAGCTTGCATAAAATTGGAACCAAAGGACATAATTTACAAGTTCTCGGTGTCATAATTCAAAGAATAATCATTTAAAAAATCTTTCATGTAAGACCCACATCATCCCTTAAATCGGAACCATAAAAGCACGACATAGCAGCCAGGGAAACGTAAAAGCGAGGAACATATCAACGGGGTTCTGTACTACGGACTGTTCCTGCCAGTTGCTCTTGCGAACATGTAAGCAGCACACGTCCTGTCAATTCCTTGCTACCCGCCATGGTTGCTTAGTGGCTATGGTGTTGTGCTGCTAAGCACGAGGTTGCGGGATCGAATCTCAGCGGCCACATTCTGAATGGGGCGAAATGCGAAAACAGCTGTGTACTTAGATTTAGGTGCATGTTAAAGAAGCCCACGTGGTCCAAATCAGATCGTGGTTTCGGCACGTAAAACCCCTTCGTTAATTCCTTGCTCCCTGTCTTGTCAGGTTGCCTTAAGCAGTTCTGAATATGTCCTTTCCGTGACCATGCTCTTTTTGGCAGGAGCGGCACCAACCTGGAGTCTCGCGTCTCCAAGGCATCGCTGTTCTCCCTCTTCAAGGACACGTGCGAGCAGCTGGGCCGCGAGGACCTGCTGTGCAAGACGTACGGCGAGACCAAGGACTCGGCGCTGAGCTACCAGGGCGCCAAGAAGGTGCTCTTCGAGCGCTTCCTCAAGCTGGACCGCGGCCGTTGGGTGCGCAAGCCACCCGAAGAGGAGATGTTCCACTAGGATGTTCCTTGTTTCTTTCTTTTCTTTCCTTCTTTTTTTTTCATTGTCACACATCATTACCGTCACTTATTTTTTTAAGCCGATGACACATCGGTTCATATTGTCCCGTTGCCATTATTTGTGTCGCGTATCTTTTATTTTTTTTCCCCCTAGTTTCACAATTTTCGTCCCTGCTCATCGCGTCTCGCCGTCGCCAGAGGCAGGAGCTTCTCGTCTCGTGGCCATATTACTTTCATCACTCGCACCATTCCTTGCGACCATTTCCGCAGCGCCGCGTGTTCGGAAACTTGCTCTTTGTCGGCACTGTATGCTTGCTTACCACCCCCCGCCCTCTCTGCTATAGTTACGCTAATACTCTGTATTACTTTTTAGGCCTGCCTGTGATTCTAGAAGGCAGTGAAAGCATTCCTCCGCCATTATCCTGCATGCGCCTGTTGGTTCGTTTTACAGCTGTGCTCTACCTTTGTTAGTTTGGGCCCGGAAGCACTTGAAATGCCCTGTGTACAAAGGGCAGAGGTTGCGCAGGAGACATCAAGTGCCGAAACTTTCTTCCACCATCTTTATACTTGCTCCCGAAGGAACACTTTTGTCCCCCCGGAAGCCTTACGTGTCGGCTGTTTTATGGTGACACATCACAGAGCTCTGTTTCACCCATGAAGAATGGTTCTAAGGATAGACAACTGCGCTAATTTCAGTGGCTTGGCTGGTCAAGGCTGTTGTGAAAATGGAGCAGCTGGCACTCCAGTGCTCCCAAATTTCGCGCTGAATGCTTTCAGCACATGCCTCTTTTCGTGCGGCAGTGATGATGAACAAATTTTGCTGCTGTACTCGTTAGATGTTCATTTTGTTCAGGCACGCGTTTGTCTTTAGAAAGTTTGCCTGCTGGACCTTTTCTTTGCAAAGAGAAGCAGGCAGCTAGGCTGCCACAGAACTTGGTTTGTCTTTGCTAGGCGATATCTAGATCCTGGAACTGTTCCTTTGTTCTTTCTTTTTTTTTTTTCCTCAAAGAACATGCTCGTTAGAGCGCTCCTCTCCCAGGACTTCTACTTTCCTTAAATGCAGCGTAAAGGGAACAGCAAGTACTCCTGCACATAATCGTTACTTTTAGGCGTCGTGGGGGATGCGACCCTTTGCACTGGCAAAGGAAAGACAACACACGTCTTGTCTGTCCCCTTCACGTCTTTCTACCCTGCATTCTTACGAGACTCGCTGGCATGCTTCCATTCCACTCCCCCTGCACATCCACCGGGCATTGAGTCAAGCATTTATATTAGTCTGTTAGGCAGTTATCTGCTTGGCTGTCCTGCTGTTAGCATTTTGACTAGATGGCCGCAACTGTTCACATTGCCATGCATCCAATTTGGGCAGCCCGTGTTCCAGGGAAGTCGCACAACCCCGGCGCAGAACCTGCAGTGGCTGCAGTCACACTAGCATTTTACTGAGTCATTGGCATTTACGGCAGGTGTGCTCAGGTTTCAGGCCGCCAGGAATCGTTGCTGCAGCACTTGCCAAAGTCAAGATGGCCCCACTTCAAAGCCCCTGCCGGAATTGCATTGCCGTTGGTGAATGACGCTGGCCTCCTTTGTCCTCCTGCCATTACGCTGCCTCCCTTTCTCTTCTTTTTTTTTGTACTGTATGTTGCGTGAATAAGGCAGACGAATATCATTGGCTTTTCCTGATAAACTACAGGCTTGTTCCGGCTCAAATTTCCTGCAGAGGCAGCAAAAATATGTTACTATTTCTTGCTATAATGTTTAACCACAGTACTTGTCTCTGTAAATCAAACTGCTTGTCTACTGCGGTGGGAAAAAGTAACTCTCAAGGAAAGGAGCAGTGTGGTCATGCCCAGTCAGATGATCTTTCCGGGGAAAAGTGTACATGAAAGTGAAAAATTGTCATCCACCCTAATGTGGCACGAAGCTACAACCTTTCCCTTTCACGACACTTCCTTCACCTTGCTGGATTCCGCAGAAGTGAATTGCCAAAAAATCTGCATGTTTGCTTGACGTGGCCAGAGATGGAACTTGCCTCCAACTTATTCTGGACGAAAGTAGCAAGCACTGCATTGTAAATGGGATAAACCCACAGTTTAATTGGAAGAGCCACTTATACGTGTCTTCTCTGTTTGCACAACACATCGTGTGCGTCTGGTACAAAAGACCGGTGGCTGACATAGCCAACGCAGATGGCGAGTTTTCGCGAGGTCGCAAGTACAAACGGCAACAGGTGTGAACGAGGAGGGCCCCGTGTAAACATGGCTGGCCCAAAATGGTTGGTACCCGGTGTGCTCTTCGAGCCTGGTGTGCCACGCATGTTGCTGACAGTTGAACCATGCTAAGCCATAGGAACTGTAGTGCCGTTTACGACTACAGTCTCGTCGGTGTGATCTAGGCCGCAGGGCTTCACGTATGGTTGCAGTGCCAGCGGGGCTTGTCCTACCCAAAAGTAGGCCTAGCGCGTTTGCTCATTTTGTAATAAGCCGCTGGGCAGTTGGGGGCACCACCTGTGCCACTCATGCTGGCGTGGTTTAAGTAGAGGTGGGTCTGTCTACTTGTAATGTATTCTGAGATCGATCTTGCTACTTTCCCGTTTTGCTCACTGGTTGCTTGAGAAGTTAGCCCCTTTTTCTTTTCTTCTCCATTTTCCCAACAGAAGTCCAGCATGTGCTTGAACTCTTGTGCATTGTGCGAGTCATGCTTGTCTTGCATCTTTTCTATTGCATTACATGGTTTGTGAAACAGGAACGCCACTTATGCTCGTGACGAGGCGCTTTCTGACAGCACGATGTGCATTTGAGGCAACGTTCAGTGCTTCTCAGCTCTTGCTCCCTTGTTCTTTTGTTGTTGTTTTTTTTTTTTAATTTTGCTTGCTTTGTTGTCCTCTGCGCACCTTTTGTACGGCCGACAACGGAGTGGTGTTCCACTTGAACACGACACTGATGTGTCTCCTCCCCCTCCTTGGGGTGTCATGAATGCTACGCTTTGTAAAGGGCTGCTGCCATTGCCGAAGGCGCTAACCAGTTTCATCTGCTCATGGGCTGTCGGCCACTTTTTGTGCCGATTTAGTCACACTGCAGCCAGCATGCAGAGTGATGACCTTGGTCATTGCAACTTCTTTCTTTCTTCGCCTTTTTGGGTCTTTTGTATATATTTGCTTCTTTCTTTTAGTCACAGTGCAGCTATTTCACCTTATGTATCGCCATCATTACTCTCTCACAGTCATTATGTTCTGTTGCCATGTCTATTCCTAAAGTTGTCACTACTATTACTTGCGAAATGGATTTACGGTGCGAACTGTTCAGCATGGGTGCCATCCCAGTGCGTCTTGTCCTTTTTTTTTTTTCCCCTCCTGCGTGTTTGTCACCCTCACGTTGCATCTTTTTCGTTGTAGCGTCATTGATGCCATTTTAGTTTTTTGCGAGTCGGGCACGACCCGGTCTTAACGTGCATGGCATGTTTCAAAGCGCGGCGTTGCACCACGCCATTTTTTAATGCCTGGCGGCTCACTGAAGCCGCACATATTGTCGCGTTGTACATAAGCGCGGTGCCGCCGAGCATCGCTTCCTGTTTTTAGTTAACGCATCTCTCGCCATGTCGGCATAGGCGTTTGACCTTCGTCGTCTATGTTGCGATGTTTTGTCGGATGCATGGAGACACCGCCCACACTCATCCCCCGGCGTTGTCGTCATGCACCATTTGTTTTTCCCATTTTGGTTCTGCTATGCATTGATGTCCTTCATTTTTCCTACGCGCTGGTTTTATGTAGCGTTGCAGCTTCTGATTTTTGCTGAGCTCACTGTTCAAGGAATGTGCGCAGACAAAACTTTTTGCAGCATTCGTCTTTCTTTATTTTTTTGCCCCACATTAATTGCTGCAAGCGTGATAGCTGCTCTTAAGACTGAATGCAGCACTTTTATTTTACGCAGCGGTGGTTTCATTACCCCAAACTCTGTGCCCAGTCGCATTGTGTGTGGTCGCGTCTTGTTTGCCGTATTAGAAGATTGTGATGGTTTTGGCTTCTTCGGCAGTTTCTGTCCTTTTTACGCCACACGGTGGGTTCTCTGAATGCATGTTTTGAGTCTTGAGCGGCCCTTTTTTTTTTTGTCAGGCTGATGGTTTCATGATGCACTTCTACGAAACAAGCAAACCTCCAAACAGGATGTGCCAAAAAGCAAAAAAAAAGAAGCAGCGAAGAGGCGCAGAAGCCCTCGAGTCCTCTCTCGAGGGAGAGAGAAGTCTAAACGTGCCATCCTTTCCGAGCAGGGGTTGGACAAGGCACGATAAAACGAAAGTGATTGAGGTGACCGCCACGGTCGCAGTCTGCATGGTTGCAATCGCTGAACGCACCGACAGGGCGCAGTACGGGACAGAGAGAGGTGCGTGGTCTGGTCAGCCGAGAAGGCAAGCATCATTTTGTCAAGAGTCGCGGTGCACGTGGCTCCACCAGATGGTGCCACCGATTCCCGCCTGCTTGGAAGGCCCAGTGCGCTGCCACCGTCGTGTCGCCGCATGTGCAGCGGGGAAAAGCACACGGCACACACGGCGGCGTGCTCCAAGATGGCTGCCGCCACCAGCCACGACCTCCCTTCCTTCGCCGCATCCGGCGACGTGCGGGTTTGCCGAGAGCAGAACAGAGGCCGGCGACGGCTGCCGCCCGGCCAGTTTCGTCGGCGTCTGACGAGGTACGAGCAATCGTACGAGCGTAGCATGCACGTCTGGTGGGGGACTTTGTGCCCCACGGCACACGCGCTTTGTTTTTTCATTGTACTCGTCGCATGCACCCCGTGCACATGAAAAACGGTCGGACAGCAGCAGCAAGATGAGCTGTGACTGAGTCGTCGGTGCGGAACGCAGGCGGTCTGGACCGGACATACTTAACAGCGTTAGCGCGGACCCTTCTCCGAGGCAGCAGCCATCTCTGCTGGAACGCTCGAGCGTATATCTTTCACTCTCTCTCTCTCCACTCACCCGCACCCCTCTCTTCTGTGTCATGTGCACGTGATGTCTGTGAATGCTGCTCGTGTTGCTGATACATGTACGCCTAGGCAAGGCATACATGCATGCTCTGGCTCTATTTAACCTGCTCGTTAGTTGCATGTGTAGCGTTGCGGCCCCCTTCCTCCCATTTGGGATGGAGGGGTCCTCTCTGTAGGCATAATAAATGCACCAGTAAGCTTATACCCTGTCACCATATTCTTTCATCTGCTGCGATTACGTTTCTCTCACCGTTTGGATCCCCGAGGAGAAACAGGTTTTGGTTCTCGTGGTCTCACTCTCGTTGCTCTTCGAGGCACCAAGCCTTGAGTCAAGATTCGTTCGACTGCTGTTTCTATGCTGCATCGCTTTCGAAGAGCTTGGTTTGTCTTCTGCGACGGTTGAGTGAGCTCGCTTGGCTCCCTCAGCTCGCTGGGGCCAGGATCCTAGCGCAAACGGCGGAGCTACTGCCTGTGGACTGATCACACTGTCGAATGGACGGTGTCAATGAGGGCATTCTGTCGCTTTTCCATTTCTCAGAATCTGGCCAAGGCTGTTTGCGTGTAGAGCCTAGTTGCCTTGCTAGCAAAGGGGACCTTTGTCTTCTTCCTCCTCGCGCGTCTTGACTCACTCTTCACTCTATCTATCTTTCTCAGTAGTTTTATCGTTTTTATTGTAGCTTGTGATCATAACCAATCTCGTGAGTGTTAGTAAGCTCGAACCTAAGCCGACCTAGGGCCGACGTCCGCGACCCCTGTGTAGTTGCGGACAGCGGCGGTAGATCGTCGCGTCGTTGTAATCTAGCGAAAGCGCGATTTAGGAAACAAGGTTCAGTGTCTTCTCGTCTTGTCTGTGCTTTTGTGTGTGTCTTACTGCGCGTGTACACTCTTGCTTGGAAGAGAAAAAAAATGCGAATAAGGGAGACAAAACCACTGAAAGCGTAAAACGAAGAACTTGGTTTCGGCATCGTCGTCTAAACGTTTGGTTGGTGTTGTTATTCCTTGGTTTCTTCCGGCGTCCGCATTTCCTGGCTGCTGGCTTTGGTTTTTTGTCGTAGTATTGTATTTTTACAACATTTGTCCTTTTCTTTGCCTTTGCACTCTTCGGACAACTTTCTTGCTTCCTCGGTTTAATCGTGGAAGGTTGGGAGACGGGTCCGCACGCCGTGGCAGTCGGGCACCTTTGGCAGTCCCCGGCATGGGTTGCTTTTTTTCTTTATTCAATCTGTCTCGTTGTCTACAGCCGACTTGGCGAATCAAGAACACGAAGAGGCGTGAAGTAGCGCACGCACGCACACTTGCTGCACATGCACACTGCGTGGACTTCGTTGCATCAGGCCAGGCAGCAGTGACATGTGCGCCAAGAGTGAGTGAAGGAACGGAGTCACACCTTCCCGACTTCGAGAAGCCGTCGGCAGTGCAAAACAACCGCTGGGTAACTGCACTCCAATTCTCCGCAGGATGAAAGGTCGTCTTGTGTTGCACAGGCCATGCCTTACAGGAATCAAATGCCGTTAGTAGACATGTTTGGACCTGTACTGGGGAGGGCTACGTGTTTACCGAGCTAACCAGGATAACATTGTCGAGCTCAGATCTGATAACGACACGTGAGAATATGCCCAACAGTGCTATCTGACTTGTGTGCCTGTGACCATTGGCACTACAGGCAGGGGTATGCGCACGCACTGCAGAAAGCGGGCATGTCGGTCTTCAGGCCATGTTGACTTTGTGTGCGGGTTGCGTTCTCGGAGCACCCTGTCACGTTCCTTGGTGTAGGCAGGCACTAGAATACTGGGTACTTCTCAGTAGCTGGCACTTTTTGCTGTGTCTTCAATGCCTGCTCGCACCCTGGGAGCAAGCAAGCACATGTGGAAGCGACTCATGTCCATCACAAAATGGAGGACACGGGTGACATTGTTGAACACGTACTTGAGTGTTGATACTGACAGAGCTGAGCACTGACCAATCGATACATTACTGATTAGTACATAGCTCTGTCCTTGCCTTTCATCCGGACAATTGGAACGCATCCCAAGAAGACTGCCAGTTGCCCGACTCAAGAGACACAAAGCCCGCGTCCGAACCGTGCTGCTGACCTCCCCGTCTCGCATCTTCCCAACAGGAGTCGTGTAGGCGTGGTCGGAACCAAACTCTTTGCTTTCTTTTTTTTTTCTTTTTTATCGCTCTCTCTCGCGAGACACTGGTATATGCAGTCCACATTCCGCAGCGGGCACACCCCTGCACGCTCTGTCGACGTTAACACGGGCCCTGTCGTCCCCTGTGACGATTTCCTTTCTTACTCGCACGCCTCTCGAGGTCGTACGGCAGAAAAGAACAGCCTTGTGCTTCGCTGCCTTATCGCGGCGACTCGCGGGGCGTGCGATGTAGAAACCAGGCCCGTGGTGTAACCGACAACAGGAAAGGAAAAAAAAAGGATGCAGACGATGTAAGATGCTGTGAAGTTTCATCTCCCGTCGTCGTCATCGTTTAACCACCTGTCTTTCCCCGTCATCCCTTAGGCTTTTCCTTTTCTTCCTCGGCCTCCCGTCGCCACGTCGTCTCCCATTAGTTCTCATTGGCCCCTCACTTAAAACTCATTCCTTTGGGAGAACCGTAGAAACACACGTTACAAATTATTAAAAAAAAAAATCGAAAACCACTCCTGACTTTCCCCTCCCATGTCGTGTGCCCCGTTTCTGTGCCATTTCTTCATTGATGGCATAATTCACGATTCTTCATGAATCTTATTTATAAACCAAGTGCTCCCACCACGCCTCCTACAGCCCTAACTCTGGTCGTCTGTCAGTAGTGGGTCTTGTTCTTTTTTTTTTTTTTCTTTATTCCAGACCGTCGCTGTCGTGCAGCTAGGTGGGACGACAGGAGAAAAAGACATTCCATAACTGACATGCCTCTGGTGCATAAGTGTGCCGGACGCCCTGTTCGTCCCATCTCGGGGCTGTGCTAGCGACGCCCCCACTTTTTGTTTCTCGACTCGACCACCGTTGGCCACTTCTTCTCTGCCTGCGTCTTTGAGTCTTTCTTTCATCTTGTTTGTAGGCGGCGCTTTGGTTTCGAAACGTCCGTCCCGAAAAGCTTATCTGTGACCCTTCCTTTTTGTGGGGGGTGTCATTCTCTGTATATATACATATATATATGTACATAGCCATATGTATATATATGTATATATGCGAGCAGATGGGAAAGAGGGGTGGAGTTTTGTTCCCTCTGTTTTTCTTCGTTTCGTGTTACAATTATTTTGTCACCTCGTCGTGTTTTCGTTGTGTGTCCACCAGGTGTATTCGTTCTTCAGTGTTCACCTCACGTCTCGGGTAAGATATTCCTTGGAACATACCTGTTTAGATTTTTTTTTTTGGTAGCGGAGACTGTGACAACCGTCCCACTTGCAGTAACCTTCCGATTGTTCGGCCCTCCATTTTTTTTTTGTCTCTTCTTTCCAACAGCTCAGTGCTCCATCGCCCTGACCAGCACCTGATGCAGTGTTACCTGGGGACTAACATTTGAATGCATCTTGAGGTCTTAGTCGTATTTGCATCACTGAGGATGGATGCTGGCGATCAGCTTTCATGGTGAGGCATGTGACCAGCTAAAGTGCGCTGTGTAATCTTTCTTTTTACGTCGTACAAGTTACGAACAGCATCAAGGCAGTATGTAGATGACCGTGTTATGTGATTTGTTAATGAAGTTTAATGCTCCCGTGGTGGTGTTGAAGTAAATAATTAGGCTGGAATTGGGCCAGTGAAGAGCTGACAAGAGAATTAAAAAAAAACACTCGCTCTTAGACTCGTGACTTCTTTTTCAAAAGGCGCTGATAAGCAAAACGCACCTGCATTTCACCATCATGTTATGGGCATTCTGAAGATGCTGTACAGCGAGTCCACACTGATGATTTCTTGCGTGTACGATCAAGGATGAATTTGAGCTTGTGATCATACTGGCAACTCAGCAAGGCCACTAAAATCGCCCCAACCGTTCAAACGATTGCAGAGGGTTGTTTCAACGAACTTTTACAACTGCATGCATTGGTCACATGCCTTGTCCACAGCCGTCACCCTTTCACATCACGATTACACAATTCTCGCTCACAGAGTAATGCTTACTTTTTGAAACAGTGGGGGAATCGTAACTACAGCAAATGGTCCAACGGCTGGCTGAACGTCGTACAGCGGAGAGCCACATTTGTTGACGTGTTCCGGGGCACTCTAGAGTGGCCGCTGTGAACTGCGTCAAGGACACTGGTTCCATCTTTCACCAAGCTGCGCCATTGTCAAGTCAAGCTTGCAACAAGCCGTCAGTTGTGTGCTAAATGGGGACACGTTGAACGGGTTCGGCTGCGAAGCATCTCATGAGTTGAGCCGCCGTTTACGTAGCCCGTCATCGCGCCTTTGTGCAGTGGTGTTTCGAGCCATTGTTGGTCAAATCTCAGCAATGCAGCTAGTTTTTCGTTTCAATCTGAACAAATCAAGTGCAGCTGTATATAATAAGGCATTTGTTGTTGAAAAACTGATAGTGTTGCAAACAATGCGGAAAGCTGGTACGGTGTTATCGATACCTTGATGGTTTTTTTTTCTAACCCAATGTCTAATCGCATATGTTCCTCTGATAAAATGAAATTGTGAGTTGAAAAATTGATCAAAGCAAAGTTTAAAAGCTAAAAATGGGACTTGTGTATTGCCCTCCGAAACCTTCACAGCATTTTTCATGACCTGCACATTTTCCAACTGTGATCTTGTTCTTTAACTTTTTTTTTTGTCAGTTTTAACAGTGTCTCTGTGTTTTTGTATGCATGTGTGTTGCTAGGTTCTTTTTTTTTTCTCTTAAAAACGAGTAAGAAAGAGAAAACAGGTTTGAAAAGGTTTTTCCTTGTATCTTGTTGGGCTTGTCTCCACAAACCCATTGCAATGCTAGTCATCCAAAAACAGGACATGGCTGGGACTTGGAAAACTGGTGCGGAAGAGGTGTCATCTTCGTTTGACGAATGATGATGGTGTTAGTAAACAAAAAACTGCCTCTGATTTATGTGCTGTATTTCTCGTAGACCATCCTTGTTTTACTTTTTTTGTACTTCGTGTTCTTTCCATATTTTTTTTTAATGGAAAAGAAAGAAATCTCTGTCATCACACGTTTCTTTGTTGCGATCAGGTTTCTCGAACCTGCAGGTTGAAAAAAAAAAGAGCAAAAAAGGAAAACGTGAAAAATGGAACAATTGAGAAGCGACACGTTTGAGAACTGTGTACTAGACTTAAAAAGAAAAAAAAAATACATCCATAGTGTTGTGATATGTAAACTGAATATCCGAATAAAGGTCACAAATGCAGTGCACAGTTTTTGTTGGTGATTTCTCTGTGAATTTGTTCGACATTCCTTCCGTTTTGTTTTTTACTCTGGGATGCAAGGTAGGCAGATTGAAGACCCTCATTGAAGAAAAAAGATGCAGATCCAACGCAATGTTTAGAAACTAAATGATTCGAAGACTGTTTGAGTTAGCGAGGTAGCAGCAGTAGCGGGTGGCAAGAGCACTGCAAGTCTTGGTGCCTGCAGCTGTCAGCGTCGTGAGGACCAGGGCGACGTATGATGCTTGTCGAGGGAAGAATGTTGACAAGTGTGCACAGAGAAGTGCGACACAGATCTAAATACATTTAAGTCTTCGTACCGTTGTTTCAGTAGTGGTACATCCATTCGGGGATTAACAGCGATTGAATGTGCTGTCTTCTGGCCTTCTGTGTTTGCAGAAATTTGATTGCTTCGAAATTTGAGCTGGTAAAGCGTAGTGAACAAAGCCACCAGAACGTCTGAAGCCGCAAGCGTGAAGATCAGACAAATCCATGAACTAACCTTCATTCCCGTGGTAGATAAACGATTGCAGTGCCGGATTTCCCTCCAATAATTTTACTAGGAAACTCTTATGTACTGTGACCCACGTTGTCTACTCGGCAGAGCAGCAGCCAGCACTTGCCCTGTGGGCCAAGTTTTGTATTATTCCCATCTGCTGTGGTCTAGTGGTATAGCGCCCACGTCGGTTGCGGGCTCGATTCCTACCGCTGCCAGGCACCCACTGGTTCAAATGGGCACAAGCATTTTCCAGCCTGACGTTCGGCTTCGTTCAGGGGTGATACGCTTGGGAAAAAAGTCTGCGCCCTAAATTCCCGTCGAAACTCTCGCGAGCACAAAAAACACCAAATATGCTGCGTAGGAAGACGCAGACTACAAGTATATTTATAAACAAATATGCCGCACTAGGCCAAGAGGCAACAGTCCGCGCTAGCCCTAATCATCGTCTTCACACTACTGGCCTCTTCGTCATCGTAAATACTGGTCCGTTGCACTATATTGACAAAAATATATGCGGCGAGGAAACTACAACGAATGCCAAACATCGAGGAAGAGGCAACAAAAGGTGCAATTCCATTACGGAGGCAAGAAGAGCCATCCATTTGCAGGCTTCAATTGTGCTAAACCAATGTCTGTCCAGTCAGTGCCTCCATTTTTTTCAAAAAATAGAGGAGGCGCTGGTCCAGTCATCCAGTGGCGTTTGTGAAAAAAAAAAAAAAGTAATAATGCACGGTGCATCTAGGCACCCTAGTTGATGATGCAACATATCCAAAAGAGGAAACAAATTTTGCGTTTGAAGTTTGACTGCCACACGAGCTGTTTGTTCATTTCAACTTTACGCCGGTGACATGTACCCGTTATGACTGCTAATTGGGCAAGTCAGAACGGATGAATTATAGACATTGCGCAGAATAGTGAGGACACAAGCCAAGAACTTGCGCTGCATCCTTTTTGTTTGCTTGTTCCCTCGTTCTTTCGTGCATCTTTTAAATGAAGATGTACCCAGTTATGGGCTGGATGCATGACGCTGTGGACAGGCCCACATCGTTCGTCCAATTGATGTGAGGTACGTTCACATTTATTAACCACGTTAATGTGATGCATTGTCGTTTGTTGGCCTGCCATTGATATGTCATCATTGCGATCAGCAACATAGGAAAACTGTATGCAGAGACTGAAATTGAACGCGCAAGCAGGGGGGAAAAAAAAGTTCAAAAGAACTTTGGTGTCCCCGCGGGGATGAATGCGAAAGCATTGCGACGTCCCTCCGATGACGCCTTGGTCTCGTTCGCGCACTTGCGTTACATTGGCTAGAACTGTATTTGCGTGGACGTCCAAAGAAGCCGGGCGTAGCTTCTGACTAAACGTACGTTCGCACTAGCAGGCACTAGCGACAAAAACGCGCGCGACACGCCGAGCGCGGTGAGCGTCTGCGTGACGGACGCATACGGGCAAGTTCACATAAAGCCCCTTTAAGTTCACATTCGCGGCAGCGACGCCTGGCGTCCCGAGTTGTCTCTTCCCACTCGATACTCCTCGTGAAAACGCGCGTTCTGTTCAGCCGATTTCGTCTTTCATCGGAGGTGTCTGTTTCCTTGCGCCACTGCCGGTCACGTGAGCTCAGGCATGTCGGATACGGACGAGGAGCTACTGGTGAATGTGGACATTATAATACTTTGTTCTTGTGCGACGCCGACGTGCCAAAAAGCGGACGAGAAGGTTTCAGGTGCGCCCAATCTGGCGGTACAGGGACACTTAGGGCCAGGCACACACACAATGCTTCCCCGCCGGCGCGATACTGCTTGTCCTTAAAGGGACAGACAACCGCTCAGAACATGAATTGAGATAACCCCGCGGATGGAAAGATCGTCCATCGTATTGGCTAGAACGGGCCCCGTTTTTCTCATTAAACGTGGATTTATATTTTTAATTCTTCACTAAAAGTCGTGAAAAATGACCTTTGGCGCCCCATGCGGCAAAAACATGAACCTATTTAAGAGGTCTACCACGTGACCTTCTACCAGTGTATGCTGTTCCTGGTCTTTTTATTGTATTGAAATGCAGTAACATTCTTTCTATTATAAGTTTTTTAGAACTTACAATGTGCAGATAAGCCTTCGTTTGTAGTGAGTAGAAAAGTGGCGCTGCCTTCGCCTTCGTTTTCGATGACTTGGCTTGGCTCGTCTATCGACTGAATAACACCGACGGGGGCCAGCCAGCCATGACGTAGGCGTGTGCTTGGGAAAAGAACGTGGTGCAGCTGTAAGAAAGGTCTGTACAGCAACGCAAACTTATTGTACAAGTCTATTTACCTTTAAAAGTGGCTGGAAAGGTGACAATATAGGTGGTTAACCACAGTTGCACGTCCTCCAGTGAAAGCAGGACGATGGGCGGCTATCACAATTTGCGAGGCGGGCTATCGGCATCGCTATCACTTCTCAGCGTTGCTGGAGGAGGGATTCTTAATTTTTTTTAAGGCTGCTCAGATCGAAAAATTCTGCTTACAAAATATCTACGCACTTTTGGAAGTAACCGCTGCAGGTGTAAACACTACCGAGGGTGAGCTTTTCGTTGCGCCATAAAAAACTGGGTCCATAAATATCGGTTGTCAGTCCCTTTAAAATTGACGTTGAATTTGTCATACATGTACAAACAGGCATACGCGCGGTCTCCAAAAAATTGTCGCAGTTTCACCCGAAAGGCGAAGCATCAATTGCGATAGCAAATTAGTAGAGAGCTATACGGAGTAAGAATAGTAGTTTTATCAGCTGTGTAAACTTGGACATGCAGCAGCACCAGCAACGCGCAGAACTGTTGTCGACGCCGTCGGCGTTTTGCCCGCGTTCGCAACGAACGCGCGCGGCGTTGGTGACTGTTGCTGGTGCCTCTGGGGGCGGCTCGGAGGTTTTCGACGAGGTCTGCAGAATGGGACACTCGTCGAGCAGCGTCGGAAATCTTACCCACCTTCTCGCCTCGCAACGTTTTTATATAAATACGCATTTGGTGCTACAGCTAAACGTCGCCTCGCCTCCCTCCCGTCCCCCCACAGCCTTTCGCGCGATGGAAGAAGTCGCGTTTGCTCTCTATATATGGTGATCGTAAAGGAGGAAAGAGACGCTTAATTCTGCAGCCGTTCTGGGAGCACGGCGCAGAACGTGCGTTTGCTCTCGACGTGCGTTCGCTCCCCGTGAAAGCACGCGTCCCTCGCGCCCTTTCACTCGCACATACAGCGTCCGGAATGCGGCGAAGATTTCATCGCCGTTGACGTCATATGGAACCTCACGGCGACGCCGACGGCAGAAATCCGCTTTGGAGTGTCCATATAATTGCTATCGCAATAAAAAAGCTTCCATTGCGAAGCCACTTCTTTCTCGGCCTCTCGATAGCGCTGTGGGAATTTGAACGGAAACGGCGTCATTGGCTGCACATGGCGTCTGAGATTTTACGGCGTGCGTGTCGCTGCTCAATCTCGGAGGCCATGCATTATGATTCCTTGCTTGCGAGACCAGTGGCGCCACAACGGCGCGGCTCGGTTCTGATTGCTGCTTGCTTTGCGGCTGCCTCGAAAAATGGGTCTCGCACCCCGGGGATTCGAGCAGTTTCCGCGCGTAGCTGCCGCTTTTCGTGAATCTTGTCGTTTGCGACAGCATCGCTCGCCGCGAACGGCGTGTCGCGCGCGTGTTTATCGCTAGTGCGGACGTACCTTTAGAAGTAAAACGCTTGCAGCGAACGCCGTGCGCAAATGCGAGCTTTCTGGTTCTTATTTTTTTCTTTCCCCCGCGCGGTCGGCGCCACGGAAAGCCCCTGGAAAAAAAAAATGTAGCGCCAAGTGCACCCCTTCGCCTCCGCATCCTCTCCTAGCAGCTGCAGCAGCGCCTCTACGGTGTCACAAGGACACTACGGACGCGAGAGCCGCGAGAGAGAGAAAGCACTTTATTTGCGCCCGTTACGGAGTATGGGTGATCGGGGTGAGAGCCCCCGGCTTTGACACCCTTACTGATGAGGATGTCTACCTTGTCCCTCACTGCTTTAGTTGTCTTTAAGTATGGGATAGCGTAGGTGATTCGGCTAATGAGGAAAAAGTGGACAAGCCTAAGTAGAATAGTTAATTGTTGGGCTAGTTGGTTCTGCATAACTGAACAAGTAACTCAGCGCAATATAAAAGACAGAAACAAGAAAGGGACAAACAAGGACAAGCGCTTGTCCTTGTTTGTTCCTTTCTTGTTTCTGTCTTTTATATTGCGCTGAGTTACTTGTTCAGTTAAGCCTAAGTAGGTTCGCCTCCTTCATCCCCGCGTTTTTGTTTGCTATCCTTCTGAGAAGCCTGCAAGTTTGGTTGGCCGTGGCTTCTAGTCAGTTTATTAATAGTTTCGGTGTTTAATTCTCCCAATTTCTTGTATCCACATGCCCAGTATCCTGATCTTGTCCACCGTTGAGACCGGGGAGTTGTTTACCAGGAGCTGGATATTGGCCTGCTGCTTGCTCATGATTAATCTCCTATTTTTCCGGCGAGCATTTTAGCACTATGGGTCTGAGATAGGTTTCCGTTTCCCAGATTGCCCGTTGTAGGGTGTCCTCTATTTGGCCGTCGTTGACCCCTCTGTCGACCCAAAGGGCGAGCTCGTCATCGTAGAGAGTGTGGCAGAGGCCCTCTAGCTTTCCGAGTCTTTCTGGCAGACCGATCATTGCAATGTCGCGGCCGGGCTCGACTGGCGCGCGCTCGCTGTCTTCACAGGAGCTGCGTCTCCCGCGCCCATCGACCCAGGGCTTCGCCGCCGTTGCCTGGGCGCGCATGCTGCATTGCATCATGGAGAGAGGAAAAAGTTAGGAGAGAGCATGACGTCAAACATCCAGCCTTGCCAAGCGAACGCTCCGTGACCCCTGCTATCTAGGTGGTGTTGCGCTAGCCCTTAGCGCCTTTGCTTAGTGTCGGCCCAACACGTGACCTCTTGGCTGGAGATCACGGAGCAAAAATCGAGATTTGCCGAGACGTTTGGTGCCCGGGGGTCTTTTAATCAATGCGCACTTGTTCGGGGGCCCTGCCGCAGGGCTGCATGCAGAGCGGGAGCCCTAAAATTTACCTCGCGTTCAGACGTGACTATCACTTGTAGGGCCGACACGCTTGGCTTCAGTGATGTTGCGCGATGCTCCCTCCTAATTTTTTTCCCTTCCTCCATGCGTTGCATAAAGTAAAGAACGCAAAAGCGAGTGGACATTCTAAATGGCGCTTGATCGACCTTCTAAAAAGATAGTGCGTCACGTTTGAAAACCTGCGATTTCTCAGCACGATGCTCAGCGCCGACGAGCTTACCCAGATGTCCATTGCCTGCGCTGTCTTCAGGAGCGTCATAAAGCGCGTTAACGCTGAGCGCTCTGCATACAAACGTACTGGCGTCCGATCCTGCTAAATTGCGGGGATTAGTTTTGCCAGTACAAGCGTGTTGCTGACTCAAATCATTTATAAAGCACTTCCATGACACGGTGTACCACTGTAGTACAGGGTGTACAAGTGGTAACCGCACCATCGGCATAATCCTGTAAGCCCCTGAAAAAAAAAAGGTTTCTTTTTCTGGGGCTTCATATGTCATATCTAAACACATTTCGAGCACTTCTGTATATGGACTGATTGAATACTGCATATTCTGGCACTTTCAGACCCGACGAAAATCACGCCAGTCACTTCTACATACATTCCATTGTCATACTCAACGTTACCTTTCCGCATTTTTCCTTGTTTCGAACCCCTACCGCTCCGCACCGCACCTCCCTGGGGAGCCCTAGCGGGATAATTGCACAAGCCAATCTTTCCGGCTCTCCACGGGCTTCGCACCTCAACTAACTTGACTTACAATCTACAAAACGCACGAGAGAGAAGGTGCCTGCATACAGACAAGAATCACGTTACTTAATTTTTTTTCAGGGACCTTACCGATGGATGGATGCTAGGAGCATCCCCTTTGGAACGGGGTGGTGGGTTGCGCCACCAAGCTCGTTGTTATATTGTCTAATGTCCTACTTGTCACCAAATTAAAATTACTCGTTTCTCCCGCTAAAGGGAACCATGTGTGGATGCGAAGCAGCGGGGAAGATGGTTAGCTTGAGCGGGAGATGGTTTCGCGGCAGCGGCCCGAGCGCTCATCGCGGCGCTGCACAGGAGAGAGAATGAGGCGCGCGCGCTCCGTCATTTTCATACCGCAGAACTACCGTGGCGCCCCCAGCGGAGTCTGCAGCTGTCGCACCACCTGTCGTGCGCGCCCCTCCGGATTACTAGAGGAGAGAAAGGGGGGAGCGTAGGAGCGGAGAGAGAGGGGGAGGGGACGCGCATGCGCTGTGGAGGTGTGGGACGCGGGCGCCGCTCCGTACAGTAGAGGAGAGAAAGGGGGAGCGTAAGAAGGGAGAGAGGGGGATGGTACGCCCATGTGCTGTGGTGGTGTGGGACGCCGCGGGAGAGACGGACAAAGCCCCCGCCATAAGCTGCTTGGCATCTAAAAAAACTGAATTTTTGTCACCAAACTTTCTGAACCCCTACTGGGAGCTTTGTTTTTGTACGTTGCTTGTCGTTTCCCTACTTTTCTTCCACCAATCTTCCAATCGCCTCTTACTAATCTATGTTGCGCTTCATGGCGTACTTTTGTTGTAGTGACGACATTTATAGGTAGCGTTTGTTGTTTCAATGCGTATTCCGCTGAGAACAGAATTGCTAACCAATACATCTGTAGCGGTGCCGGAGCCCTTTCCGACAGCCGCCGCAGGGGGAGAGGACGGCGGTAGGAGAGCAGGGCCGTCATTCCCGAGCGACACCACAGCCCAAAGATATCTCGCGACAGACAGCACGTGCTGGCAGACTTCGCTATTCCATTATCACGGTCCAAATTTCGCAGCCTGCCGTCTAGCTACATTCAGCGGCCGTGCCATTATACACACAACATCGAAGGAATGTTTACAACCATATCGAGTAACATGTCAATCGCATTGTCGCCTACAGCCGATTTACCCAACCTCATCAAGATTCTGGATGTTTGAGAAAATTTTCAAGGAATATTTTTTGTCTATGTGGCAAATGCCACATCTAGAACTTAGAGTTTGTGAGAACTGCTTTCGGGGGGGGGGGGGGGGGGCATCGAAGATTTTCAATCATACTAACTTCCACATTTTCAAATCATCTT
Organism: Dermacentor silvarum; assembly: GCF_013339745.2. Lineage (NCBI taxonomy): Eukaryota > Metazoa > Arthropoda > Arachnida > Ixodida > Ixodidae > Dermacentor > Dermacentor silvarum. Next base: position 46,789,246 of record NC_051164.1, on the reverse strand, counting down.
CAACTCGTAGCTTTGCCTCCACTCAGCTGAGTTAAGCACATCGCCAGCCCTCTACACTCGAAAAGGCGCTACGCTTTTAAAGAATTTTCGTGAAGCGCCAATAAAGAACAATGATCACTTTTGTTTAGCGGCATTGCCATCAACTTCCTCGAAGAAGAGGTCAAGAACGTTGGAAACCAAGTACAGGGTAATTGAAAGTGTATAAGACAACCAGGAGTCATTAAAAAGAACGTGAGAAAAACAGAGACAGTAAATTGGAAGCGAAGAATGGGAACAAAAAATTGGCTGAGGTTGAACGCTTGTAAACCCAGTTATGACGAGCGAAAGGTCTGTCTGGCTTGGTTTTGCAAAGACTGTGCACACAGTGTTTCATTATTGCATGCTTTTGTACTTGGTAACCTTCTCTATGACGTGCTAATCTGGCCTCCCTTTGCTCCGGTGTTTCAGCAGCCAACTTTGCCTTTGCTTGAAATTTCGCAGCCTGCCGTCTAGCTACATCTGCTGTATGATTGGATTGAGCCTGTCGCTTGCGCTGAAGCGGACCCACAGACGGCCCAGCCGGCGCGCAATCCATGGCGAGACTGAGCGACCAAGCGCCGGCGAAGCAGCCGTTAAACCCTCGCCCAGTCACGTGGTACCGCAGCGGCGAGGCTCCGAGGGAGGGCTGCTGCGACGCCTCTCCTCAGCGGATCACGTGGCGTGACGTCACACCTGCCACACTTGTGCTCCGGCGGCTCAAGGTCATTACTACGCGATGAGTCACCTTGTGAGACATGTCGTAGTTGAGCTTTGGCTCTAAAACATTCGTTGCACACCCGCCGTGGTTGCTCAGTGGCTATGGTGTTGGACTGCTGAGCGCGAGGTCGCGGGATCAAATCCCGGCCACGGCGGCCGCATGTCGATGGGGGCGAATTGCAAAAACACCCGTGTGTTTAGGTTTAGGTGCACGTCAAAGAACCCCAGGTGGTCCAAATTTCCGGAGTCCCCCTCTACGGCGTGCCTCATAATCAGATCGTGGTATGGCACGTAAAATCCCATAATTTAATTTATTTAGACTTTCGTTGCACGGAAGCCCCTGTCGAACATGCCACGCTGGCAAGTCTACGCGAGTCTGGTATCAGCGCGCCCGCGCCGGCGAAACGAGAGATGGCTGCGACGTGGCGTGTGGAATCACGCACGCACGGCTCGCTTCCCGGAGGCCCGTGTTCGATTCCAACCCAGACCGAAATGTACTTAGTCTTCTTTTCAAAGCCACTAATTTAATTTGTTTACAGGAACCTCCCGGAGAAATGTGACGTCAACCCGAGCGTTTCCTGACGTGTTTCTACTCTCTGCGGCGTCGGCCATTTTTCGTCACGGCGCAGTTTTGGCAAGGTCAACGGCCAACATAGGCACTGTTAGATACGGACCATCAACTAGCATGGTTCGAGTTCTCCGAGCGCAACCAGTCTCCGCCGCATTGCAATTATGGTGCGCGGGTGCGCGTCGACCATGATATCGGGCCCGTCGAACAGGTTGGCAATGCCACCCTCGTGTGCCGCACGTGGAGTCTTTGTCTCTCTCCCCCCCCCCCCCCCCCCCCCTGCGTGACGCCTCCTGAAAGTGCAACGAGAGGCCGGCACGGCTCGAGGTAGTTGACCCTGGTCCCGAGCAAAGCTGTTTTGAAGCTCTGGAAGGCCGTTCAAGACAACCCGTCCCCTCTAGCTGAGCGCTTCCAGGCGAGGAGGCAACGCCGGAGGCAGGTCAACCATCGGAGAATAGACCCCTTGGAGAGTCCCCATTGGCCGAACATGACGCCACTTGCCCGGGCCCGACTATGGGATGAAAATGACGACACCTGCACGGGGCCAGACGATTGGAGGAAAATGACGACACCTGGACGGACTCGACGATTGGCTGAAACTGACGTGACCCCGGCAGACTGAAGGGGTTATAAGCCAGAGACAGACCGAGAAGAGAGACGTTCTTCTTGCCGTGGGCCGCAGTGTCCAATTTTGCTGCAGGCCGTAACGATCACTCATTTATTGTTATTTTGCTTTGTTCTAATCCTGCAAATAATGTAAATAAACCTTCAGTTCTCGAAGTTCCGCTCAACGTCGTCCGACTCCCGCACTCAACGGCAAGACCTAATAACACCGAAGGCTTTCACCTTAAAAATAATTTGAAATCTGTGACGGCAGAGTGACGCAACATTGCTCTGGTCAGAGGAACTTTGACCTTCATTTTTTATTTTTAATCAATCCATTACCGTGAAATTAACCGAAATATTTATTAGGTACTACGTGCTTGGTCTAAACTTATTTCGGGCTTTCATTATTGTCCCATTAAGTGTTTGGCGGTTGCGGCTAAACTACATCCTCAAGTCTAAGCCGCCGAGGCAGATGGGAACAGGCGGGATTATACATAACTTTCAAAACGCAAATAACAAACGCACTTAACGCTGCGTACATTGCCTAGCACTTTGTCTAGACATTACGCAGTTGTGTTGTTAAACCCAGTTCAATCAATCCACTGAATCGATCAATAAATCTATCCATCAGTCAATCAGCAGCGTTTCACGAACAATTGCCCCTTTTCGAATTGCAGCCAACGGCGAGTGGAATGTTCACCAAGGGGCCCCTGGTGTCGTGGCTCGCCCCGAGCGATGACGTGTACTGCGACGGCACCAGCGACGGTCAGGGAACAACGGTCGAGATGTTAGTGCATCTAAAGCATTCGAAAAACGATTGCACGCGATATTTCACGGTTTTCTGAAACAACTGGATTGACGATGTTTGCGTATTGAGGAAAGGGGGGGGGGGGGGTGTAAGCGGTGGTTGGCAGGGCCAGCTTCGAACTATGCGGGTTATTAGGAAATAATTGAAAATTTCCCAACCCTTATTCTCGGACTCTTTAGAGACGGCCATTACAGAGCTCTCCACGCCTTTAAACTGTGGCAAATTAGGTTTGTAAATGGGAGGTTACGAGAACACAGCAAAGCAGTAAACAAAGATGCAAAAGATGATTTCCTAGCCGGCCCCGTTCGAGCAGCACAATTTCTATCCCCTTTTAAGCGACGCTCGACTGATCTAGGAGTAACATGTATCAGCAAACCTTCAGTAAAGAATAAGGAAGATTTGCTGCGCAAGCGCTGATTTCAACTCGTGATAGCCATTGTTAGAATTACTTTTTTCTTTCGTGTATTTTGGTGCTCGCACAACGCGCAAGCGTAGTTTTTCCGTCACCTGCCCTGAGAAGCCTGGGCTCCGCTGTTGCAGATGCTGCAAGAAGCACTCTGCAGTGTCTGCTCTGTGGTGAAAAAGTGAGCGATGAGCGTGCAAGCAGTGGCAGCAAGATATTTGTATTGTTTCACCACTTGACTAGGATTGCGTCTTCTACGTCAGCCGAGCAGCTACAGATTTGTGGGTACGTTTTGACTTTGTGTTTTGAGTGTTGCGTTCACCTAAATGACCTTGGCCCTAGTGAAGGTGAAAGCATTACTTTGCATTTGAAATACATGACGACTACACCGGCGGCCTATTTTTGGCCGTGGAACCAGGTCTAGTTGGCCAACAAGTGAAGTGGTTTTAAATACTGTTTTATTTTGCACGCTGATGTCCGGGCCAGCCCTTAGCTAGTGGAAGACTTTCGATGAGACACACGGGAGTGCCTGGGGCTGGTACCTGAGGTATAGTGGCCTTGGTCGGGTGCGTGCGGGATGAGCCAGTGTGTGGGCTACGACGTTCAAGAGTATACGATCGAGGCCGTAAGAAGATTGTTAACATCCGTGACGTAAGACAGAAGGAGTGACGCTGTGTTGTTATAGACCCCCCCCCCCCCCCCCCCGATGTGCGCGTGTAGGTGCAGTGACTGGTTCACAACATATAGAAAATGAGAAAATATCGGAATGTACTATCGGCGTCAAGTGAAACGCGAACAGCGGAGCGCGTGGCCGAAGCGTAACTGAAGGTATAGTGTGCACCAAGGTCAAGTGTGCACCGTCCAGTCATCATCATTGACAGGCGCGTACATCCGGTTTGACCGCACTGCGATCTTATGCTCCCCCTTTTCGTTTCTGTTCTGGTTCTCTTTTAGTTCAAAGCGAGGAAGGATACTGGCGCAGTTACGATGATGGCGCGAACCGTACGACGCCGCTGTTCGCGTTTCACTTGAAACCGATAGCACTTTCGGTTTCGCCACACTGTGCGATAATAACTCGCCCTGTGCTGCGATACTTTAGTATCTGTATTCTTCGATTTCTTTTTTCTCGCTTTCAATTAAAAGAGAACCAGAACAGAAACGAAAAGAGGGAGCATAACATAACAAAGAGGGAGTCAAACCGGATGTACGCGCCTGTCAATGATGATGACTGGACGGTGCACACTATACCTTCAGTTATGCATCGGCAGTTATGCCACATAGTGGTGGTGTATTAGTGCTAGTGAATATTGTCATTTTTTAGTCCAAAACTGGTGTTGATGCTGACGTATGGGAAGGCGTTTGGTGTCAACTAGTACTTTCGAGCAGGTTGTTACCTGTATGCAGCATTTATGGAGTACCTGAGTCTTCTTTAAGCGTGATGCTGCAGCTTACAAGCGCTATAGTTGCCTTGCAATTGGTCTTGATGGTCATTGGGGGTGGTGATAATTTACCCGGTATTCGGTGGACTCAATTGCGATCAATGTCAACTTTACTTTGGGGAGTTCGAGCCAGAAAATATTGAATCGGTCTGCACGAAGTGCGGGAAATAGCACTGCAACCAACGCGCGGAAAGCACATTTCAGAATTAGTTCTAGCAATCAAATATAATTTGGCGACTTCTACGCAGGTTATTCCTGGCATCAGCGACCACGATGCTGTATTGTGCGAAATGATTGTGCATCATTATAACACGACTACTTGTGCAGAAAGACGCGTGTATGACTATGACGAAGCAAACGTAGAAAAAAAAAGTATAAATCGCTCGATAATTGTAGCTTTTTAGACCCTCGCGGAACAAGTATAAGTGTGGATCGTCTCTGGTTGCTATTGGAAAACAAGATGCTTGAACTTCGAGATGCCTTCGTCCCCTCGTGCCTGATAAGCGGAAAGTGAGGAAAAGTAAAGCTTGGTTTACAAAGCAATTATTGCGCATTCTTACGCGAAAGTGTGAAATGGTTTAGCTACTTTTCGTGATAGACCTACAGTGGCTAATGAAAAAAAAAAACTGATTAAAAGATATCACACGAGAAGATGAGGCATGTACTTGCGTAGCGAAATACTTACATTGAATCCCATACAACTCAGAATAAAAGTTAAAGCAAAAGAGTTTTGGAGGCATGCTAAAACAAACGGCAAGGATGGTGCATTTATTTCACCGCTCGTCTCTGGCGATGACGTTTCGCCAGACGATAGGGAAAAAGCTGAGTGCTTGAACCAAATATATCAGTTCTGTTTTTACTCCACTGATAGCAACCGCTGAAATTCGTGGGCGTATGCGTCAGGTAGGGCTAGGGAAACATTCTATCGGCAAACGTGGTGTCAGGTGATGGCGCAGAGATAGCTCGAAAAACGGGTGGTCCCGATAGCTTGACAAATGCGTTTTTTAAGCTCTGTGCATCACCAGTGACACGGTGATGCAGGCGGCACTTTCGACTTTTTCCGGCGCTGACAAAGGTCGCACGAGCCCACGTAACGGCGCACTGAGCGGGACATCCCAGGCCAACGAAAACGGCGGCGTGCGCGGTCGTATGTGCGTGATACGCCGAGGTGTCCGGCCGTTGGTGCGTCGTGAAGCTGCTCCTGGACAGTGGAACGGAGGTGAGCCGGGATGACTAAGAAGTCAGGACCGCCAGGCAGTAAACTGCGATGATCGTGCCATTCTGGAGAACAAAAAGGCGGAGGGAGGGATCAGGAGCGTGGGAGTGCAAATTTTCGATGATTTTGCGTAGAGACGCGTCAAGGCGTTGTTCGGCAGCGATGTTGAAGAGTTGAGAGATGGAAAGAACACAAAGGCTGGAGTCGCTCAGGGCGGTGTTCGGTGGATCTACGCGGTATCTGGAGAGGCAGTCAGGCATCCTGGTGCAAGTGGCCACACTTGTAAACGACGGTATGTGAGCATTGTATATCAGTAGCTGTTGGCATTCGGCTACAAATTGACCACAGCGGCACTTTGTCAACGGGGCCTAGGATCGGCGACATGGCAGTGGTCCTTATTTCCTTCTTGCATGCTTACACCGGCTTGGGTCGCGATCGAACCCACGAAAAAAAAGGATGCTGCAGCTGATTTCGCCGACGGGAAGGCGTGCAAGGGCGACATGGTAACAGTTCTGCGGTGGTTACTTTCAGCAACGATGAATTTACTAAAATGCCTGGTATACGGCCGGAATCGGACTGTTTGTCGCTCTTCAACTGCCAACAATGGACGCTGGGCGGTACTGGCGGTACTGGCATAGCTGCTGGCATTCAGCTGCGTATTGACAGCAGCGGCACTTTGTCGACGGGGCATGGAACCGGCGACATGGCAGTGGTCCTTAACTCTTTCTTGCTGCTTACGCAGGGCCGGTATTTTGTAGCGATGCCTTTAAAGTAATAATGCCTTTTCGCGCTTATCGCGCTTTGTCAGTGGTCAGAGCAAACGGTCCGCTCGCGTTATCAACGGTATCAGCCGGCCGTGAGCGGTGAATGATAAGACTATTCTAAAATAAGTCATAAGGCATCGCTACACAGGTTGGTTTTTCGCACGATATTTGCAAATGGTACCATTTCATTATTCCGGTTCCACACCAGCGTTCCGATTTTTTTGTCTTTTTGCTATTATCGCGAACTGTCACGCAGAGTAATTCGCAGGCGGCAGTTCTTGATGTTTCGGAGCGCCGCCTTTTATTTGTTTATTTTGCTATTGTGCGGGGAAGACGTCGGAGAGAAACCCAGGGCCCTTCTAGCGTGCAGATTGAACAGTTGCTCGGAGGACAGACTACAATTATTTCTAAATTGGCGACAATTGAAGATAACCCAAGTACGAACCAATGCTGATATAACTGAATTGAAAACACGCCTGGCATTGTTAGAAAGAAATGTCCCTAACATAGAGGAAATGCGAACAGTAACATATAATATCACAGAACAACAGCTTAATCCGTAGGTAGCCCATCCCTGGTACGAAAGAAGTCTATTACGAGAACTATTTCAGGAGGTGCAAAGGTAGGCGTTTCAAGGCTACACCAGGAAAAGAAAAAATGCCGCTGGGTTTGTGCTAGTCTTCAATTAACCTCTTTGATGCCAACTTAGATAACTATAGGTATGTGTTACCGGGAATGTGCCGTGCTACAGTGACGAACTTTGTTTATAATTTTATTTTTGTGGTTACCGCCTTATTTAGGTAACACGGAAAGTTTGAAGTACGAACTATTTGCAGCCTCGCGAGGGAACAGTGGCTGGCGGTTATGAGGGCGTGGGCGGGGCTTCACTGCAGACTTGAGTTGTATCCAACTATAGGTGTCAGGTTGCTTTTTCTTCAGGTGCTGAGCAGGAGTTACGGGGAACGTGCATAACAACAAAAATCGACACTGGGTTAATATGCTGGCTGAGCTACCATATAAGTAACTTCGCAAGAACGAGTCACAGTATGACGACAAACGGCAGCAGCGGAAGAGCGTTCCACCTGATATTGAAATTTGTTTTATGCCGTCATGAGTCGAATCGCTGCCCTAATTGCTTTGTAGACACTTTATAAGGTAAACAGTGGAGTCGTAACTGCTTCTTTACGCCCGAGTCTTGTGTTTGGCTAACCCGCTGTGGTTGCTTAGCGGATATGGTGTTGGGCTGCTGAGCACGAGGTGGCGGGATTGAATCCCGGCCACGGCGCGGTCGCATTTCGATGGGGACCAAATGCGAAAACACCTGTGTACTTCGATTTAGATGCGCGTTAAAGAACTCAGGTGGTCCAAATTTATTCCGGAGTCCCCCACTAAACGACGTGTCTCATATTCAGATGGTGGTTTTGGCACGTAACACACCATAATTTAATTTTAATTTTATGTTTGTCAAAGTGTTAGAGATTGAGGTAGTAGTATAATCGTCCCAGCAGATATGCCTTACCTATAATTCTATCACGTTCGTGAATGCACTGATCACAAGGTCCGAGTCTGCCATGGCTGAAGTAGAATACAAAGATTAAGCAGAGCTGAAGGATCGATCCATTCTGAGCATCGTTTCAACACGTAGATCTACTGTGCATCGTCTTAGAAAGTAGTCATAAACCTAGCTGAGTTGATAGGTAGACCCAATGCGCATCTCGTAACGCGCAAGACAGGCTCTTACTGCGATGATTGATACATCTACTGTGAGCCAGGTTACAGTAAAATAGGCTCATGCTTGAGCTGATAGATTGACCTACGTTTTAGCAGTGGCAGGTGTCTAGGTGAGCTGATGAACGGATCCACTGTATTTTACGTCTGAGAATACAGAGGCGCATTTCCAGAATATTCGCTGATCTTAAGTCGTGCGGTACGCTGCGACAGTACTGTGAACGCGATAGCTACCGCTTGTTCCTTCGATTGCAAGTCTTCCTGGTGTTGCGACTTGTCGAATTTACGCTCTCAGAAGAAGATAATGTCTCTTATCCACTTACTGGCAATGCCCACGAAGCTCAAGGAGTTGCAGACCAAAGTATCTCAAAAAACGGGTCACCATTACTACTGGGAGGTAAGAAATCGTCACCGCGCCTTTTTTATTCTTGATGGCCGGTCGTTTTCGGAATGTGTGCCTAAATAGTTGTCACAGTAGAGGGCTACGGAAGCGCCTCTGCGTTTCCCATTAGGCTCAGCTGGCTTCATCGTCGAAGGACGTCACCTCCTTTCCGGAAGCCGTAGACATGTAGTTTGTTTGCAACCGCTTATTATCAAGGGAATGTGTATGTTAGGTTGCATTAAACGGTAATGCTCGGTTTGCCGAGTTCTACCAGCGCTCGTGGGACGCTGGCGATACAATTGAAACGGGTACATGTCTCAATTACAGTTAGACCTAGCCATCCAGGCCATTCAAGGACAAGACAGGTGGGCACAATTGCGACAGTAGCCAGTACGGTTTCAGTCATTCGACATGCACACTTTCTCGGACGCGATTAGAAGGTGCGTATGGAAAGGTGCACTCTAACTCATAAACTAAACTTCGCTTTATCCCTCACAAGAGAACTGAGCAGTTTACAAAACAGTTTTTAGCCCCCCTTTATAAGTGAAGGATATGCGTGCTTAGCTTCTGAAATTACTTCTGAAATGCGCACAGTTACGGCAAAAGCAGCCAGTGCACCAGTGAAGCACCGCCGTACACCTTTCGGAGAGGCCTGCAACCATTTGCCTTCTTCAACTTCCGCGTCGCTTGAAAGGCTTTCTCTCTGATGCGACTCGCCGAACGGACACTCATAGCGCAACACCGCGACGCGACGCCACAATCCCGAAGCTTGAGCGCAGCATTAAGCGAAAGTGCCGTGGTGGTAGCCATGTTTTTGTTTATTTGAAGAGTTTCAAATGGTTTCGACGAAAAAAAAAATTAGTCGGGAGTACTAAAACCTACCGCCCGCTCTGACGTGTTTTCACCACGTGTTGGGGCACCACACTCGGCTTCAATCGCGTGGCGCGTTGCTCCCTCCTATCTTTTTTTTCCCCCTCCATGATCTGCTACGACGCCAGGTGGCGCTCACATCTAGAACAACGAAGGAAATAAAGACGGTAGTGGGGCGTAGGGCTCCAGTGATCAGCTCTTCGGCTTACGTGTCGGTCGTTCTCACACGCTTCGCAAGATCACCCGCAGGGACATCTATGCGATGCCGCGTATCGATGACACATTTGATTCTTTGCAAGGGGCGCAATACGTCGATCTTCGTTCGGGCTATTGCCATATTCCAATGCACGAAGCCACCAAAGAAAAAAAATCGCCTTTTGTACTCTTGATGGCCTTTACGAGTTCAACGTAATGAATTTCGGCTTTTGCAATGCTCCCGCCACGTCTGAAAGAACGATTGACACTTTTCTTCGTGGCCTCAAGTTATCTCAAGTTATCTCGACGACATTGTAGTCTTGTTTTTTTTTTTTTTTTTTAGTTTCCCTGAGCATTTGCAGCGTCTCAGCATTTGCAGCGTCTCGACGAAGTGCTCACGTGCCTTGACAGTGCTCGTCTCCAACTAAACACCAAGAGAGAGAGAGAGAGAAAGAAGGAAAGACAAGGAGGTTAGCCAGTGTGAATACCGGCTTGCTACCCTGTACTGGGGAAAGGGGCAAAGGGAATAAAAGGTGATAGAAGAAAAAAAAAAAACATTGAAGTAAGAAAATTTGCGCAATAACGCGACCCTACGCGTAAACACCAAGAAGTGCCGCTTCGCTACAACAAACATTAAAAATCTGGGCCATCCTGTAAACAAATGCGGTGTTCAACCTGATCCGGATAAGATTTCCGCAGTGCTCAGCTTTCCACGCCCACTTCGTGCAAAAGAACTGCGTAGCTTCCTCGGTCTCGCCTCATACTTCCGACGCTTCATCTGGGACTTTGCCAGTATTGCCCCCCCCCCCCATGGTCTTCTTACCCGTGCCAGTTTCTTCCAGTGGTGCTATCAGTGCGAAGCCGCTTTTCGGGAACTTAAACGCGCCTTGAACTCCCCACCCGTTCAATGTCATTTTGATGGTAAGGCACCCACTCTACTGCACACTGGTGCGAGCGGCCAAGGAATTGGCGCCGTGCTGGTGCAGCGCGACTGGGCCTCTCGCGAGAATATCGCCGCGTATGTCAGCCGCGTTTTGACTTCCGCGGAAAAGAAGTACACGGTCACCGAACAGGAGTGCCTGGCTGTTGTATGGTCCGTGCGGAAATTTCCCCAATCCCTCCGCAGTAAGCATTTCACTGTTGTTACCGATCATCATGCCTTATGTTGATTGCCAACGACCAAAAAATTTTTCAGGACGTCTTGGCCACTGGATCCTCAGAATACAAGCATATGATTTCGATGTCGTTCATATGTCGGGAAGGAAGCGCCAAGACTCCCACGCACTTTCCCCTGTCCCCTACCGCCATCTTTCGATCCTGTTACGTCACTTTGGCCGCGCTGACGTCGCGTCTTCAGTTACATCGAAGCGACGCTAGGATTCCGTGCTTTTTTTTTGTTCTCCGTCAACAAAGGTGTGGGCCGATTCTGGTGATAGTGTAGAAAAGGTCCAAGCGATGGCGTAGCGTAAGTCCGGATGGAGGCTTCAGGGACCTGTAACGCGCCCTTGAACTACGCTTGTTACACCGGGGACCCAAAAAGGTCCAAGGCGCAAGGGTAAGAATAGAGGCTTTTATTCAAATGTCAAAGAAAAAAATAGATCAGGTGAGAAAAAAAATCTAAGAAAGAAAACAAAGAGAAGATGGAACGAGGGGGAGCACAAATGTCGATGCAGAGTTCACTAAAAGGAGACGAAACAGGCCAAGCGAAGCCACGAAGAAAAAGAACACAAAAGACTATTGCAAGGTCCCTCTTCTCGCAGTCCTCGAAGCTCGCCTACTTGCTGGTATCATCGCACTTTCCAGCACCGCCTCCCACCAGTGAAAGTCCCCATGCAACTGGTCGGGAAACGCGTCGCGAGATCGCTGTCGGCGGCATCTGACCTCGCCTTACAATCCGGCCGCCTTTTCTTAGTCCTGGATAGCATTTCCGGCCTACGCTTTCTCGTGGACAAGGGTGCCGATGTCGGCGTATGCTGCCGTCCTCAAACGGTGACCACGCTTCGAAGTCATCTGAACTTACGCTCCGTGCGGTGAACTCTACCTCCATCGCCACGTATGGTTTGCGGCCCCTAACGCTCGACCTTACCTGTGGCCCACGCTGCGACCCCTCGGTTCCCTACAAACGACAGCCTAACGACCACTACGGCATAACGGCCACGAGCACATGCCTAGTGGCGCAAGCTGCAGACAACTTGGGCCACTCGGTTGTCGTAAGAGGCTAGATAGATAGATGGGCTCAAAACGCCTCAAGTGGGTAAGAAATGCTAATCGCCTTAAGAAAAAGTGACGACACGTTGTTGTGATTGAAGTACTTTTTGTCGGCAGTTAGCTATTGTTAATGATTTTTTCAGGGGATGCTGCCTTGTCGAGCGGTATTTTCGCCATGACATTTTGTTTTTACCGATGGATGGATGGATGGAAAACTTTAATGAACGTCCTGAGGTACGCGACTCAGCGCGCAGCGGGCCGCTCCCACGTTGGGACAGTCAGGCCATGCCCGACCGCCGCATCATGGGCCCTCTGGACAGCCCATAGTTGCGCCCCGGCATCGGGGCTCTTGATAGCGGAGAGCCACTTGTCCTCATTTATTTGTTCCGTGCCTCGTAACGAGGGGCAACGCCAGAGCATATGGTCTAAGCTAGCGAAGTCATTGCAGTGCCTGCAAGAACTACTGGCATAAGTGTCGGGATAAAGCTTGTGTAATAAAGCCGGGCTGGGATACGAGCCTGTTTGCAATAATCTGAGGGTCAATGCCTGCGCTCTATTTAACTTCTTGTGAGGAAGGGGAAAGTCTCTCCTGCCGAGATAAAAGTACTGCGTAATTTCATTGTATGTTGTCGGTTGATCTCTGTTCTCCACCACTCCTGGCTGGCTGGGGAGTTCTCCATGGTCGCGGAAAGCGAGACCTCGCGCCTTGGAGTGGGCCAGCTCGTTGAGGTTTGTGGGGCCTCCCATGATGGATCCCATGTGAGCGGGGAACCACGTGAGAGTGTGGGTGGCAATGCTTTTACCGTCGAGGATGCGACAGGCTTCTTTACACACGGCGCCAACGCTGAAGGCGCGGATGGCTGCCCTGGAGTCGCTGAAGATGTTGGCATGTTTCTCGTCCAGGAGGGCCAAGGCAATGGCCACTTGCTCGGCCGCACATGACGACGTGCCTCGTACCGAAGCTGCGTTAACGGTCGAACCCTTGTGGTTGATGGACACTACTGCGAAATTTTTGCTGTTGCCATATTGGGCCGCGTCAACGAAGCAGCTGCCGCCAGGGAGTTCTGTCGCCCGGCGTAGGAGCGCCACGGCCCTGGCCTTCCTTCTTTCCACGTTGCGCTGGGGATGCATATTGCGTGGGGCGGGGGATATGATGATGTGGTCTTTCTGCTCTTTCGGAAGGCCCTGGTAGGAGTCTTTGACTTTAGCCGGGGGGACGCCCATCTCTGTTAGGAGTCGTCTGCCCGCCGTGGTGCCGGAGAGTCTGAGAATCTGTGCCCTTTCTTGTGCTTCTGCAATTTCTTCTAGTGTATTATGAATACCCAACTGCAGAAGTCGGTCGGTGCGTGTGTAGTTTGGTAGTCCGAGCGCGCTCTTGATCCCCCTCCTTATCATGGCATTTAGTTTGTCTCGCTCGGCCCTCTTCCAGACGTGCATGGCCGCTACGTACGTGAAATGGCATAACAAGAAAGCGTGGACTAGCCTTATCAGATTCTCTTCACTCAGGCCTCTCCTTCTGTTAGCTACCCGCTTGATTAGACCGATGACGCTATCCGTCTTCTTTGCTAGTTTGTGAATGGTGATGCTATTTGTGCCCGCCCCTTCGAGTGTCATTCCCAAGATTCTAATGGACGCGACTTTGGGAATCGGATCTCCGCACTTGATGTAGAGATTAATGTCAATTTCGGTGGGGGGTTTCCAGTTCTGTGGCTTGCGGCCCTTTCTAGTGGGGCTGTAGAGAAGGAGTTCCGATTTCTTTGGGGAGCACCGGAGTCCCGTGTCTGTTAGAAAGCGCTCTGTAGTGTCGACAGCTTCCTGGAGAGCGGCTTCGACTTGTCCGTCACTGCCTCCCGCGCACCAGACAGTGATGTCGTCCGCGTAGATCGTGTGACGGATGCCCTGGATCTTGCCTAAGTATCTCGAGAGGTCGACCATTGCGATGTTGAAGAGGAGCGGTGAGATGACTGACCCCTGGGGGGTGCCTCTTCCACTCAGCTCCATTTTCTCTGATTCCAAATCTCCAGCCTTGAGGATGGCGCATCGTTTGCTCAAGAAAGACTTGACGAAGGCATGGAAGGAAGAGCCCAGGTCGAGTTTGGAGATGGCGTCGAGAAGGAACTCGTGACGGATGTTATCAAAGGCCTTCTCCAGGTCCAAACCAAGGATGGCTCTCGTGTCCCGAGTGCAGCGTTCCAGGATTTGGACCTTGATAAGCTTCATGGCGTCCTGGGTGGAGAGGCCTGGCCTGAAACCTATCATGTTGTGAGGGAAAAGGTCGTTGGTCTCGATATACTCGGCAATTCTGTTATGGATGGCGTGTTCGGCCACCTTCCCTACACATGATGTCAGTGAGATGGGGCGGAGGTTGTCCAAGCTCGGCGGTTTACCGGGCTTTGGGATGAGTATGACCTTCGCCACTTTCCATTGTTCCGGTACAATTCCCTCCTCCCAAATGCGATTTATCTCATTTGTGAGAAACTCGACTGATTCGTCCTCTAGGTTTCTGAGAGCCTTGTTGTTAATGTGATCAGGGCCGGGTGCCGACCTACCATTGAGGTCATGTAGGGCGCGGCGGATTTCACTGACTTGGAAAGGCTCGTCCAGCACGGAGTTCGGCTTCCCTTTGTATACTGGGTATGGCGCCTCATCGGCCACAGTTTTGAGTGGCAGGTACTTCTTAGCTAGCGTCTCCAGCACTTCTGCTTCCGAAGACGACTTCTTGGCTTCGTGTAGCGCTTTAGCGAGGACACTTCTCTGGTTTGATTTGGTGCCCGAGTCGTCGAGCAAATGTTTCAGAAGATTCCACTTCCCTCCCGTGCGCATCTGCCCGTCGATTGAATTGCAAATTTCGTCCCATTGCTGCCTAGACAAGGCTTGGCAGTGCTCCTCTATCTGTTTGTTGATCTCGGCTATCTTTTTCCTGAGCTTGCGATTCAAGCGTTGGCTTTTCCACCTCTCGAGGATTGATTGCTTGGCCTCGAGTAGGTGTGCTAGCCTGCTATCCATTTTGTCTGTCTGCAGATCCGTTTCTATGATTTTGGTGGTGGAGCAGACGTCTTGCAGAATTAGTTCGGACCACTGGGCGAGGCTCTCGGGCTTTTCTCCACGGGCGGCGCGGGCCTTGCGAACCTCACAGAATTTGTCCCAGTCAGGGACCCAAGAAGGCCTTTTTTCTCTTCTGCTCCACTTGTAGGCTGGTGGCCGTGATGTAATGATCGCTACCGAGGTCTATGAGCAGATTCGACCACACGGCTGAGCCAGCGTTTTTAACAAATGCGAGATCCGGGACAGAGTCCCTGGTCGAGGAGGTGCCGCGTCTGGTGGGAAAGGCTGGGTCCGTCATTAGAAAAAGTCCCGCATCTCCCGCCTCCTGCCACAGGCTTCTGCCCTTGACCGTATCGTGCGGGTAGTTCCAAGCGTGAAAGGGTGCGTTGAAATCGCCGGCCACAACCAGTGGAGAGTTTCCGGCGAGTTTCGTTGCCCTAGTTTTTACCGATGGTAACATTTTTTTAAAAGTAAACACTGATGGATTCATATTCAGGCAAATTCTCTTGCTTTACACATGGCACGAGGCAATGCTTAAGATTAGTTCCTCGCGTAACTGGTGATACTCAAGCTAACGAAAGCACGCCTTTGTTTTCTTTCAGTACGGGTACGTAACGGCAGGCTGGAAGGAGCAAGAAGTTCCCAAACCAAAATCGGTCGGCATGACGGCGCGAATTTTTGGATTATGCTCCGGCTTCGGGTAAGCTATGTGCCGTTTGATAGAACTGGCCGCACGACATGGGGGTTAGTGATGCTAATGGTCGGGGGAAGAAACTTTGCTAAAAAAAGTACTGGTTTTTCTGTTTGATCTTTTCAATCAGCTAGAAAATAGGCCAGAAATTCTAGCCCCCAAACAACAATCTCAAACATAAATAAAGCTTAGTCCAGAAAGGGTACCAACAGCGACCAAAATGTCGCTGTTGTTAAACATGTAAACTGCTTGTGAAAAATTTGTTTTGTTGGATTGGTGGCCACAGTACGAGTAATATAGAATTTCTAGCCAAGGAAGTAAAATATATTGACAGTCGATCTGCTCGTATTTTTTGCGGGTGTAGCGCACACCACACGGAATCGCCCTGCCACAACTAATTGCAGTGGTCAGTGTGATACCTAGTTTATTTCAAAATTTTCTTTAAAAAAATGGAACAAGAGCGCTCTTTCAGGCCATTCAAGATTTACGAAAATTTTGCATCTCTACTTGGCCGAAAACACGTAAACACGACGCAGTGACGCCTATAGTTTAAATTTAAGTGCAATTCTTGGGGCATAGTACGGCGCAGAACTTTACCGTAGGGAAAGTTCTGCGCTACGAATGTGAATTTCTGCCTTGTTAAGTACTCGAGCTTCGAACTTGTGGATTGTAATGGAATTCCGAAATGTGGCCAAGATAGTTACCCAGCCATAACCGTAGGAAGCGTCCAGTTTCCAGAAGCGCTGAGTTTCAAAGCTAATGCAAGCAATACCAGGTCAGCGGTGGATATACACTTGACATGGTTAGATTGTTGGTGAATGAATGAATAAACCTTTATTTGAAGCAGTGACTTGGCAGTCGAGGTGGGAGGGTCCCTTATTCCAGGAACCCTCTGGCTTGGATCGCCCTCCGGGACCGGGCGAGGAGTTCGCGCTGGTCGACCAGGTCCGG
The DNA here is from genome assembly GCF_013339745.2 of Dermacentor silvarum. NCBI lineage: Eukaryota > Metazoa > Arthropoda > Arachnida > Ixodida > Ixodidae > Dermacentor > Dermacentor silvarum. The sequence goes on along the minus strand of NC_051164.1, from coordinate 46,772,637 downwards.
CTTGGAGATCGCAGCCTCCCACGTTTCAGCGAGGAGGGTTGGGTCTGCGTCTGCTGCTATTGGTTGTGTCGTTGTGATGCTTGCTCGGGTGTGCTTGCATTGCAGTAGGAGGTGCGCCAGGGTGTCTGGCACGTTGCAGTGTGGACAGGTGCAGCTGTATAGCGTCGGGTGGAAATGATGCAGTAAGCTTCCGTGGGTGAAGGTATTGCTCTGGAGTCGCCTGTAGTCAGTGCCTTCGTTTCTCGTTAGTTTTGAATGTGGTGGAGGGTATACCCTGCGTCCAAGCCGGTAGTGTTGCAGTAGTGCTTGGTAAGTTAGCGGTATTGTTTCCGTTTCCTCCGCTGATTTGGGTGGGTGGGACACGTCAAGAATCTCGTGCGGGGAGGCCCGGTTGACGCTTGCGTGGGCCGCGGTGTGTGCCGCTTCATTCCCCTCGAGTCCCTCGTGTCCCGGAACCCACATGATGCAGGTGTAGGGGTGAGGAGTGTCGCCACGTTTCAGTATGTTCATCGCTTTGATGGAGATCCTGCCCTTCATGTAGTTGCGTGCCGCTGTTTGAGAGCCGGTGAAGACCGCTATTCATCTTCGCTTGTATGGCTGGCGAGTGCTATAGCGGCCTCCTCCGCTGTGTCCGCGCGTTTGGCGAGACTTTGCGCCAACGCCAGTGTCGTCCCCCTGTAGTCTGTGACACTGATGGCGAAGGCGTTTCGGCCCGGATACTGGGCTGCGTCCACGTAGCGCGCCTGCGGGTCGTTACGGTGCTTGTGCCTGATGGCGTTTACCCTGGCGAGCCGTCTGCCTCGATGGTGTTCTGGATGCATGTTCCGAGGGATGTGATGAACTTGTAGAGAATCTCGGAGCTTCGACATGATCTTTTCCTTACGTTCGCCATCTAGTTCTTGGTTGGTTGCGTATCCTGTGCGTTGGAGGACTGCTCGGCCTGTGGTTGTGAGCTTGAGTCTCTCGATCTGGTTGATGAGGTGCGCTTCCGCGAGTTCTTCCCAGGAGTTGTGAACTCCCATGCGAAGCAATCGGTCAGTGGAGGCGGTTGTTGGCAGTCCTAGGGCGAGCTTCGTGGCCTTTCGTATTAGGAGGTTTAGCTTTTGTTTCTCGGCTGTCTTCAGGTTGAGGTAAGAAGTTCCGTACGTAATGCGGCTGTAAAGGAGGGCTTGTACCATTCGCAAGGTGTCGTGCTCTTTGAGGCCATTGCGGCGATTTGCCACCCGTCGTATCAGATGAGTCAGCTGTGCCACGGTGTTCTGTAGCCTAGGGAGTGTGGCGGAGCCGCACCGGTCCTTGTGTATATGGAGTCCGAGGATTCGAAGTGAGTCGACCTTCGGTATCGGGACTCCCTGAAGAGGGACTTACGGGTCCGGTGCGTCGTGGCTTGGGGGCCGGCCTAGGGTGCGTGCTCCGAGTACTAATAGCTCAGATTTATCCGGGGCACAGTGGAGGCCGCAGGTGTTCAGGTACCGTTCGATGATGTTGACATCCTCCTGAAGGCGGTCCTCCTGTTCGCCCGTGCTCGCGCCTCTCGTCCACAGGTGAAATTGTTGGTGAAAACAAAAAAGAGGGAAGATATGCAGTGGGACTGTCACAGGCATAGCTAACTTTAAAAATAAAGAAGAAATAGGCAAAAAGCTGGACCGCGATAATAATAATAATCATCATCAGGCCATTTTCATGTCCACTGCAGGACGAAGGCCTCTTCCAACGATCTCCAACTTCCTCTGGAAGAAAGTGTGCGCGCACAGCTCGCTTGGATAGTCCGTAACAACAAACAAAAAAAATAGAACACTTTCTCTCTTGAAATTGACAGCAGTCCTTGACCTCACCAGCCTAGCATCACTGCTGTTTCCACTATCGAACATTTGTTCGTCCGGCACTATGCTAAGATCATCACAGAATATGAACTATATTGCATTTCTTGTTACCCCGCTAGCGCTTTTCCAGGTACACAATCTGTTGTTGCGCCTACGGAAGAAGCCGGTCATTATTCGAATATTAGGGGCGAAGCTCCTTAAAGCGGCACCCGTTCGTCCCTCGTCCCTCGTCGTAGTAGTAGTGTGTAACCAGTCTGAGAAAAATGAGAAAAAAAATTCCGAAGTTGTGTCCGTAGCGCGGAATCGAACCAGGGACCCCTCGCTTCCCAGCGCGCGGCGTTAGCCCACTACGCCACGAAGCTTTTTTTTTTCTTTATTCCCTTCTTTGCAACAATACATACACCCGTACAAATACAAAGCAGGTCACTTGGCGCTACACAATATTAACGCATAATTTGGCTAGACTATGCTACTTTGAAAGGTCTTCAAAGAGGCCACCACAGAAGCACACATAGACACAAGCACCACGATGGCAATAAATACCCAACATTAACGAAAGGCCGCGTTTCTAGCGCGTTTCTAACGCGTTTGTGCTAGCGCGTTACGGCCCGTGTAAGAAGCTGGTGTAAGACGCTGTGGCCTCTCCGCCTTACCTTCAACGCGTTTCGAACGCGCTGCCCAAGGCGGTGGCAAGTCAAGTTCAAGTCGAGGAGCGTTTATGAATACGGGGGTATACTCTCTCAGCAGTCATGTGATGGCGTCGGCAAACGCGGTGCACGTTCCGGCATGTGTAAATGGCTGCGTAAGACGCTGTGGCCGCTCCCCCTTACTAGAGAGTACTGCACGTCTCTAACGCGTTTGTGCTAGCGTCCCCTTAAGCGGGAGATCCGATGATTCCCTCCGGAGCTTCGCCCACTCATCATCATTCACCCCGTGGATATGCTGTGATTTTTTATTCCTTTCCGCGAATTCTACAAACATTTCTCCTATATTTTTACTAGAGTCGATGCCGTAGTTACCAATTGCCTGTCCCTTAGCCTGCTTTTTCCGCAGTCACGCATGGCTCTAATATACTGAATTGACACTTGTCTTATTGCTCAATGAACATCCTCGTAGAACTTATATTTGTTCGTCTTCATTGCTGGCCGTTGGAGCGTAGGCTATTTTTGTGGTACCTTAATCTATACCCCCCAATCAGCTTATCAAAGCTGCAAAATTAATCAATGTTGCCTGCTATATTATTATGAATTACAATTAAAATGTGAAGGCCCTAGCACCTTTTTTTCATTATTTTATTAATAGTTTGCTATTGCCCCGACGCGCGCAGGTCTGGTAGAAATGTTTGAGTTTCCTCGTAGCAGGATTAGGTTTTCTCGTACATTCAAATTCCAATCCGACGCCGATTGGTAAACAATCCGACGGCGAATCCGACGGCGAATCCGACGCCGAATGGTAAAGTCGTACTTTACCATTTTTTTGACGGATTTCAGCGTGAGAAATTCAATTTTTGTTCACCCACACCTTGCACCACGTGGAGGGCCTGCGCGGTCGATGTGGTTGGATGATTTTCTCCGCCGCCATGATCACACGCCGGTTGCCGACGCCGGATTTTCTGCGACACGGGGCCCTAAACGCTATCGCGTTAAAAACTGCAAAATAACTTCACCGGGAGGGAAACGGAGTACTCGATAAGACAACCTAGTAACAGTGGCCGCGAATATGCCTCAATCAACCTAGTAACAGTGGCCGCGAATATGCTTCAATCAACCTAGTAACAGTGGCCGCGAATATGCTTCAATCAACCTAGTAACAGTGGCCGCGAATATGCCTCGATCAACCAGACGCACGCGACGCGTTGAAAGAATATACGCACTCGTGTAAGTCATAGCGGCGCCTGGGCAAGGGCACAGTAATGTCCAGGTTCTTCTCCCTCGCTCTCGAGGGTACGGATGTTGCTTCCCCACTTGGGCGTCCGAGACGCACCGCCAGAGATGGTCTACGCAAGTGGGGGATACTGCCGCTAACGATAGCAGCGACGGGTTCGCTGGGTGCTTCTTGTAGATTGAAGTAGACACAGATGAAGATTGAAAAGCACTTTCTATTTACAACTATTTACATGGAATTGCAAATACAAGGCGGAACTGGAACGCATAGGGCGACCCTATATCGGCACAGTCGATGGTGCATAGCACCGTACTTTGTCCAGAACGCTTGGTCGGGGCAACGGGGCCACGTTTTCTACCCTTCGGTGCCCCGACCCAAAGGTTTACAGCCCAATCGCCACCGTGTGGCTATGAGAGTGGTCCGCTGGCGCACCAATCACTGATCCTGTTCTAGGATCGACGAGTGAGTCGTCCGCCGACCTTTCCAGCGTTGCGCTTCTTCCAAGCGACCTTTCCTCTACCACATTTAACGGTGCTTTTCTCCCTCTCCCTCAAAACAATATACAAATAAAAACAACGCAGCACAAAGTGGGGGAGGGTGACAAATGCATAGCACGCGTACTCCCGCGCAAAGCCACAGCGTCCACCACAATGGGTACAATAAAATGCTAATAAACAGGCAGCACCTGCAAGCCAAAGTGATTGACCTTTGGTGTGACCCCTTCCCCGCTCGTACTTATTAGCAAAACCGATAGCGTAGTAGCTGCGGGTCATACGTCAATGAAAGCTGTCAACCGACACGTTAGACTCGCGTTCAGTAAATGCTTGCTCAGAGAAGCTTTTCACGACGGTCAATTAGCAACGGTCTTCGAAACGGGTTATCAAAGCGGTTACAATGGGAAAGGTGGACGCGGTGAGTAATGGGCACTGCGTTCACTCGTTCTGTGCCGATGACACGCCCGGCACGCGCACCTCAGGAGACAGCGGTAGTCAAGGGGCCTCTTAGCTTTAGCTGTCAGGGCGACCGCACGCGATGCACGTGACGAAGCACGGATATTCCCTCTTCTTGAGGTCCGCTTTGTGCACTAATGGACACTAAACGCGTCGTCGTGCGCCGCCCCGTCATCGCTCAGAGCCAGTAGGCCCGCAAGTACATCTGGGTAACCGTAATCACGTCCGTCACGTTTGACACCACTTGAAAGCGTGTCTCCGAAAGAATTTCGGAACCGTGCGCCGTAACCGACGAGGGTCGTTGACGCGTCACGACTTTCTGCCACTAATCGCTCCTCCACGTGCCGGGTATAATCTGGCAGTGTTATGAGCCGTGCGCCTGCTTCATCTCGGCGCCGTCACCATGGCAGGCATCCGCCGCTGACTAATTATCCTATTGTGCTTTGCATGTCAAGCAAGGACCATCGGCAACCCACCGCTAGCCATTTCTCTCCCCTTTCTTCGCAGCCGTTTCGTTTGGTGAGACCAGGTTGAACAAAAACGCCTATCTTAAGGCCTCCGAGCAGCAATTAAGGAACTAACTAGCGCTTCTAGCAGCAATCGTACAGGCACCTCGCCGACTCGGGAGGGCTGAAAAAATGTCGCAGTTTCGCCCTAAGGGCGAAGCAATGAATGCGATAGCAACACAGCAGTCATACGAAGTAAGGTGAGAGGCTTTGGTAGCAATATGAATTGTAGTAAACATGAGCTGATTAAGTAAGCAGGTGTGCTGCGACGTAAGTAGACCGACATGAAGAGAGACTCGATGACCACGAGAAGGCGCGTGTGAAACGGTGGTGTTGATGAGAAGCGCTGCCCGTGGGCAGCGCGTGCGAAGCGACACACCTGTAGCGCTGCACTGCCGATCCGGGCAGCATTGCATGTGTAGCGTGCGTTGGAAAATGTGGCCCGACTATTACTAACTGTGGTGTGAGCGCGCACAAACAAACATGAATAGATCATACTGAATGGCTGCAGACAACGACTGTCAAACACTGGCAGCAAGCGCATATACGCCGCAGCGGGCGAAGGTACGTGCGGTCTATCGCTTCAACGGAAACTGAGCGGCGAATGCACAGCGCATAAAGGTCAGAGCCGTGTGGAGATAAGAGACGGTGCGAGTGACGAGCGCGGTTGTTGGCAGAGTAAAAGCGCCCCCCCCCCCCCCCCCCCCCCCGCTCCCTCCGGCGCTCGCTTCCCGCTTCCTTGCTTGCGCGTGGGAGATTGAGTGCGTTCGCTCTCCGTGATAGCGTGCGTCCCCGCACGCTTCCGCTCGGGCATACGGCGCACGGCGAAGATTTTATCTATACGGAACCTCACGGCGACGGCGACGCCGACGGCAAAAATCCGGTTGAAGTGTCCATATAATTGCTATCGCAATAAAACAAAAGTATGAGCGAACTAGCTCGCATGAGGACTATCGGACGGTTAGCCGCTCCTCCACACCGATAACGCAGCGAATAACATTTTGTTGCTGCAGCAAGGTCACCTTATGTCATAAAATAAAGGCTGAGTGATCTACTAAGTACGCATTTCTTTTTTTTTTTTCAGTGGCGTAACCGAAATCAGACTTCGTTATTCAGACTCCTACTTCGTGTCTGCAATGATAGAGTTTAGACAATACAACGCTTACGTGGCCGGGTACGACAACAGTAAGATGAAAAGGTTTCCCAAGAAGCAGATACCACAGCCCGACTTCACCTACTTCTCTATTGCTGTCAGGATACACAAGTCGGATTATCTTGCCGTAAGTATATCGAAGCGCTTGAACTTTTGCAGCCTATATACTGTCAACGCGTTAGATGTAAGGCTGCGCGAGGTAAATTTTGAGCACAAATTCGGTGATGATGATGATGATGATGATCTATTGGCATCCCCTTTGAAACGGGGCGGCGACAAATAGTCACCTAGCCTGCTTGATTTAATCAGGTATACTATACATGTTCTTTATCTTGCATTTTTGTATACCTATCATTATTTTTCTTTTTCAAAAATTTACCTTGTACCGCTGCCTATGATTTTAAGAGATCAGGTCGCATCCATCTTTTCCCTACTTTTTTTCCACCAGTACTCTAATCGTCTCTTGCTGATCTCTACGGCTGATCTGTTTATGTTTCCTTCCACTTTAAACCCAAGCGCTTCTGGGAGTTGCACGTTACCTACGGTTCTCGCTGGGTGGATCCCATCGCATTCCATTAGGATGTGCTGAGTGGTCTCTGGATCTTTACTGCAGCATACACATGTCTCATCTAATTCCGAATATTTGTTCCGATATGTTTTCGTCCTTAGGCAACCGGCTCGAGCCTCAAATAGCAAGGCACTGCCCTTTGTGTTATCAGGCGCAGGCAGCGTTACCTAGCGGCCTCGAGCGGAAACAAAAAAATTCACCATCGATTATGATACTCCCTAATGCAAACTTTGAGCGCAGTGTTTAGGTGGTTTAATTTCGCGTTATATTGAGGCAAAGAATTTGAATCTGAATGGCAGGGTGCTCTTGGCGCCGGCGCTAACCTCTGCTCGTGCAGCGTGTTTAGCAGCAGCGGCAGACGATGCACTTGTTGTATATCTGTGTTTACTTGTGTTTACTTGTGTTTACATTTGTTTACGCAATTGCATCACGTAAACACATACACGCTTTATATCTACAATATTGGTGACCACGGATTTTCGAAACTTTGCGGCTATTTGCTGACTACGGTGAGAATGGAATTTACTGGCGACTCCAGACACGCCTCCTCCGACACCGCAGCGTCCCAATCAGTCTCGGCTATTTATTGCGAAAGCAGTTATATACAGGGTGTCCCAACTATGACGCAGCAAGATTAAAAAATATGCAAATGCCACGCATAGCTAGACAGAACCAAGGTATTGTTGTCTGCCGTCGCTTGGAGATACTCAGAGTATTTTTTTTTGCATTCCGCCTAATTAGATAATTAGTCGTAATTAATTAATCAACTTCTCAAATATTATAACTAGATTAAAAGGGTCAATTACAAAATTATAGAGCAACATGAGAAACAACCGATACAGCTTCCTGGTGCTCAATAGGTGCTACATAAAAACCGCGCGGCAGTTTTGCGTACATAAAACCGCTACATAAAATTTGCTACATAAAAACCGCGCGGTCGCGCGGCAGTTTTGCGTGTATTCGCGGGCAAAGAAAAGCCTCGCAGTTGAAGAAAAATTCGTCCTGGTTTGGGACACGAACCCGGGACCGTATGGGTTTCCCTTGTAGCAATAGCTGCAATTGGGTGGATGTCTCATTTTCCCTTTAATGACGCCTCTCCACCTAGCGGGTTTCCGCTGAACTATTACGTGAAACACTTGCCTTTGTCTCGAGTTGTTGATAAATTTGACTTCGCCCTGCCATCTGCTGGCCGCCTGGTTAGCTCAGGTGGTAGAGCGACTTCCCCGGAAAGGCGGTGGTCCCCGGGTTCGAACTCCCGGACCAGGACGAATTTTTCTTCAACTGCGAGGCTTTTCTTTCGAGGAACGCGTATGGGTTTCCTTTGTAGTAATTGCTACGATTGGGTGCATGTCTCATTTTCCCTTTAATTGACTCTACGCTTGCACAGTATTGCCTTGTGATCGCTGTGGTAGACGGTCAGAGGCTCTGCCGTCGCCGATACACGGGATCGGCTATACGGGCACGATCGGGCTCGAGCTTACGTTCGCGTACGGCAGCCTTTTCTGCCGTGCGCTACACCCGCGGCCTACCCATGGTGACGGCCGGGAATGCATTGCGTGACGCGCGTAATGCAATGCACATATACACAGTTCGTCTGAGTCGCGTGGCGTTGCACTCCCGGGGGGCCGTGCACGCCTGCCCGGGCCACTGTGTCTTGCAAACGCCCTCTGCGACGGGGACAGAGTCCGCCGCGCGCTGCGTTTTTGCGGCTTAGTTCGCGTTGATGCGAGTGGTAGCACGACGGTCAATTCGCTTGCTGCTGCTGCGCTTCCTCACTCCAGCGTTTTGACAGCGAGTTTCCGCGGTCATCTACTGAGATGTGTTCGCCTTTGCTTGTGTACGCGTTCACCATGCTTTTTAATTTAGTTACTATGCCTATGTTTACAAGTTGATACGGCCGATAAAACCACTATCCTTTCTTCGTATGGATAGCTGTCCACTTGTTTGCCATTGCAATGGAAGGTTCGCCTTTCGGGCGAAACTGCGACTTTTTTGAGACCGAATCAAATAGCTAGCGCCAGAAGGGAATCGAATATCAAATAATTTCAGAATACTTTTCGAATAATGAACAGCACGTATCACAATTATTATAAAACGATGTTCACATCCCAGTAATCTTAAAGTGAGCAAGTTCTTGTCATTGCACAGTACGTTATGAATAAGCGTTTTCTTTTCTCGAGAAGGGCACCGTACGATGTCACGGTGATGCCCAAGGCTGATAGAAGCGAGACAGAAATGTCATTTTGCGTGCACTATCAGTTAAACGGCGCGCGCGTTGATTGTGAGAGTTCTTGTCCCCGACGGCAGCATTCACCTTGCTATAGGCCTCCGGGAAATGTGTTAGCGCATAAGAGGGACACGAAGGGTTCGTCGACGTCTCTTTGCCAACGAAGGGCGCGTCAAAAATTTTCGGGCGTGCTGTTGGCCTCCATTCAGATCCCTTAGGTCTGTAATGCAATTAATCAATTTGTAAGCACGTTTCCATTTACAGGCGCGCGCATACATGAGCTACGATGTAAACGAATACTCGCTTCTGACGGCCGGCGCACACTGCTTATATATCCACCGCTTTCGCTGGTCACAAAGGGACGGTCGCGTCGAGAAACGAAAAAAAGAATAGTTCCCAGTGGACAGTTAAAACAATTGTTCGAAAATACCCAAAAGGATAGATGGGGCTCCATAGAAAATCTATGGCGAAGCTTATAAAAGAAGTGGGCCAACTTGAAATTTGAAGGTGGGTCAAGTTGAATTTCGGGGTGGACCAACTTAAATTGTGGGTGGGCAAACTTGAAATTTATGGGTGACCAATTTAAAATTTGGGGTGTGCTGTGCTAAATTTGTGGGTAGGCGGCCTTGAAACTTGGACATAGGCTAACAAATTATTTAGGGGTGGGCCAACTTAAAATATGAGGGTGGCCCAACCTAAATTTTGGGCTGCGCCAAACTGAAATGTTGACGTAGGCCAAATGAAATTTGGGAGTGGGCCAACTTCAATTTGGGGATGGGCCAAACTTGAAGTTTGCGTATGGTCCAACTGAAATTTTGGGTACGCTTCCGCATACTTGGACAACTCCAGGGCAGTTTCTGCATTCTTTTTTCTACTGCTTTCAACAGAGCATCCTTACTTTTTTGGTCCTAGCTCATTAATCAGCCTAACGGGAACCTCGTCTAACCCTGTGGCTATGCGCTTAGGAATTTTCTCTTTGGCTTTCTTCCAGTTCAAATTTCTCAGCACGAGCTCCCTTTTCATCTGGTTCTCTTGCATGTCTTTGTTTTTCTCAAATACCACCTCGCCATTGCCTTGGAACCATAGGACTGTTATTTTCCTCGATGTAATTTAATGCCACGCCTCCTTCCAGTTTGTTTCCATCTTCGTCTAGGATATGCTATTGTATTGTTCCAGACGTCCTGCCTAATAAGTTAATGTGGTTGCAACATATTCTAGGTGCGGCCTTCTTTCCTTTACGTATTTCTGACAACTAACGTTCACTTTCACCTTTTATCTTTGCTTGAACCAGTGTTTGAACCATAGTGTCTTTCTCCCGGTGTATTTCCCATTTTCTCTCTGCTTCATCCTGCGGCAACTGCGCTTTTCTTTTTTTGCCTGCCTATATGCACTCGTGAAGCTTTCTGTCGTTCGTCGGTCGCTTCTGGGATCTCTCTGTTCACCAGTTTTTCGGTATCTTTTTTTTTTCCTTTCCAAGAACCATGTTGCTTCTCTTTCCCTATTTATGTCGTCATTACACTTCGAAGCTAACCAGATTCCCACTCATTTCTTGGCCATTTACCAAGTTCTTTCTCTACTTTCGGGACCCTATTTGGTATTTATTCACCGTTCCAATTTGGACTAGCCATTCTTCGCTCCTTGCTCTCTATTCTAACTACTTATCCCATTTTCAAAATAATGCGTTTATGGTTAATTCCTATGTTTCTCTACCCTTCTTCCTCAATGAACACTTCTGTTAACTTATAAAATTCCTTCTGTTATCAGACAGTAATGAATAGTCGATTGCCTATTTCCAACTTCCCATGTGATCTGGCTATCACATTGAGGCCACGTATTCACGATAACGAGGTTATACACACAAAGATCAAGCGTTTGCTTCCCGTTGTTGTCGGTGTGACCATCTGGATACTGTTTGTGGGCATTCATGTCACCCAACCTGATAATTTCGGCATCGTTCCCGAAACCCCTAATATCCATACTTAAGCAGTAACTCTTGATTCTTCTATTTGCAATTTATTCCGGTTCCCAAATACGTTACGCCCAACCAAGCTTTCTTCCACTCACTGTGCCTGGTAGCCAAAGATGCTCTTGACACTTTGAATTTACTTTTTTCCCATTTGGCTGACTGATGTATGAGCATTCCGATTCCTTCTTCCTTTCTTTCCTATTTAGATCTGTTGCATTCTTCCCAAACATAATTCTCAATGACTGGTGGTTTTTCAAGGTCTCTAAGGTGCGTTTCTGGAACCGCATACAAACCTATTCGTTCTTTATATATTTCTAATCACTTTTCCTTTCATCTGCCGCCGTGCATGTTAATGCACGGCGAGCTCTCTTCTTTCTTATTCGCCCTCAGTTGTGAACGCCTTCGGTTCCGAGCCGCGCTTGCGAACGCCGCGGTGCGGAGAAGGAGTTGGCCATGCCCACCACTGAACTTACGCTCTCTCCGTGCGAGTGGAGCGGCTGGAGCAGAACCTCAGAGGCCATGGCTGCAGAAAGCAGTTTCGCGTGGCTGTGTTCAGGGGGCGTTGGTTGCCTGCCAGTGACCTGCTTTCGTGCGTGTAGAGGGCGTAGCACAGGCAACAGATGTATGCCTCTATAGAAGTGCCTTTCTATTTGCGGCTCGAGCTGGTTGCCTAAGTACAAAAACATACCGAAGGCAAACATCCTCAACAAGATGCGGCATGTGTATGCTGCAGCTGAAAATGCGGAGACCACTCAACACATCCTAATGGAATGCGAAGGGATTCACCCAGTGAGAACAGTAGGTAGTGTACACCTTCCAGAGCGCTTGGATTTAAAGTGGACGGAATCATCAACCGTTCAGCAGTCGAGATAAGCAAGATAAATGTGGGGTGTTGGTGAAAAAAAAAAGCGGTGAAGAAATTAGTACGACCGGGTCCGGTACAGGCATAAGTAACGATACAAGGTTGGTAAAGAAGCTTCAGGGCAAAACATCAAGATTATGGAGAAGTATACGAAAATGATAGAATGAAAAAGATGTACAGTATACTTGATTAAATGGCAGGCTAGGCGACTATTTGTCACCGCCCCGTTTCAAAGGGGATGCCAATAAATCATCATAAGGTAGCGCGCCTCAATACGCACCTCTTTCCCCTGGTCCGTGTAGGGTGGCTACATTTTTTGAAGGTGTAGATGCCGACAACTTCACGTCGAAACCAGTTTTCTCGGCGCGTACCGCCATTTTTTATCTCACCTCAGACGGCCGCAGTACAAGTGCGTGGTTAGCAGCTGTCGCTCGCCTTCCCAGCCGTGGTGTGGCTTTTGCAAAATGACTGGGTGCTGCGCCCCGCAGTGCTCTAATAATTCGAGAAATGGCTGGCTATTATTTGCATTTCCGAGATATCGAAAAAGAAGGCTTCTATGGACGGTGGTGATGAAACAGGACAAGTGGCAGCCAGCGAACGTCTCGTGCGTGTGTAGTGTGAATACAGCACGTCCTTTTTTTTAAAGTGGTTTGTAATCACGAACTGAAATTCAGGGAAACCGTGCATATTCAATAAAATTTACATTTTGTAAGTGCGCGTGCTGACAATTCGACATTGCGAAAAAGCGTCCACCTTCTGCAACCTTGTGGAATCAAATCCAAGTTTCAGCGATGCTACTAGCGCAGGTAGACACTTGCACACACATTTTCGTTTTCAAATACATTTTATTCACCAAAATTATCGAACCAGTACACTCTTTAGTTCCTTTAGGCGTCAAGTGTTGTAGTAAAATATTTATATTTTGTGGCCTCGTAACTTGCCATACGGAATTCTAATTTCGTCAGCACGTTAGCGAAGGTATGCGCTCCATTTGTGGGAGCTTTCTGTCTTACAAACCTACTTGGTCTCTCGCGACGCTTCTATGAAGCCCCGAAATTGGTCCGAGCAAGCTTGCGATTAGCGAAATTGACGTAATCTTTTACAACGCAGGTAATTCACGCCAAACTCGTAACTTTGCCTCCATATTATTACCTTTATCCCTCCCAGATTGCATACAATTTCCAGCTCGTTGTTCAATTTGGTTCTTCATATAGGTTCGTGTTTGCGTTTATTCGTCTCTGTGCACGCGTTCGTTTTAACGCGTGTTTCGTTTACTCTTGCACGTGTCAGCTTGCTTGTTTGAGGGCGTATTTAGTCATAATAAAAAGTGTAAGGGCCCATTCACACTTGCGACTATAGGCGAGGTCGCGCGACGGATTGCGACTGGCGACGAGACAACTACTGAAGACGAACGATGTTCATACTTACAAATGCGACTGACGAGTCGCTAAACCGAAATGTCTCGCGATATGCCGTTCACGTCTGCTTGCAATGTCATCGCCGCGTAAAATAAGCGTCAGCGTATATATACGTCATGTTCCTTCGCATCTGATTGGTTCAGCTGTTCTGCGACTGCGGTCGCGCGACTGAAAAATCGAGCAGTGAGCGACTGGCCCGAAACAGTCGCATTTCATGAAAAGCGACCATTTCCGACTACTTGCGACTGGTCGCTTTGCGACTAACTTGGTCGCGCGACCTCACCGAGTCGCAAGTGTGAATGGGCCCTAAGCCTGCTGCTGAAAAGCGTGAGTTATTCCTTTAATTGCTGCTCGGAAAGCTTGGGGTCGGCGTTTTCATTCATCCGAACGGAACGGCTGCAAAGAGGGAGTAAAGAAACGGCTAGCGGTATGTGGTCAACGTTCCTTGCTTGATGAACAAAATAAAATGGGATAACTGGTTGCCAGCGGCGGGTGCCTGTCGCGGTGACGGCGGGCTTCCAAGTAGGGTCGAGCAGAACGAAAGCGCTTGCTGGTAACCAGATGTACAGTGGTGAGCACTGTTAGGGTGAACACCTCATTAGTATTCAAGTTGGTATAACTTCAACATACCTTCTACTTCAGGAGGGAAATCTGCCGAATACGACGCCTAATGATGATGCCGATAAAAGAAATAATAGTTTTCTTTATTTTGTGCTAGACATCAACTGCTATAGGCTCGTGAATACTAATGAGGTGTTCATCCTAACAGTGCTCACCACTGTACATACGTGCGAGCCAGCTGGCGCGCAGCAAACACGGAGGGCGCGTGACGACGCGATTAGCACCCATTAGTGCACAAAGCTGACCTCAAGAAGAGTGAATATCGACGCTTCGTCACGTACATTTCGTGCGGTCTTCCTGACCGCAAGAGCTAAGTGGTCCGCGATTGCCGCTGGCTCCTGATGTGCGCGGGCCAGACGTGTCATCGGCACAGAACGCGCCCAGCCGTACCCTTTATTCACCGCGCGCACCTTTCCCATTGTAACCGTTGTAGCAACCCGTTTCGGAGACCGTTACCAAATTGACCGTCGTGAAAACCTTCTCTCAGCAAGCATTTATTCGACGAGTGTAAGCGAGCCTGAAGTGTCGTGTTGACAGCTTTCATTGACCTATGGCCGCAGCTGCTATGATATCGTTTTTTTTTTTTTTACAAAGGTACAATGTACAAAGGTACGAGCGGGGGACGGGGTCACAGCGTATAGGTCAGTCGCATTCGCTTGCAGATGCTGCCTGTTTATTAGCATTTTATTGTACCCGTTATGCTTGGCTCTGTGACCTTGCGCGGGAGCACGATTATAAAGCATTTGTGACCCTCGCCCCCTTGTTGCGTTTTCATGGTGTTTTTAGGGAGAGCAGAAAACACCGTAAAAGGTGGTAAAGAAAATGACGCGGCGACAATCGACGATTTCTGACTAAGAATAGTTTGATGTCTAGCATCGCGCAGGAAACTCAGAATTTTTTTTAAAATTCGCTAATCCTTTTTATTGCAGTCGCTGTACGAGGAGACCGTCATGTACACGGAGAAAGTCGGCGACATCATGGGTAAGTTACAGCTTTTCCGATAATTAAGAACTAAGGGCGTGAGAACATTCGATATCTCGAATACCAATTGAAGGTTCCTTGTTATTTGATGTCTTGCTGCTCCCTAATGCTTCCGGAAAACGTATAAATTATTACACCACTTAAAGATATAGTTCTACTAAAAACGGGTACCATTATAACCGCCTAATTTCTTCGAGCCAACGCAGCTCTGGAGACAGGTGGCGCCAACTAAACGCGATATTTATTTGGCAGAAGTACTGCTTGCGCCGATTACAACCGTAATGAAGGACAACGTGAGAATTTCTGGGGCGAAACTAGCAAATGCACTCTAACCACCCATTATCTTCTGGAGGCAACCACGTGACCTAAATGCAGCCACACTGCGAGTTTCTGAGGTGAGCTTCTGCGGCCAGTTTCTGAGTCTGAAGTGATTACAACCTACACTATAGTTTAAATAACAGCCCAGCCACAGATAAGATCTTTGTTCAGATAAAACCGACGAAATTACTCATTGACTTGATCAAGCAATGCTTAACGCATATAATTAATAATTGTCTTTCATCTGCGGTGTTTCTTCGTAAAACGCAATGCTAAAAAGTTACAGCAATTTACAAAAAGAAAGTAGATAAGAGTTGCCTTACGAACTACCGCCCGCTTCATCATTCTAATTGACTCCCAGTAAGACTTCAGAAAAGACAAATCCACCGAGCTCGCACTGCTCACGCAAAAAGAAATAATACTTGAAATGTTTGATAGCCAGAACTTGGTCCTTGGCACTTTTCTGGATTTCACAAAAGCATTAGTTCATATTAATCGCAGAATACTCCTTGAAGCATTGTAGCTCAGTCAGCTCAGGCGTTGCGCTGCTGAGCACGAGATCGTGGGATCGAATCCCGGCCGCGGCGGCCGCATTTCGATGGAGGCGAAATGCAAAAACGCCCGTGTGATTGCGTTGCAGTGCACGTTAAAGAAACCCAGGTGGTCAAAATTAATCCGGAGCCCTTCACTACGGCGTGCCTCATAATCAGAGCTGGTTTTGGCACGTAAAACCCCAGAAAGAAGAAGAAACATTGTAGCACATGGCGTTGGAGGGAAATCTGGGCCACTTATTTCGTCGTACCTGCCTCATCAGTCGCAATGTTATCATGATTAATTGACCCTGTTCTTCACTCAAGGCTGTTAATTTCGGTGTTCCATCGGGAAATATATTGGGTCCTTTTCTTTTTGTTCTTTACATTACCGATATTGTTAACATTGAGCATATGGCCAAGCGCATAACATATACGCTGACGATACCAGCCTATTGCTCGCTGGCTCTGCTGTTTCGTGCCCATCTTTTCGCGCAAATGAAACACGTCGTCGCATTCACCCGTGAGCAACAAATAATTAATTAAAGCTAAACATTAGTAAAGCTAGGGCCGTTTTGTTGCCCCCCCCCCCCCCCCCCCGAAACTAATTCTGCGAGATCTCCCGACTGGTGCTAAACTATCTGAAGATAGAAGTTGTACCAAGTTTGCAAACACTTGACATAATTTTCTACTCTAATTTTTCCCTGAAATGCTCGCAATAATTACCTGTCTAAAAGAACTGTCCAAAGTGTTTGGGCTCGTGTGTCGACATTGCTTTACGTTGCCTGTTTCGGTTGACATTTTGTACAATGCTCCATTGACATTTATTTATTTATTTATTTATTTATTTATTTATTTATTTATTTATTTATTTATACATGTACCTACAGCGCCCTCTAGGGGCATTGTTGTAGGGGGTTTACTATACAAAAGTACATATGTCAACACACGCTCTTTTAGAAGTTCAGGAAAGACGGTGAGTGGGGATGTAAGAATCCGCCCCGGGGGGCTATTCCACTCACGTATTGTTCTAGCGAAAAATGCATTTCCAAAAGCGTTTGTTCGGCACATATATTCACGTACTTTCAAAGAAGGGTCCTTTCGTGATTAAATGCAGCTTGGTGACTTTATGTAATTATGTTTATTGATCCCTGTTTTGTTGTGTAATATGTTATAGAAGAGACATAATCTGAGATATTTACGCCTTGATGAAAGTAAGGGCCATCCCAATGCGTTGACAATTTTGCTTGAGCTTCTCGTGAAGTAGTAATTGCCCGTCACAAACCGGGCGGCACGTTTCTGGACACGCTCCAGTTCATCGATATTTACTTTAGTCGCTGGGTCCCAGGCGGTGCAGGCGTATTCCAATATTGGGCGTACATTTGATACGTATAGAGTTTCCTTAAGAACAGAAGGTGCTTTCCTGAAATTACGTCGTAGAAAGTTTAAAACGTGGCTGGCTTTTGCTGATACCCTATGAACATCGTCATTACAGTACAGTGTGCTGTTAATGACGACCCCTAGTTACGTATACTCCGTAACAACACGTAGTGGTGTCTGTTCCATGCAATAATCTGTAAGTAGAAGCTGCTTTTTTTTTTCGTAAACATAACGACACTGCACTTTGACACGTTAAGCTTCATTTTGCATTTGCTACACCACGCTGATACCGAGTCGAGGTCTTTTTGCAGTTGTTCCGAATCCTTTGTGCATTTAATATCGCGATACAGAGGAATCTCGATGATACGACTCTCACGGGGTCACGCAAAATATTCGTATTAGGCAAAATTCGGATCATCGAAACACAATTAAAACTAGCTAAATTAAAGGGGGACGCGGAGATCAGATCGCGAAAATCGCGAGAAAAAAATCGATTTTTGAAAACCACGCGTTTGGGTATCTGCAACGCGTAATCTACGCTGCATTAAAATGGTTTGGCTGAAAACGCAATATAAGTGCCCGAAAACGTTTAATTCGTCAGTGCGCAGGGCGAGAAAACAGCTTTAAATCGCGCAAAATCACCGCAGTTCACGGAGCCATATCTCGTATTTCCCACCACCAAGCGCCACCACCTCGGTATCGTTCGAAAGCTCAAAGTTTCTCCACAGGTTCCTGGGAGTCGTAATTGACAGAGACCTGTCTTGGACTCCGCACGTGAATTACGTGAAAAAGCGGCTGTCTGCTATCTGTCACCTGTTCAGGTTCCTTGCAGGAAAAAGTTGGGGAGTATCCATACACGGTATGTTACAGCTGTACATGGTGTTGTTCGTTGGATTCCTGCGGTACAGCCTGCCTGCAATATCCAACACCTGCAAGACTAACCTCCGTACGATTCAAAGCATTCAAGCCCAAGCCCTTAAGATATGTCTTGGCCTACCACGCAGTGTGTCAACGGCTGAAACCATTGCCAATGCCCAGGATTACCCAATCACGACGCACATTACCGTTGAGACAATGCGTACGCATCTCAGACACTATGCTAGGACCCCTTCCCACCACCTGGCGAGCCTCACTGCTGAAAGGACCTGCTCGACATTTAGCGCTACTGTCAGTGCACACCGTGCATCGTTTACTTCAGGGTACGCACCTGCGGCCAAGCCAGTGCTTCCTCTGTGGTGTTTGAGCCGTCCACAAGTACATATAACGATTCCAGGACTACAGAAGAAGTCAGATGTACCGGCCCCTGCTCTAAAACAACTGAGCTTACTCCTCTTGCATGAAAAGTACAGCAACCACGTGCACATCTATACCGATGGATCGACTACGTCGTCCAGTTCTGGTGGTGCGGTGGTTATACCAACGCGAGGAATAACACTGCGGTTCAAGACATCGCATGTCACGACCTCAACGGTGGCAGAACTAACGGCTCTGCGTCGTGCACTAGAATTCATTGATTCTGAAACACCTACAAAATGGGCTGTGTTTTCAGACTCAAAACCGGCATTACAGTGCATGCAGTCAGTTCTCTGACGCGGCTGTCATGAACAGTTGACATACGAAACCGTGAAACTTCACCATCACGTCCAAGAAAAAGGCCACGAGGTTGTATTTCAATGGGTACCTGGTCATTGTGGAATCAGGGTCAATGATTCCGCAGACAACGCTGCTCGCACATCACACCAAGAAGAGCTCAGCGTTCCAATTCCACTTTCGAGGACAGACGCCGCAAGGTAGCTTCGACACCTGGCACGCAGTCTCTCACTGACCGAGTGGAACTCGCCAAACTTACGATTAACACGACTGCATCAATTAAACCCCTCACTGCAACTCCGACCTCCATTCGGACTTCCTCGACGTGAAGCTTCGCTTCTCTGTTGCCTTTGGTTAGGAGTTGCCTTCACAAAGGCATACTCTACATTAATTGGGGTGACCGACAGTGCAGCATGCGAGGTCTGCGGCACCGACGAAACTATTGACCACCTGCTGTGCCACTGTCCACGGTATGCCCCAGAAAGACAAGAACTTGCTAACGCGCTAAAAAAACTGGACAATCGGACGCTTTCTGTGCAGGTGCTGCTGGAACACCGCCCCCATCGCTCGTCGGCCCATAAAGTGGTGAAGGCACTTTTGTGCTTTTTGAGGACGACGGGCTTGTGTCAACGTACACACGCGTCAGCGAACTAACCGCTCATTTCCCTTCTTTCCTTCCCTCCTCTCTCTCCCTGTCATCTTTGTGTTCCCTCTTCCCATTCCCCCGGTGTAGGGTAGCCAACCGGACGTTATTCTGGTTAACCTCCCTGCGTTCTGCCTTTCTCTTGCTTCCTTCCTTCCTTCAAAGCTTCGCCGTTCCGCTTCTCAATTCGTCCGTCGTCGCCATCTTGTAACAAACGCACATACACAAAAGAAGCGCGGGTCTGCGATAGGTAGTCACACGGGCCCTCCGATGAAAGCGGGCATTGGCTACCGTGCTGAAAGGCGTCTCTCCATTGGTTGCTGCTGTGGCAGGGGCACGATGGCAACCGCAGTTGTCTGCTTCGTAAACCACGCCGGCGTCTTCACTTGACACGCAGAATTCGGATTACTGAGAGCTCCCAGGTTAGTGATGGATCGTCACTCGTTGGCGAATAAACTTTGGACGAAGCACGCCTTCGGAATACGGAAGCGCTCCTACGGCAAGAAAAATACGGCGATTAGCGGGAGAAGCGGAGGAGCACCCGACTGATTGTGCCGCGCTACCTTGCACCGTGGATTACGTGCCGCGCCATATTGCACCGTGCTACTCCAGCAGCGAAACCGACAATCGCCCTGTGCTATCGCCACCGATAACGCAGCGGACGGAAGACGCGCCAACGGAGGCTCCCGCGCTTCGGCGTACGGCCGCGCGAATCAGCCGAGATCGTATCTCGGTAGACATAACTCGCTGCGACTAGGCAAAATGGCGCAAACACAAAGAACGCGGCCCGAAGCACGGCAGCTATTCCGTCCGATGGCGTCCGAGTCGTTGCCTCCGCGCTGTCCGGCGTCGCGTCCGCGCCTCCGCACCAAAAGAGAAAGGGAGAAATCGCGTGACTGCGCGCTGTTCTCTTTCGCGGCCGTCGGTGGGGCGGCGTTTATTCGTATCAACCGACGCGGGTCGAAAATCTATTCGTAACAACCGTTTTCTAGCACGTTGCAAAGTAATGGGGCTCGGCCGGGACCGCAGAAAAATTCGTATCATCCGGAAATTCGTATTAGCCGTGATCGTATCATTGAGATTCCACTTATATGGAGCAGTCATCTGCATACAGCCTGATATGACTGGCCACACATTCCGCAAGCTCATTGATATAAATAAAAATAAAGAAGCGGCCCCGGAACGGAGCATTGTGGCACGACCGATAAGACAGATACATGCGATGATGGCGCGCCGTCAAGAACGGTGCATTGTTTTCGGCATGAAAGATAGGCTTGAAACCATGCCAGTGTGTTAGCCGATATGTTAAGGCGCGATAATTTTAGCAAAAGGAGCGAATGTGTTAGTGTCAAAAGCCTTGCTGAAATCGAGGAAAATACAATCCATTCGGCCACCAGAATTTAACGTCGCGGCGATGTCATGTGTGAATTCTATTAGTCGCGTGTCACAGAAACATCCTTTTCTGAAACCATGCTGTGTAGGACAGAAAAAAGTTGTTAGCCTGAAGGTGGTTTACTAAATTTGTACAAATGATATGGTCAAGGGTTTTACAGGACACACATGTTAAATAGGCCGATAATTACAAGTGCTCGCTTTGTCACCATTCTTGTAAATATGAATGACATTTGCTCGTTTCCAGTAATCAGGTAATGCCCCTCGCAAAAATATTTCCTTAACACAGCTCTGAGAAACGGGCTAATGGAAGCAGCACAGTTTTTGAGAATGAAGTTCGAAACCGGATCTGGACCTGACGCTGAGGTTGCTGTAAGGTTCTTTAAGAGGAATGCAACATCCTGTTCAGAAACATCTAACTCGGCCATTTGCGATAACGCTCCTATATTGTATGTTGCAGTTTGAACAGCTGACGACACTGAAAACACCGTTTGAAAATACCGGTTAAAACAATCAGATTTGCTTGCATTATCGAAAAGGTATTTATTACCATCAATTATATCCGGTATACCACCATGAGTTTTAGTCTTTCTTTTAACGTATTTCCAGACAAGCTTAGGGTTGGTTTTCACTTTATTGCTTAGGTTGCCTAAATATGCACCCTCTGCCAAGCGCAAATCTTTGGCTATCTTCTTTCCAAGTTTTTTCATCTGTATGTACGCTTCAGCGTCTGTGGTCTGGCAATATTCATGGTATAGACGATCTCTTTTCTTTATGAGGGTTCGAATTTCCTTGTTCAGCCAAAGCTTATCATCTCGCTGTTTGGCAGATAGGATTCACGATGGGACGAAAGTTTGTGTTAGCGATAACGGTTTTGTCTTCAGTACATTCCACATAGTGTCCACGTCAGAACACAAACATAATTCTTGAAACTCGGAAAACTGAGCGTCAAGATTCCTTGAAATGGATGCATAGTCCCCTCTTTCATATAAAAACACTTTGCGTGGCGCTGAAGCTTGTTGCTGTGCCACAGCACAACACATTTTAACAACTACAACGTCATGATCACTAATTCCCGGCGCTGTAACAACAGAAGATGCAAGGCTTCGATCATGGCAAAAGAATAATTCTAACACATTCGCTCTATAGTACTGCAGACCCTCGTAGGGGCTGTCACGATCTGATATAGCTGGTGAACATTCGTGATTTCCTTGATAGCTCTATACAGCAAAGACTCACTGTGGACTACAGATTTGAATGAGTTCCATACCACATCTGGCAGGTTAAAATCGCCAGCAATCATTACATAAGTTGTGTCGAGAGATGACAAAATATTGCTTAAGGTAAACAATGGTTGTGGTGTTACATTGCCAGGAGGCCTATAGAACGAACCAACAGCCACAGTGGAGCCATTACTCAGAATTAACTTGCACCACACAGTTTCACACAAGTCGCTATCAGTATCGATGTGGATGCTACTAAGACTGTTATGAATCAGTACGAAAACACCACCGCCATGAGCCGTGCTGTCCTTTCGATATACTGTATAGGTCAATGGAAAAAAATGCATGATCTGCGATAGTGTTATCGAGCCATGATTCAGTGCCGAAAACTATATGTGGTTTAGTCATTTCCAATAACGAGACGAACTCTGTTTTCTTGTTTTTCAAACTGCGACAGTTAACTACAATGGATGTTAGTTCACATTTCCGAGCTTCTTTTTTAGGTGGCACGACATTCCACGATGGTGACTATCTAAGGATAGGCACAACGCTATCGGCGACGCTGTTGTACAAGAAGGTTTGGCCATTCATGGATAGTTTGTTGAAACGAAGCCTAAAGTCGCCGCCCTTATCTTTGGCGTATTTTATCAGTTTTTGCCCATCTAGCCTGATTTTGGGTGAATAGTCTTCGCTTATTCCGAACACGGTTCCCTTTAGGTTTCCGGAGATTTTCGCCACACGTTCCTTGTCCTTAAATGATAGAAACTTCACTCTCACGGGCCTTTTTTTTTTATCGCTGCATAACGGCCTAATCTGTGAGTACGTTCAATAGCTTCAGGGCCAAAATCAAGCTTTAAGTTATTAGAACAGAAGGTAATTAGTTTTTGCTCTGATTGCGCCCACGTTTCATTCTCAGTGTCTGGAAGGCCGTAAAATGTAGGATTATTTCTGCGAGACCTACGTTCGAGATCATCCTGGCTATCCTGTATTTCCCTGCATACGCCCACAAGCATTTCGGTTTGGGCTGTGAGCTGCTCATATTCCTTCTTTCCTTCAATACCTTGCGAAGCGTTATTTTCTACGCGTGTTATTCTCTCGTTTACTTCTGCCAATTGGCGCTCAAGAGCCTGTTGCTCTTTTCGTACTGAGTGGATTTCCTCTGTTTCTTTTTGTTGGAAAGCTTCGTGATTTGCTCGAATAGAGCTTAGTTAACCAAGAATTGCTGACTGAGATTGCTGCATTGACGGTATAGTCATGATGACGTCAAACATCTGGTTTTCTTGTTGGGGTGGCGCTGTTGTACAAGAAGAAGATAGAGGGCGCGGATTTGGCTCTACATCTCCAGTTAACAACAAAAGCGTTTTGAGCATATGAGCGCACGCAGCAGTATTTGTGCACAGAGCAGACATGTAGCAAAACATTATGCACAGTACAGCAATGGGATCTGACGCCGATTTTTTAAAAGGTCTACCTTGTACAGGGAGATAAAAATAACTAACCTGAAGAAATACATGACCTAAGTTTCCGGCAGCCATGGTGGCGCCAGATCCTGAAGTGACTGAACGGTGTGCGTGCTTTTGTAGTCTTTCGCTCCATGCTAAACTATGGTCCTCTAGTTTGGGGAACAAAAAAAAAAGAGAGAGAGAATCATAAGAATCTTTCTTCACTTCAGAAGCGTGCAATGCGCCTAGTTTTGCAAGCTCCTTGCCTAAATTACACAGATGGAATTTTCAATAAATGAGATTGTTAACGAACAATGTATGTGCAAGTTCACGCTACTGCGACCATTTATAAGTGGGACCAAATAAGCAAGATTACCTTCTGAGGTCACTAAGTTGAAAAAAGAATTTCTCTACAAACCACACAGGCAATCCAGAAACATGGAAAGTTGACAAATGCCGCACGACCTACTGTAACCAAATGTTAAGGTACACATTAGCGAGCTGGCCAGAAACGGCCCAGATGCAAAATTGATCTCCCCGAATTAGCTACAAAGCGTGCATGTATTGTTGTGTTGTTGTTGTGTCCATTGTTTCCTCTTTTGTTGAAAAACTGACTTTGTGTCTCTATGTATTAAGTTTTTGACCAAGTGAATTTTTCGTTATACCTTCATATATTTTGTCGAATTCCTTTATGCATATAATTAGGCTCTTGTTTCTACTATTTGTAGTTTTCTGTAGTTTTCTCGAATGTCCTGCATATTGATTTTCTCCGGTACATGCATAGAGTTGATACCACTGAATGTCATGCCCTGGGGCAGGGACGCAGTAAAGCCTGCTCATGCTTTTTGTCCGTGCTCGAAATATCTGACAATTGTGGAATTAAACTAAATTGACGTGAAAATGAAATATCACTTCCCTAAATTCCACAATTAATTATTCGGTATTGTCTAACATTCGTTCCTATTCGAATAAAACGGATAACAACACTTATTGTAGTCCTCAGAGATGATAGGGGCTAGTGATGGCTGTTAAAACATTTATACTGCAAATATAAATTTGTTCCTTTCAGGACTCACTCGGTTCTACTTTCTCCGAATTCTTTAGCGCGTTATGCATCTTCTGTCCTCGGCCGTATACACTGAGTGCTGACATAACCTTACTGACCTTTCATATCAGTTGAGTCAAAGGGCGTTCCAGGACCTCAAAAGCCTATGAAATACTGGTTAACCTCAGCAATCCTAAATAACTTATCTCCTAAAATGTCCAAAAATAGTCCTAAAATGCTTATCTGTCAGGCTACGCTGACAGATAAGCAGACAGCTTCTAACTCAACTAACAGAACAGATCTGGAAGCCGGTGATGATTTAATGCCATACCTTTATAAACGGGCTGCGACAAACAGTCATCCTAGCCTGCTTCATTTAATCAGGTATACTCTACATGTTTGTCATTCTAGCATTTGGGCATACATCTCCGTTATCTTTTTTTTTCCTCAACACTTTTCTATCTACCTTGTATCGCTATCTATACCTGTAACGGATCCAGTCCCATCAATTTCTTTCCTACATTTTTTCCAGCAATACTCTAAACGTCTATTGCTTACCTCGACTGCTGACCGGTTGTCGTTTCCGTCCACTTTAAATCCAAGCGCTTCTGGGAGGTGTACGTTACCTCCGGGTCTCATTGCGTGAGCCCGTGCGCATTCCATTAGGATGTGCTGAGTTGTCTCCTGATTTTTGCTGCAGCATGTACATGTCTCACCTTTTTGCGAATATTTGGTCCGGTATGTTTTCGTCATTCGCACGTCATCTGCGACTAAACTTTACATAATCGTACGTGCAGTACTTAGCGAAACAAACGTGACACTCGGAGCCCATGGCTGCCTGTGCTTCTTGTGCCACCGGTAGACTCTGGTCTGATGCATTGTGGTAGACGATGCAAGCGAGAGCCTTCGTGACTCATTGAGGCTGCATTTGGTCATCCGCGCGCACCGGTGGTGCAAATGGCCCCGACCGCCCTGCGCTCCGAGTATCGCGTTTCTCTCACTGAGCGCCGTCAAAGCCACGCGTGGCCTAAGTTATAACAGCAATTGGCATTTGTACTCCGGCGAAGAAGCGCTAAAACCCGTTCGACATGGGCCCACAACGAGGGCAGTACAATGTTGCACAGCTTCTACGTGGCGTTAGCTTATACGAGGAAACGACTGGCGAATGTGGGCCGATCCCGAAGAC
Source organism: Dermacentor silvarum (assembly GCF_013339745.2). Lineage (NCBI taxonomy): Eukaryota > Metazoa > Arthropoda > Arachnida > Ixodida > Ixodidae > Dermacentor > Dermacentor silvarum. Next base: position 46,746,929 of record NC_051164.1, on the reverse strand, counting down.
AGTGCTGTCGAACACAGCGTCGTGAGGAAACAATGCGATAAACTGTCAAGTGACGCACGCGCCAAGCGAGAGAATTATGCGTGAGTAATAAATGATAAAGAAAAAAAAAAACGCTGACCCTTGCACTCGGCCGCGCAACGCTTGCAACAACGAAGCTGGGCGATCATAGCCCAGCATTTTCCGGAAGTGCGCGCCAACTTTTCATCTTATTACTGATGATGATGATAATTTCTTTCCGCGCGTCTCGGACTTACGGCCGTCACTGTGCGTTGCATAGCACAGCTTGCAACAACGACACCGCGTTCCAGGAGACCCGCTCCGTGAATGCGTCTCTCTCTCTCTCTCTCTCTCTCTCTCTCTCATAGCGCGCAAAGCCTCTTCACCTCACAGAGCACGAGCGTATACGAACGCGCCAGCTGTGGACGAAGACGACGACGCTCGAACGCAATTTCGAATGCACACCGGTCACGCATTTATTTTTATTGGAGAGGTCCGAAACGGGGCGAGACATGAAGCTAGCCACCGGAAAGCGCCTAGAAAGGGGCAAGGAACGCTTCACGTGAAGACTAAATTCCGAGCGTCATAGTCATGTGGTCATCGTAATGACAAAATCAACTATAAAACTCCAAAGAAATGGAGGCACTGCTAACAGGATAGAATCCGAGACATGAAATCTCACGAAATCTTTCCCATGAAATCTCACGCCCCGTATAATCGGGACGCGATTTCTTTGGTTGGTGCATTACTTTTGCAGCGTTCAAATAAATGTACATTACGCGTGATAACTATGGGAACAAAGCCGGAGCGCAGCAATGATGACATATGTACTTATTTTTATTTTTCAGGTTATAAATACGACCTTGGTTTTAGAACTACCGATCATTCTATTCTTTCCCTGCATATCACAAATGAAGTAACTGAACGGACATCACCGTACTGGGTAAGTTGCGGCCTCAATTTGGTTTGTAGCAGATCTCGCTGTCCCACAGTGATAGGAAAAGAGTGGGTACAGGTGCTCATGCGGCGTGTAATAAAGTGGTGCTAGAAAGAATAACAGTTAAGCCGATGTTACTAAATTACCTTCCTACAATATCAAAAAATTGTGCGAGATTTATCCATCGGCGATGATTGAGTAAGCAAATAGCAGAAGGCTTATAGAAAGCTATTCGGCTTTATTAAAATAATGATGTACAGGCTCCCGCATTTTTAACTATATCGCGCGAGCGTCCAACACGCGTCATTTTAGCGCCTTTAAGCGACAATAATCAGCGAGACCGGCAGAAGTACTCTCGAGTGCACCAAGCACTCTCCCGTACAAGAGTCGTCTAATGCGATGTTCCCTTCAGGACGACGTACGACCATATTATAGTGCTCTCGCGCGATATAGCTACAAATGCGGAAGGCTGTACTTTAAGGCGTATATTTGTTGCAGTGAGGACATTTAGGTAGCGTTTGTTGTTTCATTGCATAATTTTACAGAGAGCTGAGCCGCTGACTGGCGCTTTTGTAGCTGTAGTACAGGTGGCTATACGTATAAGCCCAAACTCCATCTGAGCGATTTAGTGCTCGACAGCGACGAGCGCGACGGCTTCGAACGTCGAAACGGGCCATCGCGCGACAAGATCGCTGGTTCTTGTCGCTCGTTCGCTTGGTTCCGGAAACCTAGAGTTCGTCGCTCGTCACCCGAAAACGCTATGAGAGACAAGACATTAGAACGAAGCTAAAGCAGGATGCACTTCAGTAACGTACTACCGGTTGTCTAATGACCCCATGCACGGAACGGGCGAATGGCTGACTTTTGGTACGTGTAAGAGACAGAAATCCTACTGTAAGACCTTCAGGTATATTTTATGTTGGTCTGTGTACAGCAAAAGAAATCGACTTAAGCTATTAGCCCTCACGCCAGTTTCGATGCGTATTTGCTGCTGTCATACCGGCAACACTGGTGAGTCGTCGCTCAAAGCAGTCGCTCCCGAGCGCTCCTTGCGAGTTCTTAACCCCAACATTAGAGCTGTAGATGGTCCAAAAACCTCGTGCGGCAGCACGTTTGACGCGCGTCAAAAACGCGCGGCAACGCGTCATGCCGCGCGCGGCAAAATCGGCAGGAATCGGGGGTGTTACGGCGTGCCGCGCGAAATGGTTCAAAAACGCGAGTTTTTGCCGCTAGCGTGGCCGTACCCTAAGAGAGCCAGAAACTGAACTTGGCAAGAGTTGTGTTTCTTTCTTTTCCCGGGCGTCCAGGCAGATGAATAGAGAGGTATAGCTTGTCCGGTAATCGGGTAAACGCAGGCGGACTGGGCGTTGGAGCGGAGGCGTTAACGTGAGCGGCCGGTATGGTGCAGGGCCGGTGGTGGTGCGGGGTCAAACAGGCAATGAACAACTAATATTGAGCAACTATTGAGCGCCACCGGCCGTTGCAATGAGCAACGGCCGGTGGTGCAGGGTCAAACAGGCAATGAACAGCTAATATTGCAGTTACCAAGTGTATTCTACTTCGCTGCTGGCGTAAATTTTCGGTAGCAACACGATTACGCCACTGCCGAAAATTTACACCAGCAGCGAAGTAGAATACACTTCGTTGCAGCAATATTAGCTGTTTTTGTCTGATCTCTGCGCCACTAGGTGGAAGCACCATACAGGCCGCTCACGTTTACGCCTCCGCCCCAACGCCCAGTCCGCCTGCGTTTACTCGATTACCGGACAAGCCAAACCTCTCTAATATTTCGAAGTGTCTTCGTCCCCCTCCGGCGACACTTTGCAGTCGGGGAGGCAAACTTACTAATGTGTGGGTTACTTAAGAAAAATCCACACACATTATCTAGCGACAGCCGTTTCTCGGCTTGCTCACTCTCCCCTTTCTCATCCCCATGCACTTGTTTAACTACATTTGCGAACTGGGGCGGAAACCTTATTGCCAACTCTCCCACACTCAATTTCTACCAATAAGTTCTTTAACACATGCCTTGTCATTTCTGAGTAGGCGGGACCACCAGCAGTTCACATTGTAACCGCCCTTTTTCCCAGTCCGGTTTTAAAGCGAATATCTTTCTTCGATTTTCGGCCGTTTTCGTGGTTGGTGGTCGATGGTCGGACTTGGCAAGAAAAACAATGTTCGTTTGCTTTTTGTCTTTCTGTCTCTCTCGCTCGCTTGTTCGTTCGTTCGTCGGGGCTGTTCGCTTACATTGAAAATCGTCGTCGATGGCTTATGCACGATTTTTGTGACACACAGCCCAGGGGGGAGGCGGGAGGGCTGACCACTACCGACCCTGTCAGTGTCAGGAGCCGCCACTCTGGACGTGCGACAAATTTGATCAAATTGTTTTAGTCATACCGTGTCGCGATTAACAAAAATAAAGGTGCACTATTGTTGCCTGACTAACACGGCTACCCATGCGGATAGAGGTACTATGAACGGTTAGGGCTTATACAACAGAACTAAAAGCACGACAAAAACGAAACCACCCTATGTTTTGACAGTGCAACATAACACAAGAAACAAGAATGTGCAAACGAGCAGTTCCAGAATTAAAGAAGGACATGTTGTTTATTTATTTTCACCTAGTAGGAAAAAAAATGCAAAAGTCTGGACATTGGCCGACCCAACTGGGTGAAATCAAGACACGGCACACTTACTCAGAAGTCTTCACTGTCTCGCTGAATTCTGGACGGTTGGCAACAGTAGACAGGTGATATTCTTAACACTTCAGAGCTCGTCACGAATCATCGTGCGCCTATCGGTTAGATTTAGATCGCGTTATCTATTGTGGTACTCGATATATTGGCAACGAACTTCTCGCCAGCTTCTCGCAGCATTAAATTTTTGTAAGAATGAAAGTATGATGTGACACTGAGTGAATCCTTAGAGCTAATAAGCTATGGGCCGAATTCGAAAAGCTCTTTTAATGCTTAAGCATTCTTTGGCGAGTATCCCAGCGTTGTCACGCGGAAAAGTGTAATGCCTTGTATCTTCAAGAAAAATGCGTAATTTCCAATGTTAAGATATTTCATCGTTATAATAGTGTAAATGTAGATGATTGGTACCTTTATAAGCGATAAGGAACAATTTAAACAAAAAAATACCCATGGGGATACATGGGGCTCCATAGAAAATGCATGGGGAAGCTCATAGTAGGGGTTGACCAATCGAAATTTGGGGGTCGGCCAACTTGAAAGTTTCCTCTTGGTTCAACTTAAATTTGGGCGTGGGCCTACTTGAAGTTTAGCGGTGGGCCAACTTAAATTTGAGGGTGGGCCAAGTTAAATTTGGGAGTATTCTTCCGCGTACTTAGACAACTCCGCTGGAGTTTCTGCATACTTTTTCCGTAAGAGCGCTTAATGGCAAGCGCCTGCCACGAGTTTCCTGATTTTCAGTCGTTCTGTGACAGCTGCCGTCACAAGTCGAACGACGACTTTATAGTTATTAATCTTAACATTAGAAGTTTACGGAAATACTGGGAAGAACTTAAAATGCTTGTCATTTCAACACTTAGTTTTGTGGATATGTTTGTTGTTACAGAAATTAATGTCGCAGAAACAGACTTGGATAGGTTTGTTCTACACGGTTATCAATCGCGCTTTGTGACACGATCACTTCGGCGAGGAGGAGGGATTGCTATATTTGTCAAAAACGTGTATGACGTGTCGCACATTTATGTATCTTTCACTTTTGCGGAATGTCTTGGTATCAGAGTGGCTCGGGGGCGGATTCCTGTTATCGGTATTCGCATTTCATCGTCCTCCATCAAATAGCGTCAGTCGCTTTTAATAGAATTGGAAGCATTCTTGCAACGATTCAACCCGGTGGATGACGTGTGCCTAGTTGGAGACTTTAACATAAACGCTCTTTGCCACACAAAGGGCGTGGTAGCGGGCTACTTATCACTTTTAGCCTCCCACGGGATTGAAAATACTATAAACATTTCAACCAGAGAAGAGCTGGTAAATGGACATGTAGTCAGTTAATGCATTGATCATATTGCGGTTCGCACTTCGAACCATTCTTTAGACTCAGGTGTCATAACTAAACGTTTGGCAGATCATTATTTTGTGGCTTGCCGCTTTGCGTCGTCAGTCCCAATGGCAACACGTGCACGCGCAGATGACTCGTCTAACAACGTTGTTAATATTTCTATAATAGACCAGCGCAAGCTGGATGACCTAATTAGAGCGTTTGATTGGTCTGCGTTAATGAAGTCAAAGGCTGCATATGTCTATGATTGCTTCTGTGAACAAATACAAAAATTCGGAAACTTGGCAAAAAGAGCAGTAACGAGGTAAAGCCGAAAGAATCATAACTGGTTAAATGCTAACATAATTAGTGCTATAGCGGAGAGAGATGTGTTATGGAAACGCTCCCCTCAAAATAAAACACTTCGTGCAGAGTACACAGCAGCTAGAAACAAGGTAGTTGCCCTTATTAGATCATCAAAACGACAGTATTTTTTACAACAATTCAATTTATGCTTCAGAAACCCGGCAAAGACATGGTCTTTAATAAACCACCTTCGAGGTAAAGACAGGAGCTCTGCTACTGATACCTTTTCGAATGACCCCGCAACAACCGCTAATAAATTTAACCGTCACTTTGCTCGTTCGTCGGATGGAGCAGCTTACGGGCATGCGTTGGACTGCATGCTCCAAAAAGCTGTATCTGCTTCCGCCTTCCTGCCGAAGCTATCGGAACATGATCTACGTAGGATAATTTTCAGTTTCAGACAGAATAAACCACCCGGTTTTGATGGCCTTTCAGCGTGCATGCTCCAAAGAAACGTTGAGGTACTGTCAGGCATTCTTCTTTTTATGCTGAACGGGTTTTTGGACGATACTTCTATCCCTGAAAAATTAAAAACTGCTTTAGTCAAGCCGCTTTACAAAGGAAGAAAAAAGGACGTAATTGAAAACTATAGGCCTATATCTATTTTGCCTATACTGTCCCAAGTGTTAGAAAAGTTTCTCTTGGAAGGAATGCTCTCCTTCATGGACAATTTCTCGATTTTGTCCTGTCATCAGTTTGGATTTGTAGCTGGTAATGGTACTACATTAATTTTAGAATCCTTTTCTGATGAAATTATTCCGCGTTCGACCAAAATTTGTTTAGCATTGCGTTATTCCTGGATATTAGTACAGCCTTTGAGACAGGTAATCACGACATTCTGTTGAAGAGAGAGAGAGAGAAACGTTTATTATTGAAACAGTGTCCCGAGCGAGGCCCGGTATCACCCTGAGGTGGGAAGGTTCCTTAGTCCAGGAACCCTCTGGCTTTGGCTGCCCTCTTGGCCCTGGCGACGAGTTGTCGTTGGTCTTCCAGGTCCCCGAGGGTGAGCTTGGCCTCCCACGTTTCAAACAGGTGGTCTTCGTTTGCTTGTGGTGCTCTGTTAGCGTCCATTTCCGGCTGCATTTCGCTGTCTTCATGCCACGGGCATTCCAAGAGCAAGTGTGCCAGGGTGTCGGGGACGTTGCATAGTGGGCAGAGGTAGCTGTGGGATGTCGGGTAGAGGCGGTGCATTATAGTGCCGTGTGTGTAGGTATTACTTTGTAGGCGTCTGAGGACCACGCTTTCTTCTTTGTCGAGGTTTGGGTGCGGTGGAGGGTACACGCGGCGCTCGAGCCTGTAGTGTTGCAATATCGCCGAATAGTTGTTGGGTACGGCTTCCACCTCTTCTGCCGCGGGTCGGAGGGCGTGTGGGGCGAGGGGAGCCCGGCTGACGTGCTCGCGGGCAGCGGTGTGGGCCGCTTCGTTCCCCTCTAGCCCCTCGTGTCCGGGTACCCACGTTACGCAGGTGTACGGGAGCGGAGTGCTACGTCGTTGCAGTACCTTGAGTGCATCAGCCGAGATGCGGCCCCTCGAGAAATTTCTACAGGCGGCCTGAGAGTCGGTGAAAATGACTGCTGCGTCTGTGCATGTGGTGGTGGCGAGAGCGATTGCCGCTTCTTCCGCCGTTTCCGGGTTGCGAGCCTTGACGGTTGCCGATGCTAACTCGCGGCCTCGGGAGTCTACGACGCTGAGAGCGTATGCGTTTCGATGCGGATACTTGGCCGCGTCGGTGTAGCGGGCGTCTGGGTCTTGCTTGAATCTTCGTTTGATGGCGTTGGCTCTAACTTGCCTTCTACTCTTGTGGTATATGGGATGCATGTTGCGCGGGATGGGTGCAATGCAGAGGGACTCTCGAACGTCCGATGGAATTCGTTCTTTCTTGTCCGTGTCTGCGACGTACGTCTCACTGTAGTTCAGGTGTCGGAGTACTGATCTCCCGGTGGGTGTAAGCTTGAGTCGTTCCAGTTGGCTGTTCTTGTGCGCTTCAGCGAGCTCTTGCCACGTGTTGTGGACGCCCATCTTAAGGAGACGTGTAGTAGAAGCCATGGGGGGGAGTCCCAGGGCGACTTTGATTGCCTTCCTTATCATGATGTTGATCTTTTCGATCTCTGCGTTCTTTAAAGCCAGGTACGGCATACCGTATGTGATGCGGCTGGTGAGCAGTGCTTGTATTATTCTGAGCGTGTCTTGCTCCTTGAGGCCGCTTCTTTGGCTTGAGATCCTCTTGACGAGGTGCGTGAGCTGCGAAAGGGTGCGTTGTAGTCTTGGTAGGCTGGCCGCTCCGGATCCGTCCTTATGAATAAGGAGTCCCAGTATTCGTAGCGCATCGACTTTCGGGATTGGCGTCCCATTGAGGGTGACGCAGGGGTCGGGCTCTTCGTAGCTGGGTGGCCTGCCTCTCGTTCTTGCTTTCAGGACGAGATGCTCAGATTTCTCGGGGGCGCAGCGGAGGCCACAGTTTTGGAGATAGCTTTCGATGGTGTTTACGGCTTCTTGTAGGGCGGTTTCTTGCCTTCCAATGTTCGCAGCTCTGGTCCAGAGCGTGATGTCATCAGCGTACATCGCGTGATGCAGATCTGGTATGGTCTCGAGGAGTTTGGGTAACTTGATCATAGCCACGTTGAAGAGTAGCGGTGAGATGACCGACCCTTGCGGGGTGCCTCTGTTTGGAAGTTGGAAGCTTTCGCTGCGGATGTTACAGATCCCGACGGTTGCCGTGCGGTCTGTCAGAAAGTTTCGGACGTACGCGTAGGTCCTAGTGCCGCAGCCGGTGCCTTCGAGGTTGTGGAGGATCGCGTCGTGACCGACGTTATCAAAGGCTCCCTTGACGTCTACTGCCAGTATGCAGTACTTGCTTCGATTGTTAAGGTGATCGAGGAGGCCTTCTTTCAGTTGTAAGAGTACGTCCTGCGTTGAAAGGTGCTGCCTGAAGCCGAACATGGTGTCTGGTAGGTGACCGTTATCTTCGAGGTACTGGGTAATGCGGTCGTGCACCATATGTTCGAAGAGCTTTCCCACGCACGAGGTGAGGGAGATCGGGCGTAGGTTCTCCAAGCTGAGAGGCTTGTTGGGCTTGGGTATCATAGTGATCTCCGAGTGCTTCCATACTGCAGGCAGTTCTCCTTTCTCCCAGCACTCGTTGTAGTACCGGAGGAGAGCCGCAGTGGCCTGCTGCGGTAGGTTGCGTAAATGCTTGTTTGCAATCCGGTCTTTGCCGGGGCTGGTATTTCTAGTCAGCTTGGCTAGGGCTACGTGGAGTTCTGCCTGCGTGAAGGGTCGGTCGAGTTCTAGATTCGGTTTTCCAGCGTATACGTTGCTGCTAGTTGACGCGCGAGAAAGTGCATCTCCGCAGAGCTTCTTTTGTACTTCTCGGAGGAGGTGTTCCTCTGACCCGTCGTGGTTGTGGATAAGTCTGTGGAGATGTTGCTTCTGTTCCGCTTTGGTAGGTTCCGTGGCTAGGAGTGCGCGTAGGAGGTGCCATGTCCTTTTGGTGCTCAGAGTCCCTTGTAGCTTGTCACAGAAAGCGTGCCAGTTCTGCCTGGCGATTTGGTCCGCATATTCCTGAGCCTGCTTGGTAAGGAGAGCGACGCGTGTCTTTAGCTTTCTGTTGAGCTTTTGTTGCTTCCATCTCTTGAGGAGGGCACTTCTGGCTTCCCAGAGGTGGAGAAGGTGCGCGTCAACCGCGGGCGTATCGGCATCAAGTTGTATGACCTTGGTGTGGCGTTCTGCTATATCTAGCACATTTTTGAGCCACTCGTCAATGTCGGTTATAGTTGCTCCGGAATCTAGGTTGTCCCTAAAGGATTTCCATTCAGTTAGTCGTGCAATTCCGGTCTTGGTCTGTCTACGGGTGTGTGCTACATCTAATTGGAGGATATGGTGATCGCTCCCTAGGGTTTCCGGAAGCCGACTCCACTCTGCCCAGGGGACGTCCGCCGTAAAAGTAAGATCGGGGTTTGTGTCCCTGGAGACGCTGTTTCCAATTCTCGTAGTCTGGAGAGGATCATTCCAGAGGGTGAGTCTGTGTTGTTGGGCGGCATCGTGCACTCTAGCACCCTTCCTCGTGGTGGTATGATAGCCCCATGCCGTGTGCGAGGCGTTGAAGTCCCCCACTATTACGACTTGGTGGCCATTCGTGGCCATTCGTGGACATTCTGTTGAAGAAATTAAGTTTATTGGGGTTCCGGGGGCCTTTTTATGGCATCCTTAAAAGTTATCTCTCGAATCGCTCGCAAACAGTGGTATTATGCAATTACTCTAGCTCTATCTTGCCTATCAAAGCCGGTGTCCCTCAAGAGTCTATTATATCTCCGCTACTTTTTAAGATTTTTATGAATGACCTTGCGGCCACTGTTTCAAAATGCGCAATTTTTCAATACGCCGATGACACCGTAGTGCTGGCAAAGCATTTATGCTATAAATCGCCGATCAAAACGCTACAAAATGATGCCTATAACGTAATTGATTGGTTTTCTAAAAATTGTCTTGTAATCAATAACTCAAAAACGAAGCTGATTTGTTTCAGAAATCCCTTGAAGATGACGTGGATAGATGAACATATTTATTTGCACAGTAATGTTTGTTCGCCATGTAGTTGTACTCCAGTGAATTATGTGCAGTCAATAAAGTACATGGGTGTATTCTTTAACTCAAGCCTGTCGTGGGAAACCCATTTAGCGTATGTATGTAGTAAACTCTGAAGTGTTGTCTGGGTGCTTTATCACTGTAAAAGTATAATTCCCTTTTCTGTCAAAAAAAAAAAACAAACAATTGTGCACGCTCTTGCGTATGGAAGATTAAGGTACGGCATCACAATTTTCGCCTTCTGTTCTGCGCGTTGGGAGAGCCGGGTGGACGCTCTATTAAAAAACATGCTCCAAAGTGTAGCGTATAACTCGCCTTTACTTTAATCGGAAAATATATTTACCGCCGTAAGTCTTCCTTCTTTCCGCTCGTTGTTTGCTCAAACAGTGGTGCTACGTCATTTTTGGGACTCTAATTTCAAAGTTGAGCATAATCCTGCACGCATGCACCGTTAAGGTTTGCGTTTTACTGTGCCTCGTTCCTCAACCAGATATGCTGAGGCACGACGATGTGTGTACGTTCCTAACCTATTTAACAATTTGTCGGAGGATATTTTCTCGGTAACTTCGAAAAGATTACTGAAAAACATGATCCGTACTCTTTAGGTTAAATCTGTTACATACGCACACTAGATGTACCTTCTTGCCTCATGTATAACGTTTATGTGGCAATTGTTTTAAAGAGTTGAATCTTGCACTTTGTGTGTCTGTTCGTTAGTCTTTTGGTTTTTGTTATGGGTAAAGCTTGAACTCTTTTTCTGTTGTAATAAATTTGCGCTTCCAAATGTAATGTCGCGCGCACTTTACGTAACAGCGTTTCTTTGATATCTGAATGTTCCCCTATTTTTGTATTGCCTTGCCAAATCTGCAGGGCCATGTTCCACAAGCCCTTGTTGGCTTAGACAGGCCTGATGATAACTCTGTATACCTGTTGTGGCAATAAATATTATTATTATTATTATTATTATTATTATTATTATTATTATTATTATTATTATTATTATTATTATTATTATTATTATTGGTCATAATGTTCAAAGCGAACCTTCCGCCGGCGGTTTTCTTGAAGTAGCAAAAGCCGATATCAAAGGCTATGGTATTGTAAATGCATAGGCACTACGCCTGAGGTAGTTCGTTTGATACCGAACTGCTTTTTAATGGTGGAAAGAAACAAAGACGCAAAATTGATGAGATTTCCGAGCACATAAAATACACAATATGGGTTCTCGTATCCAAGCTGCGCCATAATAATCCAACTTGTAATTAATGAATTGCCCTCTAATTACACTGTCAAACAGTAATGGCTTGGAACACGTCCTGACATCACCCTAAAATGGTCCTCCAATTATGTACTTGGTATGTTCTCAATATCTACTCGGGACGGACAAGTAGACCCGATCGCGAGTGTTTTAGGATTTGTGCAGGACATCCTTAGGTTGTACGGATTCCCTGATGCCGACATGCCAGAGACTTACTGAGGATGTCTTTGGGTTGTTTGGGGCCCCTGACAACGACGCGGGCGGTCGAAAGGTTTCGTTTTCGCTCGACACCGGCGCCGCCCGCGCTTTCGCGTTTCAGTAGTTTCGCTGCGAGTGCGCTATCCAGTAGTGTGGTGCTCAGTTTGCTGGCTGGCTAACATCGCAAAAACCGCAAGTAGCAGCAGAAAATGCCACGTCCATGTGTCTTCGGCGGATGCCCGAACGGTTCATGCCACTTGACCAAAAGCTGCTGCCGTGGCCAATCCGCCTCGTTCTTGGCTCTGTTTCGTTACGTCAGCACGTTTGTATTTCGTGCAAGAAATCTTAGCGTCATCTCTCGGGCGCCGTGTCACTGACCGACGGCAGTAAAGGGCGGTGATGGCGTTCGCAGTGTCACCACTCCCCTGCTCGTGAGCAGGTCATTTAAATTTCGGTATAGTTGTCTGGACCCTTCAGACGCGATTTTAACGCGATAGTATTGAGGGCCCCGTGTCGCAGACAATCCGGCGTCGGCGCCGGCGTTGGCGTGTATGTCGGCGTCCGTGGCGGAGAAAATCATCCCCAACCAAACCGACCGCGCAACCCCTCCGCGTAGTGTAACGTTTTGGCTGGCAAAAATTGAATTTCTCAAGTGAAATTCGTCAGAAAAATGGTAAAGTACGACTTAACCACAACCTACATACATGGTGGCGTCGGATTGTAATTTGAATGTACGAGAGACCATAATTCTGTTACGAGGAAACTGAAACACAAACCCATTTTCCAGCATTTCAACCATACCAAAATCGGCGCGCTCGGGTAGCTTACTTGCGAAAATGCTATCCAGATGGCGCTCGCATACTCGGCAGGTTAGGGTGCCTCGATGCCAGCGCCGCCGTTCAGGTTTGGTGCCAACCTT